>NC_139723.1:38669404-39334404 GCF_964211835.1 Anser anser
ATCTCATCATTGTAAGTGAATATTAAAAAGTTTTCTGGGGAGAAAAAGAAACAAAAAAAACCCTCCTTTCCTCAGATTTACTTACAGTTTGTGTTTAAATCTATATGTCTTAGAACGAATGTGCTTACATGAAGTGTTTTCAGATTGAGATCTATGCTGATTTTAGAAATTGTATTTTTTTCCAAAGAAAATTGTTAGAAAGTATTACAAAATGTGTGTCAGAAACTGAGAGAAATAATTTGTATAAAAATAGTGAATGGTAGGGGTCAGGTCATGTCCTCCCTGTTCTGCCTGTTCACCTTCCAGACAGTTGTGGAATATGCTGTTGTATAGCTGGACCACCCAACGATCAATTCAATGTGCAGAAGGCATGCTGTGAGAGCACAAAGAGCATATACATTTCTTTATGTTTGGATCACTTAGGAGAAGCTTCCTAAGGTTAAGCAGCAGCACAACAGATCTTTAGAGAAGGTTTATGTCAGGTTAATAATTTGGGGTGAAAATAACCTAAAGCTAATTTCTGCCCAGAAACACTGAAATGAGCTGATTTGTCTTCTGTTTCTTTGTCAATTGCTGATATATTTGGGTGTTAGTGTTGAACATTGTAAAGTATTAAACTAGATTGTGGAGGAATCTGAGCTGCAAAACAGATAGCTTTGGTAAAATGGTACTGGCATATTAAAGAGTGCTTCTGTTAACGGTGATACGATAGAATAGAATTTTACTCAGGTCCATTTTTTTTTCTTTCTTTCTTTTAAGAATAATGCTTGTATAATAACTGCAGAATTTATGCTATAGCCAAAACTAATATATTCAAGTTACTTAACATTTTTTGGGGGCGGAGGGAACCGCAGCAACAATATGACATTAATTAATGTAAGTGTAGGCTAACTATCTTTAGACATTAATCTTAGTTTAATTAAGTAACTAAATTAATGTTGTAAATTTATAATCACTTATATAGAAGAAAAAACATGCTTATTATATTTTTGCTTTACTATTGCTGCGTTATTTTGGTCAATCATTTATACTTGTTAGCAGAAAAAATCTCCTGCTTCATATTACAAATACAATTATGTACTTCTATTCTTCCTGATCAAAGACTTAATGATGTTTTCATTTGTCTCCAGTGAATGCAAGAACAAACTTTAAGACTGAATATTATTCTGAATGTTAGGTTGTTTGCTTAAACCTGTTTTTCAGTAAATTCACCCATCTTTAAAAGATTTCCAGCCTCACCTCTTTGCAAAAATGAATGGAAAAAATGAAGTTCAGGAATTAACACGCCCACTTATCTCTTCTCCCTTCTCCCAGATTAAATCAGCCTTTGGACTGTGATCAGAATTTACTTTCATCTCTTGCCACTATGATTTTGGGCCTAATCTAGGCTCAGCGGGTGTCTAGAGGTGACAATTGCATATTAGTTTTTCTCTTTTAGGTAAGGAGTGGAAGATACAACAGTGTATTGCTTATTCGAAAAGACATCTCTTGACAGCAGCTCTTTAGTAGCTATTAAAGCCAAATTCAATCACGTTACATCATGAACAGCTTTAGAATAAGGTTATTATCTTCAAACATGAAAAGGATGAATTCCAGGTTCTTCTTGTTCGCTATTTTTTTTTTTCAAAGTGCATCATTGCAGAGGGATCTTGACAAGCTTGAGAGGTGGGCCCATGTGAACCTTATGAAGTTCAACAAGGCTGAGATCAAGGTCCTGCACCTGGGTCTGGGCAATCCCAAACACAAACACAGGCTGGGTGATGAGTGGTGAGAGAGTAGCCCAGTGGAAAAGGACTTGGGGAATTTTTGGTGGATGGAAAGTTCACCATGCAACATGTGCTTGCAGCCTAGAAAGCCAACTGTATCCTGGGCTGCATCAAATAAAGGTAGATGGCAGGTCCAAGGAGATTCTCCTGTGAGACCCCACCTGGAGTGTTACTGTGTTCAGCTGTGAGGCCACCAGCATAAGAAAGACATGGACCTTTTAGAGTGGGTCCAGAGGTGGGCCATGAGGACGATTGGAGTGCTGGGGACAGGCTGAGAGATTTCGGGTTGTTTACTGTGGAGAAGAGAAGGCTCTGGGGAGACCTTGTAGCGGTCTTCCAGTACCTGAAGGTGGTCTGCAAGAAAGCTGGAGAGTGACTCTTTATCAGGGAGTGTAGCAATAGGACCAGGGTTAACCATTTTAAACTAAAAAAGCAGAGGTTTAGTTAAGGAAGTAGTTCTTTACAATGAGGGAGGTGAGGCACTGGAACAGGTGCCCACAGAAGCTGTGGATGCCCCATCCCTGGAAGCGTTCAACATCGGGTTGGGTGGGACTTAGAGCAATCCAGTCTAGCGGAAGGTGACCCTTGGCAGGGTGGGGTGGAACTACATGGTCTTTAAGTTCCTTTCCAACCCAAAACATTCTATGTATCTGTGATTGTCTGCTGAGTCAACAATCAACGGTGAGAATAAGAAACTTTTGAATTTCTTATGTCCATTGGATGCAGGCTTAATCTGTACGACTGTTTTCCTCCAGGAAAAGGAAAAGGGTAGGGTACCTCTGATCTGCCAGTAACAAGGGGCCTTTGAATTAGCCTTAGCTTGTGGCTAGCTTCATCCTATCACTTCTTGTCTTCATTTTGTCTTTTTCTTTTCTTTTCCAATGAGATTGTTGTTTTGTGCCTAGCAAATTATCCATCTCTCCTCTCCTTCCTCGTCCATCAATTGAGAGACAAATGTTGTTAGATACTGTCTATCGAGCTTGTACCTGGGAAGATGAAGATGGTGTAACAATGATTTAGGACTTTTATAGGGAAGAACTTTAAAAATATTTAGAACTGGAACTTAACCTTCTTTTAAGATGAAAAAAGTGTTAGATCCTTGCAGATATTTCAGCTGTGGAATAAAGACCAAAATGAAGCAATCAAGTTTTAAGGAAAAATTAAATATTAGTGTAGATAGGAGTTGATACCATTCAAGTTCATGTTCTAAAGCAGCACACGTATTTTAGACCATTCCTGAGAGATGTTTATTCTTCTCCTTAAAATCTCCAGTGAGTACATGGTGTGTTCCTTCAATAACCCACCCTCAAAATAAGAGAGGTTCTCCTGGTATCTAATCTAAATTCTCTTTGCTGCAAATTAAGCTGATTTCTTTTTTTCATGTAGTAGAAAAGATTGCACGTTCTCTGTCTTCTTTGTAACAACCACATATACATTGAATAAATGCTGACCTAGGTCTTAACATTTTAGGCTTAAACTTGATTGTGCAATTTTTCTCTGACTTGTGTTTCCTGTTGCTTTTGGATCTGTTCATTGATTATATTTTTTTCAGCGGTGACCAAAGATGGACAAAGACCTTGGCACTTATTCAACAGAATAATTATTTTCAGTCCTCACCAACATCTAGTAGAGCAAAATAATACACTGTTATCTCAGTATAATACACCTAGTAAAATTTGCCATTGTAGTATTTCCTTTTTTTTTGAGACTTAAGCACACGCAATCTATTGTCTGCAGCAGCAAGTTTTTCTGCAGTATTGCTGCTTGAGTATTCTTTCTCATTTTGTAGTACTGTATTTATTTATTTTTCTGCTTATCCTAAATTTCACATACGTTAGAAGTTTTTAAAGTTCTATCTATTTAAAGGGGTTTTGATGTTAAAACCTTCCTTTCATTTGTGAATGTTGTTTTGGATTTGGAACCCTTTCCTCAGGACTCTCATGATCTTCCTGCCTGGGAGATACTAGCAGATCTGATACTCACACTTTAGTCTACCATTCTGGTTGTTAAATTAAAATATTTTTCAAAACAAAATAGGGTCAGTAGACCTGTGAAATCCTACTGGAGCTTCTTTTCTGGTTTAACAGTGGAGAATGACCTTGTGGGCAGACAGTTTTTCAGTTACTTGTGAGTTCACCTAACAGGGATTGTTGGTGCAGTTTCCAGTTCCCTATTTTGAAGAGAAGGTCAGAAGCTGTAGTCAGTCAGGATATGGTGTGTGACCGCTGTTCAGATGTCTCCCCAGTTCTGACAGTTGTGTAACCCTGCAGACGCACAGCTGCTGATCATGGAACCTTGTATGCACACGTGGACCTGCCTGGTGGACACACATCTATTGCTGAGGTGGGAACATGGACACTGCCCACACCTTATCAGTCCTTGAGAAAAAGGTATTGAGGGGTAGGCAGGGGGACAGATTAATTGTTTGGGTATGGTGGTCTGGATGTGGCCAATGAGATGTAAATGGTTGGGCTTGTGTGATAGAAGTTGTTGTTCACTTATGTGTGTTGGCCATTCTAAGTTGACACTTGAAATACATTTCTGACGCCAAAGAGAGACTGACCTGGTTATAATATTTCCTATATTTCCCCCTCTTTTTTTCTCCTCTTCATGTTAGATTTCTCTCTTTCCCTTCCTCTGGGAATTTTCTTCTTGAAGATAATAACACTGATGTTTCTCCTCAGCCATTAATTTTGTCAGGTCCTGATTATGACTAGGTTAGTAACTCCAATTCATATAACATTTGCTTGCTCTTGACTACTATTTATGTAACATTTGATTGATCCATCTCTATTCAAGCTTATTTCTTGGTTAAAAACACAAGATACAATTAGTGAGTTTTTGAAAACAAGTTTGAGAAAAAAACTTTTGCCTTCTTTTCTTCTATTATTTGCTTTCTTTCCAGGATAAATATGGAAGTTACTTTTGAAATTTTCTTTAAATATATGATTTATAGAAAACGTGTTCTTACTGTCTTTTGCATCCATGCTGTATATAACTTGCTGTGTGCTTTGGCGTTTCTGATTTTACCCATATGTGTTTCTGTAATTCCTCTATACTATGACTAATCATTCATCACAGATCCATATTTATAAACTGTTTTTTTCCTTATGATTTTTTTTTTTTAATTTCCTTCTCATCTCTTGTGGATATCTCTGTGAGAGAACTCTTTTATTTTTGATGCCTACTACTTACTTAAGGGAAAATCTTAATGTATTTCTCCCTCTAGATCTAGATCAGGTCTCCTCCCTGATCTAGATCAGGCCTGTAACAAGACACAATTGTCCTTCTTTTTTCCCATTTAGGATTTGGTCAGAGGCAATTAGTAAGTCTACTTCAGAGCTCTTCCTGGACTTCAGAGCATGTGTATGTATTCTTTATTTGCAGTGGAAGATCTCCTCTTTTTTTTTTTTTTTTTAATCCCTGCTTGATTACATAAATAGGAACATTAGCACATTCTTTATACCTTTCTTTAACCATCCTTCTTTTAATCCATCCCTGCTGGATTTATCCTGTGTTTGTAATGTGGATTTGATGGTAATTTTGGTTGATTCTAAAGACTTTTAAGTTCTTCCTGTTTTATTTTCCTTACTCCTGACATTTGTGTGTAGACATCTCAGATGTTTGGCATATTGCCCTATATTCTCCTGTTGTCTCTTTTGGGACCCTCAGAAATCTTTGACTGAAAAGTATATTTTCCATGCTCAACTAGAGTCATTTCAAAGGAGGCCAGTTTCATAAAATTGCTAAGTGCTCTCTGCCAAAACTCAGGCACCCCGAGAGTATGTCTTGTTGATGATTCAAAAGTGGAGTCATGTAACATCATAAATTTAGAAAATACCAGCTACAGGTCTAGAGTGAACTCTAGTTATTTTATTTTTTTAATGCTATCTTAGTTTTCTGAAAAACAATTATGGTTTAAGAATCCAAAGTCACAGTTTGGCGGGAGTCAGCATGGAGGTAAAAGCTAGAGCTGTAATTGTAACTTATTTTTGTGATTACTGTCTTTTAAATTCCTACTGTCATTCAGATTATATAATTAGACTTCTATGAAAAGTTTTCCATAACCATTTTCTTATTAACAGTTTTCTGGGATATGAGTTTAAAAAAAAAAAGATTAAAAAAAAAATGTCCCTATCAAATGCAAAGTGTGACTTGTTTGCCAATGAAAACAAGCTAAGCCAGACAGCGCAAGTGTCCTAGCTTCCCTTCTGTGCAGGGGGGAATGTGTCTTGGGAATGAATAGTTAATTCACCTACTGTTTTCTGCTGACTCAAAGTCCTTCTTGTGGTTTGTTTGTTATGCAACACTGGATAGTAAAATTCATATTTTTGCCACTCTTTTTTTCCTCCCTTGATATACTCTTTGGAACAAGGGTATTTGGCATTGCAAGTAAGAGGTCTGGTATGTATGCTAGTAGGGATGGGTGGGAGAACGGAAGCCAGCAAGGGATGTGGTAGAAGTCCAAAAGTTTATCTACACGAAAATAATACTTCCAAAGGGCAGTTATCCTTTCTGCTCCTAATAGCAGACTTTAAGCTTTACTCATAGAGACAGATCTGTATGCAACCTGGAAATAATTACTTACATAGAAACATAAAAGGACTATATTTGTCCTTATTTAAAGAGAAAGAAATGGAAACTTTGTAATATTTATAGTAGTTCATGCCAAGTAGTGGGCTTGTCATCGGCATAAGTTTTTTTTTTTTTCCTTCTTTTAAACAAGAAAGGATTTATGAAAACAGGGATTTAAAGATAAATATCTATGAAGAAGAGCTGTTTGAACATAATCTTTTTTTTTTTTTTTTTTTTACATTTGAATACAATTATGATAAATCCAGATTTTATGATTTTTTTTTTTGAGTGTGGCAGTTATTTTTTTTTGCATGGTACCTTCTTGGACCTTACTCCATTTTTCATGAGAGGTATTCTTTCTTCGTTTCAAGGTACATCTTCATATATACTAAGACAACTCAAGATGTTGGCATTGATTTTTCAGACCAATGAGGCTTATAGAAAGTCAGTTACGTGGTTTCCCTGTTCCTGCAAAACTTTCATGGGGATGATACATTCTGTATTTCTTCAAGTATTCAGGAAGACATTTTAAAATATGGCTGTAGGTGCCTTCTCTCAGACACCATCCTGTAGCACTTTGGAGCAAATCCTGGGATGCAAAAATTGCATCCAGAATTGTCTGCTGGGAGGCCTTGTGCAGCAGTTAGTGATACATTATTTTTCTTTTCTGTTCTGTTCTTTACATCTCTAGTGAAAAATGGCCCCATTTCTCTTCCTTGATCTCCAAGCTGGATCATTTTACTTCTTTTTAAGGCAGTTTTATGAGCAGTTTAGGGGATTTTACAAAGAGGAAATTAATGCAGAGTAATATAAACAATGTAATGAGAAAAATAAAAATGTGAATGAGAAGCTTTATTAAATGCACATAGCTGCAACGTGAAGTGAGTGTGTGGGGTGGACTGAGGCCTCAGTTTACAGAAAAGGCTCTTGGCTCTTGCAGCTCAATCTGGAAAGCTTGCTGTAAATATGCTATGCTTTGTGGTTCCTTGCTCAACCAGTGGCGCCAGGAATCAGTCCAAAGGGCGGGATTTTTGTTTCTTTCTTTATTTCTTTTTTTTTTTTTTTCTTTCCAGAAATTACTTCATATTTTATTACATTAAAGTTTTAAGTGCTATTGTTCCATGTTTGAGTCATTATGGGCTTTGAGGTATGTCTTGCTCTTTAGAAGTATGGATATCATCAGGATCCTGTACAGTGTGATTTTTCTGTATCTCTATTTTAATGTCTTTTTTGACTCTCTGCCCAGGATTTAGTTATTAGGTTTTCATCTATGTTAAAACAGAAGTTAATCTTGTTTTCATGTCAGAATGCACACAGACACCTCACCTTCTCTTTAGTTTTAGTGAAGTGCAGTTAGTTGTTGAGTGTGTAACAAAAATGGAGTGCTCTTTTTTATACACCTCTGTTGTTTGAGAACACCATCTTTGTGAATACTTCATTTGCTGAAGCAACTCATAGCTATGGTTTCTATAATTGAAGTCTCAAAATGGCATTGACAATATATCCACTTTATTCATTTTAATTTTTCTGTTTGAAAGATACTCTTCATGCCCGTATTTCACTTTTAAAATAAATTTATGAAGTAGTATTCCAGACTAAGTATATTTAAGAGACATCAAATAAAGCAGCTGGGAGCAAGCTCCCACCAAGCAGAAGATGAGTCTTCAAAAATCTGGCAGTAGAGCTGTGGAACTGGTTGCCACAGGACATTGGGATCACTGAGATGTACTTTCAAGGGAAGATTTGGTCAAGGTCAAGGTAGAGAAATGCATTGAGGATTACTGAGCAAACAAGAGCTACATACACCTCAGGACCTTCCTGAGTCTGAAAACTGTTTGGAACTTGAAGACTATGAAAAGGAAGTGTCATAGCTGTTTTTGGCTGTTTTTGGAGATAAGATGCTGGCGTAAATTGTCCTTTGACTGGATACAGTGTGGCCAGTTATATATAAAATATATTTTCTCAAAGATGTGAAGTGGAATAAACTATATATCTATCTTGTTCTAATTCTTAATGTTACATAGTCATCAGAATTTCTGGAAGCTATTAAGCACAACAGAACCACCCAGGAAGTTCTTCAGCTGCAGATGGCTAAAAGGTGTGAGAATATACTGGAGACACCATCATAAATTCTCTCTAATGTTTTAATACTCTTTTCAAGGTAATGCTTGATTAGATGGATTGTTGGCATTTTCTGTCAGTGTACCTGAGCAGTGCCTGCCTCAGTGGTAACGTAATTGCATGTGTTTCTGGTGGCTTCAGCCATCAGACTTACTTACTGTCTTCAGCACAAGGCTTTGTGAGATTACTTTGTGATTGAAAAGCATCAAATATGTCTTAGGTTCTTATACAACAAAGAGCATGAGTGACAGGGGGAAAAAAGTGTTCTTTTCAACAGCCTGGATGCAAAATTAGATGGAATATATGCTTTCAGAGTGTTAGCACTTTATGCTTTTTCTTTTAAATTTTTCTGTCTTACTCATCAAACTTGACCCTTAATTTCACTTTTTGATGAAAAACATGATCTGCGTATGCAATTACTATCAGCTTTCCACGTGAAAAAAAGCTATATTATTATCTAGTGATATTCTTTTTTGTAGCGGTAAATATTTTGTTCTTCACTGTAAATAATTAATTAATTTATTAACACTAACCATAACTGTTCATTCATGGGCTTGGAGGAGAAGAGCATTCTGGCAAAAAGAAAGATGACTTTGTATTCCTGCTGAAGATTGTTGGTTTGTCCACATCCCCCCCCCCCCCCGCCCCCCCCCCCCCCCAGCTTGAAAACCAACCTCACAAACTGCTTGTCTAGGGAACTAACATTTGTGGAAGGAAGAAGTGATGCTTCCCTGCCTTTTGCTTCTTTATTAGTCATTAAGAAGATCCCCAAAAAATCTTATTTTCTTGTTCATTTCTCTTCTTGTTTTTCACCAAAATTGCATTCATTTACTGCTTCATTTCCTTGTTCATTATCAAACACTCTCAAAAGTTGGTGTCAACTAAGAAAAATAATCTCGAGTAAGATTTCAGTCAAAGCCAAGATGCCAGATCCATCCTCACTGAAATGCAAAATATAATGTATGAGTGGTATTTACTTTGCGATACCTGCCGTGGCTCAGTGCTGAGAAAATAAGCAACATCTGAAGAGATGACTTGTCTGAAGAGACTAGTGTCTCTTAGGTCTAGATGGGACACCTATAAAAGCACCCTGTTTCTGTGTTTTTGTTAGATGGCTGTTGGTACATGTGTAGTGTAGAGGCTTCGCAGCACTCTACCTCCTCTGGCACTGGAGAGCTTTTTGCACCTGGAGCACCTTGAGATAATGCAGTGAAGTAACACTAGTTGAAGAGGCCACAGGTGCTCTGGGCTGCAGTAAATATCCTGTTCTTGTCCTTATTACTTAACAGGATCTGCCTGACGATATACAGAGGACAAGCAAGATTAGGACAATTTTCTGCCTCATCACTCAGTCAATGATTACTTGCTTTTGCCAGTTGCACTTTTTTGTTCTAGATATGTATATGTTTTGGTGAATCTCAAGGCAACACAAGTAGAACTAGCTAGTGAGAGCTAGAGTATGGTTCCTATACTCATCTCTCATACCATGATGAGTCTTATAGAGCATCATTTCAGATGCTCTGATTTTGTCCCCCTTGAAAAATGTTAGCCTTGGTAGCAGTGCTGCTTTCAGTGTTGCTTTTCCTCTGTCTCTTTTTCTCGAGTATACAGAAAACTTCTTTTGCTAAAGGCCCTGTGTTCATACTCCTGCTTCTCATGTGTGTTGAATTATTGTGGTTTGTTGAATAGAAAAGGATTTGAATTGGTGATTTATTTATTTCTTGTAAAGTGATATGTTTAAAGCCTTAAAGTGACATTTATTTGTAACATTGAGTGAACTCAAATTCAGATATTTCTGTTTCTGTACATAAAATTGAATACTTGTAGAAATATTGGCTTAATTTAACATAGATGATAGGCTGACATGATGTCACTCTAATGAATCAAAATAGAAGACACTATACAACAGCTTCTCAAAAGACAGGTCTTCCTTGGACATGACAATGTATTATAGAACGTTAAATTATGAAATTACGTCAGTGCTGGAAAATGCCGAGGATCCCCTTTCTGGAAAAATCCAAGGCTAATGCAAGACACTAAACTAGAGACATCAGAGCTATGAGGTGTTTCAGAGTAATTGGCTGTTTAGATTTTCCTTGTGAAATTAATTAAGTCAATGTTAATGGGTGATCTATGAGTTCTCAGCTTGTATACTAATTGCTTCTCCAATTACATAGTTAATTCTTCAGATTATGGTGAAGTAAAAGTTACAGAAATCAAAGCAAGCTCTAAAGTGGCTTTAAGTATGATTCTGCCAAATGTGCTTATTTGAAAATGGACTTCTGTATTGAAAATCTGTATTCTCTTAAATACTATGTTATGCTTGGATTACATAGTATGTACAGACACATGCACACACTACAGTCCCCTGCCTACACACACCCCTGCACACACAGTCACCCCTATACTTCCCCACATGCACCCCCAGACTTATGTCTCCATATGACACCCCACTGCGCTGTACACACGCACACACACACATATTTCCTATATACCCCACTACCCACCTCCTCTCACAGACAAACACACGCCCCTGCACACACACACCTGTGCATTTCACACAGCTGCACACACACAACTAGCTACAGACAAACTCCATCAAGTACATCTGTATAAACCCACCATCTTTAATGTTTGATCCAGCTTTTACTTATTACCAGGTAGTCAATAAATGTTTGATGAGCAATATGGTTCAAAATCCATCTTCCAGCTTGGTTTTTAGGGATGACTGGAGGAAGAAGTCACACAGTATTTTTGTATCCTTCATCATTGCGAGGGGCTGGGGCTGGGATTGCATTCCTGCAAAGCACAGCCTCAGGTTATATGGGATAGAAGCACCCTGGCCAGCCCTGATGGCCATGGGCCGTGGAAGTGCTCCAGATGCCATCTGCATGAACTTGGCTAGGCTTTCTGATTTTTATATTGATCACTGTGCTGCATTGTTTCACAGCCAAATCTTTGACCACTCTCTGAACTTTTGAGATAAAATGTCCATAGAGCTGTGGGGAAAACACAAGCACTTTTCTGTTAAGGTTTAAAACAGAAGCATACTTAAATCTTTGCTGATGGCGGGCTGCAATCAAGGATGATCATCACCACATAGAAACACTCAGACAACAATTTTACAATTTACATAGGAAAGTAAAGCACAGAGTATGGTGAATTTACCTATGTTAGCTGAGGTATTTCATTGTAAAATGTTAACATTTGCAATTAAATAAGGTGTTTTCTGGTACAGAAAAAAAAAATTACTTTTCTGGAGGACTGTGCAATTTAAAGGTTAAATATTTATGTTTTGAATGCAGGTCCAAAAATGTTTCCTGCTCCTTTACAGGTGCAAATGACAAATGGAGAACAGTGAGCTTTATCTGTTCTTGCTTTCTTTCAAAGCTAGGCAAAAGAATAAGTCCCTGCATTCTGAAAGGTCTTGAACATTGTTGTTTTATTCTCTTGGTCTCATGTATGACAAATATATTTTAGATGAGAAAGAACATTAGAATGCTTCTCTCATTCTTTATGGTGATGTTACAGAACACAATTGCTACTCAAAGGTGGGAAGCCTGCAGCTCATGGTAGGCTGTGTTCCACTATTGTGCAAGGTGATGCTGTGCAATACCTGGTGAGTCTCCTGTTCATATCGTACAGCTCTGGACCACTGCTGAAACTGCAGTACCCCGGGGAATCACGACCTGATGCCAAGGATATGACAGAAAAGATGTAGCAGCTTTCACCTTAGCTTTAGTTATTGTGTTTCTTATTGTAGTTAGGGAGAAGGTGCACTCGCTTTCAAAGTACCTCAGGTGTGCTCACACCAATGAGCATCCATAGGGGGAAGAGGAAGGCAGATATTCTATTAAAAATTCTATGTTTATGTTCAAGGAAAAACAGTTTTTAAAAGAAAGGCTTTAATTCAAAAGGCATCCCTTCTTTGGTTTCTTCTGACCTGCTACGGGTATATTGAAAAACTTTTGCCATAGATGCCGTTATTTCATTCTAGGTTGCTTGTGTTTTTGATTTTCATTGATACAGATGGAAATGATTGTTATAAATTTGGTTGAAACAGTTATTGTTAAGGTATGATAAATGACCTTTTTTACTGTTTGGTTATGAACTCCTTTATGATATAAGGATTTAAACATGTGTGCAAACTAACAGTACGAGTATTTATTGAGAGAATTTAGGTCCCACTCCTCCAACCAATTAATTCCCTTAGCTTTGCATTGTGAATGATAGGAGAAAAGGAGAAAGGATGTGCAGGAGAAAGGCCTCTTTAGGGAGGACGCACTGGAAGATGTGATAAGCTATTTTTAGTAAGTTTTGATTTAAAAATGATTCTCACCTTCAGCTCCTGTCATGCTCTGCCACCACAACAAATTTTCTCCCCACACACCTAAGAAAAGAATGTTTATTTTTTTTTATTATTTTATTTTTTTTAAAGTATGGTGTGACTCATATTTCAGCTGAATCCCTTGATTTTCTTTCCAAAAATAATTTTCTTGGTCCCAGATTATGATTTTTTTGATATTTTCTTAAAGAAAGAAAAAAATAGGAAGTGAGATTCTGAATGTGTATCTGTATTCTTTTCAGCTCTAGTTTGTTTGAAGCTAAAATATAGATTTACAGAGACTTCTTGTTAAATTTGTTGGTTCATTTTATGGAGACCTCAACATATATGGAATATCTGGCTCCGAGACCAGGAAATTCCAGAGTACAGACAGTAGGGAAAAGCTAAATAATTCAAATGCAAAATAAAATAAAATAAAATCATTTTTCTGTCTTACATACTTCCTGTGAGATCAAGAATCTTGAAGTAGTTAAAATGCTTTTCACAGATACATAAATTCGCTGTTATTCAAGCAATCTAACATGATTATGAGCTAGTCTTGCATCGGTTTTCACTTTAAAATTGTGAAATGATATCTCATACAAGCATGACTCCCATGGAGAGTTTTGTATTTCCTTTTCTAGGCATCAGCCTGCAGTGAGTTAGTGTTACTGTAAAATCCTGCAGAAAGAATTCAGCTACTATAGTACAAACAATATGTTTGTGTAGGGGATGGGAAGGAATCCTCACCTGGTTTTGTCCACTAGTTTCACTGAGGAAGTTGCTCATCTGTTACGTCACCCAGGTCTTAAGAAATCTGGATCTGTAAGAAAAGCAAGGGTCATCTTTCCTTTCAGTGCTGCTCTACAATGTGGGTTTCAGAGGCTTCTGTGATTTTGTCTGCTATGAACTTTTCTTGGACATTTCCCAATGCCAGAGAGTAGAACTAGGTCTCTGTGACTGGAGGGATTGTTGAGAATTTGTATCCTGAAGAGGTGCTCAGCTTTTAAGAATTTGGCGTAAAACCTTGATGAAGCCAATAGGTGTGCATCACCTCACTGGAAAACATGGAACATGTTTCTATGTCTTATGCTTCCCAAGTAAATTCACTGCCACAGGTGTCCTTCAAGCATATGAAAGAGCCAACAGGCATCATCAATGTATTTTATGCCCTGAAAGTGCCCAGCGTCACTGGATCCATGGTTCCACAGGTGAGGTTACTATGCTAAGACTTAACAAGAACTTAATTATCATCTTGATGATCTGTGCTCAAATGCGTGAACAATACCTTAGTAAATTCATTGACTGTTTTCTTCTTCCTGGCATTTTCTTTTTCTACTTTCATGGATTTCATTTGGGTTGCTTATACAGTAGCTGCTTTGAGTTATTCTTAGTAGCTGTTCCTCAACATTTTATGGCCTCTGTGACATAGGTGGTTTGTTTCTAGCAGATACTAAGTTAGTGGCTGAAATAGAGACCTGTGTATTATCAGAGTATTGCTTACACTGAGCATAAGTTTTTACCTTGCAAATATTTCTATACACACCTTAGGAATAGTTGTATACACATGAATATGAGAAATAATATCTGCTTTCATTAAATGATATACCTGGGAAAGCTGATCATCATTCAGCTGGAAGGAATATGCAAATGTGATGACTCCAATATGCTTTACAGGCATTAATGCATTTTATGTATTCTGTTATACAGGTTTATTTTCTTACAGAAATTGTTCCATCCACTACTGAGAAGTCCTTTAGGTAGACAGGTAGCAAAAGCCATATATGGTTGCTAGCTGCAGAAATCATAGCTGTAGAGATAGGCATGTAGTTCTTGACTGATGCTGGGTTTAACTGCAGCAACCAGCAGGCTCTAACAATATAAGAAGTTTAGACTAAAAAGAGCTAATTCTGTAAGAACAGTTTGTTGCACTGACTCTGACAGTACTCAAGTTGCCTGTGAGTGGAGTGTGAGTAGATCTGGATCTGTGATGTCTACATTTTCAACACCTTCCCTAGTCACATTGAAGTCAATAGCACTTTAAATAAAAGCTGAAACTACAAATCCTTATATCTCCCAAACCTCTATTTAAATACTCTTGAAGATTTCACTTTTTTTTTAAATTAAATTGTTTAATAAATGTTTGAGGTTGCAATTATGTGTCTATTTTCTAAATATTTTATATACTAATGTTATTAGTATGGTTATCAAATCAGATCACTTCTTTCCCAGAACTGAGTTTCTGATATCTCTCCAGTCTAATCTGCCACCCTTTCCAGTAATCTTCAATAAGGCTCCATTTTTCCTTTTAAAGTCCTTGTGATTTCTCTTCTTAGCTCTCATTCTCTCTCCTTTTCTTCCATTTTCTTCTCTTCACGTTCTCTTCATCTTTGGATTTAAATCTTTCCTGTACCTCCTCTGCATCTTTATAAGATGTTGAGTTTTAAGTTAATAGAGTTTCCACCTTTTCCTGACTCAATAAGTGCCTTTTTTGTTAATTGGATTGATTTTTTTTCCCCATAAAAATCCTATGAACACCAGAGATGTTATTTCTTCTGCCTTTATTTTCATGTCTCTATTTTACTTTTAGACTTTTACATGTCTCTTATATTACTTTTTTTTTTTTTTTAAACATGACTGTTCTTCTTGCTCTATTTTTTGTCCTCATGCTTGAGTCTCATTTCATTTTTCTCAGCTATTGTGTATATAAAGCCCTCTGGAATAATACTGTTGATATATTAATTCCTTTGACACTTTTTTTTCCTTTAAGTCTCTACATCTTCCTTTTTTTGAAGTGATTTGTGTAGTCTGTCTATTGTCTGGTATTAAATCTTGAGTTTCTTAGGTTAAGACTGTTGTATTTCTTCCTTCTAAAAAGTTTTCTTAACCAAAGTTAATTTTCCCATGTTGTTCATTTTTTATTAAACATTTCAGCTGCAAACAGTTAAAAAATTCTAATGACAAGTGAGACCAAATACAGGGCGAATTGTATTTAGGAAGAGCTTGATGTAAAAAAGTCTGTTTTCTATGCCTATATGAGGGTGGCTTCCCAGAGTAATCTTCATTACCAAGTTGAGTAAGGCAGGAGGACTTGGAAATAAACTGTTTTAACTAAATGAAGGTCTCCAAATTTTCATAAAATTGATTTTGGAAGAGAAATTTAAGAAGACTAGTATTCTTTTGAATTGTGTGTTAGACATTCACCTCCCAAATGTCAGTTATATTCTTGGTGTTAATATTTCAAGAATTTGGCTTTATTTTTCTGGTGATATTTCATTGTAAACATGTATGTTATAAACAAGGTCAATTCTACAGCTTGATGTAGATTTGACATAATAGCATTCTGGTCCTTTTCAATTTAATAAAAATCTGAACTACTTCTAATAGCATTTCTTAGTTTAAGATAAATTGTTACTGAAGTACGTCTTGACAAGTTTTTCTGCAGCTATATTTGATTGCAGGAAGATTTACACTCAGGGATAATTTGCACATCTGCTTTATCTGTGAGTAGTCAAAAGAGCAACCCAAAGTGTTTTGGTGATGGAAAGATCACTCTTCTGCTTTTCCTGCTGAAAGTATTGCAAACTGTTGAAAGGTCTGAGACTATGTTTGGGGTGGTTTTTTTTCGTTTTTGTTTTTGTTTTGTTTTGTTTGTTGGTTTGTTTCCTCTTGTTTCACTTTCCTGTGAAGGTGAGCATTTCTACCGTGGGATTATATTATCAACTGAGACTTCTGTTTAAAGGGCTTAATGAAAAAATTTTTCTTCTAACAGCCTTGTAATAGGGACATTTCAATTTAGATATTTGCATCTTGCTTTTCTTTGCAGGATTTCATTTAAGCTGTTTTCCCCTTCTTCTGCCCTTCTTCCTTAGACATACCCATCTAAATTGTCCATAGTTACATTGCTGACTACTACTTATTTCATGCAAAGCTGCTCTTGCAACTGTTCAGGCATTTCCTCCAGAAATAATTCTGCTCTGAAAGGACTGCAGTGGAAATATGTCCAGGCTGTTACAATGGTAACTCCTATAATCTAGTGTTCAAGATACATTTTTCAGGAGTTGGGTAGAAGGTTGACTACATATGTGCTATAGGCAGGAGGTGCAACCTCATCCCTGAGCGGCTCATGGGTGACCCATGCTGGGGCAGGGGCACCGAGGAACAGGTGGGTAGAAACCAATACATGAAGAGCTGCAATAAACTAGTAACTGTAGGGCAGCAGAAATTATAACCACTCAACAGCAGACAAAATCTCTTGTGTGCACACCTGGTGCTGCTGGTCACCCTTCCAGAGGAATGTGGAAGGACTATTATAATCTGCAATGAAAATTAGGAAAGATGGGACTAGTGAAAGAAGAAGGTCTGTATATTTATGTGTTTGCTTAGTAGTTTATGCCCTTTTCCTCCATGTTCAAATCAGTGATCGGAGGTTTTTGTTACATAGCAATAAATTAACTGAGGTAAAATTCTCCAGCTCCAGACTGTTTTGCCTGTAACAGGATCTTATCCCGGAAAACAAACAACAAACAAAAACCTTCTCCAAGTGAAGGGTGGATGTACAGGTAGAACAATAGATGCAGCGTGTCTGTATAGTACAATTCCCCTAATGTTCTAGGCTGGTGATGATTACACAAAGTCTTAAGCAGTGAAGTGTAACTCTGCCTTTAATATTCTGACCTATATTAAATATTGTTCATAACACCTCAAGCCTGGGAAATTTCCATAAGTACATTCAAAGCATGTAGCTTAATGGTGAAACTCTTTGTTTTTGGGCACAGCATTAGAGGATGGTTTGATTTTGGTTCTCACTCTCTGTGTGAGAGACACATGCAATACTGGCAGTGAGTTCCACCAGCAGTCTCCCTGGCAAGAGCGCTGTATGGTGAGTTCCTTTGGAGTAGTTTGAATGGCTTTCATTTCGAGAGGAACCTGTTTCCTCCTCTTCATTAAAGGGTAGTGTTGTGGCACTTGCAAGATTTTTACCATTTACAAGTCTGGTTGTGCACTGCATTGATCAGGAATGATCTTCTGCAGTAAAATACATGGAGTTTTCCTACAAGAGACCTCTGAGTATACAGTGCTTTTTCACAGGAAAGCATGTGATACTGTTAGCGTGGTATGGGATGTTAAATAAATCACACCTGAGCAGGGTTTTATTATTGCAGACCAAATTGATTTGAATGTGGATGTAGTGAGTAATCATAAGGGGAGGAGAAACAGAAGCTTAGCAAACTATGTAATATGTTGTACCACCTTCCTTGTTTGTCTGCTCATTTTTACAAACCGTTATGATAGGTATGGAAAAATTTAGGACCAAATCTTAATCCTAGCATCATTATCTGAGGCCTAGACTTAGCCTTTGAATCCTCCTGTTTTAGCCCACCCATAAACAGAGAAGTTGTTGCCAGCAGACATAAGGCAGAGCAACATTCTTGGGTTGAACTGGAAAAGCAATCATTTCCTGGCAGAGAACACACTTGGTCAAGTTATAAAGTGGTTTCACTTGAACAGAGCCCATGCTATCAACTTTTATTAGGGTACTGTTTATCTTGGGCCTTGTGGGAGTCAAGAGAAGTTGCTCAAATGGAAATTTTAGGTAAACCTTTGTGCTGCAATCTAAAGGTTTGTGCCTTTATGAAGTATGAGATTGAAGAGAAATGTTTTATTTAATTTTGAAATCACTTTCTTTTCAGTTCAGAAATTGCTTCTTGTCAAAACAATGTGTTAATGTAGTAGAAAAAAGAGCAGTAATTCCATTTCAGAAGCCCACTGCTGTTTTGATAGATGGGTTTAAGACCTAAATGATGCATGTATCTGAATGTGAAAGGTAAGCTGCATGCTTTTAAAAATAAGAGATGGTTGTATACGACTTTTATTACAACACTGAAAGCTATGATCTCTTTGGTGTACAGCAGTGTTTTTTATGTTGCCATGCCCTAGCTGAGAAAATGGGTGTTTGAGCAGTGTTTGAGATTCACAGGTCTGGTTCCTCATCCTTGGCCTCCTTGCCCCCATGCCCCAAAGTCATAACAACCAGGCAAGAATTTTCTCCTTCAGGTGTGTCTTTACCGCAGTTAGATCTGCACCAGCAGTGCTGGGATTAGCTAATAAACATGGCTGGACTGAGCTGTGACTTTTCCAAGCACTGTGTGGATGTCTCCAGATAACACTCCCCAGAGCTCCAGTGCTGTAAGCACTGAGCAGAACCACCCAAGCTGGTCTCACAACTGAGTTAGCCCACCTCTAGCACATGTTTAGACTTGATGTCACAGTAGAGCTGATGTAATATTGCTGCCACTAAACAGGGCAGTCACGTTCCTCTCTGTCCCCATCTGCTTTCCTCTGGTGCTGTTTTTGGACCAGCATTGTTTTTAGAGTATCATTTGAAAGGCCGTTAACAAGAACCATGTGGCTGGGTTGAAATGCTTGTCACCCGCTCTGTCAGGCATGACCCATCCAGGGTATATCCTCCTTGGTTCAGTCCATATCTTCAGGATGAAGTGTGAAACACATTGCTGGCTTCTTATTTCCTCCTCATTCTGGCGTTAATCACTGGGGTTCTTGGTGGTCATATTCTGTGCTGTCTCAGGGACTCTGTTTTCACAGCCAATAAGCTGTAACAGGGATCAGCTGGAAGGGAAAGAGCAGAAGTCCAAATTCTTTATGAGCTGTTGAACCCATAGGGAAAAAAGCAGGTTTCCTAGGACGATAGGGAACCTCCTGCATCACTGAGCAGTTTTCTGCTGTTGGAGGCACTGTGCCATACAGCCTCTTTCTTAAACTTATCAAAGTCTGCATGAGGAGCAGCTAATGTTTTCTTGCCTCTGTTAGTCCCATTGGAAAGGCTGTTTCAGGACTTGATTACTCTAACAGCTAGGAGTCTTCAGTTTTGAGCATAAATTTACGTACTGCTAGCTTGTATTTATTTATTTTTAAGCAAGCAGTTATTTTTCTTCCCTAGCTTACTTTCCAGGGACAGCAGGCATGAATTTTCTTCCATTTGGTTTTGCTATGGGAAACAAACAAATCTCATATCCATACATACTGTGCATATTGTCTCTCAAGTCCTTTTTCTGCATCTAGTCTATTTGCAATTTCTCTCTTTGATGTGATCAGATATTAATTCAAGGTTCCAGATATGACATACAACAGTGCTTATTGTTCAGCATTATTGCAGTGCCTCACCTGATGTGTTTTAGGATTTTATTTCCCTCTTTCATACCTGAATTTTATTAGTGCACCCAAATCCATCTTCTCCTCAATTAAATGATGATCTCCCATTGTATGTTCTCACTTGAATTTTATTTTAGTCCCTAACTCAATGGTTTCATGCTTATCAACTTTGCTTTATTTTGTTTTTCCGATCCAGGCCTCATGGTCATTCTTCCTAGGCATTCTACATTGCCAATGTAGTGCACAGTGATTAAGTGATTTCAGCATCAAACTTCTGGTAGTTGTTCCAGTATTATCAATAAAAATATTAAACAAGATTAGCCCAAGTACCAGTGCTTGTAGGACTTCCCTAATGGTCTCCTGCCACTCATAAACTCATTTTGTCAGTACTTCTTATCACCATCTTCTTTTATTCTTTTTTTCTTTGTTTTCCAACTTTTTTCTCTTTTTTTCTTTTTTTCTTTTGTTTCTTTTTTCTTTTTTCTTTTTTTTCTTTTTTCTTTTCTTTTTTTTTTTTCTTATTTATTTATTTATCTATTTTTATTATTATTATTATTTGGCTTCCTCTTTTAGTACCCCATCATTCATCTGACTCTGTGTATACCTTACCATATATCAAATACTTTACATAAACTAGGCTAGAAAACATTACTCTATAAACCTAACTCTGTAAAATACGTGCTGTTATTAGAGAAGGTTATCTGGTAAAACTGATGGAATTACTGTAAATCCTATGATATAATTAGTTTTGTTTCCAATTTGCCTGCATATTAATTTTTCTTTCCTTGAAAGATATTCTGAAGTATTGCACATTACTGATGTCCTGGTCTGCAAATTCATGGAACATGTTTTTGTTTTTTTCCAATAGTTCACACTTTAAATCCTAACTATGTAAAGTATAATCCTATCAATTACTTGGTTAATATACCTGATAGCTTCTCTCATTCATATGAGGACTTTTCCCTTGCTTTCCATCTTCTGCTTGATTTTTGTTTAGCTGTTGCTGTACTCTTATCTGCCTGATTTACCTTCTCCTGTGTATTAGGTATAGAAAGTATATGTGTATCTCTTTACCCTTTACCCACTGCTGAGTGGAAGTCTCCTATCAGTCACACTGTCCTGACTCAGAAAAGGCTGTTCCCCCAAATTGTCAAGCAGAGCTTAGCCTCTTGTTCTGCTTGTCTTTACGTTGCACCTAGCTATTCATGACTAAGGTAAATACAAATCACAGAAAAGCTGTAACTTCCCTTCCTATACTGTCACTTACAAGTCTGCATAGCAAGAGCAATTGTAGAGCTTCTCTGTAGTTCCTCCAGTTCAAAAAGAAAAAGGGAGCAGCAGTGACTGCTGAAATAATTTTGATCATATAAATCATTTTTCTGCACTGTGACACTACTATTGGTTTGTCTTTTTAAATACTGCTTCAATAACTCAGTCTGCTATTACTTGAATCACTGTTCTCCTTTCCCCTGTCCTTTAAAGAAGGAAAGGAAGGTGCATGGAATGTAGGAACCCCTGCCAAAACTGCACAGTGAAATTTCACTTGCTGTGTTAAGGTAAATGTTTTCTTACAGGAGGCAGAATTGTGATGTGTTCATAAAAAGTCACATACAATGTGATCTGTAAGGTATTCTCAAGAGTATTGTCAAAATATGGAAGGAGGAGGACAAAAGAAGGTGGTGAAGCTGCCTTTTCTGCGCTAGCGATAAAGCCTTTCCAGCCTTTTTTAACCAAAATTGTCAGTGTGATATACTAGTTCTGCACTGGATGATTCATCTGGACAGCATTATGTTCATAGTGTTTGCCTTCCATATAAGACAGCCAAGGTTTTGCAACAAGCACAGGCATATTTTTATGACATAGTCTACTTTGTACTGAATAACCACAAAGATCTTTATGTAATATTCTTTCATCTTTGGGTGGGCGAGCATATATTTCATGCCTTTATTACCTTGAGAGTAAGCTATTGCTATGTGCTGTGCTTGGATCAACACTAGCATTGTTTCAGTTGGTGCAAAATGGTTCTTCAATTCATGGGCTTTTCATCAATCTTTTGTATGCATTTCAACAAGTTGATCTAATTTTTCTACAGGCTGCTGCTTCATGTAGTGTTGTCATATGTCTTTTAAAATTTATTC
Source organism: Anser anser (assembly GCF_964211835.1). Taxonomy (NCBI): domain Eukaryota; kingdom Metazoa; phylum Chordata; class Aves; order Anseriformes; family Anatidae; genus Anser; species Anser anser. The sequence continues at coordinate 38,691,502 of NC_139723.1, forward strand.
TATCTCTGCTTTTGATATCAATGGATTAGATGTCTGAACCAAGTAAGACTTTTGATCCCACTGCAAGATTTAAAATTAGTGTTTATTCAGGTTTACTTTTAATTGACTACCTTGGAATTGCTTGCAAATCTCTTCCTGAGCATTTTATATTTTCAAAGATCCTTTTAAGGAAGTTGGGTCCTCTTGTGTGTGTATGTTCTCTGCGTCACAATGGAAGCTTGGTACAATTCTCTTCTACAGAAAATGAAGTGAGCTGTCACAGCAATGGAAATACTGTAAATGTTTATGGTAGCAAAATAATAGTCATTCTTTTGAGGGTGTCAAATGGAGAGAGGAAGTCATCACTGTCTACATGAAAAAAAAGAATTCTCTCTCTTATTTTCTTTTTAATCTCTGACATGTGACACATTTCAAAATGGTTGCTTGCTTGATTCCTCCATGTAAAAGCAAATTTTTATAATATTATCTTACTATAGACCTCAGAATCATACATTATTTTGATTGTTATTAATAACAATATTGGAATTTTATATTTCAAGTATTTTTCTAATTTTCCTATTATTACGTACTTGTTGCATCAACCTACAGACAAAAGAAAATGACATTAAAATGATGTAAAATAGGTTTTAGTTATATTAATTATCAATAAATTGCTAACTTGCATATTATGGAAAAATGGAAAACTATTCAGTTTTCTACATGAAGATGATAGCTAATAGATGATAGTTCTGTTATCTGAGGAAAAGAATTGTGAAGGATAGTCTGTGCCCAGTTATCACATGAACTAGGAACACAGAGTGACCTCTAAGCACTGTGCTTGGGTCAGAAGGTTATGGGAAAAGTGTCACAGGTTGTGAGAAGAAACATACACGCATTAAGATGCTGCAGAAAAGAAAATATGAGAATCCAGAGTAGTGTATTGCAAAGAACAATAGAAAAGCAGAAAGAAACCAAAAAGTGTTACCTGTTGCTGCCTACCAACTCACAGAGAAAAATAATATTAAAAAAAAATTCTTCATTTTGTACAGAATGAAATGCTGGTTATAGCCTTTGAACCCAACCTCAGTTTAGGAAACTTAATGTTCTGCTAGGCAGGCTTTGGGTGCTTTTGCATGACTCCAGACTTCTTATATCCATTTCCCATTTAATCTGTGCTTAAACAAACAAGGCCATGCTTTAAGCCACAGCAACAATAGAGGCCCTGGGGTCCTGGTGGGCATCAAGCTGCATGTGAACCAAACATGTGCCTTGGCAAGCAAAATGGCCAGTAGCATCCTGGTCTAGAATTCAGCCACTAGATCAAGGGACGTAAGTATCCCCCTCTACTCAGAACTAATTAGACTGAATCTATAATGCAGTTAAAGGTTAAATGTTGGACTAGATGATCTTAGAGGTCTTTTCCAACCTGAATGACTGAGTCTATGTAAAGGGAAGATACAGTGGGTGCAGAGCTGTGAAAGGGAAAAAAATCCAGCATAAGGAACATGGGACTGGAGCAGGCAGTACAGATGAGATAGCTGCCTTCCCATTGCAGGTTGGTGGGCCTGAGGTAGAAAGAGTGGTGGCAACTGGTCAAGTCCCCAAGAAAAAAATGTAAGATACACCCCCTTCTAACAGTAAATTCTTATTTTGTGTTTCTTTGGGTTACATTTTTAACCTTATGGTGATGACACAGAAGTATAGAGCTCTAGGCTCTTGGGCCTTTCCCAGCCCAGCCCAAGTTTTGTTTTATTAACATTTATTAACAATTTATTATTTAAGTTAATAAAAAGGGTGATTTATTATAGTTTTGGTGTCTTATCACTGGAAAAGATAATCTCTGTCACAATTCAGCTGTATTCCAAACAATCAACAAGCACCTCTGAATCATAATTAACATATATACTTATTTCAATGACTCAGTAGGAAACCTTCTGTTCCTTTCCTAAAGATTTTTGTTTTATTTTCAAGGTCACTGTTATTAGAAGCTGTGATTTTTAAATGAAGAACCTCCTTTCTAAAGGCTGGGATGTTTCTAAGTCATTGTATCAGTGATCAGGTTTACATGAGCATAGCTGAAGTGTCAGAGAAATGATCTGTGAAGAAAGGGAAAAATTCTTAGGCTAACTTCACTGGTGGAGAAAATGCACTGCCTTGTTCTAATTTTGTAGATACACATTTCTTTATTTGGAATACAGAATAAAAATAGAACCTCTCACCTGATTTTGCCTATATCTCCCTAGCACCAATTACGGTTTCTTCGCACTTCATCACAGTGCAGGGCTCTTGGGGCACGCGATGAAGTGCTGCTCCAGGCACTCTCTGCCAAGATGTCCTTCAGGGCAGGACCGAATAGTTTCACAACTGTATTACCCTTTTCTGGCAGTGCCATTTGCACAGCAGCCACTGTTTTCTCATGCTTATTCCAATATTCAAAGATCCCATCAATCAACTGGTACAACAGTGTGTGCACCCGCGTAGTGAATTGGATTGGAAAACTGACTTGTATTTAAAATAACCTTCTTTTTCTCTTTTGCTGGGTTATTTTTAGGCTGGATTGTTGCTGGATCCAATTCACAGCACGGCTGGGTAAACAGACACTCTGCTACAATAGACATAGTGAGAAAAAGGGGTCAGGACAGGGGAGATAAAGACTGTTTAAGTCAGCACGGCTTCTGAAGGGAAGGTCTCTGAGTGTGCTTGAGAGGGGCTGGGCTGATGAGTGGACTGCGCTGAAGCAGCTGCATGTAAAAAAATCTTTTTTTTTTGTGAGGTGAGAAAATAAATATTTTGCTAGGTTGTTGCAGATATGAATTTGTCGTTACTAGAGACATAATAATGAATTGAAAGAAGCTCAGAGAAGAGCAACAGAAATAATCAGACCTTGTGTGTATGCATATAAATGTATGACAACAATTGGCTAGACATTGGCATTTTGAAAAAGTGATGATGATGTGAGAATGTGCAAGCACAGAAATATTCACATGGTGTAAGCATCACAGATAGTAAGGGATGCAGTAAAATAATGTAAAACAACAAACTTAAGCAAGAATATTTTTTTTTCTTTTTTTCTTTCTTTCTTTTTTTTTTTTTTTTTTCACTGTCAATGTAATGCATTTTACCATCAGAAGGTTTTCTCCAGGGAGGTTCCATTTCTTGGAACTCATAAAACTGGACTGGATAAATACTAGAAAACATACTGTATGCAGTAATTCTCTATTGGCAGAGAGATGAATGAGTTATCTGTTGCATATTTACATCTCTTAGCAACTGTGAATCATAAGTGGTAAATGCTGTTGAAGACCACAGCTGAATTTCAGATGGGAAATTCAAAATAAATGCAGAATATACTGTACAGTCATGTTACTGGCCATGACTACTTTCTATCTGCTTGCTTATTCCTTCATATTGGAAGCGTTCCTTCACTACAGTCAACTGTGAATGAAATACTGTGCTGGATTCCAGTGAGGCTTGATGCTCGTCCACTCTGGAAAGTAACTGATGTAGGAGATCAGTGTGTTACAATGCTGTTAAAATTGGCATATAAAGGGGAACTTCTCACATTAAGTGAGTAATGTGGTAAGTGACATAGTGGTAATCAGAAAATTCTGAGACAGGAATTCTCAACTATTTTCCTGGGCAGTGATGAAATGATTTGTAGCTTTATTCATAATAGAGCAGATAGAGGAAAGTGTAACCCTATGCTGAACCAGTGATACAGATACATGCTATTTGTGCAGTATAGATTCTGATTAGTTTTGGTATTCTAGTACTGTAAATAACTGATAGATTTTGATGGATCTTACCAATCAGTGTGTGTGATGATCTTCTTCTAGTTCTCTTCTGTTTTTCTCCATTATGTAATCAAAGTGCTTAGTTTGTTTCTTATTTGGAACAATAAATGGTGTTAAAAAGAAATATTTTGTTTAGTATCTTTACGTTTTTGTTCTCATCTGTTCCTCTTATCTGTTTAATAGCACAAATATTGGAGGTGGACTTAAAAAGTGAATCTGATTAAATTTCACCTATAATTTGGGTTCATATTCAAATCCCGGCTGATTGGGCCTGGTTTTAATTATGTTAAATTTCTGGAAGCTACTATCAGACCATTTTATTCCCAAATGGTAAAATTATCATGAAATCAAAGTACCTTGTAAGGCTAAGTCTGTATCTGACTCTAGTACTGTGAAAATTAGATTGCATTTGGTTTGGGGATCCAATTCTCATTTACTCCCAGACAGCAAAGAGGACTAGATGTTAGGTTTGGTTGTTGATCTCTCTGTATTAAATATGTAATGTGGATGTATGGCTTGAATGTAGCTTGTTATGGTTTATGTGTAGCTATGGAAATTGAGAATCATCTAACAATTTTCCTTTTAAACAGACTTTTAAAACTATCAATATGGTATATTGCTTTCCTTGAAGATTGCATAATTTCAGATTCCTTGCTTTTGTCCTGCCCATTTCTCATCCCACTCATGTGTTAGCTAATGCTGACATTTTCTTAATTTAAACCTAATATATAACATGAGTTGTGTTTAGTCATGTGAATAATCCTGACTGTAACTCAATGTGAAGATCTTTAGCAGAGTCAAAACTTTTGACTTTATTTTCTCTTGATCGTCTTCTTCAAAATGCATAACTATCAATGGCGTTGTATAAGAATAATCTATTTTATCCTCTTTATGATTACATGTTGATGGTCTGGCATGTATGCAGGAGGATGAAGTGTAAAATGAGTTGGGTTTGTCCGGACTTCAGTAGCTCCACCAGTACAGCTTTTCCTAGTCTGATATATTTTAAATTCCCTTCAATTTCCATAACAAATGTAAATGGCCAGTTTTACTGTGTATTTAAAATGTTCTTATGGGAAAGAAAAACATATGAATTAACTGCTGCTACCAACTGGCAGCAGTTGCTTAATGTTGACTTAGTTGTCTTTCTCTATAATGCAATGAACAGGCAGACCATAACAATAGGTCGAAGTGAGCAAGAAGTGGTGGTTTCTGTTAGCAGTAGAAATTAAGTTTATTCCTGTCCCCTTTGTCTAGATACTGCTGTTTATTGCAGGACAGTACTATGAGGCTATTAGTCACCTCATCAGATGAGATTGGTGAATCTGCATTTTTTTGCTGCAACTTCAATACTTTAAGTTCATGAGCTACATAAACTGTAAAGGGTGATTTAGTTAGTACATAAGTAATCTTCTAAGATTTTCCTCTAAAACTCTAGCACTTCCTTCTGCACTTTGTTTACTTTTATCTTTTATGTCTGGGGATTATAAAGTGATCACTACAGTTTTAATTTCACAGAGCAGTAGAGATAGCTTACAGAAATGCAAGTATTACTTACAAAGTTACTTCGTAATCTCATAGTTCTTTATTAAATGTTAGCCCGATACCCAGCATATTCCCTAATGTAGTAGTGTATATTATGAACAATCCCTAATGCTGTATATGGTGAACGCTACTTGCTATGAACAATTATTCTACCATTATTCATATAACAAGCTGCTTGTAATTATGATACATAGCCAGTTACATTGGTACCCAAGTTACCATCTGATGTAAAACAACAAACAAAAATTTGTTGTTTTGATGTATGTGAGGTAAGTCATGCCAAATGTTCCTGAAGGCTGTGATGGTTTACTCCAGTAAGATGTAGGCTGCATTTTTATCATGCATAAATGAATATATTTCTTGAGATGCAACTGACAGTGCTTTAATTTTACAAATCCTTGCAGATTTTGAAGGGGAATATGTAACTAAGATAACTCCTTAAATAAACTATTACCACAATTAAATTTCAGATCAACAAAGGTTGAATCCTTCTTCATATTCAGTGTATTATATACATCATAGCAGCAGAAGTCTTTTGTACTTTAAGTTTCTGCTGCTTGCCACAGGTTGCTAAAAACTACACAGCTGTGTTCTGTCCCCCTCTAGATATTCTATTTTAATTTTTGTTTTGTTTTATTTTATTTTATTTCAAAGAAAGGCAGATAAACTCTTCCAATAATTTATATATATATATATATATGTACGTGAGTCTACTATTTGGCCTGCTGTTATTAAACATGCTAATATTGAGTCTTAGTTGTATATCGAAAGAAAAAAAAAAAACTGTCTGGAAAACAGCCTTCAATAACCTTTGCTGCCAGAATACCCCACTAACTAATTGCAAACACATGGGGATATTTATAAAAAGCTGGGCATGGGCTCAGAAAGCGACTGATCTCTTGCTCTGGTTCAGCATATATGAATGACAGCCCTTAGTAACTCTGTTCCCTGTCAAAGGAGGTCTGCTTCATCAGGTTGTGATAAAATACAGCTGCTTTGCAGGCAGTGAGCACCCCAAAATGTTTCAATGGGAATAAGTTCTGTTATGTTGAACAGATTTTGAAAAAAAATAAATTGTTACCTTGCTAAGAACTAAAAAAGAAAGTTTACTTTTAGTTTCTATCATCCTTCAATGTATTGTTTGAGTTTGAATACTTGAGGAGAATTTGAAAATCTTTTGTACTTCTGTTATCTTTCCAGTGTTACTTGATGCTCACCAAGGATAAATAATGGTTGCAATATAAATGTTGGCCTCTGCACACAGGGCCCTAACATCATAGCTTTAAAATATCTGAACACATAGTTCATTTTCTCTTCCCCCACGAACCATTCTCCTCCAGAAGGTTCATGTTTAGCATAAACAGAACTTGGCAAGAGGGAGAACAAGAGAAGACTGTCAAGCTTCTAACTTTTTGTATGTAAATAATAATACATTGTTTTTTTTCCCTTCCCCTTCCCCTTCCCCTTCTCCTCCCTTCCCCTTTCCTACCCTTACTCCTACCCCTTCCCCTCACCCTTCCTCCTCTGCTCTCTCTCACACACACTCTCTCTCCTTTTTTTTTTTTTTTAAATAATTTAAAGTTGTGGTACAGTGAGAATATGTAATTGTGTCTCCTTTGTAACATCAAGGTTTAAAAGTCAATGTAATCGAATGGTGTTCGGCTAAATTCTGAGAATTATTTTCATTCATTTCGGGGAAAATTTCACATATGTTTACCAATGAATATTTTTAAACAAGTGCCCAGAATTTGGGGTGCTGTTATGAGCAGTACTCCAGCTCTAAATAGTCTTTGGGTGTCTACAGAACTCCTCCTGAAATCTCAGGAGGTCTGGAGATTTTGAAACAACTCTTAATGGTATTTGGCATTTGTTCAGCTGCCTCTGTCATCACCAGAAAGTACAAAGTTACTTTCACATGCTTAACATCAAGAAGGCTTTTGAGAGAGAGGTTCAAGCTGTTATTTTAGTAAGGACTATTTTATTTTATCCCTACTAAAAAAAATCTGGAATATTTGAGCTATTACTGAATTTCCTTAGAGTTAAAAGGCGCATATATCTCCTGTTTTGTTGAAGATGTAAGTGTATACTTTTATTCAGAAATAAAAGTTTAGGAATCGCCTTGTGTTTTCCTTTTTGCTTCTCTTATTATTGCTTCTTATTTGTTTCTCTTACTCTTCATTATGTGTGTGATGCACTTGATGCACTGGAGGCCACATTTTTTGCAGGTCTGAGGTACTGAAAGAAAAATTACATACGAGAACTTGAAAAGAAGAGTAGCGCCATGAGCACAAACTGTCTCTGTATCTATTACAATAGCTCCCAGAAGCTCTGGCTTCATACTGCCAGCTTTCCTAAGAGTTGGATGTTAAAGTTTCCCACTTTTGGCAATGGGTTCAATTCTGTCACAGGTTCAAGCCTGGTAGTCAAATAGAGTCCGTTTGCTCTGAATTACTGCTTTATTTTCAAAAGCTCAGGAAAGTATGACATTTTAATATACATAAACATCTGAGGTTGAGAACTTCATTTATTCATGATATGCCTAATCTGTGTGTTACTATTATTTTGTAGTTTTTGAAGTAGTACCTTTTTTGGCAAAACAGTTTAAACTGTAAGCCACAGCATGAGAAATGCTGGTGTCCTATATAAGCCTTATTGCCAAGTCAGTAGTGGTCATTTTAAATATTTTTTTACTACTGATAATTATTAGTTTGTTTATTTATTTATTATTATTATTATTTGTTTATTTGTTTATTATTATTATTTACTATTAGAATTGTTACTATTTATTACCAGAACATTTCCCACTTACTTCACTGCCTTTGTTGCTGATAAAACTTTGCATAAAGAGAAAGCTGGAAGTTGTTGTGGCCCATCAGACCTTCAGAGTTTTATTGGGGTACTGGAACATGTAGCCTTCAAAAAGACATAGTTTACTCTCAGTTTACTCAAAATTTGATAAATCTTTCTGTTTATTTTTACTTTTTCTATTGGGCATGCACTGACTAAAGAAATCTGGCATATAACAGAAAACAAGAAATAAATAATCTTTAATATTTGAGTTTGTGAAAGAGATAAAATACAGCATTTGTTGGAACAGAAGTCTGGGCCACAGTCTGAACTTCTCAACAGACTGCAAACATTAGTAAAAGCAGATTAAAGCATAATTTTTAGGCATCCAAATAAGAGAAAAACTTAACAATTTTAATTTCAGTAGTTTTGGAATTTAAGTGAATGAAAAAACTCTCTAAGATTGGACACTACATTATGCATTGCAAGAGAGGTTCTTACTTGTCCTTCTGGGTGTGTCTCCTGTGTTAGAACCACAAAGTGATGTTCCAGTTTCTTCCTCCTTCACATAAATGGCATCTACATTGGGAATCCTCACCTGTGTGAGGTTTCTTCCGCAGTATTGTAAAGGAATCATCCATTGTTACATCAGTTTTGGTAGTTTAGAAAGTCTAGGGTTGTCTTTTTTCCTTCAGAGTGTTTAACTGATTTAGCTGATTTTTTTTTCTTTCTATGTTGCAGCCCAGCAGACTACTATTGATGGTTTACTAAAGGTCATTTCCACAGTGAATACTCAACGTGCTCATAAATGTGGGGCCCTGCCCAGCAAGACTTTGTAATCGCATCATCCATAATTTAGCAGTAATTTATTCTTCTCCTGCTGTTCTGTTTTCCCACCTACCTGTGGGATTTGGGAAAAATTCTCCATGCCTCTTAAAAATGGCTAATGTTTTTCAAGATATTTTTTTTTTCTTAAATGTAAGGGGCATGAAGTTAGAGGTGGGAAACCAGAGCAGGAAAAATGTTATCAATTAGGAGAATATATAAAAATCAGAAATAGATTAGTATGGACCTTTGAAATAAAAGCAGCTTTCACATTTTTTGTGAAGCCAATTTTTCATTTTCCTTCTACATTTTATATAATTCTATGGGAACAGATGTGAATTTTCTCCCTTTTTTATAAGAAGGCATTATGTGCTATACTGTCCTTTGTGAAGGACATTAATACTTTTTGATTATTATTATTTTTGAATACTTTATGACTTTTGAATTAGAAATATTTTATTTGGGGGTCCATATTCCTTAATTCTTTACTCCTTCATTCAGGATTTCACATAAGGATCTCTAAGGCATATCAAAAATCTGTATAGTCAGAAAACTGGAACATTTTCTGGAAATATGATTGACTTTAAGTTATTCATTAAGGAAAACATTCCCAAATGCATTTTTAGAAAGCATTTTATAAAATTTGATAATATTATTTTATACAGCTAAGCAATATTTGACTTTCAGGCTCAACAGCTGTATTACCATTGCTTGATATTATCTTTGGCGAATTAAAAAAAAAAAAAGCAAAATGTGGACAACACCATTACAGGAGAAATGAGTAGTTGTTTTCCTAATTACTTAGTAAAATTAATTTACTTAGATCTGAAAGTTTAAGATCTTAAAAAGTTGTAACACTAACTTTCTGCTCTGGCATACGTCTGAACAGTTAAGGAAAATTTATTGTAAAGGGAAAAATTCATACACATTTTTGTTGACATTCTTGGAAAAAAAAGTCAGACTTCAAGTATGACTGAGAATATTATGATTTTTTTAAAAGGTTTTCAAAGACTGGACTCGTTTAGTTTGGCAAAAGCTACAAAATGAACATGTATTTGAAAAAGCAAAGACTTAAGTGATCACAGCTTTTGCCTCTTAGGGAGAAGGAAATGCCTTTAAAAATTCCATACTGCACCAAAGTTCATTCTCTGCTTCCCCCTTTCTAGCCCCCATTTAATGTTATCTGGAATATCTGCTTAAGAAAATTAAAGCTGGAAACATCTGTTAACCCTTCAGCTGGTAAATGTCCAGGTTTTTTGTGAGATGTCTGTTTTCCTGGAGGATTGTGTTTTGGGCACCACAGAGCATAAAGCTAGTTTGAAATAGGTGCAGTAGACAGCTACCCTCTCCCTTACTATCTTTGTTATGGGTTGTAAATGTCTAAAAACTCTTTTGCTTCTCTGAGTGACATTTTGTAAAGAGGTGATTCACACCTGCATTACAAACATATTCTGCATTTTATTAATTGTGTATGGGCAGAGACACGTGGCAAGGTATTGAAATATCAGGCTGCAACTTTGTGTATAGACATATTTTTAAAGTAGAGCATATATGGAGCATAATGAAGCACATTCAGCATATAGTGTATAAGCATGAGGCATCCCTGGAACCTCCCATCAGGGGAATCACAAATAAGAAGGGTGATCTTCTGGATCTGCAGTTTCTGCCTCTGTTTTCCTAAGACTAGTGTCATCCCAGCCCTTGCACAAGTATTTCCAGTTGCATTATGGTCTTTTACCACAGTTCTTTGTCTGAGAGCTGGCTCCTGTATCTTTTATTTCTGATGTATGGGGCCTATTCAGCTTTTCCCAGGAGTCCATATGATGTCTCCTGGTGCTATTAAGAAGGTGGCAAGCCTGAGCTGGCCCTGGCCTCATTTGGTTCATCCAGAAGGAATTTTTTTTGATCCCTACAAAAGCTGGTAGAGAATGCTGCTCCTCCCTCTACTGCAGGAACTGAGCTCCTCTGTTCAAATATCCTCCCATCTGATTGTAGGAGAAGAGTACGTGGCTGTGGAGAGCCCGGGTCAGCAGCTGAGCTGAAAACTCATCTTTCCCAGAAAGTCTGGGAAAACACTGTCTCTTTAGTCACAGGAGTCACCCAAAGTGTCCACCTACAGGTAATGTAGTGACCTCAGTTTCATTTGTTTCAGGTAACCCTGCTAACAGGTCATGAAACAGAACAGAAAGTCCTCTTAATCCAAAGATACACGTTTTCAATGAATTTATGTTTAACTCAAAGTCCCTTTTCCACACAAATTCATAACTATTGTTGATGTGTACTACAAATTTAATTAAATTACTGTTTCTGGGACATAACCAATGAAATAATGAGAAAGAGCTGGATTAATGGTATGACAAGTCTGTCTTTCCTCATGTTACTCTAGAGACCAGCCTTTGGCTGGTGAAGAACATCTCCAATATACATCTGAGACGGGTTCTCTGGAAATGTTTGCTTAGGAGCATGAGAGTTAGCTGATCTGTTTGCCTTCAGCTCACTTTCAGAGACAGTGTAACACAAAATTCATAATGTTTTGGTATGGTTTAGAAAGCAGATGAGCAAGAATGTGCTGAAAACTCAATAAAAATGCAAAATAGCAGTAAACATATAATAACTTTTTCCATGCTTTGATCATTTGTAGAATGCCTATTTTGTCTATTATATTAGAGATTTTCTGTTAAGAACTCTGATTAATTTTGTTAAATTGTTTAATATCAATATAAACATATTTTAAACACCAATACATGGTTCTCAGTTGACAGAGATTTCTTCAGGTTACAGATACTCAATGTTACAAATGTTGTAACTATCAGTTATCTGTGCTGAAGAGAGATGGTTGAATAATTTGGACAAATATTTAAGTTATAGAAACATAGAATGAACTTACAAAGGAGAAGAGAAAGACCAGTGGCACTGCTGACTATAAAGAGAAACTTGGTCTAGCATCAGTCAGAGCCAGTAAATCCATATTGCACAGCAACACTGGACTCTCAAGCCATGATGCATGCAGGGGCAGTGCAAGAGTCCATAACCTGGACCTCCTCCTCTGCAGTGTATTTCAGTCATAAGCATTCTAAATTTTGTGTTGTACCAAAACAACAACAACAAAAATGCAAAACAAACCAAAAAAAAAACTCACTATAGGTTTGTTACCTGTGTTTTAAACACCAGACAGAGGTACTTAAATCCTACCCTTAGTAAATAGTATCTTTTAGAAGTTGACAGACCTTACTCCCTAAAATTGTTGCTTTGCTTTTATAATTGAGTGAGGAAGAGGGAGAGGAGGAGAGAGAGAAAAACAGAGGGGGAGAAGCAGAGGGAGTGCATTGTACAACAGGAAATAAGTCTTATGGTAAGATCCTGGCAAGTACCCAATGCTCAACAGCTATGAAAAGGGAGTTCTGTGAAACTGTTCAAGGGTGTTGACTTCTTTTGAAAATCCAGTCTTTAGCTTGTATCTTGGGCAACATCCACCAAAGATCAAGTTTTCATGTTTGCCTCAAGGTTTTTGTTTGTTTGTTTTTATTTTGAGACAGAAAGAAGATATTTCTGCTTAACCAGATAGTCCGAAATACATATGAGGGTATTTAAAATCAGTTCTAGTGAGGTCTCCTAGATTGCTACAGCATGTACTGCATGGATGAAAGAACAAGATAGATTGTGTGTGTTGCATTTAAGTTGCTGAATCCTGTATTTACAATTTCGTTATGTATTGATGTTTCTTTACCATTCATTCTCATCCCCAGAACTGTCCTTGTTTGGTCAATATAATTATAATGATAATGTTCCTACTGCATAATTGCAGTGTTGCAGGGTTTATATGCTTAGTACTAATATGCTTGGGAAAACATTGAAAATTGAAGTGTGATGGTTCAGTGACTGTTAAAACAGTCTGACATCAGTTGTGGACACTGTCCACAATTGTCAATTTTAGCCATGTTTAGTGTTGACTGTGCAAGAAAGTCAGATTTATTTTTATTTTTTTAAATATATAATTAAACATATTAACTGATAGAACATGTCACAGATGATGTGTTTATTTCACCTCAAGAGTGGCTTAGTTTGGTTTATCGGAGGACTGAGAAATAAAGCTTATCACCATAAAATGCAGGCCACATAAACACCATAAGGTTGCTTTAGCCAGTACATCCGAGCTATATAGTTTCTGGGATCATGCCAACATTGCTATTCCGGCTTTCGACTAGTTGTGTTTAACAAACGAAGTCTTGAATACTTGCCTCCCTTTGTCACATATAGGAGATGTTGTTACTTGGCATAGTGGTGGCAGCTTCCAGAGAAGACCCTTCACCACAGAGCAAGAGGGGTCTCTGGCAGAAGGTGTTCTTCTCTCATGACCTATATGGATCACTCCCTGGCCAGTCTTGGCACATAGTTCAATGTCTGGTTTACTCTTCATGGCTCAGATGTTCCTTCTGCTCAGCCTTGAGCCTATGGAGAGACTATGTGCAGACTATCAGGTCCGTGTAGCAGAAGATAAAGGGAAGGAGGGGGCTGTGTGGAAAGGAAGCTCACAGACAGCAGCTGAGCAGGCCAAGTCCACAGGGAACATCACTCAGCTCTGTTCCGTGTTCTTGTGTTCTTCCTTCCCATGTCCAGTGTGCAGGTTCCAGCAGTGACCCACCTCCTGCCATAGTGGAGATTAATGCCTGATTCCTTCCAGTGTCTGCAAAATGGCTGGTGTTGGCAGCAGTCAGGGCTGCTTGGACTCCATGCCTGGGCCTTGTAGAGGTGATGTGAGGAAATGGCTTGGAAAACTGAAATGCTGCTTAAAAGGAAGAATTGTTCTTGCTGTTGTACTGCATTGCGCTTCATACAGTCTCATAAATTCCCAGTTTCCTCTTTTTCTGATACTGTGACTGAACAACAGAAGAGCGGGGTGACTGCCTGCTGAGAACCAGAACGTTTATGGGCCTATCCATACCTGGGGAGGTCATGGATACAGGCATTTTTGTAACAGCACAGTTTTATCCATTTTGTAGCATCTGGACTGTCTAAACAGGTATCATGCAACTTCAGTTTTATCGGCTTAATTAAACTGGATGAACTTCATGTTTTTAGAGTAACTCATACTGGCTTGTAAGAAAATTAAGTTTTATAAAAAGTTATTTGCTTTTCTGTGATAAATGAGTTGTTGAAATTATGATTGTTGTAAGCAATCATATACATGTTACATACCTGTATGTATAGCTATAAGCTTATACCTGTATGGTACAACTGCAATAGAAAACTTTTACTGGGTAGCTCTCTGAATGGATTTTCTTCATTTGAATAGTAATATATTCAAGATGATCAGTGGAGCTAGTGAGATTTTAAATAAACTGTATAATATCATGATATTTGCAGTCCTAATATCAAAAGTGTGGATTTAATATCATACTAAATATATGCCAATAAGAATTACAACAGGGAAAAAAAAAAGACTAGAATTTAACATCAAGTAATATTAACAAGAAAATCAGTCTTATGGGAGGAAGATTGATTAAGTCAGCAATGTAATGGAGGAGGACAAAAAGTGCTTTAGTACTGTGTTTTTGCTCCAGAATGCCTAAGTTGTATCACAAGCTGAAATTTCCACTTTTCAACAATTTATATTTTGCTTAAGTGACAGCACCATCCGGTTAAACGATAGACCTTCAGACTGGGATCAAGGGTGCATCAAACTAACTCTAAAAAAGTTTTCAGGTAATTGTGAAATAGGCTAAGCTAGTTCTGCTTCTGCTTTTGCTTGCTATTATTATTATTAATTTTATTATACAATGGTATCAGTTTGCTAAATGTTTAAATGGAAAAAGAAAAGAACACAAAAACCTTGCTGCATGCATTTATTTCACATGAAATTGTCCTTAATGTGTTCATTAACATTCAGTATCAAACTCTTTGAATTTGGAGTGCCAGCTATCCAAGGTTCCAGACCTATGTTAGGGGTTTGAACTGGTCTGTCTTCATCTATGTAACTTGGCTGTGCAGAACGTACCACCTTGTACTCCGAGCATGCCCTTTTAAGTGCCTGTTCATTTCTGTCTGACAAGAAACTGAAGATAAATTCATAGCATCTGATGACTTAATTGCAAGCAACTGGATGAAGCCTTTTCATTGTACAGTCTCAGTAATTATGGAGGTGTTGTTATGTATTGGTCTATTCTCTCACATGTCTGGTCTATTCTCTCACATGCCTGCTGACAGCATGAGGGAGAATGGGCTAAAGTTGCACCAGGGGAGGTTTAGGTTGGATATTAGGAAAAAACTTCTTTACCGAAAGGGTTGTTAGGCATTGGAATGGGCAGCGCAGGGAAGTGGTTGAGTCACCATCCCTGGAGGTCTTTAAAAGACATTTAGATGTAGAGCTTAGTGATATGGTTTAGTGGAGGACTTGTTAGTGTTAGGTCAGAGGTTGGACTCGGTGATCTGGGAGGTCTCTTCCAACCCAGATGATTCTGTGATTCTATATCAAAGGGGCTACTAAGCTCCCAAGTGAAAACTTTAAAGAAATGACATTCTGTGGGCTTAGATGAGGTAAGGTAGTGCCTCCTTTGTTCTTTTGATATATTTTACTTTTCAGGGGAGTTCCCTGTATGCTTCCGCACAGACACAGTACACTGTTATTTAAAGACCAAAAGTGAAAACACTGTTTATATGCCATGAGAAAGGGAGGACATTTGTCTTCAAGGAGATTGTTTATTTATTTATTTAAGTTCAGATAATGTGTAGGGATGGTGCCCCCCAGCAAATCCTACTGCTGGGGTCATACTACCATATCTGTAGAGCTTCTAAATCTATCACTTTGATTTTTTAACAAAAGAAGAAAATGAATTGTTGCACTCTTTCTCAACAAAAGTAATCTCTGCTCTGCATCAAGACTTTCCTGGTGCTATGAAAGAAAACTGAAATGGTTTTAGCAGAGGGGTTAAGTTGTTTCCAAGGACTGTATTTATTCTGTATTTTCCTCCAGGTTCTAGGCAAAGAAGATCAGGGTACAGAAGAATTTAAATGAACTTAGATACTTTTGTCTATATTTAAGCATCTGAACTTTATAAGTCTACATTTGAAAACAGTAAAACTTCTGCTTTCAATTTTCTCTTTGTTGTACAACAGTAAAGGAAAGACTGGTTCTCTGACAATTAAAAGTTTCAAGTATTTTACCGGCACCTCTTCTGCTGACTGGTACAATGTATTTTAGCGGCAGTGTAGTTTAATATGTATTTATTAAATTTTCTCATTTTCACGACATTTAAGCAATGTTAATATAATCATTTATTGCCCATGGTTGTGCTGTTTGTGCATAAAACAAACCTTGGAAAAATATTTAAATGAAATTTCTTTAACATGTGTATGGAAGAGAATGTAGCATTTCAAGAATATGTTTTTAATTTGTATCATGGTGACTTAGAAAATGCAATATTATCTATAGTAGTGAATTGAACTGATTGTTTCTAGTTACCATGGACTTCAAGATTTTCAAACTGGACCTCAGCATCTCACCTCATTTTTATTCATGGACCGTAAGAGGAAAATAGGGTTTCCTGCCTTTTAAAATCCCAGTTGGTTTTTCAGCATTGAATGAAGAAGTTGAAATTTGAATTGAAACAAATATTCACTATGCACCTGCAGGATAGTCTGTCGAAAGCTGATTTAACGTTTCAACATATTCTGGCTCTAGTGGCTTTGACTTTGGCATCTACTTCTTCAGGGGTTTGACTTTCACTTAACACTTTAAATACTACTGAATATTTTTGCACTCTATATTATTATTATTATAATATATTATTAATAATATATTAATAATATAATATATTATAATATAATTATATTATATAAATTATTATTATATAAATTATATATAAAATTATAATATAATATAATATATTAATAATATATAATAATATATTATTATTATTATTTTATTTTATTTATATATATATTTGCACAGGATAGCATCATTTCATATACTAATGGGTAATTTAGCAAGAAAAATCTCTCTAAAAAGAAAAAGATACACAAGCCAACAATTTATTTATTTATAATATTTTTCCACCATCCTTAGGTAGATCTGGCTCTCTGAGAAAGGAAATTTGGTAGAAAGTGTTGATACATTTTCCTACTTTACTAAACATAGTTTTTTGTTTGTTTGTTTGTTTTTCACTTCAGAAGCAGACAGATGGGGGCTGATTTAGTCCTGCCAATCTACCATTTATACAGGTTAACTTTTTGTCCAAGTGTTACAATGTATGTTTTAGTCAAAATTCTTCTGCAAATGATTTCTGCCTTGGGAAAATTTCACTTTCAAGCATAGAGTGGTACATACAATCCATTTTTTCTCCACAAATTTGTTTGAAACAGACATGTTTCATCATGGAGTATGCGATCTTGTGCACAAGTAAAAGTGTTTTACCATGTGCAGGTGGTACTGCCTCCCTGCCAAACATATAGGGAGCTTACCTTTGCAAGGCAGGTCCTGTTCTAAATACCATGCAGAACTCAGCTTCTCACAGGTGACAAACCGGCTTTAATATTAGACATCTTTACAGCCTGCTAGAGAGGGATGACAGGCTTTGTTTTCTTTTGCAAAATAATTCCAGCTTCGTGTAATCCTTCTTCCTTCCTTCACAGTATATTTTTGAAAGCACTTTTCTCCCTTGATCATGAGCATAGAAAACTCTTTTAAGGTCTACATTGCTAGGTAGAGTTTTTGTATGTTTATGACTTCTATCACATAATTTTTCTTTTAAACTGTGTGCTTACACAGAGGCAAGCTGGAAAATTGAGTGTTTCTAGAAGGCTGTCTGACAATCAAGGTAATGTCATATTTTCCAGCAGGAATACCAGATCTATGTCGTGTGTGATTTAACCAGCAGTTTCTGCATGAAGAACAGTATTCACTTTGTTTATTGGAGGATTACTGAAAATCCTATAATTCATCACTAGTCTGTCAGAAGCAAGTTTTGGCTGATTTAGTGCCTCATTCAGAATTGAAATGTACATATTTTACCCTACATGTTGAGTGTTCTGTTTCAAGTCCTACATTCTAGCTTTGTGTAGAATACAAATAGCCCTAGTATATATTTTTGTAAAATGAGAAACCATATTAATAAAAGAAAATGCTTTGAGGCATGTTGCTACCAGGTTAAAATGTACTGCTAACTTGTTATAAAGCTGTTTTTCAAAACAAAACAACTATTTGGGCTATATGGTTATTATAATGAATGACGAGAGACGGTAGTACTTTTTCACACATAAGCTAGTACATGTACTGTAAGTTATCTGCATTAGTTGACTTTAGGAGAAGAGTAAATGCCTATATTTAATATCCTATTTCTTACATCAATCACACAACTCTTGCATCTATTAGATACCTCAGTGTGTTAGGTGGCAAGCACAGGCCACTAAAAATCATAGATAGACATTAATATTTCTTGCTTCCTTAAAACCTCTAAGCTATCCTTTCTCTCTGCTGGCACTTACTTTGTTTAGCTGCATGGTATAAACAAGAGGATGAACAATCATGACTACATGTGTAGGTATTTTATCCAAAGTTATATTTTCATTTTCTGTAACATCAGGAGCTCCATTGTTCTGACTGCAGAATATTTGGGTTGTGCAGGCCTTATAAACTTGTATAGCTAAAGCCCTGCTTGATGTTGGGGCAAGCATTTTGATTAGGGCATAAATTGTTGTATGTACAGATTCCATTTCCTTATGAAAAAGGCTAAGAGGTCAGATATAAACCATGTGTGCTTCCTCTGGTTTTGCTCCGTTGCTGTCAGACTGCTCTCAGAAAGAGTGATTGGAGAAGATTTAGGTATGCTTATGTTTCCTTACATGTCATCCAGAAGGTTGAATGACTTTCTAGAATTAAGTAGCAAGCTGTACTTTCAAAACTAATGTTTAATTAAATGACTTAGCTTGGTTAGCCACTTTGCAGCAAATGACAAGTTGCAACTAATTGCTTTTTCCAGATATTAATTAATAAATTGAAAACCTCTGGGAACAGGATTACCCATCCAACAATTAATTATTCTTGTAGTTAAAAAGGATTTTATGCAAACATATTTCATTACTGCCTACAAATTAAGCTATTAATGTTTTCTTCTAAAAATAAAGTCATTGCTATTATTCATGGAGACTCAGTCTTTTGAGCTTGAGATGAAAAAACCAACAAAGACAAAGTAGCATTTCAAATTAATAATATCCCTGAGCAAAGTAGTTGTGCACTTGATGCTAGATAACTCACTCTTCCAGGGCTTTCTATTTGGGACCACCAAACTGTATTTCAGATGTCACAGATTATTTCCTTCTTGACTTTTTTCACAGATCTTCTTAAGACCTTTCCAAGACACTAGGTTGCCTTTTAACCTTTACTCTTCTGATCTGTGAGAGTGAGGTTTGAGTAGTTTACACCACGGAGGTCAAAACTAGATGCTTAGGTGTTACAGTTAAAGGAGGTTATGGTTATACTAGACAAGTGCAATGTGCTCTAGTTGACTCTGCTTGGCAGGGTGGTTGGACTAGATGATGGTCCCTTCCAACCTCAACCCTTCTGTGATTCTGTGAAGTGGGTAGATGCTCTGCTGAGAATTTCCTTTGCAGCTGGCTTCCTGCTTTCTCTCTGCTGGAATCTCTTCTCCCTCTACCACTCTCTAAGGCTTTTTCCTATTATCCTGCAGTCCCTCTGTATCTCTGCTCCCCATTCCCTTCTGAAGACTTCTTCAGACTTCCTGAGGTCTACTTGCATCTATTTTGCCTTTTTTTGCCTTGCTTTTTATTCAATTTCATAAGTAAGTTCTCCCCTTTTTGTTGTTGTGGTTGGTGTGTTTTTGTTGGTTTGGCTTGCTAAAGTGAAGTTGCAGCACATGCTACTCAGCAAGGGGCTTGCCTGATCAGCCAGATGTGCACCTTACAGATGGCAAATGTGCCCTTCCTCACTCACCAACTGGCAATCAAGAGATTTGCATGTTTTGACAGCCTTGGGCTAAGCACTACAGTCTTCCTTACAAACAGGCAGAAGCTAAGACAGAATATTAACTTCATGACCCATAGGTGCTGTAGGTCTGAGATGTGTCTGCTTCCTTACATGAACAAGCAATGAATGATAGCAGTAAATAAAATCCTTTTGAATATTCCAAATACTGTGTATCATTTCTGGTATAGATGGCACCTTGGTTTTACTGTTATTTTCAGTATTAAATGTGATGATAGGGAAGACAGGGCAACACGTTTATGCCATCGTATAAAACTCAAAATCCAAACGTTTGTGAAAAACAATCTGTTCCACAAACACAAGCCGTTATTCCAGACACAGTAAATTGAAAATCAGTGTTTTGCAGTGACCTGAGATGTTGATGGGCTCAGTCTTCAGAACAAAAGATGCACATAGTGCTTACCCAGAGCTGGGCTATGAGAGCATCTAGTCACTCTGAATGGGAAACTTCACTGGTGTGCTTTATTCCTCTACCTTTTCTCCCAAAGTGTCCTGAAGAAGGTCAGCCATACCACAGGTATCATCAATGTCTTGTTGAGTAACGCAGGTCTTTCTCTAAATCCCCCTCCCCAGCCCCATTTTCCACACCTACTTTCCCTTGCTTCCACAGAACTAGATATAGTGTCCCAGGGGCAGCTTCTGTAAGCGTGAGTTAAGAGTGCAGGTCTGATGTCTTGGCTCATTAAAGGAAATGGAAATCCCATCTCACTGAGGTCATAAACACTCACCTTTGTGCTGGGTACATGGTCACTACCAGTGTTTTAATATCAATTCCTTAGCTTCTGTAAGTGTCTTTTAAGGTCTGAAATGTTGAATCCAGAATGCCATTTTATTAACTTTTCGAACTAGCATTCTAAAAATTACTTGAATCTTAAGAGGTATTTGCTTAAAGGGTATTGGAGGAATGGAACTGGAAAGAGAAAAAAAAATCTATAATAAGATTTACTGCATACATATTGATGCACATACAGTACACTCCCACCTATGCTAACATGCCCTTTGCAGTATAATATGGACTGTGGGTTGCTCAATTGCCTGCTAATAACGTTCAAATCTTTTGATACAGAAAACAAAACAAAACAAACTAAAAAAAAAGTGCACTTAAAAGGCTAGAGATAAAAGATACAAGAGTTCCTGCTACTTCTGTGGACACTGTGAATATCAAGATCAAAAGGCTCCCTATTTGCAAAGGGTCACCCATTTCTATTTTTGAAGAATTGCAGACTGCCAGACTTGGTTTAAGTTCAGTTAGGAGATTGTTTAGTATGTAGGTAATAACTCTTCCATAACACATTTCTCCAGAGCTGTTGTTTACACATGAGCAAAGTTACACATTTTTAAAAATGAAAGGAGACTTGAAAACGTAGCAATGTCTGTTTATGGATTTTACAAAGTTAAATCCTAACAGTCAAGCAACATGACTAGCAGATGTGAGAAGTAACCTAATCTACATTGCTTGCTTGCTAAAATTATTCCAAAAGATTTTAGGGAAGAATATTTTACTGTTATGATTCTACATATTTAAGTCAACTTAGTAGGGTTGGTGAAACTTGATTTTCTTCAGATACGTAAAATGTATAGCCCATCTCTGCATAAATGCACAATTCCTAAAACAACCCTGTTACTGTTTAAACAGCTAGTATAAATAATGAACCACTCCATTACCAAGAATATAAATAAATGTAGACAAGTAAGGGTTCTCTAGAGCTGAAAGTTTAGGTTATGCAAAAACTTCAACAGCTGTAATTTGTAGGTCCTTGTAGACTGAGGGGTGTGAGTGATGTAAACTCTAGAAAGCCGACATTTAATGTCTGTCTATTTTGTCATTCTGCCAAAAGGCAGGACTTCACTGTTATGTTTCTTTTGCTGTGTACAAATTTTGAATAGGGCAACATCTGGCAGAAAAAATCCACAAAATACATTTAGCTATGCAGTGCTGTAAACAGAGCACAGTGTTCTGCTGCATTATGAGTGATGAGTCACTATTTTAGAGAAGACTGGTCATAACCATCTTTTGCCTGGATAAAACTAAGAAATAAGAAGAATAGAGGAGCAAAATACATTAATTAAAATCTATTTCTTCACATGTTATGACTTAAGAGTTAGTTTAGTAGTAAAAGCTAGATGCATCAGAAGTGTTCTTACTAGATCATAATCTAAAAAGTTAATTTTTCCTTGGGCTTAGCTAGCTGAGGAGATGTAGGGTCCTCAAATCTGAGCCCTTAAATCCCCACGGTTAAGTACTTAATTGGAAGCAGCTGAGTTCTCCCCTCTATCCTCAAGTAACCATGCACCTGTAACTTCAGTGATCCACAGTGGAAAATGGCTTAACCAACATCTCAGATATTTGGTCAATTTTGGTGAGAATGTAACGTTTAAAGACCTAAAGTAAAGTGAGAAAATGTAAAACTTTTCACTAGGGTTAGTGCAAGTCTTTTGGCTTAAACTGTTTAAGTGAAAACATGGGGAAAGTTAAGAGCTTTCCTTTGGGCAAGGGAGTTTGGGAGAGAGGGAAAGATGGAGGGAAAGAGAAAGGGGGAGACTGACTGTAACAAGGTGAAATGTATCCTGGTTCAGGGAAAGTTTTAAACAGAGAATCATTCATATTTTATGGCTCTTGTCCAGAATATTTACAGAAACACTGAAGTCTCTACTGTCAGTTAATCTGAGAATACGACTACGCAAGCAATCCCAAGCTACCGAGACACTGTGCTATGTGCCCAGTGAAGATACAGAAGTAAAGCAGGGTGTGGCTCTTAGCTGCTCATTTTGAAATACAATAATGATCTCTGTGAGTTCATTTCTTCCTCTTTATTTAAAGCTACATATTTTGATTAGACTGCCGAACCTTCACTTCGTTTATTGCCATAAAATAGCAACATTTTTCACACCAAGACTATGGATAAGCAGTCCACCCCTCTTTGCAGGTGTAAGGACTGTCACCTAAGCATGCAGCCTTCTAGGAAACGAACAGATAAGTGGGAAAAAATGGAAACAGGAAGAAAATTAGTTGATTAATGGCTCTATTAATTCCAAGGGTATCAGAGACTTTGAAAATAGTTTTGGATGTTAAGTAGCAACTTCAGGGATCCTTTGCATAAGAAATGGTCATGTGATGGTAATGTCCCCTTCTGCTACTTGATTCCCAACAGCATCAAGCTTTACCATACCCATGGAAAAGGCAAAGCTGGCCAGTACAATTTATCACCATTACTTCTGTCCTTGGGAAACTTTCTGCAGGCTTCCTAGGGCAAGTGCTACTCCAGGCAGCAACAGTGAAAGGTACCAAAAGGTATGCCTGCAGTATACCTGCCCTGCCACCGCTCATACACGAAAGGGTAGTGGCTTTGTCACTTCAGACTTCCTTTTCATTTGCCTCTGGGATTCAGACTGCACATTCAACTCAATTTGAAGATTTTTATTGTTTTTTAATTATTATTATTATTATTTTTTTTCCATTGCTCAGTCTGGCTTATACACTTCCCCCCCTTTACTCAAAAATGATACCTAATGTGTGTGTTTGTATGGCACCATCTAAGGAGCCAATCAGGGGAATTATTTTGGCTATCAGAATTTCTTTAATATTTCTATGCATAATAAAAATAATGTCTAATAACCTCCACAGCTGTGTCCCCCATAGCTAGGGGATCACAGGTACAAACAGGAGGTAAGTCACTTTTGGTCGTACACTGGAACAGGCTCCCCAGTGAAGTAGTCACTGCACCAAGCCTGTCTGAATTTAAGAAGCGTTTGGACTGTGCACTTAGTCACATGGTCTAAACTTTTGGGCAGACCTGTGCGGTGCCAGGAGTTGGACTTGATGATCCTTATGGGTCCCTTCCAACTCGGGGTATTCTATGATTCTATGATTCTATGACTTTGATTATCTGAATTTAAATCTAGACCTAAAAAAGTGAGGTGGAAGAATAAGAAAAATTACTAAATCAGGTTTCTTGACAAGCTTCAGCTGGAGGTGAATGGATGGACTCTAGTTAATGCCAGTCCCACTCCCCGTGAGGAAAATTAAAAAAAAAAAGGGAGGGGGGGGGCGGAATGTGGCAAAAAATTAAACACACTCTTAGGTGTAGTAACATATTTCTGCTAATCTAATAATCAAAAAGCACATTTTCAAATGCCTGGGATTTGTAAATGATTATGTTTTAATAACTTAAGGCATATAGTATTCCAGAGACACCATAAATACTAATGCTTTTCCAGAGTTGTCTTATCTTTGAAAATCTTGAAGTCTGAAAGAAACTTACATTAGAGTGCATTATTTTCTAGGTGAATATGATTTTTTAAAAGCTATTTTGGAGTTCAAAGGACATCTAACCTGTACAACTAACACAAGACTTTCTTCTTCCATCCTAAAGGAATGCTTCTGTTGGCCTGTTGCACAGCATATAGCAGAGAATTAACAAATGAATTATTAACAAAAACATATTTGTTTCTATCCTCAAGTCCTGTCATCATCTTCAGTTCTGTTATGTACAACTTCTACTCTTGAAAAGATTTCCCATAGCTAAAATATCAGAAACACTCAGAAAATTACAGTGTTTAATAACACAAAAAGATTAAAGTAATGTGAACAGAATAATTCTGTTGCTATTAGTATTAAATTATAGTTTAGTCCGCAGATATCCTCCTCTAAATTTTGGTCAGTCCCTTTTATGTTCTAATTGACTGAAGTGGGATGTATAACTACAACCTTTGTTCCTGTGGTTGTTTGCCAACCTGGGTTCATACTTCCACTAACCTTAGCTAGAAATTCTGAAGAGGAAACTAGTGTACATATTGATTTCACCTTATTTTTTATTCTGTCTACAGCATAACTGCACCTAAGCAGCGTCTTTCGAATGATTAATCACTGCAATACAAGAAAACTACAGAAATTCAATCATCCTTGTATCCTGTAATGATTTTACTCAATATACCTCATTATCCACACTTTTGTAGTGAACTGACATAGCTGGATCTTATACTAACATAGCTAATATCTTAATTGTAGTTGATATGCTCGCACTGAAAAGGAAAATGCATATGTAAGTACTTAGTTACTGACTTGCTTGTAGTTGTACTGGAGCTCTATTAATAGCACCATTCTAAATCTCCTAAAAAAAAAAAAAAAGTATAGCAATCAGAATGCAATAAATCAAAAGGTGGTAAAGCCTTGTGTGCTAACTAGAGCAGCACGGGGCAATTGATCAAGTCAAATTTTACCATAAATTTTTAGCCCATTGAGTATTACCATTTTATGACTTAAGCCGACAAGGTCACTTCAAATCTGCTTAAAAGTCCTGTTACAGTAACACAATACGGTATATATGTGGCCTCTTCTGTGGAGTAGTTTCACAAAGTCCTGCCAATCCAAGTGACTGAATGTTCGCGGTGCCTTTGTCTCATGAAAAGTAATTGGTAAAGCAGTGGAGCCGGATTGCAATAAGTGAATTCAATCCTTCTGTGACCACTAAAAGTTGAGTTGCTGTGCCGTGGTAGCGATAGGCATTTCTCAAAGCTGGCTTTTGTAAAATCTTCTTATTTGTCATTATTATTTAGTTTACTTTTACCATGGGCATTTATGCCAGTTATGGACTCATTCTGCTTTTGTTCCTTTTCTCAAACTCTTATTAGCAGTTGTGAACATGAAAGAATTGCAGTGCTACATACTTAACTCTGACTGCTTTTTTGAATTCTACATGAGCTGTGAAATTTGGAATCCTTTACAGGTTTTGAAGGGAAAACTTGGATATTTTTTATTTTTTTATTTTTATTTTTTTGTAGTTATTTTCGTGTGGAAGAGGAAAGAAGAAAAAGAAAGATGTATAAGTAGTGCAACCAGATTTGATTCCTGGATATGTATATATATGATTTTTTTTTCTGTTCATTTACTGTATTTACATAGATATATCATGTTTGTATGTTCAAATTTATGATCACTTCTCTGTTAGGAAGTCCAGTATATGTTGCGTCGGTGTGGCAAGAACAAGAAGAAAGTAGAGTTCATTTACCCTGTGTTATGACTAAGATTTCCTGCAATATCTGTTTTGCTGTGTTTTAGTTTTATTGGAGATAGCTGCGTTTAAATATATACAGAGTTTTTTTTTTTTTAAGAATAAAATATCCATATTTTCCTAGTATGGGAGTGTCATAGGAGAAAATGCAAATAATATATTTTTTTCATTTAATAGATAAACTGAAAACTCTTAGAATGTGTTTCAGGTATGACTTTCCTAGGAGGCATCGTAATAGGCTTTATAATGATAGTTTCTTCTGAAAAGTCATACTAGCTCTTCCGTATTGCATAAGCAGGAGATCCTAATGGACAGTCAGGTAACTGAGCAGAGCACTTAATAACCTATTATCTGTACAGTGCTTACTTTATCAAACAAGTGAGGCTAGGTATTTCAGATTAATATATACAAAACAGAATACAGAGACAGAGCAAAGAAAAACAGACTAACCCAGAATGACAGGGTCAAGGGCAATATATCCACTGGTTGGCTTTCTGGGTCATAGTAGTTTTAAATATTTGAGAAGCCATTCCAAGAGTAATACAGAGTTCTTTGTTTTGCGATAGATCTTTGACCAGATCTTATCTACATTCATAGAGCTGGACTGTAAATCACCATGTCTCTTTCATGTTTGCTGCTTTGTAGAAAACTTAAGAGGCAGCAAGTAATGGCCTTAGTGGAGGATCCAGAGGAGCTTTTCCCAGTGTTTTCTTAATTTGATGTCTAGTGGTAGAAAGTACAGTACATTCAAATAATTACGCTAGTCTTTTCAAAGACGCATTTCTTCATTTCCACAGGACACAGCTCACAGTTAGGTTGTGGTAAACTTATTGCTTGATGCTTTCAACAGAATTTTCCGAGTATTTTCCCAAAACATCCAAAGTAGATGTCAGAAAAAATAAGCTCCAATACCTTTAGTACTACAGTAACAGCTACCTAACGCAGGTACTTCTGTCATGATTTAAAAAAAAAAAAAAAGTCTGTTGTTGAATATTGTTATAGAAAGATGTAGATTCTCACATACACCCTAAAAGTGAGGAGGAAACACTAACAAACATTTTAAATAGATAAGTCTGAACAATTCATGCCTAATAGTAGTAGCAAAAAACCCACCCTCTTTTATTGAAACTGGTGGCAGATATACTAAACCTTCCTGGTCTTATGTACAGTAAGTCACCTCTGACCACTTTATTGCTGGCATCTCTGTGACTGTTAGCAAAGCTAGCTACTTGCTGCTAATACTTATGGTAGTCTTTTGTCATGCAAACTTCATTAACTAGAAATGAGACCGAGTACCCAGATAACAATCAGATAACTGTTTCTATTTCAGTGGAGTTTTGACAGGTTAAACTCAAACAGATGGTCTTATTTTGTAACAGGAATTCCACGTGTTTTGTTGGGAAACAAACTGTTGGCATCACAGTATCTTTGTCTAGTGTGTGCGACAAAATGACCGAACGTCTGAGAAGTGCACTTGGCTTTGAATTCATTCTGCCTGTCAACTATATTGGACCATTGTGGGTTTCCCTGTTCCACCCTGCTTGACCAGGCATGCAATTACCACTCCACCACATCATGGCTCCTTTTGATCTTGACTGAGCCCCTGATCTGTGCATACTGACCTTGAATGGCTGTCTTCTCAGTTTGTGGCCGTTTGCTCTCTGGATTTGGCCTGTGCAGTAGTGCAGCAAGAGCTGCTAATTATGTGGTGGGCTCAATATGAGCCATACCTGGGAAATTCACAATGCAGAGAAAGTGGATGGTCTGTGTGAATGAAGATGAAGAGGCTTGATTCTACTCCTTTTTAATACCTGTTGAAACTCAGTATGCTGGTTTCACACTGATGGACAGCTAAGCTTCACCACACCACTCTCACTGCCACTTCTCAAAGGAACAGGAGGAGAAAATATGATGAAAAAAGGCTCATGGGTTGGGGTAAGGACAGGGAGATCCCTTGCCAGTTACTGTCATGGGCAAAACAAATTCAGGGTAGGGAGATCAATGTAAATTATTGTGTATTACTAACAGACTAGAGCAGTGAGAAGTAAATTACTCCCTCCCCTCCCCCATCCACCCTCTCATATCTCCTCCTGCCGAGCAGCATAAGGGAATGGGGAATGGAGGCTGCAGTCAGTCTACAGCACTTCGTCTCTGCTGCTCCCTCACGGTCCCTCCCTGCCCCTGCTCCCCGTGGGGTCCCTCCCACGGGATGCCGTCCTTCCCGAACTGAGCCTGCGGGGGCTGCCCACAGGCAGCAGCTCTTCAAGACCTGCTCCCACACGGCTCCGTACCACGGGGTCCATCCATCCCCCAGGAGCAAACTGCTCCAGCACGGGTCCCCCACGGGTGGGCGGCAGCTCCCCCCAGACCCCCTGCTCCTGCGTGGGCTCCTCTCCACGGGCTGCAGCTCCGGCCCGGGGCCTGCTCCTGCGGGGGCTCTCCATGGGCCGCAGCCTCCTCCAGGCCACATCCACCTGCTCCACCGGGGGCTCCTCCACGGGGGGGCTGCAGCGTGGAGATCTGCTCCGTGTGGGACCCATGGGCTGCAGGGGGACAGCCTGCACCACCAGGGGCCTCTCCCTGCACAGGCCGCAGGGGAACTGCTGCTACCTGCCTGGAGCACCTCCTGCCGCACTGGCCTGGGGGCTGCAGGGCTGGTTCTCTCCCATTTTCTTACTCCTCTCTCCAACTGCTGCTGCACAGCAGATTTTTCCCTTCTTAAATCTGCTGTCACAACGGAACAGCCAGTGTCATTCACTGGCTCGGCTTTGGCAAGTGGCAGGTCCCTTTTGGAGCCTCTTGTCTAACATGGGCCAGCTGCTGGGCTCTTCTCACAAAGGCTACTCCTGCAGCCCCCCTGCTGCCAAAATCTTGCCATGTAAACCCAATACACCCAGTCAGTATTTTAGGATAAATCCAGTGTTTATAATAAACAGGAAAACTTGCCATTAGAATGTAGCTCTTTAAGCTTATCAAAGGTCTATCTTTCCACTGTGCAGTAGGTACCAACTATGCATACATTGCTTCCATGTACATCACACAAGACAATTCCATTAAAGCTTCAACAGAATCTTTCGACAACAGAGGTCTTAGATTTCCTACTAGTACCTAAACTCACACTGTTTGTTAATGTTATGCTCTGCTACAATGGCAGCTTTAATTGTTGTATATACAGTTGTAGTCTCGTTCTAGCATGTGCTCTTGCTTATTACAGCTAGCAAACTTTTTCTATATTTTGGAACTAAAACATTTTTAAAGCTGATGATAATTAACATGAAGGAAGTCAACTGCTTGTATGCTTTGAACAATTTATTTGGCAATTGCTCACGTTTGTTACAAAAAGTTCATACATGAAGACATTTGGATTGGCATGATTGGCTTTTGCTTGCAAGATTTTGGTAATGTATAATACAAGTAAGTAATACCTGTGCAAATATTTGCTTAAGGATAATGAAAACCACAGCTGTCCACTTTGATTAAGTAAACAATGGTTGCAGGGGAATGAATCAAGTGTAAAAGTAACAGTCAGATCTGTGCAGAGTACCTGCTATGTATATTTTGAAATGTTGAAATATAATAAAATGCATGAAAATAAAATATTTGTATGCCTCAATTTTAATTCATACTCTGAAGAATATTCTTCTTCCTTAAAATATGGTCTTTTTCAATTCCAAAGCTAAGGCATCTGCATCATGGCTCAGAAGTGTTAGGGATAATGTCTAGCATGTTTGGCAGTTGCTTGGAGTAGCTGCCTACTTTTGTGCACTTTTTTTGTGCACCTTAAGAGGGGAACAATTCAATTTTCCAACATTAAATATTGTTGGTTCCACACAGCTTGTTCCACTCCCTTTTATGATAGTTCATTCACAGACATGAGCTTGCTGTTACATTTGTTAAAAATAAGAGTCTAAGAGAAATAAAATCTTAAATGTGGCTGTGTGTGATTTCCAGACAAGATTTGTTCAACATATAAGTAAGACTCTGAGGTCAAGGCTCAGTGCAATGACTGAACCTTGCTATCTAAAATAAGGTCGAGTGTGTTGTTTCTAGCTTATATGTCCTGGAAACATGTGTTTCATTGGCACAGGTTTTTTTTTTTCATTTGCTTTGTTTTGTTTTTTGATAATGTAGAAGCAAATCTGACCCATGCGATGAACGAGAAATTATGTTAGTTCTGCCATCACAGCAACAATAAAGTAGAAAATATTTTAGTTTGTAAAACGGGAATTTATACGTTCAAGAGTCAGAGCTCTTCAGTGGGAAGGCACAGCTTTTAAAACCAGTTGCACTTTATACAATTGTTTCTTTCAGGACTCATTAACATGGTAGTGTGGCAGCCATGCATGCTGCTGCTGAAATGGAATCATAATAAAATGATTAATGTTGATCTTGTGATTAGCATCAGTTGCAATCATTAACTGTGTAATGAGGAATGATAGTGGGAGCTCAGGAAATCCCTGCCTGGCTTGGGGAAAAATGTGGCAGTTAGGTGGAAACTGCCAAGCGCTTTGAAGCGCCTGCTAGTGAGTGCATGCCCAGGCTCTCCTCTACACTGCTGGGTTAGAGAAGCTGCTCCTTGCTCGGTGTGTGTAGGCAGGCACGGCAGAAGGGAGCTCCAAGGCATCATCACACTGTTTGGAAGTGGCTTTGTTGGCTTGAATCTGTGGGACTGTGACTAGGTTCTCACTTGATTCATGAGCTGTCCACCCACTGGAAACTGGAAGTAAGTATATCTGGAAGTACTCTGTTCATTCTGTTTTCCACCTCAGGGTGCTACTCTTTTCTTATTATTGTTTTTGAGAAGAGCATAAGCAAACAATATCCCATCTCTTTTCATGCAGAAAAGTGTTACTTGGATCTGTTAATTAAAAGCAAATAACAAAGAGCAATTTATCAAAGTCCATTTACGCAGCTGAGCTATTTTTTTTTCCTGTAAAAGTGAAGGCAACTTAAACAACATGAGGAAGAAAAATGGGAGTCTCTTTTAGAGCAGAAAACCATTATGACTTCACTGTATGCATTCAGTTGTAATCCAAGGGATCAAATAGATTCTGCAGTAGGAAGAAAAAGACTTTTCCTGTCTAGACTCGATAAGCATAATGTTAACAAAACATGGTTTTAGATATTGCCTGTCAAATGAAGAAATATAAATAGTATTTATACATTATTATTATTATTTAAGTAAATAATTCAATTCCATGAAAACTTGGAAAAACCTAGAACAAATCAATAAGGTACAAACTTTAAGGTAATAAGGTTTCAAACTTCAAGTAGCTAGATTACATTTTTTCAGAAGTTAAAATACAGACAAGGTGTTAGTTTCCTTTACATCCTGGGATCCCTGGTGTTTGTTCTCCATATCCTGCATAAATGCAAATGTGACATATGGGCACACACATGATGCTGTTTAGCCACCGACAATCTTTGATCACAAGTACTTGGAGTGCTCACTGGTGATGTGTCTGGCCAAGGCACTTTTACAGTGATTCTGCTACTTCCTTACTTGCTCCACAGTCATTAGTACAAGCTGAACTGAGAGGAAGCAGAAGCGAGGAATTTTTCACATAGAGATCATAATTCAATATATGAAGGCTTTCAGAAGAAAACTAAGAGTTTTAAGTGCTTGAATTAGAAACCAAGATGCTTTGTGTTAAAAAGGTTTGTCCCCTCTGAGAATTGAAGCTGTTTTATTTAACCTTATGCCAACTGTTCTTGAGCAAAACCTATAGCAGAAATAATACTGACTAATGAGCAGCTGCTGATCTTTGAATACAGAATTTGATGTTACATATTGCTAGTTCAGCTTTGTGAAATCACCTTCTATCTTGACTTGGTGAAGACAAATCCCAAGAGGCTAGGTAATGCTGTAGATAGCCAGAAACATGATTTTCTGTCAGCTTGAGGCTTTTCAAAAACTGATTCTCAGTAATATGAAAGAACTTGAGCACGTATTTAATGATTTTATTTAAGAATGAGTATTGCCCTATTGTTGTGTAACTTGCCAGCCTTGGTTTCTAGGAATATTGATAAACCAGGCCTCTCACTTGGGTCCCCATGTTTCTCAAATTAGTGTTTAATATCAGGCACTTGAGCTTGAAAATTAATTATTCATTTGTCTCCACTGTGCCCTTCTGTCAGGTAGGTGGAGATTATTACTTGCTTGTAAGTACTTTTATAATACAGAAATGCTCTGATCAATCTATGTGTGTTGTTTGCTCTTGCTGTGTTTTGGAGGGCTGAGTGGCTGGCTGTTACAGACATATCTTATGAGGCTGTGTAATTTCTGATTTTGAAATATAATGTGAAAATTAATTTCTGATTTTGAAATATAAAGTGAAAATTAAAAAAAGTTCTAAGGATAAAAATCTTTCTTACAGTGGTTACACTGCCTGTAGTTGTCAACCAAGTGAGAATAACCATTAGGATATGTAACAGCAGCTTCTACTATATTTATTATGCTGTTTGATCTGTTTGGTTTTTATATTACCACCTAGATTGAGGGAGATTAATGTTGTTGTTTTGTTTCAAACATAGGAACGTATTTGAAAGTGCTTAGAAATAAATCTATTTTCAAGTATTCTACCTCACTAAGAGTGTTTTTCTGAATTGGAGTCTTAGAGATTTCAGCCTAAGGCTGCAAACAGGACTGGTATTTTTGGATTCTAAATTATTTTTCAGAAAAAAACACAGCCCTGTGAAAATTGTTGTTTCTCCCGGTTGATGGAGTGTTATACTCATAAATCATGATTATTTTCAACCTTTTGGTTGAGGCTATTTTGTTTTCACAGCCAGAAGCAGTAAAATAATCAATCATGTAATAATGCCATGGATAATTATCATGTTGCTTGGTGTTCTTTGAGCTACTGCAGGTGTGTTCAGAGCCTCTTTTGGTTGTGTTTAAACTGTGATTTTACAGCTGAGGTGGTGAAGAGCTTTGGAATGTATCCACAATTGCTTGCTTTTTTTTTTTTCCCCCTTCCATAATACTTTAGCAACAAAGACTGTTTGTTATGAAACCCAGAATGACTTTTTTTCCATGGTTCAAGATGTTTATATACTCCTTCATATATTGACTTTGACTGCTCAACATATCGTTGTACAGAAAAGCTATGCTTGTGATAGCTAGTGGATTTAATTCCATTGTTGCTAAATTAGAAATGACATTGAAATGAGTATGTGGTTTAAAAAGTCTCAAACATTTTATGTTGTAAATAGTATTGAGTTCATTCTTATTTGTTAAACTTTCAGAACAGTTTTATTGGCATAATTACATCATAAAGCATTACTTAGAAACAAATTATTTCTTGCCTGTCTTTACTAGGAGCAAATGTAATCCTCTGTAGTGGCTAGACTACCTCTGCTATGGGGTGCAGAAATATGGTTGAAATCTGGAATTCTGTGATCAGTTGAATGTGGTGTATATCATCACAGCCATCAAAAAGCTCTATCTTGCGTTTTCTCTGCCCCAGCTTCTTGATTCTGGGCTGCTCCATCTCTTGTGCTGATTCAAAAACTCATACAGCTGCACCAGTTACCACACCAGGGAACTAACCTTTACTCCCCTCAGCCTCTGGGCAACTGAGGTACAAAAGCTTAAGGGATATTTACTGCAGACATGAGATCTGGGTGCCCACATACTTTTGAAAATCCTGGTAGACATCTGTCTCCATCTTTTGGCATCAAACACTTTTAGCATTCTTGCCTAAGGTGACTTGGCCAGGACTTTGCAGAAAGTGCTAAGAATTGAAAATGGGATCTGAATATTCCTTGGTGCAGGCTGAGATCCCATAATGATCCCCAGCCTGTATTATAAAATAAGAGCAGATGAATTTTGTCTTAACTTTATTTAAAACTATTTTGGCTGTAAATCAGTAGAATAATTTTTAGCCCAAAGTTTATCATCTCTGGAACTTTGTTGCATGCTGAACATGGTGACTTAAAATAAGCATCTTCTCATCCATGGCTGCTGTTTGTTTTACTGTAATGCTGCAGCAGGTGTTAATGAGGGTTCTGATGTGAACAAAATCTGAATAAATCTTTATCTCCAGTATATCTCACTAATGTTTCTGAATTCTCATTTTAAGTAGCAAATATGAGTTCTAGGAGAAAGAATCAAAGTTATTTAACAGCTAAACTAAAAAATGAGGGTTGTGTAATAAAAGATTGACAGTTCAATTGAAAATGCAGCTGTGATTAAATGTAAAATATACATTAACAGGCATTAAAATAAATCAAAGTATTCTTTGAAGTCTGTGTTTAAACCCCTGGTAATATTATTTTAAATGGCTTATCTGATTTTGATCTTCTCATACTGACTTCATAGTAGTAGGTGAGGTGCCTGGTTGATGACTGGGAAGATAAACTGCATCTTATATATATTTCTGTTTTGGAAGACCATTGTAACTCTGTGTGGAAATTGAGAATCTTCCATGCTCTGTAGTTTTATGCTGATGGCCAGCTCATCATTGTGTTTTATGGTGTTTTAAGATGATTTGATGGCAGGTTAATAGAGATTGTTTTATTAAATTAGGAAGTTTTGCAGAAACATTGTGAAATTTGCAAAGCAGGTTTTTCATCATGCACTTGCCTATTAGTTTTCCAAAACCGTCCACTAGTGTATCTTGCATCAGTCTGCGACACAAACATTCGCTATATCGGAGATTAATGCAATATGTAGATTCTCTCTTTATGCATTTAACTGACAAAAGAATATCAAGCTATAGGATTTTCAAGGCCTGTTAGGATGTGTTTGAGAAATGAGGTGTTCCTGTGCAGAATGAAGGTGATTTAATATTTGTGTTTGGAATTTTACTTTAAATTAATGCAAAATTTTCTGTCTTAAACAAATAATGAAGCTGTTTTCATTGCTTCAGATCCTAAACCTCAGATCTGCCTTTGTTTCCTTGTGTAGTTCCCACATTTTGCAGTAGAGCATTTTTTCCTGACACTTGCTGACATTAAACTATTTCAATATAGATTTTTTTCTATTTTACCTAAGAGCTAAGGAGAAGAAAATTCACACTAATGAAACAAGAGATTTGCTTCAATAAGGAATGCTTATAAACTGTGGGGATTTATTCTGTATAACTCAGTCCTGGCTCCTGTGAAGGGTTTCTTGTCTGTGTTTTCTTCCAGCTTTCTGAAGGTTCTGTTACTTGCAGGCTGGTGTCGGCCTTACTTTAAATATATTTGTTTGATGTTATTTTGATGACTCTTGTTGTTAGAGCAGGCGTACAAAAGCTTACTCCATTTCCAATAGTCTTATAGTGAGAGCTTTTTATTACTATGAGTTTAGCTGCAAGTAATTTTAAAGTACTTACGGATGGTATCAAAAATACATTTAAATTAAGTGTTTACCATATTATCTGGCAAAAAGTTTGCTTTGAAAGCTGATAGCAAGTTAAGAAATGTTTGTTATTCAGACTTCAGTCATCTGAGTAGAGCAACTGCAACAAAAACTGCAGGTTATTTCCCCCTCCTTTAGCTATTTTTATGTGAAATTGCAGCAGTTAAGTAACATGTGCTGTGGCGGTTCTAATCTGCCATAACTATGAAAGGGGCGCACTGATTTTATGCTACAAACTGCATCTTTTGTAGACTATTCACCACCCTTTACAGGTCTGCCAAGCCCACTCTGCAATTGGTTGCCAGGGGCTGCAGATGTTGGAAAAGAGAAATTTCAATGAAAGGCCCTGATTCAGCAACCTAAGCAGCCTGCCTCCCCCAGCCAAAGTAATCAGATTGGCAGCTGAATCAAAGGGTACAGTGGGCCCTTTGTTTGTGAGCTCCAGAGGTTAGTAATTGACAGAAGGTCAACAAAGTTTTATGAAGAAAAGAACAGAATATTAGAGGGTATTAGGCTGCAGAGGGAGAGTTTGAGAGTTTTATGTTATTGAAAGAAAGTTGGAACCTGAGTCAAAGGTTACAGTTGTGGGAAGCAAAGGGTGCATATTGCCATTTGAATCTGAAAATAGTTTCAGCTACAGGAACAGGACTATTGATGAGCAGAACGAATGGCTGAACAAAAATCAGCAGTTGCACTAGCTGTAGGTAAGTGCAGTTGTTAGTGTCGAAGGATTTTTTTGTAAGCTTTGGGATTTAACATACAATGGTAGAAGGACGGTCATTTTCCTCATAGAATCATGAGTCTGGAAGAGATCTTAAGAGGTCCTGTTTCACCCTGAGGAAAAGAAGAATTAACTGTATCTGTGCAGTATCGTCTGCAATAGGTGCTTGTCTAATCTCCCACCTTGGAAAATGTCATTTGTGGAGACCTGTGCAGTTGAAGAATGCTAGGTCTCAGTCCATGTCTAATCTCCTTCAGACTAAGCAGGCTTTGTCATTCATTTTTTCTTTTTGTTGGTCATATTTTTAGACCAACCCTGTGGCACTAGTTGTAGTATTTCAGTTTGTCCCAGATCCTTTTTGAAAGGTGATACACAAAACTGGAGAAAAGACTCCAGGGGTTTACTAGTGTTGAGTAGACTGGAGGGATTACTACTGTTTACATGTTCTGGTGTGATATTTGCCTTGTTTGCAGTAACTTAAGATTGTTGACTAATGTTCAATTCTAATCCATGTAAGCCAATTCAATGCTGGCTTCTATGTCGGTTATTACTCATCTCTGCTCTATTGGAAATGCTTAAAAATAATCTCTTTGTTCCATTATTTTTCCAGGAACTGATGTTAAGCTGATGGGTCTATAATTCTCTGGCACTCCTTTTTACCCTTTTTAATAAGTAATAAGAACTATTTGTGCAATTTCCAGCCCTTTAAGATCTCATCTGTTCTATACAAGAACTGAAAGACAGTTATAAACGTTACATGACATTGCATCAGCCAGCTCTTAACTGCTCTAAATTAATCAGGCCCACTCTGGCTGAAAATACCTGACTTTGTTATTCTCTTCCTGTTTGAGGCTGAGGCTCTGGTTTGTCCCTGGTATTAATTATAATAACTGCCTGCTTGGGACTGGCTTTTTGATGAAGATTAATGTATTGTTTTGATGTCTGTTTATAGCCATAAACATTTTTAAATGTCTTTATTGCAATTACCTCTCAAGTAATGAATGATGTGTAAACTCATAACCATTTCAGAAGGAAAAATTTAATTATTTTATGATGAACGGTGTATGGACCCTAAGATGGTGTTGTTTACCAGGCAATTTAGTTTTTCAAGTGTGTGAAAGAGCATTCCTGTCTCAGTAGTGCAGGATGATTTCTTGTGCGTTATGTTGGTCATCAGTGCCTAAAATGAAGTAGTGAATCTACCTGCCCTAGAATCCTTGTCACTCAGCAAATCTTTCTCATATTTGTCAGGAGAAGGGAATTCACATGAGAAGGGAAAACTATTTCTATTCAGTTGGAAAAATGTTTTATATATTGCTTTTTTTTTTCTTCTTCTTCTGCAGTTTGCTATAGTATGTCACAGAGATTGAGTAATATTAACTTGTATTTTGTACATCAGAAGTATTGAACATTGACTTTAAGTATGATTTGTGTTTTGACGTTCGTATTTTCCTTACATTGAAATAGCTTCCTCTCCTGCCCTGAAAACCTAAGATTTTTTTCTGTGTAAGTAAGCAGTATAAAAGAGGTACTATTTACAGTAGCTACATTTTACTTGGTGGTATGGTCCCTGAAAAGAGGGATATTCCTGAGGATCTGATGGGTGGTAAATCTGGAACGTGCATTACCCCATACAGGGATTCTGCATTCAGGCTGAGTTCTGGTTATGCTGAAGTCTTGTCCGTTCAAGTAGTGCACAAGGAGGGCAAACACTGGTCATCTTCTCTACCTGACAGTCACTGCAAATGTAGATTGAAGAAGTGGGTGTTCAGAAATAAGCTGTCATGTATTTAAAGTCTGATCAGAGAATATGTGTAAGTGAAAAACATGAGAGCAACCATACTGGAGCAGATCAGAGGTCTACTCAGCTCTGTGACATGGCTCTGATGGAAACAAAAAGGAGATGCTGAAGAAAAAGGGTAAGAAGGGGGCTGGCAAGTATAGTAGTACTTCTGGGTATTTTCCTAGCCTCCAGCCATTTTGAGCTCAGGGATTTCCTCACCAACATATGATTTCTGTAGATTAGTTAGTGCTCAATGGATTTTTATTCCATGAACTTGCCTGGTCTCACCTATACTCCATGTGATCTCTGTCCACAACCAAACTACATCTCATCTGAGAAAATGTTACCCTTCACTTGTTCTCAAATTGTCTTTTGCTGTTTTTCCCTCATACCCCTATGTCTTTTATCGAGAGGTTGGTAAAAGAGACAACAGTTTGAATCTGAATAGTCCAAGAACCTCATGACTCAAAAAAGCTGAGGTTGTATGTCAGCAAAGTTATCTTCTCCCCAGAATTCTAGCAGCTGTGAAGAAGCTATTTTGTAATTTTTAGTATCCTCATTGCTCTTCTCTGAAATTCTTCAACTCTTCTGTGCCCCTTTTCAAGATGAGAGCACCTGAACAACATGCAACGTTCAATGTATTAGAGAATGCCTTAGATTTATACAGCAGCGGCATAATGATGTTTTCAGTTTTATCCTTTATTCCTTTCTGAGGTATACACAACACTGATTGGATTTGCTTTTCTTACTGCTGCTGAGCTCAATTTTGATGGAACTAATAATGTTGAGACCAAGATCTTGTTCCTCAGTTATCATAGTTAGCTCTGAAAAAAGATGGTATTTAGAAAAAGTTTTCCCCATGTGCATTGTTTTTCATTTCTCTTCATCATTCTCAGCCAGGTCTGTTTTCACTCTCATTCCATGTCTTCACTTTCTTTACTTTGAAAATAAATCACAGAATGATTGAGATTGGAAGGGACCTCCAGAAATGATCTAGTCCAAGCCGCCTGCTCAAGCAGGGTCACCTACAGCATGTTACACAGGATGGCATCCAGGTGGGTTTTGAATATCTCCAAAGGAGGAGTTTCCATAACCTGTTTGGGTGGCCTGTTCCAGTGCTCTGTCACCCAAACCACAAAGAAGTTCTTCCTCATATGGTGATGGAACCTCCTGTGGTTCAATTTATACCCATTACTGCTTGTCCTGTCACTGGCCACCACTCAGAAGAGTTTGGCCTCATCCTCTTGACATTGTCCCCCCAGATATTTGTAGAGGTTGATAAGATCCCCTCTCAATCTCCTCTACTCTAGGCTGAACAGGCCCAGCTTGCTTAGTCTTTCCTCATAAGACAAATGTGATACCTGTGTAACCTTTGGTCATTCCTTTTCCATCCTTGTAGATTTTCTCCCATTCTGGCAGCAGCAGAACATGTGAAAAAATGCCAGGAAAAAATACAGAAAGTAGGAAGAAAAGTAAAATGGGATATCCAGATCGGAATATTGACTAAATTAAATGGGAAAAGGCATGCAAGCTAAAAATCTGATTTTTAGCTGTATAAGACAGCAAACTTGATGTATATGTCTGTGGAAAATTGGTGATGGCACATGATCGGGGTGCATCTGCCTTACAGTGAGGGAGTTAAGGAAAAATGACAGTGAGGGTTATTATCTAGATGATTTAACTAGATGATCTTTAAGGTCCCTTCCAACCTTAGCCATCTACTGATGGAAGTACAAGAGATCTTCTCCTTGCAGGATAAATGTACTAAGTTAGGAATTCAAATTCAGAAAGCACTGAAAATTATATTCAACAAGAATACATATTGTTTTCATTGGAGAGTTTCTTGGTTGTAGGATTCTTTTATTCTGTTTAACACAAAGGGAAAAGATTTTATTTGGTTGCAGCATTTTCTTGATCATCTGATCCATAAGCATTTCTGGTGGAAAAAACAAAAAACAAAAGATTAATTTTTAATGCTGATAATAACATCATGGTGTTTTAACTTATGGTTCAGTAAATTCAATCTTAAGCTTGGGAATTCATATTGAATGTGGTCTAAGTGGAATTTTGCAAATTGCAGAAAATATAGATGTTTCTTTCATAAAAGCAACAGTTTAAGTGACAGATCTGTTTTGTATTTATAATTTACAAAGTACACAAAGTATTTTCAGTCTTAACATTAGTTAGTTACAAAGACGTTGCACATAGGTGTTGTCTATGATTTGTAATTATCCTCTCATAAAGCACATCTGGAGAGAAATGTTTTTACCAGACATAAACATATCAAGCAAGAGAATGAATTACACAAAACTATCGTTGAAACATATTTCAAATCAGCAAATGCTTTTTTTCCTCTTTCCATCTTTATTCTGAAAAGCTTTCAAATAAAAAAAAAAAAGAGTGAGAGATGAGTTTGGGAGGAAGGAAAAAGAGAAAGATATTTCTGTGCTAATTTATCTGAGTTAATGCTTTTTCCTGCTATGAATCTCCCTAATTGACTGAAGAAATGAAAACAAGTCTTTTAAAATTGAACACATGGCATTAAAGCAAAAGTGGCACTCAGATCTTGGGCAGTTGGGATTCTGGAGGACTAAGCATAAAGTAATAAAGTGTGCCTAAGAATGAACTTCTATAAATAATCTTTCATGCAATGAATACTGGTGGTGGATTATGATCATCTGAATTTGCCAAGTCCAAGTGCTTGTGGACTGAAAGAACAGTTACTTTTCCTATTCTTCCTTTTGCTCCACTGTCTGGTCTGAAATCATACTGTTATCTTCCTTGTGGCTGGTAAATGTTGAAGTCCCTCTAAACTCCTTGTGGAACCTGGAGGAGGTCAATCAGAGGCAAGGTGAACTTGCCTAGCTGCTTCTTGGTAAAAATTAGAGGTGATATATCTGATATATATATATTCTGTCATATATATATGACAGAAGCACCCCTTACATGCCTTTATCAGTTCACACATAATCATGTCTACCCAAGCCTTAAACTTTCTAGTTCAAAAGAGAGTGTCTTACCATATGTATAGCACTGTCTTTACCGTTACTCTAACTGGGGTGTCAGGGAATGAGCACACAATTCATTTGGCATCAGAAGCACTACCAGACTAGGAGCCTCAAGCAGTATGAGATGAAGGGACGGCTGAAGTAATGACAAAGTGCGAGGATTGAGA
Organism: Anser anser; assembly: GCF_964211835.1. Lineage (NCBI taxonomy): Eukaryota > Metazoa > Chordata > Aves > Anseriformes > Anatidae > Anser > Anser anser. Next base: position 38,732,464 of record NC_139723.1, read on the forward strand.
AAAAATACTTAAGTGCAGACCCGCTATAATGTAGAGGATCTCTCTGATTTCTGTGTTTTACCCAATAAACTTAAAGGCGAGTTAGCTAAATCTTTTGTTCTCAAAAATAATGGTGACAGTCTTAATTCTTCTTTCGTAATGCAGGGGGAGTTATAGATGTCATTAATTGTATTTCATCACTGTGGCGTGCAGCCAGAATGTTTTTATAAGATTTATTTAGTGAGAAGGAAGGGCTATGAGGGCAAAAGGAAGAGTGAGAACCTTTTCTCGAGTTCTGTTTTGTCCAAAATGTCACCATGAACACCCCTGCCGAAGCAATATCTACAGCAAGTACCACATTTTTCACTTTGGATCCTGATAACCTTAGATTTATATGCTGTCTCTTAGTGATACAGCAAGACAATAGGGAATTTGGATGATTGAAAGTGAATTAGTGAGAATACAAAAATATGGGGGATCTGAGAAGTTGTTTTAGTAAGAACAATGGTATAACCTTGTCTTATTTATAAGTTTAGCTTTTATCCTCAAAGAATAATACTTTCAAAAGGGAGAGCAAACAGGAGAATGTCCACTTTATAATGGTCAGGATTTCCTAAGAACTGCAGAAGCAAAGGAACATGGAAGTGTTTTTTGCTGTCGGAAGGAACTGATAGCTGACTAACATTGGTTCTGTCTTGCTCTGATATATGCTAGACATAAGCAACGAGGGCAAACAAAAGAAAGTCCAGAAGAAAGTTTCATCAGTATTTGGAATACTTGAGGAAAGATAATGAGTTCACTATAGCTCAGTACTTGAAAAAGTGGTAAAATCATCAGGGAAAATTTTTCATTGCTTTGTTTTTGTTTCTGGGAGATAGATTTTAGAGATGTGTCTGAGAATAGGATAAGAAAATTAGCAAAGATGGTGAGTCTGACCTCTAAAAATATAATCTAACTTATTGTAATGTAACTTCAGAAACAGATTTATGCCATTTCACTGTTGAGAATGTCAGTAAAGTTCAGGTACTACTTAGTTTGCTGGACCAGTGAAACTATCAGGAAATATATGATTTTTTTTTTTAAAATGTGTGAACTTCATTCTGGTGAGAACTGGAATATTTTTTTTTAAATTTTTTTTTAATGCTGCCCATGCTTGTAAAGCACAAGGTGTTATACAGAACTGATTTATTGTTATGTTTTTTAAACTGGTATGGATAAAAACTGTCTTGCTATTAGGTGTTACCTGTATGTTATTCTGGAACCAGGATTTGGCCTGCATAAGTTAGCTGAACTCACTATCATGATTCAGTTTAAGAGACAGATTAAGTAAGAACCTCAGTTTAAACAAACCTGTTATTTTCTTCCTAGGTGAAATGGAAATTCCAGATTCAAATGACCCCTTAGGTCATGTGGATGGACTTGAGAGACCAATTCCAACACCTAAAGGTAAAATTAACTGTAGTTCTGTTTTTTTCTGCCAAAATATAAACATACGTTACAAAGCACCAAAAAAATCCTGTTGTTTTCACTTATCTGTATGTACATCTCTGTAAGACAGGCAGCCTTGTATGTCTTCATATTTCTGATTCTAAGCAGGAACAGTGAGGTTACAGGAGTCTGTAAAAAATAATTTTTAAGCATGTTCTTAAGGCTTGCACTGAGGGATTGTTTGATTGACCCAAACATGTATGGTTATTACTACCTTCCTACTATATTGTTCGTCAGGTAGGTGCCATGAATATGATCTGAGTTTGTACAGTACCACGCTTGGCATTTATAGGTAAATTTAAAGATATCTCTGAATATCTTTGTTTTGAGATAATTAAATCTAGCCTCTTTAATTTATTCTTCTGTGGCAACACAAGTGTACTTACAATGTAAGGAACTCTGAGCATTAGCGATTTTTTTTTTTTAACAGACTGGAATAACAGAATTTATAATAAATTGTTGGTTAATGTAAATTTGTGTTATACTTTATTAAAGTGTAGATCCAAATGGTATGATCTGTAAATTTTCTCCTTTACGCATGCACTGCAATCACAAATTTACTGCAAATTGTGATTCCAAATAAGTAGCATAACTTCATAAAACAGAGCACTTTCAGTATTTCGCCTGAAGAAACACATGCTTTCTAACTTGTAGTGCAGATTTTTTCTTCTTATGGATCCAACTGCTATATAAAGTAAAGACTGAGGCAAAGAAGGCATTCAGTACTTCAGCGTTTTCCCTGTCGTGTGTAACCAGGCTTGCCACCTTGTTCAACAGTGGGCCCACATTTTCCCTAGTCTTTCTTTTGTCACTGATGTACTTATTGAAGCCTCTCTTGCTCTCTTTGACATCCCTGGCCAGATTCAATTCCATTTGGGGTCTAGCTTTCAGAAATTTCATTCCCTGATGCGTTTTCTCTAAGTATAAGGATTGTCTTATACTTTCTGGTGTATTTTTTTTTTTCCTCACCTCCCTCCATATGTCAACCTTTATACTTAGAAAAAAATGCTCTCTGACTTACCATTAGCAGTCTTAGCAAGATGAGAACATGTTGAAATCTACCAAGCTCTGAGATGCTGGCCAGATATTCTCAGAACTTCTTTTTCAGAGATCTCAAATTTTGAGGGGACCATGGAATACAGTCACTGTATGCTATCATAGATGTCTGATATCAAATAATTCTTTTTTATTGTGCTTCATCTGAAAGTTAGATTTCTTACCTTGACTGTACTTATTGGAAGATTTTTCAGAATCTTCTGTTAATCTTCCATTAATTTCTATGCTTAATTGGATAGAAAAATGACATGTTTATCTTTTCAGAGAAAGATAAACATAGGAGAAACTGAAAGATAAACATAGAGAAACTAAAAGATTCTCTAATCAGGATCTGCTCATTGATGTGAGATACTCTGTCCCTCCCATTTGAGGGTAAACGGGTAAACTCAGGACATTCTTCTTCCCAGCCTTTTTCTATTTGCTGAAGTTCCCAAATTATTTTAGAGGATTCAACTTTGTCTTCCATTATAGGAATAATTTAAATAACTCTCATTTGTGTCAGCAACACTGTATGCTAGAGTTGTGTTATCTACTCCACACTCAAGTACCCAATACTTTTGATGGGAAAAAGTCAATGTTAATCTTTAACTGCAACTGACAGACTTGTTTAATTGGTAAGATGGTGCCATTCTACTCTTTTGTTATGTCTGAATTTTTAAGGATGCAGACATAAAAGAAAATGCTTCTTTCATGTGACATAACTTGCTAAATTCTTGCCCAGAAAGGAGTTGTAGTTATTTCCTTTTTTTTTTTTTTTTCAGAGCCACAGGCAATACCTGCCTGAGGAAGTAATTAATCACATCTCAAATGTTTCTACGTCATAAGGATTTTTATTTTCTTCAGAGAAACAAAAAAAAAGAGAGAGACCCTTGTTCTTATATGACTCATTGGTATAGAATCAGTTGCTAGTTTCTAGCATATCTGGTCTGGAAGTGGCCTCATTTTGCCTCATTTTTATATTTCAGAAATTTGTGTGTACCATGAGAAAATTAGAAAGAGTCCTTAGCTTCTTCCACCATATTGGCCTTCTTTTCTTCATTGAGGAATGTTTAGTTATAATAATCTGTTTGTGACCTTTATTTTTTTTCTTTTCTGTTAGTAGAATTGACAAAAAATAGGCCTGAAAATAATAGTAAACAAGCTTCAATATTGCGAAGGTTAGATCCACTGCAGAACTGTGTAGGTCACTTTTGTCCTCAAAATCCTCCAGAAACCCTGAAAAATGTTTCTGTCTCCAGAAGTAACCAGGTTAAGCAAGATATTATTAATAATATGCAACTTTTAAAAAAGTTGTAAGTCTGTTCATTCAAGTGAAACCAGCCTTCTAGTTCTGAACAGACTTAACTTCACTCTGACAACAACTTCTGAAAGTTGATGGGATAGGACCATGACTCAGTCATCAAGGAGAATTTACCTACCAGTAAATTTACCTACCAACAAGGAAAATTTACCTACCTGTTTCCTTTAAGTAAATACCTGAACTGCCACCAAAAAAGCACTGCCTCTGAGCAATGTTTTTCTGGAACCAGAATGGAACAGTGAGCTTTTGCTGTAGGAGAACTTAGGTCTTCTGGAGGTCTTTTGGATGTGTTGGAATGATAGATAGATAAATAAATAAATAAATCTCTTCCCAGTCCAATGAGTTCCACCAAGTAGGACACTTAATCTAAGTAAGACACCTGGGCTTCATCCCTCTAAGTATGAGAAAGTACTGCTCAAAAATAGGTTTTCTTCTGCTAATAAGAGAGCATAAGCCCACTGATTTAAGTGTGAGGGACAATGTTCAGACTGTGGCAATATTTCAATGGAAATTCTTTATTCCCGAATTGGCTGTAATTTATTCCAAAGTATATCTGAAGTATCCAGCTGCTTGTGTATGTGATCCAAAGTGTATGTGATAATAATTTTATTTTACATGCTTTTGGATGCATTTTTGTACATTGAGATCAAATCGTATGAGGAAAATGGGGTGCAAATAATGGGATTAAATTAGGCTGTAAAGGTATCAGTTCATCTGGAAACATTATGTGGCAATGTATAACTCAGTCTCCTTAACTACTCATGTATTTTAGGAGAGCTGCCAAACATCTCTTGTATTTCCTAACCTGGCTTCAATATATTGCTATAGATTGCTCATCTTCGTACTGGAGTTAAAGGGCAAAGAATTGAGAAGATTGTTTTACATTTTGGAAAAGTCTGTGCAAGAAATGAGGAGTCTTAGACTTCTCCACCCTCTCCTTATTAGAGTGGTGCTTCTCAGTGTGTTTCCAGTCCTGATTTATATGTGGAAGGAACCACTTTACTGGACTCTCACCATCTATTGAGGTGCAATGGTATGATATGTGTCCCCTAAGCTCTTGTACTTTCAGCAGTGTTGCTGTCCAAAACTCTAGAAAGAAGTGCTTTGTATTTCAGCAATCTTCATCTTTCTTATCTTTTATGACAGTGTTCTGATCTTAGATAAGCTCAGAACACTCCACAACACTTTGATATTTTTATAGATTACCCGTCAATTCTTTGAATGTTTTATACTCTTTACTGTATTCATAACAGTACCTTCGGGAGTAGTGTCATCTTTAAGTCATTTCTTTTACCTGTAAAATTAGAACACTGTTAACATTATGCTATTCCATAAGCTAAAGTATGTTTTTTAAGTCAAAAATTATGTCTTATTACTGGAAAGTGAATTAGCTCCTAATGGAAATATGATTGGTTTATATAGATACATCATTATTATTTATATATATAAAAATACATATGTATATATATATAAATATATTATGTTGGATGTAAAGTATTATTAACCTTAAAAGAAAATGCCATCACAGAAAGTTGCTAGTTGAAGCTGGGGCAAGAGAGCCTATGTTATTTTTTACAGCCTGCAAAACTAACTATGAGTTATTTGAAGACAAAAATGAAAATCATGGAGAGGAAGAAATAAAGAAAAAGCAAGGAGTTGAGGGAATGATAATCCCACATTGCTATTTAAGCAAATGATGTTATATATATTTCTAATGGTTTTGAAAACTGGGAAGTCCTACAAGATGAACCAAAAAAGGCTTTGAATTGGATGTAGTTTTGCAGAAAATAAAATTTCATTTTTTATATATATAAAAGATGATTTTAAATGATTAGTATTTAAAGCTAATGCTGTTGCAACTTATGATATATAATACTGAAGAGATGGATTTATGCTTTTTTTTTGACTGTTGCATTTAAAATTATTTAAGTGCATATATGTCTTATCAGAGAACGTGCATTTTGAAAGGTGATAAAATATATATGTAATTATCATTTGCTCTGAAGATATTGTTTTATCTTTAGGTATCTAGCACTTTATGATTCATATTTTCCATTCTTTCAGAAATTGGACATGTGGAACTTGGAATAGTATTGTACAAATAACCACTTAGGTCACGTGTAAATTTGGCAAGTCACTTAAACTCTCCTTGCTTTACTTTCTACATTTGGAAAGTAACATTGATGATATCTTCCTATATCCTAAGACTGGAGTATTCATAAGTGATTAAGAATTTCTGAAATAAATAGCTGCAAGTTTTTGATAATTGCTACTCATGTAGGTGATCATGGTGATAGTTTGAAAATTAGTTATGGTTGGTTATTTCTAAAATCAGCATAGGGAAAATGAGCAGCAACTAACAAAAATGGAAATCAAAACTCTAATCAAAAACGTCTAAGCCAGAACTAATTTGATTCAGAGTAACTAAAAAGATTGAGAGATTTTTTTTAGAACCAACTCCAAAATCACAGCTAAGATCTTAAAATAACACAAGTAGAATGATCATTTTGTATTGTGTTTATGACAAGCATGCCACATATGGTTTGAGACAATAACTATGACATCTAAGTCCCAGAATAATATAAATAAAAAGAAGAAAAATAGTATGTATGTAGGGTTTTTGTGATAGTTGCTTTCTTCATGTTTTTAGCTTAATATGTGTTTTTGTGCATATCACAATGATTTGATGTTCTTACCCTATGTGGGAAAAGTTTATTTTTATATTCTTGCCAAAACATGCAAAATAGTCCTGTCATCTTAATTTTGATTTGCTGTGGAATTCTGTTTGATATATTTGTATCAAATCTATTTCATGTTAAAATATGAAGGACTGGCAACGTAACAAAGACATTTCAAAATATGAAAGAGTTCTCCAGCATTCATGTCAGTCATTTCCCTAAGCTACTTTATTCACAGGATACATACAGTATGATAGTATAGCATAATATATAGATTAAGTTGTATTATTCTCTCATAGCTTCTTGACAGAACAGTTTTTACTCCGTTCAAGCAAAACAATTATTAGTAACGGTTGTACACTATGTTAGAAACCATAATAAAAGAGAAATTTAATTTAGAGTACCTTTGCCTACAGCAAATGCAGAGACATCCGTCAGATATCTTTTCCCTTTGTAGTCCTTTAAGCATTCTGATAACCAAGCCAAAGACCACTGAAAGCAAAGGAAGCATTTTCCTTCATTTTCATGAACTTTGGAACAAAGCCAGAGTACAGAAAAAGACTGTATATAAAACAGTTTTTGTGTAACACAGAAAACTGCTGGCCATTATACTTGGATTTTTATTTTTTTTAAATCTATTTGAATACCTATATTCCAAAGGAAATAGAATTGTTTCTAACATGACATTTACAGGTTTAGTAATGCCTTTTTTGCACATAGCAAGCTCAAAGCATTTTATAGAGAATATTTATTCTTTGTTTCATAGATATTTCACTATTAAAACAGACAAATCTATTCATTTTTTAAAATCTAGTTGTCTGTTACAGAACAAAGAATATAGAATGCAAGTTAAATAAAATACAAGTCCTAGCGTTTTCATGTTTCATTTTCCTCTGTACTTGTCCAAATGAATGTTTACTTATTAAGAGAGAGAGCTACATTGAAAAAGTTTGCTTTTAATGTTGTTAGGGTACCATTTTAGTCTGGGAACCAGTTTGTTTTTTCTCCAAACCATTTCGTCAAGCTGGCATCCACACAGTGTTTGTGGTGTGCCGTACATCACAAAAAGTAACTGCTAATTATCACCACAGAAATTAAATAAGGAAAATGTTCTTAAGAATATGGTTGGTAAAATTTTCCACTTTGTTTGAAAGATTTGCAGTTTGGGGTTGTCTAAATTGGATGCCAAATAACAGGGCAGCATAAGAAATGGCTGCCCACTCTTCCATACAATCATTTCAGATTCAGTAAGTATATAAATGCCAGACTTCAGCATTATTTCTCAAAGAGGAAACAAACCTAGCAGAGTGTACACTTCAGGGTACTGACATAAGCAATGGATAGGCCTTCATGTTGCCCTAATGCTCCTAAGCTTTTCCACAGAACTTTGAAGAAAACAGGAGCGCTTCAAAGTTCGGTAGGTTAAAATATTTATTACTTGATTTGTAATAACAGGGTAATTTAAAACACTGCACAAAATAAAATTGGCAGGAGGAGTAATGAACTAAAGCCAAATTTTGACCTGCAGGAAATGGATTCAGTTACACTGACTTCAGGGGAAGTGCATCTAATCACACTGGGTCTGAATTAGTCCATAAATCTTTGGCATTGCTTTTAGTTGTAATAGTTTTGTTCTCATTATTAGTGGGATCTGATTCATAAATTCATATGAAATATTTTGTTTTAAAAGCTATAGACCAAATTGCTTCCTATAGTAATTCTAGTTTAATTGGAATAACAGCAAGGTTTAACGTGGATTTAGTCTTGAATTAATAACAATTCTTGATCTTAATAAGTAAATTTAATGTCTATTTTCAGATGAATTAATTTAAATGTAATATCCATAGCTAACCTCAGCTGAAGACTCAACCCAGGTCATTTTAAGTCAGGAAAAGTGAAATAGAGATAGACGGTTAAGCAAGCTATAAGATGGTCAATGACACAAAAGCTGACAAATAGCTCAAGAATATTGTAGGCTTCTCACATTCCTCTGTGTTAAGAACAAAAATTGTACTGCAGAACCACAGTGACTGTCAGCTTACAGCACCTGAATTGGCCCCATAATCATGGAAAGCATCCTCTCTGCCTCTCTCACTTCATAGGAGTCAGGAGATCAGGAGCAGCTCTGAGCTAAGTGACTACATCTGTGCTGGTTCCATGCTGGAAGTGGTCCAGCCTCTCATGGCCCCATGTTGTGGCTCCAGTCTTCCACCAAACAACTTACTGTCACTGACATGACTGGATGTCATTGCACTTCCTCAGTGGCAAACACCCCCCCCCCCCCGTTTTTTTTTTAAGAATTTGTTTAATTTTTTTTTCTCTTTTACTTTTCCACTTCTTTTCATAAATTGGTTCTTCTAACTCAATTGGTTTTATTGACTACGGCAACTCTTTTTCAAACATATTTCAAATTAATGCAAACTGATTTATCTTCCTGCCTGTATAGTCTGCCTCAACTGCACTGTTTGAAAATAAGCTACATAGGGATTATGAAAAAGTAGCAAAATAAATGTTTATATTCTTTAAATAATGAGCAAAAGTGAAATAGGCATGGAAATTCCTTTTCTGCTTTTGGGGGGGGGACCTTGCTTACATTCTTGCTTACAGTAATTTAATTTTCTGTTACTTGCCAGACTGTCATCCTAGTTATTCCAACTCTGCAGCTGTGAAATGTAACTGTAAATGACAAGAAATCCTAAGCAAGACCTGGCAGAAAGCATTCATGTATCTCCCCCACATTTTCTTCCTTTTTTTTTTTTAACAAAATGCTTTAATATACATATATTTTGTGTTCTGTCAAAATGTTTTAAAGACCACTAAGGAATAGTAGGCTAACAACAGGGAAAGTTAATGTAAGATTGCAGACAGAATAATTTATCATTTTATAAGCAAAAGGATAACAAACTAATTTTCCTTAAGTTTGTAATGTTATGCAGAGATTATGTATTTAGATCTTACTTCATTTTCTGTTTACTGACATACTAAATTCACATTTGCCTCCATTGTATTTTCATACTGTACTGTAAAGCAGGAATTCTTTTGAAATGCCAATTGTATAGAACAATATAATACTCAGTAAAACCCATTTTTTCAGCAAAATTTGGCTTTCCAAATTCTGTATATTCTGATGTTTCTACTGCCACTTTTTCCTTTTCCAGTGCTACCCCTAGCCATTACAGAGGAACTGATTTTCATGGTTATGTCAAATGTAAATCAAAGCAGAGCATCAATTTTCTTAAAGGTATTTCAGGAATTAGACTGAGAATGTTGACTGCTGCATTCTGGTGTTAGATTCCTAGACAGTGATATGCTATTTCCTAATTAGACAACTGCAAAATAATCTATCTGATAGGAAATGGCACATATGGACATGCATCAAAGTTACTTTTTTATTTGGATCTAACTGACACAAAAGTGAAGTGCAATATGAAGTATATGTAATGCTCGGCGTCTAGATAAATTCATGAAAGGAAACATATGAACATGACAGATTAATATTTTTCTCACTTGTTTTGACAATGTCATTATTATTTCAGTGGAACTGAATGCTTTCAGTGTGTGATGCACTTCAGTTGCAGGACTTCTAATGCCAACTCAAATTTAAAAGCAATAAGCTACAGAATTTATGATTACCAAATTTTTCACATCGTTCTTCTGTCAATTATTCCATTTATCACTTGAGATCACCAATACAGCATACAGGCTTCCTGACAAGCCCTTTGCTTTCAGCAAACCACAAATTAGTGATTTTAGTTTTCATTTATAAAATTAAAATCCACAATACCTGTTTACTCAATATACATACAAACTTTTCTTTGTCCATTTTAGCACTATTTTGGGACTTGACAAAAAAAATGGCAGCCTATTATCAATTTAAAAATATAGCTTCAAAGTAGGTGAAAGGAGATAGAAATGTAATGGTATTAACTCATGTTTGACCTCCTAATCTGCATACTTACCTGCAGACAAACCTGAAGTCAATCACAAAAGACAAATTGGAGTGTGATGCTATTCTTTATCTAGGACAGTGAACTGTATATTTATTTATTTATCTATTCATATATCCTTGAAAGAAAGCTGAAACTGTTTCCAAGATGGACTCATAAAAATGTGCCTTTGGGCAGTCTTTTATCCCAACTCAAGTGAAGTTTGATCTTTTCTGACCTCTTACCCTTACAGGTTACTTTCTGACCTTTTTGGAACCAGTAAACAATATCACTGTAGTCCAGGGGCAAACAGCAATCCTCCACTGCAAGGTAGCAGGAAATCCGTCTCCAAATGTCAGATGGCTAAAAAATGATGCTCCTGTGGTGCAGGAGCCAAGACGTATCATCATAAGAAAAACAGATTATGGTTCACGTCTGAGAATCCAGGATCTTGATACCACGGATACAGGATACTACCAGTGTGTGGCTTCCAATGGGATGAAGACGATAACTGCAACAGGAGTATTGTTTGTAAGGCTTGGTGAGTTCCTGGCTTATATAATTGCTCAGACTACTTTATTGGCTAGGTATTAGTTTTCACAATAGCATAATAAGAAATGAATATGATGTTTTAAGAATTCTCAGCAATGAAAAGAAATAAATAAAGCCATTGCCAGGGGCCTCTCCCCCATTGCAGAACTTCATGGTTGAACTCGATACCCATTCACCAGTAATAAAAAAAAAAGTAAATACAGATGGAAAAGTCTGTAAATATGTAGCGAAGAAAAAATTTTAAGTGCAAGAATAATGTATTAAAAGGTAACATTTCATTGCCTGAAGTTTTCACTTTAATGCTGAGCACAGATTGTTTAAAAAAAAAAACAAAACAAACAAACAAAAAAAAACAACAACACTGAAGAGAAGCAGTTTTTGTTTTCTTTGTGATGCGCAATAGTGCTGTACCTATCCTTGTGAAATATCATGTTGGTACTGCTACTTGAAAACTGGCCTCAAAGTCTGCCCCTTGGGAACAGACCCACTGCACCTACGCTACACCTTCAAGAAGTACTTTTATTGTTTTTTGAAGACTTGATCATTCAGTTTGCAAGCAAAGCTTTCATTTATTTATTTTGCTTGTGCTTCTGATGTATTGAAAAAATAATTCAAGACATGTTTTCCTAAAATGTCTTCCAGTTTTATAGTGATAATAACTAACTCCACAGTTTGTTTGTAGTGATTCATTAAGTGCTGGCTATCAGACCTTGTTCCCATTGTGAGAAAGGTTAAGGGCATACCCTTGTCATACCATAAACTCTGATAGTAAGGCTCAGGTGAGGCTTAGTAAGAGGTAAGCGATGTGTCAAGATAACACATTGTCTTTTTAACAGCCTATATTTTTATGGCAGCAGATATTTTCCAACAAAAAATAAGTCCACTCAAGTTGCTGCCTGAACAGACAGAAAGATTCATGTGATTTTTATTTGTGGTCTTGAAAATAGCAATATGTAATTATGTGCAGGAACCCAGAGGCTTTTGTTTGAATCTTGAGACAAACCTTCCTTAAAGAGACAGTTTGCTTTAGGTTGCCTTTTTTTTTTTTTTTTTAATTTTTATGCTGTTGTCCTTGAGCCAAACTTGCCAGCAATGTTTGTTTGTTTTATGTTTGCAGGTCCAACAAACAGCCCAAATCACAATCTTCAGTAAGTACATTTTGGAAAATTACTTAATGTACTCTGACCAATTTTGCTCTGTAAGAATTTGGTTCATAAACTCAGTAAACACTGCCTGCAACCACAGTATGTTTACTAAAAATATCTAATATGACTGAAAACTCACAGAATGACTGAAACCTTTTCTGACAGGGATAGCATTGTGTTACTGTGGGTTTGGGTTTGATCAAATATTCTCAAATAGCTTCTTCTTGCTTATTTCATATTTAGGACAATGAAAATACCACAGAGTCATGATGTTTGAACACTAATTGTTTACAGGGCAAGCATGGGCTGGATGAGTGGTTAAAAATGAATGGGTAAAATGCTTAGGTTGCTGTGGTTGTAAATTTATCTATGTTATACTATTATAGTTTGAAAAGTCAGGTAAAACAAAACTAGAATCCTCTCTTTGAGCAGTTAGATAACCTCTATTTGTTAGTGTCATTTTGACTTTAGTAGTTACTGGCTGATTTTTCTTAGTTGTACTTAGTTGTTCACTTGCAGATCTAAGTTCATCTTTATGACTGGATCAGCTCTATGTATTCTGCTTTATTAGTTTTAATTTAAATAATACATACTGTGAATTCTTAAGATAGATTCTGCAGCATATCAGTTCAAGGCATATGGAACGCAACAAAGCCTTTTTATGCGTTAATTTCATAAAGTTACAGTTGGAATGGAGTAATTCAAAATAAGGATAAAAGTGAATTTGTAAAGATGCATGGGTGTTTTTAAGACATACATAACTGGTCAGTGCTTGAGACCACTGAACTGCCTTGAGTGGAAATTCCTTAAATTGCTGCAGTGGACTGACCACCACAGCATCCATTTTATAGATACTTTACTCAATCTTACATGTATAAAAGTAATAACACATAGTACACATTCTTGTACTTTATATATGCACAGAATGTGCAAATTAATTTAAAGGATTTCAACATTGTAAAGATTTCACAAGGTTTCATTTTTTTCTTAAAATTGATTGTTAACGATTGAAGATTAAAAACAGCTGTTTAAGTCAGCATACTAAAAATAAAGTAATAATTTCTGGAACCACTGAAATCCTATTTAAGATTATACAGCACTTTACTTTAAAAAAACTGTTATGCACCTGCTCTACAAAGGGTAAAATAGTGAGATTCCAGGAAGCCGTCCAATCTTTTACAGGTTTGGGAAGCAGAGACTGGTACAAGAGATAGCAAACTAAAATATGCATAGTGAAGCACTGAACTGAAGTTCAAAGAACACAGTTCTTGAACACAGTTGAAGAGTAGTGAGCTCTGAGAACAAGGTGAAAGGCCGGGAACCAGGTTTTACTTTGATTCCTGTTGTGTTATTAAGCAAATAATGAATATTATTTCTTTTGGTTTCTCTAATACTGTATCGTTCAAACATTTTCCTGCACTGAGCATTGCCTTGTTAATACTTTACAAATATCGACATAATTTAAAAACGAAAACACACACACTGTTAAAATGAAAAAATAAAATATGTGACATAGAATTCTTGGTTTCGTGCCCCCTAAAAGGAGAAGTGGATTAATGTTTCTTAGATATCTTCCATTCCTGCTTTACCTAGCTTTTGAACACTTTGTTATTTAACCTTTACTGGTTTTCAACTATAGGTTAAAATAAAGGAATAAACAACTTTATTTCATATGGTTCTGGAACTGGCTTGGGATTAGGACACTCCTAAATTGGTCCTGTAGCAATGGTACGAGGGATGAACCTGGAAGCAGTAGCTTTCCATCATCTTTTTGGGCTTGCCATTGGAAATGTAATGAAGAGTACAGTACTGGTAGATTATTTATTTATTTATTTATTTTGCATATCTGCTAGATTGAAGAGAAAGCTGTAACTTGAGAAAAACAGGCTGAGATCAAAGGTCAAGAGAGAAATCTTGAGGGACTTAGCAATGGAGGTCTAGGAACTTTCAGGGATTACAGATTTTTGCCTTCTTTAATGCCTGCCCCTATTTAATTTTTTTGCACCTTCCTACATCATCAGGTTTTGTCCACCAAATTTTCCAAAAATCTTACCCTTCTTTCCGATATTTCTTTTCGTTCCATTTTTTTTTAATTCCCATGTTCCCTGACTCCCGCTTAGTATTGCAAATAAAATGCTGTATTTGACAGTGTTATTTTTCCTCTTTTCAGAAACTGACTATGTTATCATTATCGTTGTTGTTGTTTTTAATGAATATTTTGTATAAAATTGTGCAGGTCAACTTGTAAGCCTGAATCAAGGAAAGGGGAAAAAGATGAATGAAATACCAAACTGCTTGGAAGGGGCTGGTGTGAAACAAAGGGCTCTTTCTGTTTGCTGGCTGTGCAGCATAGTCTCGTGTTGAACCACCTGAGTGCCGTTTCTCCTGGCATTAATGCTTCCAAAGAGACATGCTTCAGTGAAAGCGCTGAAACCTAAAATAATTGTATCTTGTTTTAAAACTACACCTAATGAATTATTAAGGGATAAAAACCTTTACCTATACAGATAACATCTAGCAAGGTATTTTTATATAATCCATGTGTTCTGCTGTGGATTTTTAAAAACTATCTAACAATTAAGAATTGCTGCAGATCAGTTCATTATGCAGATGGATTTACCAGTGCAAAAAAGGGCCCTGACTGTCTGCTAGTGATGTTGAGAGATTTCTGTACTTTATTTATTACTTTATTTATCAAAAGTATTAAAACTATTCAAAGTATTAATAGCTACTACAAATTAATTTACATATGAAATAAAATCAAAACACTATCAAAAAAATAGTCTCTGACCAGCCTTTGCTGTCCAAAGGGATATGCTACTAGAGGACAATTCTACCACAGGACTAGACAGCAGGGTGAATCCTTTCTCTCCCTGCATAACGTTTTCATATTTTGTATCATTAACATTATTCACTTTTTCCCGTGTGAAGAGAGATGTCCTGTCCATTCAGAAAGGTATGAATGAGAGAAAATAAAATAATTGGGTAGCAAATACCAGAGAATGGTATTTTAGAATAGTTTACAATTAGGCAATGAATGTTAATCTCTTGAAGTCTAAGAGTAGGAAAGCAGAAACAGCTGCCTTTCCTTCCAGAGATATTGCTCTTACAAGATCATGTCATTCTAAAAAGACTGTGTTCTCTAGTTTAATTTATTTTTCTCTTGAATTGAATAGTTAGATTGAATTTTATCCATTAGGCAAATTCCTGATTTGAAGCCGAGTTTTCTCACGTAGGCCGTGACTGTGGTGGAACCACCCTGAAGGGGATTTGGGATAGAAGATACCTAACAGTCTGTTGGCTCTAAGGTCCTCTGGAAAATCTGATATGGTTTCAGGAAACTAGGCTTTCTAAGTATGAAAATTCACTTTTTTTTTTTTTAATTGAACACTGAGATCGGTTCTGAACTTTCAGTTACCAGTGCCTGTATGCTGAATACTTATAAGGAGAAATAGGTGGGAAGAAACATAGTCATCAAGTAGAAGTTGCTATTAGTTCAGGGAGGAATGTTTTAGGTACTAACCATTCAGAACAACTTTGCATTGCTCACATGCCTTGTTTTATTCAGGCAGTTTGGGACAATAATTAGAATTTTAAAATTCAGTCCATTGAAGAAAAATGTGAAAAGAATTGTAGCTGAGGAAAAACAGTTTTTTCAAATGATGGAAAATAAAAGGTTTTTAAAGTCTAGTAACATCTGAGTTAAAACCCTGGTGAGGTTTCCCAAGGCTAGTGTAGGCAGTTTATTCTCTGTGGTTCTGCATATCCTACCACTTTTATCACATAGCTAAAGCACACAACTGCTGTGACCCCAATGGTGACCTTCTGCATGACATGACAGGCAGTCCTACAGTCTTGTGGTGGGTGCAAGTATGTCTTCATAATATGACAAATTTACATGTAAATATAAATTGGAAAAGGGACTATGAACCTTGAGA
This sequence comes from Anser anser, assembly GCF_964211835.1. Taxonomy (NCBI): domain Eukaryota; kingdom Metazoa; phylum Chordata; class Aves; order Anseriformes; family Anatidae; genus Anser; species Anser anser. Next base: position 38,748,526 of record NC_139723.1, read on the forward strand.
AAGAGGACGGAAGGGAGTGGGTCATCACTGCACTTCACACTGGTGTCACCTCCTTGGCTATGCCTGGGGTCTTCCAGAAAAAAGGCAGTAGCTGTAGGCAAAAATAATTTTGTTAGCTGGATCTGTCTGGGAATCTAAAGGTACCCACTTTAGAAAGGGAAGAATACTTTCCTTATAATTGAACAGCAGCAGTACCACTCCTTCCTTTTCTTTGAGTGGCAAAAACTCTTTTCTAGTCTCAGTGCAGTTCACACACTGATAATGGCATTTTTAATCTTGTAAATCATATGAGATTTTTCTTAAAATTCACATAGACAGATGTTTTAATACCTAATATAAGGCTATTTCAACTCAAAATTTACAGTGTTTAATCAGGTCCATTAGGACCAGGTGTTCAAAGATGGGGCTCCTCCAGAATGACATGCATGTCTTTTATTTCAGCAAAATATACCCTTGGAAGAGATGTCCATATTTGAGGTCTATATGTTTTTCTATGATATTTGTGGTAACATCTTGAAGTTACAGAATAAGCACATATTTTCTGTTCTGCTTTCCCGTTTTAATCAAGGAAGAAGAAGGATTTTGTGATTAAAACACTGGACTGTAATTTTAGAGGTCTGGATTTAATTTCTGGCTGTGCTCCTGTCTCCATATGTGATTGCAGCAAGTTGTTTAACCTTTGTCTCTCCATTTCTTGTACATCAAATGGAGATGGGCAATCTTGGGAATTCTGTGCCTTCCACTATTATGTGATCAGATCACTTCAAAACATTTAGGGTGCATTCTCTCCCCCAAAAACAAGGAATGTTACTCCTATTTTGCAAATGAGGAACCGAGGCACAGTTTATTTCAGGCTGGTCTACATTAAACAGCATGTGTTTGCCTTGGCAGATTTCCTGGCTTCCTGACAATCCAATTTGGGGATCTGGCTGGAACATGCTGCAGTTCCTTTCTAGCCCCTGTGTGTCAGTTTCCTTTTTAATTTCAAGGTTGGAGGGGAGGCTGTATTTCACCCTGGTGTGGGGTTAGGACTCTTATCAGGGAATTTTGATCCACCATCTCAGATCTGCTTCTTGGCCCATCGGTTTAAATGTTCTTTGACAATTTGCTCAGGCTGAGACTGGAAATTTGTAGAGGAATGAAAGAACTGAAATCAAGGCTTCAGTGAACCAGCCATCACACTTCTTTTTCATGCTGTTTTTCTCTCTTGTCTATTTTAGAATGTAAGTTTTTTGGTATACTGATTGATTTTTAATTTAGCTACGTAGTATCCTAGTAAGGCTCAAAATGTCTCAGAAATAAATGCGTAACTGAAAATTTGGTCTGTCCAGAGCTGTAGCATATACTCAAAAGAAGTGTAGTCTGCTGTCTTATAATGGAGAGTGAGAAAATTTTGTTCTAATCTTACATGTGTGGTTTTGAAAAATACCTTTTTTTTTTTTTTTTCCTCATTAAAAACCTAGAGTATGTGTAATTCAAGGCAAGATTAAAGAGCAGTGGAAGTGCTGGTTTGGGTTGCTTTGCGCCACACCAGATCCTGGCTTCTTCCCACACTATGTTATTTCTTCAGCTTTAATTTCCCAATTAAATATTTTTCTAATCTTTAGTAAATAAATAATGAAGGACCTATGCATTTTGTTATTTAGTGATAGAAGTATAAATTCAATATGGACTTACAAAATTGACTGATTTAAACACAATGTGTGTGTTTAACATGCTTAGCACTGTGGAGTAGAAGCAGGCATCTGTGGGCTAGGAAGCATACTTTCTACTCTCCAGAGTAATGGTTAGGTTTCTCACAGCCAGGAAGCTCTCTTATCAGTCAGGCTGTAAGGTGTGACTCTGAGAAGTGCATGTACATCCAAGAGCCAAAACCAGTGTCTCTATATCTGCGACTTGTTGTCTGAAGAAACTGTTTGCAAGCGGTAGCCTTTTCCTTTCCTTTTAAAGGAAGAAAAGAACAAGGGGAAGAAGCTGACAGGGAACACTGAAAAAAGGTTAATATTTTGTTTCAATTGTTATGCCCACCACTAACCTAAATTATTCAGAGCCCCCCCAGCACCAACCCCCCCCCCCCCCAAACAAAGGGATGCCAAGGATATGCAAAGGTGATTAAAAATAGAGCTCTGTGTTAGTAGATAAATCAAATGCCCCTTACAGTGTAATACAGCTGCTTTGTACTGCATGAGCCTGGTTGCAAAGCCAAGAAAGCATTCTTATGGGACTACTTTGCTGTGGGACAAGGCTTTCAAATTATTTAGGAAGAGGCAATTAATTACACTTCTGTCTGCTTTTAGAGTTAGGCTAACATAGGGTTAAATCTGAGGAAGCACCTTGCCTCTTGTGGTTAGCGGTAGAGTCAAGATACTTCAAAATGGGTGGACCATGTAATGTAATTAATGTAGTGCATACCACTTTGCTGTTATATATGGGGCTCCAGCACATAGTATACCAAAGCACAAGAACATTTTTTTTCCGAAGAGATGTGCTTTCCAAAATTCAGAAGTATAGCTTATAGGTACCCACCTACGTAATTAAATGAAGCTGATGTTTTGTGTAAGGAGAATTTACCCATAGACTGTGGGCTAGGACAAGCTCCTTTTTACTCTGCGGAGCAGTGGTCATGTTTCTCATAGCTAGGAGGCTATTTTATCAGTCGAGCTGTAAGGTGTGATTCTGAGATGTGCATGTACAGCCAAGAGCTGAATACAGCTTCAAGTTTGTAAAAATGTGACCCCAACATGCCCTCTTCCAGCAAATTCAAGATTAGCAACAGGTGCTTAGGTTTGGGCAGCTCAGAGAAACAATTTATATTAAACTACCAAAGAACTTGCAAGCAAAATAAGACATTTGTTGATCCTTTTAAAGATATACGTAAATTGATATTCAAAGTAGTAATGGCCCTTGGGCTTTTGGCAAGTAGCTACTGCAGCTGTTGGACATCCCTGATATAACCAGGGATCTTTAGTTTGTTTTGATTTTACTTCCTCTCTCTTTCCCTCCCCTTCTCTCCTTCGTTCAGAAGCTTAAATGGCTTTCAAAGTATTTATTGTATGTCCTACAAAAGGACAGTTATATGTCCCTGAGACTTCCTGTCAGCATTTGATGCCACACTGAGTATAATTAGAGTTCCTTAGGATGCTGAATAGCTTCTAAGTGCATGCATGGAAAGGGTGAATATTGCAGTTAGGCACAAAGGTAAAGGAACGCTATTCTAATGAAAAGTAGGTAATTCAACAAAATGAGGTAATGTTGTAACACCATACCATAAATCATCCTTTCAATTTTTATGGCTTTATAGTTATTTTTTCCTTACTTTTGTATTATTCCATTCTCTGGTTCAGTCTGAAAGGGCCAAACTATAGATGCAACTAATTCACCATACTTAAGAAAAGGTGAAACAGATGGTACAAAGTGATACAATTTAAACTTTTCCCTTCAAAACTAAATAACATTAGGTGTGATAGAAAGCCTTTCTTTTTTTTCCTTTTTCAAAGAAATAGAGAAAAAAAAGTAGTAAGTAAACCTACTCTTTTAAATTTATACTTTTGTAGAAGAAAATATGAAGTATTTGTGGTAATATTACTCTAAAAATAAAATTGCAAGAAACACATCTTACCAACAGTCTCCTCAAAAAAATCACTCATAAGTATTACATTTCTCATTTTGTTAAACCAGATAATAGTACAAAAGAGGAAAAGGACTGCTTTATGTAGGAGACAAACAACGTATGGTGTATCACAATTTTTTGTACAGTAAATATAACATACATAAATGTACTTTATACAATTTTATATAAAAACAAACTTTGTTTTTAAACATATGTGCTCGCACACACAGGCACAAGTTTTTTTCCCCTAAAAGTTTTCTAAGAGTTCTATTTTCAAACCAGAAAGCACATTTTCACCCACCTCACCATGCTTTACTTCACGTTGGGAAATCAGTCTCTTTAGTTCAATGGAATAGGTGTGTCTCCACAGGCTGACCTGCATGCAGAAATCCTGGTATTTTCATCTGACAATTTTACAAAAAACTTTTTTTTTTTTTTGTTCTATCCACCTCATTCCAATAAAGTAGTTTCAGATTGCAAAGCAATGAGTGGACGGGCAAGGGAAATATGTGCAATGTTAATATGTTAATATTAATATATATAATATATATATTATATATAATATATATATTAAAATATGTTAATTTAAAAAGTTTCCTCCAAAACAAGAAAAGTCTGCCTCAGTAGGGAATGGTATAAGAAAATAGTTTCAAATGGGAATAGATCTATGCTTTCAATAGGAAGAGTACAGACTGCCTTTCTACTTTCTTCTGCAATAGATTACAGTTTATTACATGCTACTTAAAAACATATTCTTAATAGTTTCAAGACTAGGCAGTGAGTGATAGCTTGTAAACTTTCTGTCACTCAAACTGACAGATACACCAGTATTCACAGGATCTTAGTTTTCAAGCGTTAGGAACTAAATGCTAACATGCTAATCTTAGGAGATGCATTTGATCTGCCAATTGCTTTTCTTCAAATTCGTTTTGATTAATGAAGAGTTTATTAAAGTTAAGCCCGATTAAATTAATTTATGGAGCTGTGGTGCTGCTACAATTGCTACAATTGCTACTCACAGCCTATCAAGTTAATAATGTTTGTGTGGCATCTGAAAACAAATTGTAACTGTGAATTTTGAATGTGAACTATTTTGCTTTGCCTGAAATAAAAGACAGCATCCATTATTAAATTTTTGGAAAATTTTGATTAAAATAAAAAAAAAGACATTCAGCCATTGGAAAGGAGAATAGAGGAGAGCAGTGTCTTTAGACACGAGTTGTGAAAAGCCTTCAGTAAAAGGTTTTAAGTTCAAAGGAATAAAAGTAAGGAGAAATTATCATTTGGGATTGCACGAGAGCTGAGTTCCCAGCAGTTTTGGGTACTTTGAGGTGCTGTGCGAAGGGTAGGCCGAATGCTGCTCGTTTCTACCCTCTTCTAGTGGTTGGGGTAGACGACCCTGTTTCTATTTTTCTTCTTGAGAACTCCAGAGGCTTTGATTGAAACTGGCATAGAATTTCCTGTGTAGAAAAAGATAATTTTCCTAATTTGGGAAAAGTCAACTATTCTATTATGTGGAATTATGATGACATACCAGAATTATTTCATGAGGTCTGGATTCCTTGGCCGTACCACCCAGATCTTGGTCGCTGGAGCCAGCCAATGGATAGAAAGCTGTAATAATAGGCTGCTGTCTTCAAACCAGATCAGCCCAGAAGAGGAGACACATGTTGACAGAAGGGAATGGTGAGGCACAAAAAATATTAGGTTTTACTCCACGATTGTGGAGGACTGTAGGCACTTCTAGTAGTAGCCCCTTTTCACACCCCCAATCTGCCTCTACCTCCCATTTCCATATCCCCTGTCTTCCTGGGCCCTCAGCAAACTTCTCATGTCTTTGCCTCATTTAACCTGAAGTGCTAGCCCTGACATGGGTGCCAAACAATTTTATTTTCTCATGCAGGTTGGCAAAACTTGCTGTAGATTGGGTATTTGGAGAATTTATCAGCTATACACTCATAGGCTGGGCTGAGCACATGAAGATGGAAATGATGCAAAAACTAGACAAATTTGGCTAGTGTTTCACTGGAACAGCAAAGACATGCCCCAGAAAGTCTCAGGTGTCTGCTTAATAGCATAGGAACAAAATGGCTGCTTTTTCCTTGTATTGGTTTTGGTTTGGTTTGTGTTTTTTAATTAATTAATTTATTTATTTTTTAAAGAGAAAAATGGCAATTTTCTCAGGGCTCATTTTCCGAAACACCTGAACCATGTCTGTTAAAGCTGGAAAAAAAAAAAAAAAAAGCTTTGGTCTTGGGAAAATTTCAGCTCCAATATGTTCTGTGAAGTAAAGAGCAGCTATGAAAATAGCCTCTAGCACTGGGATGTGTTCTCAAAGTGTAACGTTCTGTAATGTTGCCTACAATATATAGTTCCTATTGCATCCATAAAAAACAAAAACAGGCAAAATAAAAACACCACCACCACAAACAACAAAAAACAGAAAATCTAACAAGTATTTCATATTAGGAATTTCATATTAATGCTTAGATGCTTTAAAGAAATCACTTACCTCATGCTGGGGTTTTCTGATAAACAGAATAAATCATCTATTTTTCCTAAGACTGGAAAAATTATTGTGAAACTGCCATTTCAATATTGTACAGTTATAAATAGTTATGTTTCTGTAGTTTTAATAAAAATGAACTGTGAAGGACTTTGAAGATGAACACTTCCATGTTCATATAATTATGTAACCTTGAATTTATAGCTGATGCTATGATAATTTCTGGCTGTTTTACAAAGTTCTCTGCTATCAGACATATAATCTCTGTGTTAGATGAAATAGCAAAACTGCTTTTGTTATGTTAAAAAAAAAAAAAAAGAAATAAGAATAAAATTACATCCATACGGTTCCTTTCATTTTTGGATTTGCTCTAATATTTTCATAAAGGATCACTTTTTTAGGGATACAGTCAGTTAAAACATTTTGAATTCTGAAATAATTTTTAATTAAAATATATTTAAAACCATTCTTTAAAAAAAAAAGTTTGTGCTTTTTTAATTAAAAAACTAAGAAGCGCTTTACAGAAAACTGTTATATCCCAACATTAAAGAAAAAAAAAAAGGAAAACATGAGGCATGTCGTGGTATTTCATTTGTTTTGTTTTGTTGTTTTTTTTTGTTTTGTTTTAAAATTATTCCATTGTCTTCCCTGTAACCCCTTTCTCTTTGTGTTTGTATAACTACTGTTTTTGACTGTTCTTTCGTAGTCTAATTTACTCTCAAGACTTTCTACCACCTACCTGTCATTTTGGCATGCATATAAAATTATGTCAATGGATTTTAATGAAGTGAGCAATAATATAAAATTTCTATTTCTGTGCATAATCTGCTTTTGTAGGAGTAAATCACACCACATGAGTATATGCTTGAAAAATGTAAGTTGTTATTCTTTTTTTTTAAAGGAATTTATTAGATCATGTCAATTCCTATGTGCTTTTGTGGGGGGGAGGCTGCACTAGGCATGCTTGGAGCCACATTACAGGAGGTAGCTGCCCTTCCTTCACCCTTCCATCCCCAGCCCAGCTTGTTTGGTGAAGCTCGATGTCCCTCCCTTCCATGGTATTACCATGATCAAAGATGCCCCTTGCCCATCTCCCCTTGATGGCATTTTCTTCCTGCTGGGCAGCCAACATGCCATCTTAGCTCTATTCTTTTAGGCATAGACAAGCTGCCCAGGTCCAGACCTCTGTCTCCCATGTTGGCCCCAAGGCAGTGGTGGCCCTGCTCTTCGGCTGCCTGCTACCAGTTTTACTGCTGCTTTTGTATGGTAGCAATTATAATTGTATTCTCAGCTGGTGGACTCTTCCGAGAACTTTTTGGAGCCAAGCTGCGTGTACTTGCTTAGGGTGGCATGGAATGGGAAGGAAAGATAAAAGAGGAATTCTGTTTTCTGGCAGTTGGAGAAATAAAGAGTTGCTTGTTAGAGGCACTTTAAAAGGTTCATTGGTCCTACAGCTTTTTCCTGGGAGTGTCAATGGGAGACAATTTATTACACAGTCACAGCGCATCAGGAAAGATAACTCGCCTTAAAAGAAAAAAAAAAAGGAAGAAGAAGAAAAAAGGGGGTGGGGAAGGAGACTCGGTCTCAATGATTTCTTTGGTGAGAAAGAAGCTGGAATGCTGCAAGGCCAGGTCCATGTTCCCATATGTTGAAATTAGCTTTCTGAAGCTTTTTCTTTTTTAAATTCTTCAGTAACCCTAATGGTAACAGATGTTTCTGATAAAAAATATCTGATACTCGACAAAGCAGACTGGCAACCTTCCTTGGATTTCCAGCTGACTCATATGATTTCAAGATTTCATCCAAACGTGTTAAGACCTATGAAAGCAATGGGAGAATTTACATAAATACCATGTCAGTAAATTGATAGAGATTGGAGGAACGTTTGTAGAGAGAATTAATATTAGTTCATCTTTTTGAACTTACATGTGGTAGTCAGAGGTTTATGACTAATGTGTCCAGGGACATTCTTCTGTTCCTTGCAGAAATTTCAGGAGCAGGTGTCCTTGCTTAACTTTGCTTCTTTCATCGTCATGAGGGACTATCTGCCTTGCAAACGTCAAAATTCTTTATCTTCTGTCTCCTGATGTACAGTTCCACTGTATTTGAATGACTAAGCAGATATTCCATAAGCTAGAGTTGTTATTACTTATTGAGTAACTCTATGCTGGATCATGGGTAGAACAGCACAATAACTTGTATTTATGTAGGGCCACTTCAACTATTTCACCAAGGCTACTGTACTAAGAGCCATCTTCCCGCCGTGTCTATACTTCTATATGTGACTGTGGTTGAGAACAGCAATATTTTTTGGTGTAATGAAACCTTTTCTAAATATGTAATGATAAATACTTGAATGTCTGAGATACCGTCAAGCCCCAGTAGTGCGTAGTGTTATCTCAAGAACACTCTGCCCCTGCTTCGTGTATTTGGTTCTTTCCTACATCTTTGCCAGTGGGGACTGTGTATTTCTTTTTACAGGAGTGATGGAAGATGATTCTGTGAAAGAAGGGAAGTAAATACCAATTTCCATGGATTTTAGCCACTTAAATGACTGAATACAGTAGCTCTTAGCAAGGACACAGCTCAGCCAAAAGCGCTGACACCCACTTAAGGCAATGCTTATAGAGCAAAACAATTTGGTTTGTGATTCAATACAGGCATAGGCTTAAATGGTATTGATGCCCACCTGTTTTCTTGGGTTTAAATGTCTTTTAAGTAACTTCCATTAAAAACATCCTCTTTTCATGATAATATCCGAATATATGTTTAAAACATTATCTGGACTGTTTAAATATGTAAGTTTAAAACAAATTATGAAGCAGACTTTGACATCTAAGTTCTGCGTTTAAAAACGCTTTTTGTAATCAGGTGTGGAAATAATTGCAGTAGGCTAAAAATAAGGTTGTTTTTTACAATTTGCTGTTTGACAACTTATTTTTCTCTAGGTTATCGCAAACACTAAGACCACTTGCAGCTGTGTTTTCACTAATGACATTTCAATGAATTGCTTTATCAATTACTTGGCTTAAAATGGTGTCTTGAATATTATGATTAACAAATTCATCATTTAGTATAATCAGTGGAATAAATATCAATTGTTATTTTCCAATTGGACATTGAATCTAAAGTTTCAGTTCACAGCATACTTTTCAGGAACTAGCAGGTTTCAGATTCAAATCAAACTCAGCAAAATTGCTCTGCTCATTTAATGTGGCTTTAATTTACCTTTTTAGGCGTTCTGTCAAGTGTTACCTTTTTTTTTCTTTCTCATTAAAAACACAAAAATAAGTGCTATTTGGTAATGTTTATGCAAATTGTACTGTAGATGCAGGGGAAATCTTACTTTGGGGGACTGCTTTTAAACTCAAGGAGCATTTGGCAGCAAAATTCATGGGCCGTATCCCTGGTGAGTGTAAATTGTCATAGGTCCATTGACTTCAACTCAGCTATGACTATATATACAAATTCCTGCACCTGTTAGTTTTTGACTTCTTAACACTAAACTTCTCTTCTTTTCTGATTCCATTTTAAAATTTCCCTTAGTGAAAGGTGCACAGAAAAAGTTTTTATATCCATCTTGCATTTTAGTGAAGTCTCTTTGAGGTTTTAACTACTTTGATGGGTATTTTCTGCTATATCAAGAGAGCTGATCTTTAGATGCTGATGAAGATGTGGAAACAAATGATTTTATGTGCCATAAAGGCACAGATAAAACTGCAGATAAAACTTTGGTCAGAGAATGAAATTGTTTATTCAGAGCACAGGGACAGGTAGAGCAGGAAGCACGTGCTGTTCTCCCATGGTGCTGGCCAAGGGCATCTCCAACTAGGCAGGGGCCTACTACAGCACTGAAGTTGTCCCAACCATTGTTTTGTTCCTTCCCTTTCCCCCTTTCCCCCTTTCCCTTCCTCCTTTTTTTTTTTTCCACTGAGATTTTCCTGTACAGCTGCATTTTGAAAAGTTCACTGAAGCCACCAACTCATTTATTCTTGTTACCGTATGGGCAGAAATTATGGGTAATATTAGGAACAGTTGGCATTAACCCAACCCTTCTCAGTGGATAAACAGTTCATGCAATATGGCTTTTGAAAAATCCCATTCTTTTCCTCCATCAAATATTTATACCCCAGTCCTGTTGCCCTGCAAGTCAGTAGTAAAACTCCCATTGATCTCCTCCACACAATATGAAGTCTATGAGAAAGAGCTATTTTATACCCCGTTGAAACTATTACTTTAAAAGACAATACTCTTGATGGTGAAACAAGAAATTGAATTTAAAGTATTCTGGTTTATTTGATATTTTCTCTGAAAGTTAAATATAGAAACCTGACCTGAAAGTACCAGGTATTTTTCTACAGTAATAGTAGTATAGGTTTACCATATTTTTGACAAGAGGAAAATTGTATAGGACAAAGACATATGAAAACTTAATATGTTTCTCTTCTCTGTAGATCTTCTCTGTGACCTGTTTCAGGGGGAGTTATTGACTGTTAAGAGATGTGAACTCATTTTAGCCATTGAAAAGTGATTCGCTTATGACCTGACACTATGACATGATATTTGTCAAGAGTGGGGGGAACATATTACAAAGGTTGTAGTGCCAGATTATAACAGTTCCCAGTTTGAGGTGCAATGTAAACAAACCATGGCTATATACATATATAAAAGACAGAAATCCATGATGTTTTATTATAACAGCTTTATAATAGCTTTCCTACACCTTAGTGTGATTTGCCTTTCTTTCACTAAACATAACGCTTTTTTTCCTGTAATTCTTTGTATTTTGTGTCCCTCTAAATAACTTCTAAGTTTATTATTTGAATATATATAAACAAATTGTTATCAAATTATAATTGTAAATAACTTGTTAATTGTATTAAAAGTGTAGATTGATATATATGTATATTTAATGTAGTCAATGTGACTGTCTAAACTGAACCTTCAGGATTTTTATCTTGCTACGTGGTTCAAAACTATGAAATGGACTACAGAAGCTGGTAATGTAACAAAACAAACAAGCAAACAAAAAAACAGCAAGAACAACAACAACAAAAAACAACCCTATTTTCAACAGATAAATGTTCAGTTTTGCATGCAGAATAATGAAACTCCAGAAGATCTGTCGTATTCTTTTCTATGGAATCTCAAAACTCCTTCGTAGGAAACTACTTGAGTATTACAATTCTTTCCTACATAGGTGAAAAGCCTACCGTTTTAATTGCTTTTCTTAACTACTATTTTATTTATTGCAAGTTGTTTAGTTCTCCTTTCTCCAGCTTGCTCCTATGCTAAGACTGATTTCTAGTTACTTAATTTTCAGTGTTAGTTATTAATTATTGTGGTTAACAAACATTATTACATGGAATACTCAGGGCTTGCTAATGTTTTAATCTGAATCTATATCATATGGGTGTTGGCCTCCCTCGTATCCAATACCAGCACTGAATTAATTACAGTGAAGAATTAAGTTATTTATTACATCATAAAATGGCTTCTCAATGTGTAACTGCCAGTAACAAAAAATCAAAGATTATTATTATTTTTTTTTTTCTAATGACTTGTTATTCACTTACTGAGTCAAAATTCCCCTTTCTGGGTTTTCTGGAGGAATTGAATTCCTCTTTCCAACTGATGCACAGTGTTGTATCTGTTATCAGGAAAAATATTTTAGCTTAAGTTTCTCTTTGTCTTTTCAAGTTAAGCTTGTGGGAGGCAACCAGAAAAAAATGTATCTTACTAGCAAATAAATAGTACCTCTAGCACCTCTCAACTCTGTATTCAAAATTCACTTCATGAGCCCTCACGCTAAATATGCCTTCAAGTGCTTTCACCATTTGCAAGTAAAGATAGTAGGTCAGCTCTCACTTCATTTTCAAAGCACCCAATGTATGCTTAAAGCTGTCATTAGACTTATATGCATCACAAGATTATTTTGGCATTGAACAGAGTTTCCACAATTGCCTTTTATTTACTGGGACTTTTTTGTTTCATATGCCCTCTGGCCTACTCGGCTGTGACAGTTGCATACAATAGATTGTGTTACATAGATCTCATATAGCGTATTATACCCAGATGTATTCTTTGAGCATTTCAGATTTTCCATTCAGAAAAGCCTCTTTGTTTCCTAGGTATTTTCTTTCGTAGCCTTTTGTTCAGTGTTCTTTCTGCGTCACTTCTGGAAATATAGTGATGGTTACTGTGCAGGGGTAGCAGTGCTCGGTGCATTTTTGCAGTGCTTGCAGCAGCCTTGGACTTGTCTCCATGTACTTCTGGAGGACAGCTTTACCTTACCGATGTCTTGCATGACCTTGGGTACAGTTGTTCTCATACGGTAAATACTTGTAGCTGAAGAAAGCCATTATTTCTGAATAACATTTCTTTCAAACTATCTAATAGAAAGCTACTGCTTTTTGCAGCCCATCCTCAGGGCCTGAGGGGTGTCTGAGCAGAAGGCACTGCATATCCTGCACCAGAGTATATATCTCATCTCCTAACAGCTCAAAAACAGCAGGCCAGGATTCAAACCATTGGTGGGATTTCTCTGTCTACAGATACTCCCAGCCATGTGTGCTGGGTTTTGTTCCCATTCAGGGACACCTACGTCTTCCCACACCTCCTTTACAGATTCACATGTCCCAGGAAGTTGTTTTCTATTGTTAGAAGGAGATTCAACAGGCACTGCACCACTGAGCCTTTTATATCACTTGTTTAATTATCCCTTTCATGCAGATTTCTTCTGCCCATAAACCTGAAGGCCCACTATGTTTAATTGGGTAGTGCAGTGTGTGTGTGATGAGGAACTTGCAGATTTCCCAATGTTTCCAGACCTTGTTAGCATGGTGGATATTAGAAACACCCCTTGTTGTGCATAAGACCAAAACACGGATGCTACTTTTAATTATGTGTTCTCCATACAGAAGGTTTCCCTCCTCTATCTGCATATTAGAAAGGCTAGTTCTCAACTTTTTTGTTCTCACGTTAAGATCACCTTCTGAGTCTGGAAAACGAATGGTATTCATCCTGAGAAACAAACGGTGTTTTAGAAAAAGGGACTGTTTAGCTAGATTCCTTACAACATTGTTTTTAAACCTAAAGCCTGGTTTAAACCCACAATCTGACAAGCAGCTGTGAGGAGAGTTCTCTTAGTGGGAGAACATACCTTATCTCACCTGCACTCCAATTGGGTTCTGTGAAATGCTTGTTACAAGTGCCTTGTCCTTGAGGTAGTCCTTTAGCAAAGGTGAAAAAGAAGGCCAAGATATAGTATGTTCCCAACTCTTTGATGTGTAAAATAAATAAATAAATAAAGTTTTATTAAAATGGAAGAAAATTATTGGTGGGAAAAGGCAATGCTGTCTTGAAACATTCAGAAAGAAAAATGGCGAATAGTATCTGTGGCTGTAATAATACCTAGTGAGCTTGTAAGATTTCTGCAGGTTGGACAAATTCAAATCTTCTGGATTCCTCTTTTGGAGTCAGATTTCTGCTTTTACCAGGGTTCTTGATCAGAGCAGAATTTACAGCTCAAGGAGCAGGAAATTGAAGAGTCAGTATTTCTGCCTATTTTCAGCAGCTTTTAACTCTTGCTCTAATCAGCAACTGAATTGCTGGCATATGGTTTAGGGCATGAATCAAAGAAGCACATGGTTCCAAAGCCTCCTGTTTGAACTGAGCATGCTGCCTCTCCTGCACTATTTTATCAGATTCCCCCCACCTTGCTTTTTACTGCAAACACTTTGCCATGTGCTGAGTCTACATGTAGCAGAGGGAAAGAGAAATCCATAAGGAGACTGTAAGTACCAGTAGTGCTGCCATTACTGCAGCTTTGTCAAAATCAAATATTTTGCTCAAAATACTAACAATTTTCCCCCCTTGATCACTAGTTGTGGCCAAGCTGAGTTGTGTGACTTCACAAAGATACACATAGAGCAAGAGCTCTGCTTCAGTCAGGGTATCTGACATCAGGTTACTGTTTACTTTTGCTTGCATCCATGGTAATGGTCATATCCAGTTCAGTTTAATCAGCAGTTGACTCTAACATGAGAGAGGGGAGCATATGTGTGTATATATAGTATCTAAGCTGTATTTAGAAGTTCTTGACAGAAATAAATAAACTGAGCTAAGTAAGAGATCATACTGCTTTCTTTTGTCACCAAACCCATGCTAGTTTTTATAGTTGGTTTTCTTTTTTTTTTTCTTTTTTTTTTTTCCTCTTTTTCCCTGTGCTGGCAAGAGAGACCTGCACTGAGAGTTGAAGTGTGAGGTACAGTTTCACTTAGATACATTACAGACTCTGTTCTGCAGGATAGGGCTATAGGGGTAAGAATTTAGTCTTGAGAAAGAGGTCAAATAGGGGTTTCATATTCATTCAGCTCCTTATGGGAATTGCTGATTTCCTACTGAGGTGGTCAAGGATCATAAAACAGGCACAGAGAAACTGCTTTGATATTTTTGTCCCTTCAGGCATGATGCAGTTTTTGCAAAATTAGAGGTTTTGTTATTAGTGCGAAAGAATGTCACTGCAGCATTTAATTGATCCCGAAAGACTCCTCTTTTGCTTCATCCACCATAATAGAAAAATTACCCATCTTTCTGGGTACTTGTTTTAGAATTTGCAGACAAAATGTTGTTTTATAAATATATAACAATCATACTATGGTAGGAAGTAAGGGCCAGATCTAGACAACAACTGCATGAGACACTTCATATCGTAAATCAGCATGTTTCATCTAGCAGCTGTGTGATGGGTCAGGTCCTGTTAAGTCATCATCTTTCCAGGAAGCAAGGGAGGATTGCTGCTCAAGTGATGATTGATGGTTCCAGCTTTTGGCTACCCTGTGTGGACAGTCCTGCCTACCCTCCCTCCCACTTCCAATGAGTTTATAACCTAAGGAATAGAGGTGACATTTCCCTGAAGAGCTTTATCAGGGAGACACAGCAGAGGAAAAATTAAAGGAACATCCTAAAACAGAATAGGATATCAGGAATCAGGAATCCGCACTCAGCACTGTGTAGGTGCTGGGTGGTGCGCTTATCATGGCTAGCTGTTGTCAGACTGCAGGTTTTAGTGCTGGTTTGGCCCAGTTGGAGTTTTGTAGTTTTACACGATTTCACTGACAACCTTGTCCTGCTCATGTGACATGCAAAACAGGAAGGATGAAGATATGTGTAGGAGAAATTGAAATATGTGTAGCCAAAACAGGTATCAACATCTGAAGATAATAGAGTATGAATTGCAGAAGAATATTGGAGTAATATTTCAAATATTGCTGCTATTGGAGGGAGTGCCTCAGACTTTTGACCTGACCATTAGGAAAGATGACTAAGTTTTGGGGTATCCAAGGATTTCTCCAGAGTGATATTTTTCCAGGTAATGTTTTATCCTTTTTTCAGTACATCATGCAATGAGTGATGTGCTATGAATCCATCAAGCTAGTGGATCCTGGCACAGAGGCTGTGCTGTGCCAGAGGAAACACATGGCGTGGTGGAGATTCTCTCTGAGAGTGCCCCTCTAGGAAGCCCCTTTGCAGGGTTCAGAGAATTATCATCTACAGATCAGCTCTGTATTATTTACTTGGGCTTTGGGGACGCTGTGTTGAATGACTGAGCCTTTAGGCTAGTCCTGTTATGTCAAAATATTTACAATGATGTCAGGGAGTTGAACTTGGCCCAAATGCTCATTCAGTTGAAAAATATATTAAACTATAGGTAGGAAGAGGAATTTGGTATTGACTCTGACCAGGGAGAGGAGGAAAAAAGGTTAAAACCTTGATTACTTTTCACTCTGTTTACCTAACTAAGCATTCAAAACTATTCCTTATTTCAATTAAAGCTTGGCAAGATGTCTTTTGCTGTTCACTACAGGAAATGAAGAAAGAGCAAGGGTGAGGTGGAAGAAGAGAACCAACTGTTTTTCTAATTGTACTGGAGGCAGTTAGATGCCAAAAATGCATGTGGACACGTAACAAGATCTATGTTGCTGCCTCAGTCTAACAGCTTTTTAGTAAATTCATCTGTCAAACTTCATTACTATTAGCATATGATTTCAAAATTAATCTCAGGTTTTGTTTTACTTTTTTTTTCCCCCTAATAAGCTATTTACAGGGTGCCTTGTTAATACTAATGTAGAGAGAATTGAAGGAGAAAGCTGCATCTGAGGAACTGAACAATTTTAGATTTACATTTTTGGGGGATTTTTTCCTTTTATAAGAATATGTTTTGTAAAAATTAATTGCGATATACAGTCCTAGACATTGGCTTATACAATCCTAACCCATCTTTTGCAGAGAAGATTACCACGAAGATGGTTTCTGTCAGCCATACAGAGGAATTGCATGTGCACGAATCATTGGAAACAGGACCATTTATGTGGACTCCCTTCAGATGCAAGGGGAAATTGAAAATCGAATTACTGGTAAGGTTATACATCTCTGTAGCAGGACAGAAAATATTTATGGAAATATCCAATTCAGGTACAAGCAATGTTGTCATCCTTTTCAGTTTTTTAAGTCAATGACTAAGATATCCTTTATTAAAGCTCAAAGTAGGTGATCCATTCTCTCACTTGTGCAGATAGCAGAATTTGAAGCAAGAAAGGTAAATAGCTGATGTTTTTTAAAAGCTTTTTCGTTGCCCTTAAGTAAAATATCAGGACATTTTCTTTTTAACAGCTTGTAGTTCATGCTGGAGCTTTTTGCATGACAGATTCCAACACAAGATTTTTTAAAAAGCAAACGTCTTCTGATGTAAAAATGAGTAAATAAATAAATAAGCTGTGCCTTAGTTCTCCTGAAATAAGTATAGTGGGTTTTCCCTTGTTTCCTCCCGTACTGCATAATCACAGAAGAGTCTGGATTTCACACTGATTTATATAACGCAAGAGCTGACCTTCCTGTGCTCTGCCCCTGCTGATTCCTTCTCTGGTCATCATTTCAGAACAATAAGTTTCCAGAATGTTAATGACTTTTAATGGGCTGTATATCAACGCAGATTTTTCTTCACTGGACTTTCACTCATCAGAGTGATCACTGATGATAGCAGCTGCAATTCCAATAGACACAATTAAGAGCAAGCAAATCAATCTGTGGAATAGAGCAAACCTTCTATTGTTATATATGGCCAATTAGCACAGTCCATCAGGAGCTTATTTGCATCTGGCCAGATATAGCTAACTAATTGAATCTGGAATTTAAACAAAACTAATTGCCAAAAATGCTTGACTTTACTTGTCAGCTCTATCCCCTTAAAGATATTATTTTAAGGGCTCATTGTCAAGCCAGAAATCCAGGTTTTTTTTTGTTTTTTTTTTTTTTTTTTCTTCTTGACATTAGGATATGGTGATCAAATCTGGGATAACTGAAACCTCAGTTCCAATCTTTTCTTGTCTTTTTATGACTCATTCCCCTCCCTTCTTTCTCATGTTGGAATTCTGGCCTTTTCTGGCCAATTTTTTGTTATTCTATCATTAATTAATTCATAGTATTGATACCACATTTTTCCTATGACATCAAATCTGTCTTGACTGGATGCAGAAAATTGTTGTTGATCAAGTCATATTTGTTTCTGGAATATATGGCATGAATATTCATCATCTGGCTGGTGGTTCCCCAGTGCCATCAATTATTGGTTAGCTTTTGGAGGCTGAGAGCTGGAACACTGTATAGGAGTTAAGGAGAATTTCTGTTGTTAACTTTCTTTAGGCGGAAAACTCTGTGAACCAACACATAGAACTGCCTAGTACCTACCTAGGCAGTAATGATAATGCATTAATAATTTAGCATTTTTAAGGTATATACATCTGAAGGACATACCAAAAGCCATGTGCAGACTATACACTGAGGACTTCACAGTATTATTTGTTCTTATGAGTCTTCTCAAAAGTAAAACAAGTGTTGCAATTTTGGGTGTTCTCTGCCCAAATGCCGGTATATTTTTGAAATTGCACTACCTGGTTAGGTAAAATATCTGCTGTATAACTTCTCCTTAGATTTTGTTTACACTTTTGCCTACGCTTTTTAAGTTTTTGGTGGGATCTCTTTGTACTCAGAACTGTACACTATTCAGCGGAGGTTGTGACTGGGCAACGGTGACACCTACCGTCCAACAATACAACCACTTGATAAGGTCACAGGCAACATCGCTGCCTGTGGCAGGGGGTTTGATCTAGAAGATCTTTAAGGTCCCTTCCAACTAGAGCCATTCTATGATTCTATAATATCTACAGGGAATTTTCATTCTGGATTCAGAATGAAATCACTTCACCTCTACTGCCTGTGGTGCTGCTTGATCCTGGTCATGCAGTAATATGAGAAACAGAGCCTTCCTTTTAAAAAAAAAACAGAGGACACTTAGGGGAAAAACTTGAAACATGACTTAAAAGACCGGAAGGCCAACAATAAAGAGTGCATGGACCTCACCCCTGAACCGTGGATATGTGTGATTAGCAATGTCTTTACTGTGCTGTTTAATATCTGTTTGACTGAAAAAATAAACCTCTCAGATGCTTTAATCTTTCCACATATTTCCCACATATTTCATTCAGATGTCCTCAACATATTTCCCACATACTTTGTTCAGATGCTCTACTTTCAGTCTTCAGTCTGGAAGGAGACAATCCTGAAAGAGACTTGGGAGTACAAGAATAAATTAAGGGGTTTACCGTAGTTTTGTAGGAGCAAGCAAACGTTGAGAAAGGAGCTTAGAAAAACATGAGTGGCTAATGGGGTTTCTGGGCCGTTTCTGGCAGACTTTGAAAACCAAGGATCTTGGCAATGATATGCAGGGTTTGGATGGGGAAACACTTTATGCTGCTGATGTTTTGCTCCCAATACTGCTGCCTGCCCTTTGGCACACAGTAATCAGACTCTCCCTGTGTTTGTCCATCTGCATTTCTTGTTTCTGTGCTATGCTATCACTACACATCCCTACTTGCCTTTGTGCTTCCCATCAAAATAAGGCCATGATTGTAAATTATGCACCTTTCCCTCCTGGCAGTCTAAATTCTGTAACACCTTCATAAAAATTAGTATGGTATTTCAGATAGCCAACTGCTTCTGTCTTTCAAATTTAATTTTTCCGTGTTAGTCTTAGGGAAATGCACATCTCATAGCTGTTTTTTGAGACCTGATGTTGTGCTTGCTTGCAGTATTACATACATGACTGATGAAAGGTTACATTCCTGTTAAATTAAATTAAAATCAACAAAGATATAGGCTGTGCAAAAGGCTGGAGCTGGGGCAGCTGCGTGTATGGTGTTTAGGAAGAGACAGGAGGTTCTCTCACAGCAGGTGGCAGCAGGAAGTAGGTGGTAGGAAGGAGAGAGCTATACAAGAGGTGAAGAACTGATCTGTAGATTATAAAGACACTGTTGAATGACTTGGGTTACTCATTTCCTTTCTTTTTACAGTGTTCATAGGTGGGATATGCAGTCTAGCAAGCCTCACTCACAACTGATGTTTTCCAGTGTGGGATTGAATGTTTCTATGTTTAAAGCTTGATTCATCCCCAGATATATGATGCACAACATGTGCACTTCTCTTTTTTACTTCCCTCATTATTATTATTATTATTGTTGTTGTTGTTATTATTATTATTATTAATAATAATTATTATTTTATTTTATTTTAACATGTAAGAAAACTCCCAGATAAACATTAGTGTGTAGGTGGTGAGAGCTGAAGGGGAGGATCAAGTCATTAACCAATACAATACTCATCTTAATGTGATCAGTATTCTGATATCGATTACATTTATTTTTCTCCCAACTGCTGCCAGTTAGGCTTCTCTTATCAATTAATAGCAATATCTCCCCAGCTACCAATGGCATACTTCCTTTTGTCTGTCAAGGCTTGAAAAACACTTGTCTTGCTTATTGATCAGAATGTCCATAGGAGAAAGAAGCTAAATGATCCTCATTCAAATTTTATCCAGCTAGAAACTTTGGAAACTTTGGTCAGCATTCTGTCAGGTGAATCTTGTCTTGGATCTTTATCCTTTCAGGTTGAAGTTAGTCAAGTGCCAGCAATTTACTCAGTTAGTTACATGGGTAGCTTCCTAAGAACTGAGGTCCTACAAGCTAATTGCAGATGTCAGAGGGTCCCTGGAATGCTGTTTTTTTTTCCTGCGTTTGTCACCTATCCTTTGCTGTAGAGATGACCTCATTGCCCTGCTGCTCAGTAGGCTCTCAGAGCCTCAAGAAGAGGTGAAAATTGTAAAAAGCAAATGATGTAAAAAATATGTTTTGCATGTGTATTGTGAATTAATACTTAAACAGTATTTTTATTCCTTCCCAGCTGCATTTACCATGATCGGCACTTCCACGCATTTGTCTGATCAGTGCTCACAGTTTGCCATACCATCCTTCTGCCACTTTGTGTTTCCTCTGTGTGATGAGCGCTCTCGGACCCCGAAGCCACGGGAGCTGTGCCGGGATGAATGTGAAGTTCTGGAGAATGATCTTTGTAGACAGGAGTACAACATCGCGAGGTCAAACCCCCTCATACTGATGCAGCTGCAGTTGCCTAAGTGTGAGGATCTCCCACGACCTGACACACTGGAAGCTGCTAACTGCATAAGGATTGGGATCCCTGTGGAGAGACTCAGCCGATGTAAGTCAATATACTGCTTTTTGCAATGTTAATACTGACCATAATCTTGCACTGTTGTAAGGGACAGTTAGGGTGGTGAAGAAGCTTAAAGGATGGTGCTTAGTACTGGAAAGGGTTCTGTCAGCCACCCTGGGCTACAAAACTTTGTGTTCACAGAGGTTTTATCTGCCTCAGATATGCTAGGGGCACGAGTGCATTGCAGGCTTCCCTTCCCAGCTGCCTGTCCCCATCTCTGACTCTGTTCTTACCTTTCTGGATGAGTCCCCCTGGGTTGAGATACTCTGGATGAGTACAGCTATTTGTGAGCTCTGTTTACATGTCAATAAACCTTAAATATGCTGTGGAAGCTTCACTGGAAAAGTCTGTTAAGAAAGTTAATTTTTAATGTTCATTCTTTCTATATGGAAATCCACAACAGCACTAACCCTGCAAACTGAGCTTAGGGTGTAACTGTCTTTCTTTACCCACACAGGATGGGTGAAAACATTAATCTGACTTCAATGGATATACATTTGTATTCAGGAGTAGAAGGATTGTTCAGTTGTCAGTTGTTATGTGCTGACAATTTTTCTGCCTACTAGATTTCCTAGCTACTAATCACCACCCTTCTACAAAGCTCAACAAGGAAGGTCCGAGAGACTAAAGATGTTTAAAGTTCAAAGAGTGTTAAGATTATTCTGAATATCCGTTCTCTGAAGCCAGAGTTAGGAGCAGGGGTAATGACATAAGAGTAGGCATGCAAGACTTGCTGTGTGCTGTGAAGGCAATAACCCAGTGTAACTGGGAAGCAGAATTAACTGAGAAAGTGATGGTGAAGCCAGAAAAGCCAGGGAAAATATATCAAGCAAAAGGAATGAGAATAAAAAACAAGAAGTCCAAGAAAGATTTGAAAGTGTAGCTGCCTGTGACTGTCAGAGACAGTGGTGCTCCCTCTGGTGGAAAAGCTGCAGTTGAAATACCCTCAATTTTTTCAGGAAATGAGAAATGGAAGCTTTGTTAAGTGTTGGATTCCTGAGGGCTGGGGAGGGAGATTTAGAAAAATGAAGAAGGTGCAGTGTTGCAAGCATGCAGAAAAATGCACATTTCAGTTCATTTGCTACATATGAGAGACAACAACTCAAAAAGTATGGAGAGAGGGTAGCGGCAAAACAGAGAATAAAGGTAGTTCAGCAGATTAAAAAGTGAGGTATATAAATAGAAGAAAAGCTCGAATCCCTTTTTTATAAGAAAAAAGAAGGAAAAATTGACAAAAGGCAATAGAAGATACAGCACTCATTTCTCTCGGAAGTCAGCATGTCACAAAATAAGAAGATTATGAGAAATTAAAGTGGTACAAAGTTTACACTGCTGGTACCAGAAGACTTTTCCTGAAATGAAACTCATAACGCTAATTCAGTTGAATTTATCTTGTCCCGTATCTAAAGGTCCATACATGCTACTTAGTACTAACTGACATACAGAGGTATCAAATAACAGTGTGTATAGCCATAGGCTGAGACACGCAAGGGCAGAATTCAGATGTATCTGGGTATCAAAGGGTACAGACTGCCACAGAACTGAAATTTCAAAAAACATAGCTTTGATTTAAATCCTGAAGTACCCAAATTCAAGTACTTAAATACTAACATACTTTCTTTTGGTTTGGTTTTGGTTTATTTTTGCTTTGTTTTTGCTTTTTACATATGTGGCCTATGCACTTCAGCTGTTTTGGATTTGCTGGCCCCTGATTGTTTTGTTATTTGTAACTTGTTGCCAAACCCTTTCTAACAGATCATCAATGCTACAATGGTTCTGGAGCAGATTACAGAGGGACAGTCAGCGTTACCAAATCTGGCCACACTTGTCAACTCTGGGACTCCCAGAGTCCCCACAATCATGACCTGACAAGCACACAGTTTCCAGAGCTAGGTGGAGGACATGCATATTGCCGAAATCCTGGAGGTCAGATGGATGGGCCTTGGTGTTTTACAAAGAATAAAAACGTACGCATGGAACTGTGTGACATACCTTCTTGTAGTATGTATTCTCTTTCTTTTTTCCCCTACTACTGTCCCAAATCCCATGTGATTTTTAATTGTTGGTATTTTACAAGTGCAATTTACTTGGAGAGATAAGCTTTCAAATGTTTCACTTGCTATAATGTGGCACCCTTGTCTTGTGTTGTACACATTTAATATTTTCTTGCCAGATGATAAACTTGTCATCTGTATGAGTTTGGTTTGCTCACATTACTCAATGATGTATTGCTTCTGCTCTGTATGGCATCTTAGAGTCAGTGAAGATTTTTAGATCCTGTAGAGGGAGATATAACACTGTGCTTGGTTTCAGGGAAACTGAGTGAAGCACAGAAGCAGGGATGTCATGAAACAGATGATTGTATCAGAAGTGCCCTACGCTATCTGCTTGTAGATCTTGTACTGCACGACTGAGAGCAAAAATAAAAAGCAGCCTCTTATAGCTTGATACAGTCTGCTTACTTCCCTGTATTGGTGCAGACTTCATTCTAGAGCTGCTACAATGGTAACAGTCATTAGATGTGACAAAGCAATTTGGTACTGTGCTTCATTAGGAAGAAAACCATGTCTTCCACAGCAGCAAATGTACCATGGAAGCCATAAAAATGTTTTCATTACAGATTGCCTGTATATTTAAGAGCACTCAAAAATGATATGAAATTTCTAAGTTAACTTCACTTTTTTTTACAGTAACATGATTTGACACATACAATAAATTTCTACATTGCATGTAATATGGCATAAAGTAACATGGGGATGTGGTTGTGGTGAAAGCAGTAGCCACAAATAGCAAAACCACGGACTGCAGAAGACTTCCTAGGCAGTTCCAAAGAACATTTTGGACGTCACTATGCTGTCCTACAGTCTCTAAGTACCAAGTATTTCAGAAAGCTTCCAGAATAGTCTTACTAAATGTATTGATGGCCTTTTCATCACTGTCTCACTGTAACATAAAAACACTTTAATTGTATTAAGTGGAAAGGAAAAGGAAAGGAAACAATATCTCTGTCAGTGGGAGGTGAGATTTACTTTAATCAAGGCGGAAGTGGTACCAGTGGAGTTAAAAAGTGGAGAAAGTGCTGATGAAATGGCTGAAGTGAAATGAGAAGGCCAGACTGTAACGGTGTGCGCTGGTTTATCACATTGAGATTACTGCTTTATATACTGTGCTGAAGACTATTCACTTATTTTATATTCCCTGGACAAGATACTGCAATGATAGTCAAGGCTATATTCTGCAGTTTCTACAACTGGAAGCTTCAAAAATAAAGTGAAATAAACCATATGCTGGTACAGCCAACACAAACTGCATTAAATCTGGGAGTCCAAGTTTATATTTGTACTGCTTGCTGCTATGTTTATTCAAATGTATTAGAAATATTTAATGGAAAACTATGAGGAAGGGGAGAGTAACACAACTTCTGTTTTCAATTTAGAGGTGTTTCCTTTTTGTTAAAAAGTATATTGTTAGCAATCATTGCTATTCTTTTTATTTATTTATTTATTTATTTATTTATTGTTAATGCATTAAATATACTTATTGTAAACAATGAACATTTCTGTGCTGACAGGTCCACGTGACAACAGCAAAATGGGAATCCTCTACATCCTGGTTCCCAGCATAGCAATCCCTTTGGTTATTGCCTGCCTTTTCTTCCTGGTCTGTATGTGCAGAAACAAGCAGAAGGCATCTGCTGCTACACCACAGCGCCGCCAGCTGATGGCATCTCCTAGCCAGGACATGGAAATGCCACTCATTAATCAACACAAGCAGGTATTTTTTCGCAGATTTTGCTTAGGCCACAGACTTCCAATGTGTCATAATTTACATTGTCTCAGATTTTCTGTGCTGGAATCAAGACATTTTGCAAGGCATCTAGTTTTCATATTGTGATGGCCATCTACTTTAGTGAAAATGAGGTCTCGCATTCACTAGCTGTGTCTAGAAATCTTGGCCTCAGGCAACAGCTTTCAGAACGAAATATTTCATGACATCTGCACTTACCTGTCAATCCCCATTCTGCGTCCTGTCTCAGTGACTGGAAATGTTGTTATTTCTGATCCAATCTTCAGCCTGCAGCTCATTTATGCTCTTGGTAACAACAGGACTGGTTAGCTTGTTTCAAGCAGGATGCACAACGGGTTTTCATCTCTAATCTGTTGGCTCATTCTGCTGGTATTAGCCACCACCAATGGGGAGGTGAGCTGAGATGCAACAGGCTGTGTTTCACAAATGATGGTGAAACAAAAATGGCTTTGAGCTGCTGTCTATAGATCTCATCTCCTGCATATAATTTTCTGGGTCAGCTAAATGATCTCCATGTTGATCTCCTGTTCGTATCTAATGCTGAATTTCTAATCATAGCATTTACAAGGCACGCGTTCTCAAAAGCAATGCCCAGTTTGGAACAGTTGGCAAAATCTGTTCAAGATACTGCATAATTTTTGCAGGATATTACTGTTTGTAACAAATTGCATTGATTTTGTATGATAAGGGTGAGGTTTCATGACTAAACCTGGGCTGTGCTGGAAACTATCTGGTACAGTTCACAGTCTGTTGGCCACTAAAATCACAGCTTGTTCCCAAATCACCTGTTAAAGCCTTTTCTCAGCCTGTTCTGCTCCCTCCTGCTGCAGTGCCCTCTGTGTGAATCTGTGCTGGCTGTTCCTGGCTTGGCCAGGGACTTCTCCAGCCCATGCTGCTTGGGACATGCCCATCAGATCACCATCACGAACTCCCTTTCTTTCCCTGCTAGTTGAAGATGGGAGGCAGTCTCCAGGGATTTCTCAGTTGGCTTTGCCAGCTTTCCTTCCTGTATCAGAGGGAAGCTCCTTCCTCCTTCTGTTCCTCTTCCTTCCCACTCTTTGACACAGCTAGTTCAAGGTTTCTCAGCACCAGTGATGTGTACTGCTGCCCACAGGCAGGGGCTATTGCTATAGTGCGATGGAGGAGAAAAGATAAATCTGATATTGGAAAACTGAAAGAGGGAGGGTTCAAACCTCTTTTTATTGGAAAGGATGTTCCAGTTCATTCTGTAGCTGCCAACTCCTCATTCAGTCCCTATGGCTTTTCTGACAGTGGGAACATCAGTGCTGAACTGTAGGGCAAGTGCAGTTGCATTTAATAGGTATTATCATTAGCCTGACTTACTCTGAACTGATTATTCATCTAGCTTGCAGAAAATATGGTAGCTCCTTTATTGAAATGATTATGCTCATCATCTTGCAGCATAATTCAATTTACACTTCTGATAATAGTATAACTAATTTCAAGGTAAACTGTAAAATCAATAGGCTGATGTGAACATACAAAAAAGCTGAAATGTTATTTTGACACAATTTATCTTCCATTCAGAGCATTTAACCACTGTGAGCTTTTCTTTAATAGATTCTGTTTTTCAGAAAGCACTGTGATTTTTTTACTGATTTTCTTTTTTTTTTTTTTTTTTGCTTCATTTCAGGCTAAACTTAAAGAAATTAATCTGTCTACTGTACGGTTTATGGAAGAACTAGGAGAGGAGAGATTTGGCAAAGTCTACAAGGGGCATCTTTTTGGTACTGCACCAGGTGAACAAACGCAAGCTGTTGCTATCAAGACACTTAAAGACAAAGCAGAACTGGCCCTTCGGGAAGAATTCAAACATGAGGCAATGATGAGATCACGATTACAGCACCCAAACATTGTTTGTTTGCTGGGAATTGTGACAAAGGAACAACCCATAAGTATGATTTTCAGTTATTGCTCCCACAGTGACCTCCATGAGTTCTTGGTGATGAGATCTCCCCATTCGGATGTCGGCAGCACTGATGATGACAAGACAGTCAAATCCACTCTGGAACCAGCAGACTTCTTCCACATCGTGACTCAGATAGCTGCAGGAATGGAGTATCTTTCAAACCACCATGTTGTTCATAAGGACTTAGCCACTAGAAATATATTGGTGTTTGATAAACTGAATGTGAAAATATCTGATTTAGGCCTTTTCAGGGAAGTTTATGCTGCTGATTACTACAAACTGATGGGAAATTCCCTTCTTCCTATCCGTTGGATGTCCCCTGAGGCTATTATGTATGGCAAGTTTTCTATTGATTCAGATATATGGTCATATGGAGTTGTGTTGTGGGAAGTTTTCAGCTATGGCCTGCAGCCTTACTGTGGTTATTCTAACCAGGATGTCATTGAGATGATCAGGAATCGACAGGTTTTGCCATGTCCTGACGACTGCCCCACATGGATATACACTTTGATGCTGGAGTGTTGGAATGAATTTCCCAACAGAAGACCAAGATTTAAAGATATACACAACAGACTTAGAACGTGGGGAAACCTTTCTAATTACAACAGCTCAGCACAAACCTCTGGGGCGAGCAACACCACACAAACAAGTTCTCTCAGCACAAGCCCTGTCAGTAACGTCAGCAATGCTAGGTACATTGGACCAAAGCAGAAAACTCCAGCTTTCCCTCAACCGCAGTTCATACAAATGAAAGGGCAGATGAGACCGATGGTTCCACCTCCTCAGCTCTACATTCCAGTCAACGGTTACCAGCCAATGCCCGCCTATGGCGCCTATTTGCCAAATTTTTACCCTGTCCAAATTCCAATGCAAATGGCTCCTCAGCAAATGCCCCCCCAGATCATTCCCAAACCAGGCTCCCACCACAGCGGGAGTGGATCCACCAGCACAGGCTATGTAACAACAGCTCCTTCCAATGCATCGGTGGCTGACAGGGCTGCTCTGCTCTCAGAGGGCACAGATGACACGCACAATGGAGCAGAAGACATTGCTCAGAATCCTGTCCAGGAGGAGGAGGAAGAGGAGGGGTCTGTGCCAGAAACAGAATTGCTGGGTGATAATGACACACTTCAGATGGACGAAGCAGAAATTCAGTCAGAAGCCTAAGGAATGTGGCCTCGTTACTAAGGATTTCACATCACTTCTGTGATTGGAGACTGTAGATCCTTAGGCTTAAGATCAATGAACTTGATTTGACTAAAAGAAGCACAACCAAAAATCTACACCCATGTAAATTACAGCAATAATGATATAATGGGTTTATTGACCATTGTCACCATCAGCATTTTGCAAATATGATGGTATGGAATTGCTGGGTTTAATCTTTTTTACAGTCCTACAGTTCTTGAGGGAAGCTGCTTTTCAGTAATGTACTGTTGCTGTGCAACATATTGCTGAGTAGCATTGCACATCATGTATATCATGATATGTGAGTGTAATGTTAGTGAATTATGCTTAAACCAATAACACAAAAAGGAATCCAACTACAGTTGCCCTCAGCATATAGAAGTGTCCTGGTTGTGATGAACAGCTTAGTTTATAGTATTTATCTGTTTGATATAATGGACACAAGATTGTTGTTTGCTTTTTGAGTCTGAAAAAATAACAAGTTGAGAATACCGATCCATGGTTGTATTATAAGAAAAGTAGGGAAAACAAACGTAAAATTGGCTGTGCTGAGTGAGACCATGGGTCTGTCTAGCCCATGTGCGTGTCTCCATAGACAGTCAATAGTGTCTGCCCAGGGAAGAGTACAAGGGCAATTTCTCTTGTACCGCTTCCCCAGGGTATTTCCCCAGGCTCCAGCAACTTGTGGCTTAGGGACTTCCCAAGCCAGAGGTGGAATTTTTGTTGTTGTTTCATAACCTTCAATGGAATTTTCTTCCATGAATTTATCCAAAATGATTGGGAACCCACATAAACTTATAGCATCCACAACATCCTGTGGAATAACATAAGAGAAGAGAGGATGTCTTTCTTTCATCATTCCCAATGAATGACTGTGACAGAAGCTTCCAAATGAAATCGTCTGACTGCATTTGTGGATGAAAGTATTTCTTCTCTGCTGTGTATTTTCAGCAGCAAGCAGCCTTAATACACTGTTAATCAAAAATGGGGATATTGTAGGTATGCACTAACTTAACAATCCAACTTTAATTGCATATTGGTTGTCAAGTATAGAAAAGGGCTCCACATACATGTTCCTACATTGTAAAAATGTTGGGGTTTGTGCGGGGTTATAAACTCACTTGATTTACTGCAATTACTGCTGGATTGCATGTGAAACCATGTATTTTTTTCCTGCCTCTTTAGTGAAAATGGTTCTTTGAACTTTAGAAGACCAAAATAAGCAATATTGTACAGAGTGCTGGTTTTGTCTTCTATTTGCAGGATGAATCATGTACAGACCTTTAAATGTAATTTATGTTTTACTACATTTTATATACTTTTTTTCTTTGAAATATTTGGATTTTTTGAACAAATGACTTTATAACTTAATCATTTACAATATTCACATGTGGTACAGTTTTATTGTATTGCTGTTTCCTTTTGTTAAACAAGCAGACAGGTCCATACATTTCACGACTCTTTCTGTAATACAAGAAATACACACTCTTGTAGTATTGTAGCCAACACACGCTATAGCTATAAGTTCTACATCCAGCACATGGAGTATTCAATAAAGTAATGCAAAAAGTATGATTAAGTATGTTATCTTTATAGTTCCTACAGCTGTTGTTTTGTTGTGGTACATGTCGAAGTAGAAATGGCCACAGTCCCTTAGGTTACAGGTTTCATGCCTAAACTATTGATTGTTTTGTTGTGCGTGGGTTTTTTTTTGTTTGTTTGTTTTTTTAATTACATGGGGATACATTTTAAGTCATGTATCATTGTGATCTAAACTCTACGTTCATGGTATGGCAGCATTGCTCGTTTCCAGCATTTCACCTGGATTTGGAAATGCACTGGTAGGAATAAAATATGAAAACTTTATTGCTTGTGTTAATATAACGCAGCTTTGGGTGCTATTAATAAATAAAGGATAAATAAATAAATAAATGTGAAGTTTATTTACTCTAAGTTCTTTGTTTCTCCTAGGTTTCATGTTCTCATGTTCATATACTTCATTAATCAACTACATTCATCCAAAGGGACCTGGATAAGCTGGAGAAGTGGGCCCATGTGAACCTCATGAGGTTCAACAAGTCCAAGCGCAAGGTGCAGCACCTGGGTCTGGGCAATCTCAGACATGAGTACAGACTGGGAGAAGAACTCATTGAGAGCAGCCCGCCCTGCGGACAAGGACTTGGGGGTTCTGGTGGATGAAAAGCTCGACATGAGCCAGCAGTGCGTGCTTGCAGCCCAGAAGGCCAACTGCATCCTGGGCTGCATCAACAGAGGAGTGGCCAGCAGGTCAAGGGAGGGGATTGTCCCCCTCTCCTCTGCCCTTCTGAGGCCCCACTTGGAGTACTGCATCCACGTCTGGGGTCCCCCAGCACAAGAAGGATATTGATCTGTTAGAACGGGTCCAGAGGAGTGCCACGAAGATGATCAGAGGGCTGGAGCACCTCTCCTGTGAAGAAAGGCTGAGAGAGCTGGGGCTGTTCAGCCTGAAGAGGAGAAGGCTCTGGGGTGACCTCATTGCAGCCTTTTGGTACTTAAAGGGGCTTATAAAAAAGATGGAAAGCAACTTTTTACTCAAGCAGATAGTGACAGGACAAGGGAAATGGTTTTAAATTAAAAGAGGGGAGATTTAGATTAGAGATTAGGAGGAAATTCTTCACTCAGAGGATGGTGAAGCACTGTCACAGGTCGCCCAGATAGGTTGTGGATGCCCCATCCTTGGAGATGTTCAAGGCCAGGTTGGATGAGGCCCTGGGCAACCTGATCTAGTGGGGGAGCTGAAACAAAAGGCAGGAGAGATTTGGGTATAGCACAATCAAAAGTGCCAAGGCAAAGTCTTGGTGCATGACAGCATTTTCTTAAGGTTCATGTGTCCCAGAGCACAAAGAGCCAAAGGGCTATAGTATCCAATGGTGCCTTGGTCAACCACATTGAGCAGCTGACTGTGCCTGAAGCCCTGTTTGCAGAAGCATACAGTGTAGATGGGGGAATGGAATTGTAATCACAGGGCAGGGAGGATTGGTGTGTCATAGTCTAAGCGGGGAAACTAAGTGATGAAACTAACTTGTAGATGTGCACTCCTCTTGCACCATGCTGGTGCAGACCAGCAAGAACACCATCTAAATCCAGTTCTGGCACTGTCTGAGATTTGGGTTATTGCATGATCCTTTCAGCTGTCTTGCCTATTGGGACTACAGGAGGACAAAACCGTAAACAGCACAATATAAATGAATGTGTAGGAATAGAGGATTCACCCACAGTGCAAACTGATAAGTACAATAGGCCTTATTATTACAAGCTTTGATAGACGGCTTCATTCATTCACCATCATATTCTCACCATCACGATTCTCAGTTTCCTCTAATGACTTCCCTAAAGTCTGACCCAGAAAGACATGTTCCTTGTGGATATATGGATCCTTTGCTTCCTGCATCTGCCATGGCTTTGAACATCATAATAAGTCAAGGGGAAATTTCTTCATAGTAACTGTACCTGAAACTTTTATTACAGATATGAATTTAAATCTTGTTTCTTACATTACCTAAAGAATTTATTAGATATCACTTGACTTCATGTTTGGAGAAATCGTCTCACTGGCCATGTGGGACTGAAGGAAGTAGGTCAGATCCTTACTAGGCAAGAGCTCAGGGACACTTTTTGGGATGGAGCACTTTTAAAAGATATCAGACCTCAAGGTGTTTGCCAAATAAATATAAGGATGAAACAGCCAGCTAAATGCACAGTCATATCTTCAAATAATGTCATGTTTTACTGTTTTTAGTTGGACGTTGCATAAACAGTAACTCATAGTTTCTAGCTGGCTAGAATCTACCATAAAATATTCTCTGAAAGAGCACTCCAGTTACCCACAATATGAAGAAAAAATCTACTAGCAAAGTCACTTTCTGTCTAAGAGAAAGTTCTGAATTCATATTGGAAGGAATAATGTACTTTCCTGTTGTATAAATAAGTTTACAAAATGTTAGTTGTATGGCAAAAGTCAAGTTTGGGGAATTTTCTCACAGACACAGGGAAAAGAGTACTAGAAGGTACAGTATGAACAATGACATGGCTCTGTGAATGAGGTTTACTTTCACTATTAGAAAACTGAATTTTGGTCTCTTTCTCACGCTCCCCGCCCCCCCCCCCCCCCCCCCCCCCCAAGTGACACTGTGTAATCTTTTACTTTTGCTCAGCTTGCACATATGACAAATTGCTGGCTCCCTCAGTCAGCTATATGAGGTTTGGACAATCAAGGAGTACTATATGTGCTCAGCTGGCAAGATGAACCAAGCCCATGATAATCTGGTAAGGCTTTCCCTAGACCAAAATGTACTGCAGCTACTGTGATAAAACATAGGAGAGTTGGTTTTACAGGGCTTCCTTTCCAGAAAAATTCTGTAAAAACACCCAACACTTTGTACCCAATACTCCTGTCTTGGCCTATGCTGGGTGTTGAAGACTATAGCACCAGGACCCTAAAGCCACTGCTCTCTCTTGACAGATACTTAGTGGGGGCTCCTAACACTGGGTTACAACTGCAGAAGGCTGGGTCCCTTGGCTTGTTATGTGACCCTAAGTATAAGGCAATCTCTGTGCGTTCATGTATGCCTGCTTTTGGAAGACAAGATATAAGGCAGTAACACCATGTTCAGGGCCAAAAGAAATGTATGTGCATGCACATAGGAATGTACATGCACACAGACACAAAAAGCAAAGGGCAATGCATATTCAGATAAATATAGTTCACTAGGGGATGTTTCTTCCGTTACCCTCTCTGGAATGTGCAGATGTTCCAGGGCTGCTTGAGGTATTATGCAGGTTTGAATCCAAAACTAGCTTCTCCTAGTACTCAACAAACTCTTTCTTTGGCACTGCTTCCAGTCAGCCACAGGGACTGTGCCAGGAAAAAGCCTGAAGGGCAGCTCAGCACAAGGACTCCTCTGGAGCACTGCTCTAGTGTGCAGCTTTGGGGGCCCAGCCAAGCGTTTCCAATGGACCTCAGAGTAGGGATACCTACCCCAACAGGTCTGTGCAAGTGACCTTTAAAGTAAAGTACTGCTATGCTGTAAAGCACACATGCTGTTGTAGCATGAGTGTGACCAGTCAAAATTAGATCTTGTGCAAAGTTTGTCTTCAGTGTTTCTCCCTGCCTTGGTGTAGGTGCCTTCTGGCTTGCAGAAAACACAGGTGGTAGGCTCCTTTTGGAAAAACATGTATTGTAGGGTCCACCAAATCACTATTACTGAGCTCAGAGAGGTTTTGTTGGTGATACTGAGTGGCCATGTGAAACCCCACCATGCCCAGAGGAGAGGAGAAGAGATAGCACTGGCCTTTTGAATAGCAGCATGGATGGTGAGCCTACTCAGAGCACATAGTGTCCACACCAAGGTGCAGGACAGCTGGGCCACAGCTTGACCAGGCATGCCTGAGGACCTGCAATCAGACACAACAGCAGATTGCCTGGCTGGGACTAGTATCCAGGCCACTCACATTTGGTGGCCCACAGTTGGCCTGGTGCACCCAGAAGAGCTGAGAGCAGTCTCCTGAGGTTTCTAGCTCAGGAGCAGGGTGGTTACCTCCTTGTGTCAGCTGCAGGCACTTGACTGTCAAAAACAGGTGTGTGGGAGCTTTGGGGCCTTTAGGTGGGGAGAAGGTGGAATTTCAACCATCACAGCTATGCTCCCAATCTCTCCCCAACCTCTGTGTTGAGCATCTCAGCACTCTGCCCAATCCAGGCCCTGTCCAGATGCTTTACATAGAGTACATTAAAAGTATGGTTCTAAATTTTAGCTGAATACTGCAAGATTGCACAAGCAGAGGGAAGTAATATAACTGAGGTTATGGCAGGAGCTGGAAATAGTATGGGGTTCACAGGGTTGTAAATCTCCAGGAGGGTCGGAATTTAAAATAATACAATACTGAGGGAACGCAGAATCTGATGTAGTTACTTCTCATTTCTATTGATCTGAAAGAGGAACTTTACTTTATCTCAAATGCAGTGTACCTGATGGTTTAACTGTCCTTTTAAAGACCTGTGTCTAAAACTGGAAATAACCCATCTGTTTAGTAGGTTCTTTTGTTAACTCTAAAATTGGTGGAATTAGAAAAATAAAACAAAATAAAATTAATGCATTCATTTAATTAAACATTGGTTTCCATGCACCAGGTAATAAGTAATCATAACGGAGATTTACAGAATGTGGCTTTTGTTGCCAAGTATTTTATACTTGTTACTGAAGAAGATGTTCTATGTAGGAGCCACCCTCCACATAATCTTTCAAATTTCTTTTCAAACTACTAAAGTGGTCACTGGAGACATTGTGAGCTATTGTAATTTTGATTCATAACAATCAGTTTTAACAATCTTACAAAGAAACCTAACTCTAATTCTTAGTCTGCTTTAAAGGTAACTATTTGATATATATCACCATTAATAAATGAAAGGAATTCCTTTCAGAACCACAAAGGACATTGTAATTAACAACACGATTGTAGGTAAGAAAATAGGCGGCAAACTAGAGAAGTAATTGACCACATAGGGACTGTCTCTAAGTCATTTAAAAACAGAAATATTTCAGGTGCATAACATTAATTTAATTTAGATGTAATATGATTTCAGCTGAGGCTGATTATTCCTGAACTGAGGGAATAGTCTGTGGTTTTACAGTTACTGTAAAAATCTACAGCTCTTAATCCTATGAATACATTTTTCATAAACTGACATGATTTACCATTTAATTACTTTCCCATCAGATTTAAATTAAATATATATTTGTGAGGTAAGCTGAAGTATTAGAAGAAATATCTTCTAAAAGAGCTAATAGCCATGTGCTTTTCATACCAAGGAGGGGATGTTGTGTTTCAGTTTTTCCCACTGTCTTGTTTGCACATCAAGTGTGTCTCCTTAGTGCATTTTTCTGTTCCCAGCTGTTAGGTGATCATTTCTGTATAAATTATCAGGGAAGTATTTTAAATTATATCCTGTTAACACTGAGAGAACTGGGAATAAAGAATTTGTTTCTTTATGAAATGAAGGTATTTTGTTCCATCTTTGCTTCCTCTGTTCTTTGTTCCTTTAATATATTCTTTGCCCTTGCCCTCTCTTAGGTATTTCTCAGAGGACAACCACAGCATTCACTAATGCATTTCCTCCACATGAAATATTGTTCTCAAAAGACAGACTAGAAGACCCAGTTTTTGTATTTATAAATAGATATGTTTATGAATGAACTCAGTCTTGACATGTTGAAAAGCATGCAGTGGTAAAAGCATAAGGGTTTTGTTGTTCATTAACTTGCAAACCCAACCATTTCCAAACAAAAGGGTGTGTGGAAGCAATGACTTTGGTTTTCAGTGTAAGTTCACCTCTGACTTTGCTGTGGCCTGTACTTCTACATTCTGTATAATTTTCTGACACTTTTCTAGCTTTAAAGGTGCTGGCTATTTGTCAACATTCTGCAGCGTCTTTGTTTATAATGAGTGACTATCTTTGTAATTTTTTTACTCATTCGGTTAATCAGGTATCTGAAGTGAGCAGTTAAACTCAGATAGTCGTCTGCAGCCTTTAATTAAGCAATTTATTTCCATTGCAGTCAAACCTTGAGTTATCTCTATAAATTAGGAATGCAGCAAGTATTATTTGTAAGATTAGCTAAGTATATTAAAACTTTGTTTCTACAGCACAAAGTGGATGTTGTGGGAAATGTGGAAAACTCTGCTCTCATACAAAAGGCTCTTTTGACAGACTTCTAACTTCAGTAGAAAAACTTGTTAGTACACCTTAAATCGAGTGCTTGGAAACTGTGAAGACAGCAAGAGGTTCAGCTAACTAACCAGCTCCCTGTTGGACATGTGAAGAAATGTTCCTGCTTCACTGTGAAAAAAAGGTATTAATGTGAGATTGTGGGGGTGAGGGTGCATCTGGCATCCCACAGGTGATATAAAGAATGAAACACATCCCTGGTTATCTAAAGCACTGTGCCTGGGTGTGAAAAAAGGGTGCTTACAGTAGACCAATGCTTATAGCTTTGGAGAAAGAAGAGTACACTAACAATATGCATTACTATGTCATGTGGGTGGATGATCTTGATGCCTGTTGAGGGTGCTTTTGTGGAAAGAGCTACTCCACGTTGAAAAAAAATAAATCAACCCAAACCAGTGCAATATGAATTTCTGAAACAGCCGAGGTTCTTCAGACACTCTCCTAAAGACACAGCAAGGGATTCTCCTGGTCCTCCTTCCCTGCTTTGAGCTCAAGCTGGCCAATTCATCTGACTCTGTGTTCGAGCAGACTCAGCACTGCAGGAAGCCAGAGGCACAAGACTCATTACTGGGCAGCAGCCTTATGCTGACACCATTGGAGGTAGCAGTCTGCTAAACAGACTCTAACTAGGTATTAGTTAGACACTGCCCTAACTAGACCCAAATCTCCATGCCTGCTTATCTTTCCTAACAGTGTTTTTCTGATGTGTGGGATTAAACAGAGACTGAGTGCCTTCCCCTGCTTCTTGTATTGTGCAAAATTATTCAGCCTTCTGTTGTTGTTTCTTCTGTAAATAACAATGTTTTGGACTGCACACGGGTATTGTGAGGGGAAACTCATGAGGTACAGGTGTATTCATACTACGGGAAAGCTTATTACCCTCCTGATACTGTATGCCTCATGCTAGAAATGGCATAAGGGCATTACAAAAAGCCATCTTCTGCTGCTGCCCAAAAGATTATTGTGTCAACTGCTTGTGAGGTTCTTGGGCTTGGTCTGGGCTACAGACATACTGTAGGCAGATGTAGCACTTTTTTTTTTTTTTTTTGTGGGATATTGGTCTGAAATGAGTAGGTGCATCTTATAATGACAAATGGTCTTGAGGTCTGAACCAAAGCCCATTGAAGTCATTGGGAAAAACTCTTCAGTTTCAAAGGATTTTGGATTAAGGCCATAAGAAACATTCAGCTTGTTCTTTTAGATAAACACTCCCCATCCTGTAATCATAGTGTTATTAAAACATGGGTTATAAAATCTTCTTTTTTATTTAATAGTACCTTTAATACAGAGCAAACATTTTATTCTTTTATGAATAACTTAAAATGCCTGTGATTTTATTTTTCTTTAAACGTGGCATTGTGGCATTATAACACCTTAAAATGTTCTGTGCATACCAAAAAGAATTCATGGTACATACCGTATCTTCTTGTAATCATTTTGTTCACTAGCCTATGCCGTTGGGAAAATGTTTTGCCAAAATAACTTGCATGAAACCTTTTTTTTTTTTTTTTTAAACTTTGTGGCTTTGCTTGGAAATCAGAGTACATATTTGCAATAATCTGCTTTTAATAAGTGGGACTTAATATAACTACTTTTATCGTGCATTTTTAAGCATGTTAATCTATGAGAGGTTTTGGGGAAGGGGGAGCGATTTGGCATTGTAGAATCACAGAATGGTTTGGTTTGAAGGGACGTAATTCCAACCCCCCTGCCATGGGCAGGGACACCTCCCACCAGACCAGGTTGCTCAAAGCCACATCCAGCCTGGCCCTGAACACTTCCAGGGATGGGGCATCCACAGCTTCTCTGGGCAGCCTGTGCCAGTGCCTCACCACCCTCAGAGTGAATAATTTATTCCTTATATGTCACGTTAACCTACCTATCACTACATTCCCTGACAATGAACCCCTCCCCAGCTTTCCTGTAGGCCCCCTTGAAGTACTGGAAGGCCACTGTAAGTTCTGCCCAGAGCCTTCTCTTGTCTAGGCTAAATAATCCTAACGTTCTCAGACAGTCTTCACAAGAGAGGTGCTCCAGCCCTCTGATCGTCTTTGTGGCCCTCATCTGGGCTCACTCTAATGGGTCCACATCCTTCTTGTGCTGGGGGACCAGAGCTGGATGCAATGCTCCTATTGAGGTTTCACAAGAGTGAAATAGAGGGGGAGAATCACCTCCCTTGACCCTGCTAGCTACGCTTCTTTTGATGCGGCCCAGGATATGGTTGTCTTTCTGGGGTGCAAGCACACATTGCTGGCTCAACGTTGAGCTTTTCATTATCCAGTACCCCACAAGTCTTTCTCTGCAGGGCTGCTCTCAATCCATGCTCTGCCCAGCATGTATTTGTGCTTGAGATTGCTCTGACACAGGTGCAGGACCTTGCACTCGGCCTTGGTGAACTTCATGAGGTTCATGTGGGCCCACCTATCAAGCCTGTTAAAGTTCCCTTGGAACCTGCAGGTGTGCCAGGGAGTTTTGGAAGGGATGTACCTCCATCATGAAGTGCATGTCTGACAGGGTGTGCCTGAGCAAGGGAGAGAAGGGTCAAAGGTCTAAGAGCAAGATTTTGTCCTGCTCTGTGGCAGCATTCTTTGAAGACAGTCAGCCTCAGAGTGGGAACCTGGGGGCTGGGACTGCCTCCCATATGAGTCCTACTGGACCCAGTGCTGCTACCCTGCTGGCCCTAGATATGGGTTCTGTCTTTACTTCTTCCTAAAGGTCTGTCCTGGGGCACACGTCCTTACAAGGCCATTGTAGCATCTCCATTTGGCTATAGGGAATATGGTTGTGGATGCTAACAACTGCCCAGAGGCACAGATAGGCATCTGGGAGGGCAAGGTGTGCAGACACCATCTTGAATACTGGTGAGATTTCACCTGACCCTCTCCCAGAAAAGATTCTACAATAAGGAGGTACTCATCTCTGTCTCATCAGGGATTTTCTCTGTCAGCAAATTTGTGAGATCAAGATTTCAGATTGGGTTGTTAGTGCTTTCTCTCTTCAGGACAGAAGTACAGTGCAGCAGACCTCCTCCTGCTGCTTTAGTTGGCCCCCAAAAGTGGGGAAATGAATGGTAATGACAGGAGAAGAAGCTTTCTGGAATCCCAGAAGACATTTTGTGCATGTCAAATACAGGTTTTAGATCATTTTATTTTTATGAAAATCGGTTTGCATGTTCTCTATGTGAGTTTAACACAACACATTTATTATACTAGTGCATAATGTAGCAATTTGGTAATAAAGTAACTTCCACATTTATCTAGTTGCTTTGCTTTCACTTGGTGTTTTTCCAGATGTTATCAATGCATGATCTTGTGTACATATTTTCCTCTAGTACTTCTCTAAGTGATTTCTCTGTGAGTACTGGGTTGCAAGTTTAAAATTGTGCCAAATCTTTCAAATGCCACGATTTCATATTTCTATTAAACATTGCAGTGGAGTGTCAAAATAATTAAGGTGTGAAGTTTTCCTAAGAAAGTGTCTAATTTTCATTGCTCTAAGTAAATGCTAGACATGATTCTTCAAGAGTTTTTCACAGCAAATACACAGAAACCAGAATACTTTTGAGCTTGAAGTGAATTGCACATATTTTGCATTATTATTTGTTTAGATTCCTGCTGTACACACATGCATGTGCGTACCTTTGGATTCTCACAGAGGCTGAGAAGACTATTGAATGAATGCATACTTGCAAAACTGGCCAGTACTTCCCAGCGTTTAAGAAGCTGTGTTAAACAAGCTGAACCACATTTTCTCACAACACAGTCAATTACAATGCTGTTTTGGCAAGGGGTGCACTTTCAGAGCTTTTTTTTTTTAAGTAATGATTTTTAAATTTATTTGAAAATGAAACCCCATTTAAAGAAAATGTTCAAGGAAATGTCGGTGAGCATTAAGACCCACTGTTTCAAGAATGGAATCCAGCAAACTTCTGGCAAAGAATTTTCGTTCTGTTTTGTTTTGGGAAGCAGAATGACATTTCACATAGCATTATAAATTCTTCTCAGTAAAGGAAATTGAGGTGGAAGAACTTGGTCTTTTGCTTTTTCTGTATTATAATGTCTCTTTCCATTGCAGTTTTGCTGTACTAATATTGATTAGAAAATACAAATTCTCCCAGCTCATTTCAGAGCCAACCTCAGGAGTATTTTTCTTTTATGTTACTTTTTTAATCTTATGCCATGGTCCAGTCCCTGCAAGGAGACTCCAGCCCCATTGGAAAGCTCAAATGACATCTCAGCAGTGCAAACCAAGCTGATAAGCTCTGCTGTGCCAGTGCTGGTTTCGCTGAACTTGGGAGACATGCCATCTCACTAGCTCTTTGGAGTGAATCTTGACTGTCACAGGTTTAGCATTTCTGGTCTATCTAGACATCATTTGAAAATCCTTCAGTTTTCAGAGTTGCCTTTGCTTCAGAATAGAACATTTAGAAAAAGAAACATGGGTGATTCACTTTATTGTAATTTAAATTCCAGCTAGTGTTGAAGCTCAAATAAGAAAAGGCATTTTAAAACTAGCTTGCTGTTGGTCTCTGACCTTGGTCTC
Organism: Anser anser; assembly: GCF_964211835.1. Classification (NCBI taxonomy): domain Eukaryota; kingdom Metazoa; phylum Chordata; class Aves; order Anseriformes; family Anatidae; genus Anser; species Anser anser. The sequence goes on from NC_139723.1 coordinate 38,788,496, forward strand.
TTCTTTGTCTTGACTTTGACTTGTACTAGTAAAAGAAAAAAAAAAAAAAAAGAAAAAAAAAAGGATTTGAACAGCAGCACTTCAAAATACATCTTTTCTAAGGGTCTGCAATTGTTAGACATCTATCATTTCAGGCCTAGAGGTGCCCAGGTTGTATGAAAATCCTTTCAGGGAGCAGAACCGAGATTTTCAGTTTATGCTAAATGGGAAAAAATTTAATCAGAATTAAAATAAAGCTACAAGGCGTGATAGAAGAATCTTTCAAGAGAGTGGGATTTTCTGTTTAATAAGTAAACCTCTGCACAACCAAGCTCGTGTAGGGCTCACTTTACAAGAAAAAAAGGATATGAAAGAAAGAGATTCCTTTTTATGTTTGACATTTACTCTTTGCTGTTCTTTTCTGTATAAGATCTGGTAAGACTTGTAACTATATGTTTAATGTGAGGCACAAAAATAGTTTCAGGGGCTATTGCCACTAATGCTGAATGTAGACCTCAAAAGTGAGAGTTGTAATGAGACAGCAGAATGCCCTAAGGTCTCATTAAAAAAATTATTTTCTCCATTACCTTGGGCACATATGTATTACTGAATATCACTGTCTGTGCAGAAACTACTTGTCATTAAAGGTAATGGCCGCACTGTCTTTAACTTTCCTGCTTCTCTGCCATAAGTGTCAACATGGGCTGTTGCACAAGCAGAGTTGGAGAAACAGAGATGTTCAGTTAGAGAGCTGGTTTAGTAACAATTTTTCTTGTTGTTGTTGTTCTGGAATAACTAGGGGATATTAACAAGATTTATTTCAACCATAAAATAGCTTTAACCCGTGATTTCTAGATGGAGAGCATAATCATATTGCCTATGAAATAAAGTAGGTATGTGGGTGCCTTTAAATAACTGTATCTGGAACATGAAGATGTAGCTGAGGGAACAAGGGAAAATATTTTCCATGAAAATATAGAAATGTTTTGAATATTGTTGTATGTCTGCAATAGGTAGATATTTGCAAGGGTACTTGCAATCAGACAGCACTAGCTAATTAGAGAAATAATGAAAATATGACTATAGAAATCATAATCAGAAAGACTTCTAAGAAATACACTGGCTCTTTTCACAAATGTGAGGTTGGTTAGAAGAGGTAAATAATGAGACATTTCAAATAAAAGTTCTTCACTCTTCATTGCTGTACTTTTAAAATCCGGTTTGTATATGAGGTTTCATAACACTGAAGCTTAAAAACTTGTGATGTAGTGTTTGCTGATAAGAGAAGACCACTAACAAAATTGTGCATCAGCATGTCTTGTCTTATCAGTAGTCCTTCAATAAATTTTCTAATATGCCAAAGTTAAAGAGTTTTCCTTAAAAACACAAGTCTATTATCAGCAGTCCTGAAACTAAGCAATGTAGTTTAAATACATATATATACATTTATATATTGACAATTAATATCACAATCTTAAAAAAGGCTATTGAAAACCTTTAGAGTTTAATAAAATGAATGACACTGAATGAGGCAGATGCTTTTTGGAATATCCCAGAGAGCTGTGATAGTCAGACAGATTTGCCCATATGCTTCATTTCACACTTTCTCAAAGGTTTTTATTGATTTGGTTAATGTGTTGTAGGAGTATAGCATTGCCAATAGCAGAGTATTAAGATGTGTTACCCATGATGGCACCATAGCCATGAATTTATTTGGAATCCTTTGTTATGCAACAAAACATTTTGTGTTGACAACCTTATGTAAAACTAGGTAATTGTGTTCATCATTTACTGTCTAGTTCATTCCTTTGAAGTGAAGCTCTTTGCTTGGGTAATACGTTTATTTGAGCAGTCATTTTGATTTACTGAGACATCAGTCTTCCACCCTTGCACTTTGTCTCTCATGCTAGTGACAGTGCCTCTGTTATTGCAGATGGCATTTCAGTATGTGTTTGCCTGTATTCCTACTCCCATAAATTTCATTTGCAGCTATGTGTATATTTTGTAATCCATATATAATCCATTACAATTGATGTTGCTTCTGCAGTTTTGTTGTATCTTCAGTAGATTTACTTATAAAGTATTATCTTTACAATCAACTGTTGTTTAAGTAAAGAAATTGTGTTTCTGTTTTTTATGATACATTTTTTCTCTAGCGACAAAGGAGTATTTTGTTAAGCTGCTTCAGTACAGATGGCAAGTATAACTACTAAGCAGTAAAAACATAATCCGAAGGAATATACAGAGGAAGAAATAGCTGTATGCATATATGTATGCCTAAACTGCATATGCAGCTTATGTCTATAGTTTTTTTTTTTTTTTTTTTTTTAATTTATAAATTGGAGTACACTTACAACATTGTCAGATTCATTTGTACATGTTGTTTTGGATTTGCCTTGTTTATGAAATACTGCAGGATAAGAATATTTTGCTCCTTCTTACATATATGCAGATCCATGTTAGTTGAAGAAAAGGTCACTCATGACCCATGTTATTCAAATACTTTTACATCAGAGGCAAGTGTGTGATGCTACATTTTTCCAACAAAATAATAAAATAAGTGATACGATGATCATAGTGTTACTTAACTGCTGTACAGAAATCTTCCCCTTCATGATTATCATGGTCAGATTCAATAAAAGTGTGGTTCTTGTCAACTTTCAGAGACTCAGGCTTTGATAAGTTCCTGTGGTTATATATTACACCCAAATCAATCTTCCAAATAAGTAGATATTGACTCATCACATTTACTGCAGATATAAGGTAGTATTTTTCATGCTTACTTTCACAAAGCTTTTATTGTTCCCACTTTCCTTGACTGGCTCTTGCATTTGAATTAGATAATTCTCTAAGGTAGAAGTGTAGGAACTTAACAAACTTTCTTTCTTTTAGGTTCCATTAAGCCAGTGTTTTCCTTCCATCTTCCCTCTCTCTTTCGAATAAGCAAGTAAATATTTATTTGGGAGCAAAATCAAGATAGCCTCTCTAACATGCATCTTTTTTTTCCTTCTTATTTTTAATATTGTGTCTCCCTCCCTTCCCCCTCCCCCCCCCCCCCCCTTTTCTTTTTTTTTGGTCTGATGTGTAGGGTTGGAGGCAGCTAAGTTGCCTCTTTTGGGTTTTGGTCTCAGTTTGTAAAATACAAACCTTTTGTAGATGTTTGCCTCTTCAAGTAAACATAAACTAGATAAGAAAAACAATCTGCTTAAGATTGTGTTGTCTGGACTCTGTACATTGGTATTGCATGCTCTCAGTTGTTGACCATAAAATGTCTGCTCATGTGTAGGAAAATAAATACACAGAATAATATACTTCCTTCTTTCTCAAACCTTTTAAAAATGAGCATACACTGAAGTGAGTCCACTTCAACTAAGAATTATCATTTTTTTTCACAGCAAATCTGTGTCAAGAATTCTGAGACTTTCCCAAAAGTTCAAAAGCTAGCTAAATGAAAATTTTAAACTCTGCTTAAACTTTCCCGAAGCTTAAGAATTAGCTTGCAAACTAAGTTTAAATCCAGGTTAAATTTGCTAGTATGGCTGTAGATCACTTTTATTTTGCATTCTTTTATCTTTTTTTTTTTTTTGTAGATGTGCAGAAAGAAGCATTCCCTGTCACTCTGTAAATCTTAGCAAACCTAAGCTAATCTTAGCATTGCTAATTGTAGCAATTTATTTATTGATGAAACAATGAACCGCCATGTAAAAAAAAAAAAAATTCTTTTACTACGTTTGCAATTCCAACTTTAAATCACCAGCATTGTATGTCCGTTTCTTTATAATTGTGAAGGTATTAGTGATATCTAAAATTTCAGTTGTATTGGTTTCCCACATTCCACTGTACTATTTCATTCTCAGCACTTCTTTGTGACTTGACAAATCTTTGACAAATTCTGAAAAACTTAACCTTGCAAACTTAGAATTTCCATTCTTTTCATATGCTGTAAGAGCATACCATATGCTAGCAAAGTGGATGAGCAGAGCAGGGGCAAGTTCCTAAACTCGTCCTATCAGTGATCTCCATAGTTTAATGAGTATCATGATGGTAAATAGGTAGTAACTGCAAATGGCTGAGCAGTTCACAGAAAAGTTAACACAAAAAACTTCCTCCAAGCATTCAAAATCTCTGTATCTTATTTTGAAATAATTTAAAACTTTATTTGACAACCAGTCTAAAAAGTTATGTATTCTACATGGCTGTCTCAGCTGAATAGATTGGATATTCAGCCTGTTGCCTCTAGTAACTGTCATTGTACTAAAGATTAGCAAATGTCTTTATATTTATAGAAAAGTGTCAGCTTCCATATTAGTTCAGAGCAAGTTGGGTTTTTATTTGTTTGTTTCTGCTTTTGTGTTGTTGTTGTTGTTTTGTTTTCCTTTGTCATTTCCAAATGATTGGATTTTACGGGAAGACAAAAAATGTGTATACAGGAGGAAGTTTCCAATATTTTATTTGACAGCATCTCTTTGATATATTTATTTATATATTTCAAGAGTAGTTTAATGGACGTTCAGAAATAAGTTTAATTTTCATGTTTTGTATGTTTGGTATTGCTCTTTTCAATAGGAACATGTCATGGTTTTACGTAGAAAGTGTAATAAAATTTGTTTGGTTTATTTCTTGCATCATTGTCTTTTCTTTTTCTTAAATGTAATTTGTGAAAGTTCATCTGTTATGTAAGACTTTAAGTCATTGTTTGTTCAGATTTACAGCTGTCTTACATTTTTGAATAACTTGAAGCTGAGACGATTGCATAAATAGAATTTTACAGCACTTACAATTTTTTATGCTGTTACTAAGCATAAGCTTGGTTTTCCTTTATCTCTGGAATAGAAGTTTCACACAAACAATTTCAATATTCACCTAGTGTTTTTTCATTTTAATTAATTCTGAAATGTATTTTTTGTTTAAATGAAACATTGAAAATCCTGCTTTGATGCATTAATTTCTTCCAGCACACACTTTTGAGTGTCATGTAAAGATGATGATTTATAATGAAGTTCATTTAATGTGATTCATTTCTTAGTAGTCTCAGAGCACTTTATAGTTGGAGAATTATACTTCAAATTAATTTAAAAATTAAACAGTAAAGTAGTGACAATCATCTGCTATTCATCAAGTGTAAAAAGCTCTCATCGAAGAAATCATTTATAACTGTCTGAGAAAGAATCACCAAAACACTTTGTAAATATGCATTACTGTCCTGTCATTGCATAGACTTATATTAACAAGGGTCTTTAGCGTTGAAGCTGACACATTTTCCGCTGCAACAGATAATGGTGTTGAGGCCAACACCACACTCGCAGGGTAATGGGTGATAGATGCTCATATCCTTTGCCTTATGCACACAGCTTAAATGCAAAAGACCAAAGTGAGTTGCAGTTCCCTGTAGCACAAGTGAAATTAAAGTCACCCCCATGTCCTCTCTGTCGTAAACAATGGTATTTTGCATACCACTGCTACTTTATGTACAAGGAGATTAAACCAGAAGAACAAAGCTCGAGAAGAAGAAATGCAGGAAATTACAGAAAATAAAATGTCTGACAGCAAGTAAGAGGGTAGAAAAGAAAAAAATAAACATTACAGTTACACTGTGAAATGTGGATATGGAGGTCTGACCGTTTGCTTACTGCAATGGCAAAATTAAGTTTGCACTGCCTTCCACTCTTGTTAGCCTTGCAGAGCCAACATGACTGAAAGGGTGGTAGCCAGCTCTCCTCCCTTTCTGACCTACCAACAGGATGGTTTGGCAATTTCCAGTTAGGTTTGTATGTGCTTTCCCTCTGACGTCATTGCAGTTGCATTACTATTACTAATGACATAATCAGAATACTGTGGGTCTGTTTAGGTGTTATTAGCCTTCTAATTTGTCTTGCAGAATCATTATTACTGCTGATGATGCACTTCAGTTCCTTGGATATGGATCCATTAATATAGATACCTAATTGTCCTAAGACTGGGGCTCACCTCAGAATTCTTTATTGAGTTGACTTCTCTGTGTCAAGGCTATTTAGATTTAACTTTTAATGGATTGCAGAAGCTACAGTGTTACTAAATCTCACACCTGATATCTGGCACAATTCTGAAACCCCACACCTGGAGTGAGGAAACTGTATCAGGACTTTAGCCTGCAAAGAATCTGAAAAACAAGATTCAAGTGAACGTTGAAGTCTCAAAAACAAGATAAAGTTCCTTTGATTCAAGTTCATTTACTCAAATCTTGTAATTTTTGGTGATTAATGTTTTCTGCATGCTTAAATTTAACAACAAGAAAATCTAGGTGTTCAGTTGTTTTGTCCAGGCCCATAAGGGCTAGGGAATGCATCTGGTGCCTGGAAGAGATGCTGAAGCAGAAGAGGTGTCATAAAGACCCTAACTATGTACAGATGTGGAGACTGGGTCTGAGGCAAGGCAGGAAAGATACATGAGGAGGTATCAGGGGTAAAATTTTGTCATGAAAGATGGTGCTGGAGTAAACCTTTCCATAGGCTTACATTGTGAAGCACAACCTGTCTGCTGTGTTCCGCACTAAGAATCATAGTATTTGGGTCAGAGCAAAACCAGCTTGTGGCAGTTCTCACGTCAGCATGACATGGACTAGGCCTGTACAGGGAGATCACAGTTCATCACCTTGTTCTTGCAGGGTGTCTGGTACTGGGGTTGCAAAGCAGCTGGAAACATATACACGTACTGGTGGTGAGAACAGCCAGCCAGGAGCAACAGTGCGCGTACGGCCTCCTACTGTACTGCACGGCTGAGAGCAGGGCAGCATGTGCTGGGGCAGCAGCTCCGGCTTCTTGTCAGAGCCCTCTCACAGCAGTGGATTAAGTAATCAAAAGTGGCTAAGAAAAAAGGAAAGGCAAGGACTGTGTCACTGACTCAGGGCTCAGAGCTGTAACGAAGAACTGTGTGGAGCTATAGTTTTACCACAAACAATAGATGCTTCTGTGTTTCTCCCTGTCATGGCTGACCCACATGTAATGAGATCTTGGCACAGCCAAAAGAGTAACCTTTCTTCTCCGTAAGCATTTACGTCCCTCTGACAGGTTCAGCAGGCTTGACAGAACAAAGGTGTTGCAGCAATAGCAAAGAAGGAAAGGCATTTAACAGATCAGAGGAATTTAAATAGTACAGTTTGAAAGAGGTCAGCACTGCAATATGTCAGCACAGTAGCTTGACATGTCAAGTGGCTTTTATTTAAGTAATCTCTCAATTTGTTGGTCTTGACCTTGTCCTTGGAGTAGTCTTGACCAACTGAAATATGTCATGCAGCAGCATAAGAAAGCAACATCTGCTCTAGAAAGAGGCAGAAACAGGGTAAAAGGGCATGCTACTCCCAAGGTGAAAGGTGAGGAGGAGAGAGCAGGATGGAGCAGTCCCTGAAACATTTGCTGGAACTGCATCCATGCAACTCTAATTCATTTTCAATAAGAAAATGGTGCTGAGCTCTGCTACTCTGTTTAGTGGTATTCATACATTGAAGCATTACTGAAGGATAACAGTAAATAAAACAAAGTAATGAAAAATCTCAAAAGTATTTTCAAAGTGGGGGATAGAGATTAACTTTACTGACTCACTTTAATGATAAAAAGAGATGCATAGCTAAATCCTCAAGCATTACTGTTATTCTACCACAGTTTTCCTGTTTTTTTTTTTTTTTTTAAACTTATTTATATTCTTCTGTGAATGAGGTTTATCAAATGTCTATAGAGTAAAGATCTGGGATTTAGGCAAGTGTTCAGGTTTCTTACAGATGGAATATCACACAGCTGAAGGGGAGAAGACAGAAAGAAGGAAGAAGGTTTAATTTGTGTTCAAACTCTGACTGCAAGTGGGCTTTAGAAAAGAAAAATGAACTGAACCACTTGCAAAATAGAACTGTATAATATTCTGAGTTCTGTATGAGATAACACAGTCCTGTTTAAGTTCCTGTTTTCACATTTTTTTGTGTGCTTGTTCATTTGCCAATTATAGTTAATTGACTTTGTATTGGATAATGAAAAAAGTTAAATCTGATCTTTCATCATTTCGGTAATGTGTTCTTTTTCTTTTTTTTTTTAATTATTGTCATTGATTTGGGATTTTAATTTGCATTTTAATAAGCTTAATTAAGCAACCAGTGAATATTTATTGTTAGAACAATTAGTTTGTGATTTTCAGAAAAGTGCTGGGGAAAAAAAAAAAAGATTCCAGTCAGCAGTCCAGGTGAGAATAGGTGAGAATAAATACTTCTGCTGTCCAATGAATTTTAATAGAAGATTATTATATTTCTGAATAAATCTGAACATAGAGGAAGACCTAAGGATAGTTGTAACAAGGACCTTGTAATCAGAACCTTGTAATGAAGACTGCTTGTGTTCAATTCACAAGGTACACAGAAAGATGAGTCTTCTAATTTAAGTGGACTGATCAAAAACAGACGTTAACAAAACAGGTTGATAATTTATAGGCAACAGAATTCTTCAAGTAGGAAGCAAAGCTGTCTTGAGCCATGTAACTGATGTTTCTGCTTGTACAGAACTGTGTGAAATAGTTTAAGGAGTCTTGCAATTAGTAATATTTCCACGAGATGGCACAAGAAATCAATCATTCTCTGCCCATAACAGCGGTGTTATTTTCCGTATTTTGATTCTGACAGACAGGTATGCCCTAATAGCCTACTAAGCAATTACAATATAATGTTCCCAGCTGAGAGTTTGGAATTTGTTATTGTACATTAATGACTGAGAGATAAGTGTGTGGCAAGGGGGCCACTTCTTATTTGTTGACTAGGGGACACAGAACAGTATTACTGTCGCTGAATTATTTTTAACTAATATACATAAATATTCATGGAACACACATGAATTAAATTACAAAGGCATCTGTTACACCATGAGGGACTCAGTGCTACAATGGGCACTTAATGCTCAATTGGAAAACAACATCTAAAAAACCCCTCTCAACCCAATCCCTCTTCAAGTGGATAAGATACTAAAATTTATAATAAATCCCTGGTGAAGACCACTGAAATATTAAGCATAATGAGCTTATGAGGAAAAAATAGATAAGCAGTTTCAGCCTGAATTTTTGCAATTTCCATTAAAAGATACTTTCCTAACTGGATACCAGGAAAAGAAACAGTCTCTTGTCCATTAAGAATTCTTTGAAAAAGTAATAGAGAATATGGTTAGAGGGGTAGGTTGAGGTGAAGCCTGAGGTAACAGTCTGAAACAGATAAACATGTAGGTATGGTCTGAAGGGCAACCATGAGAAGGAACAATAGGTCTTCATCAAGCTTTCTCTAGACCTTCTGAAGTGAAGTAGCTAGTCTTTGGAAATATATGATAAGTAGGTTACTCACAGTCATCAGTACCTGGCATATGGCTGTCAACCCCTTCATTTTCCAGGTTTTAAAAGGATTTTCTTCTTTTCCAGAAAACAATAAAGCACGAATATTCTTACTGCAGCTGTTCTTCCTATTTAAAATGGCCACACTTGCAATGGAGGAAATTGAAGTTCAGCTAGATGGGATTTGGTGGGATTCTTTTTTTTTTTAATTTTTTATTTATTTTTTATTATTATTATTTTTTTATTTCAGTCCTGCTTGTATGGCAGGTCTGATTGCAATAGCTGAATGGGACACAAGCCTTTAAGATGTTGTTCATTGTTTGTGATTTGGAGTTTTTGTGCTTTATTGTGGTCTATTTAGTTCCACTCCAGGGCAACTGTAGTAAGAGTGGGCAATGGCAAGACAGGTTTTTTTCAGCTTGCTTTGCAGGGCTGAGTGTAGTACAAACACAAGAATGTAGGTGGGGTGGGAGGGATAAGATTTATTGATTGATTGCTTGATTGCTTGATTGATTGATTTCCAGAGGCCAGGTATTCCAGCTTTTCATACGAAGCCAGCTAAGAGTCATTTACATCATCAATATTACTAGGCCTGATATAGTTTGTAACAGAAGTAAATCAAGTCATAGCAAAAGTGCTTCTGTATCTCTAGGAACTAATTTTGTCTTGGTTTATACTTGACCGCTTTAATGCCAAATTGTGAGGTGACTGAATAGGATTCAAAGGTTTTGTCTCCTGAAGTGCTATAATTCATTTGTTGTCTGTTTTTGACAGGAGAAGATGTAGGTCACCTACAACTGTTTCAGTGAGACACATTACCACATGCATTACTAGAAATATGCTTAATTACATTAGTTTTAGGTACATTGCCTGTCTAAAGATGATTACTGAGAATGTAAACACAGGAAATGTCTGATCCAAAGCAAATGCAATGAAGTCTTTCAGTTTGTTGAAATGTCTAAATCTTTTGGATTTCTGTAAGTTAATTACAGAGTCGTTATAGAGGTTTTGCTTTATTACAAAATCTGTGATTCTTTAAATTTTTAAGCATACTCCTTTTGTTACGATAAATACTCAATAAAATAAATTTCTGCCATAGACAAAAAGCCAGGGCAAGATCTTCTTGCCACAAGAATGTCACTCAGAGCTTCATTCTTATTGAAATCATAGCCAGGTTAAGCTTCATTCTAAATGCAGTGCTATGGTACTGTAGTACTTTGGACTTGCACACCTTACCACTGCCTCCTGGCATCTCAAAGAACTAATCCTTTGAATCAGGAAGTAAAGTGACAGTGGTCACAGTAAATGGAGATGGGTTTGTTCATCTTGATACAAATAAAAACAACACTCCGTGTGCCTTTCCACAATATTTATTATCTCCTCTTATTATCTCCTCTTGTGAAGGTGATAACTTCAAAAACACTTCTTTTTTTTAGTTTAAGTAGCCATACTCAACAGAATCATAGTTAAAGCACTGTTTCATACAGTACGTCTCGTTCCATATTTCAGTATGAATAAGTCTTCCATTTCAAAGTCCAGTTTATAACCTTTTTAATAAGGATTTTTTAATATTATTCAATAGATAAAAATTATTACTGACTATAGCAACTGCTGCAGTTTTCTATCTCTTCAATCTTCTAGATATCCAGAAAGTATAGTCTTACTGAACCACAGTTCTTCTCAGAATATACCACGTGTGTTTATAATATGGATTAGCTAAGTAAATGGCTGAATACAACTCAGTCCCACCCCAAATTTCAGTCTTCCTCCAAATTAGTTTTCATTATATTACCTCAGTTCATTTAGATTTTCCGATTTTCCTGCCTTATAGCATTTTCCTTAGGAAGTAAAATATATCTCTGCCTCTCAACCTCTCGCCACTGCATGTATTCTACCAAGAGCTGGTTTCCTTCAGCCCCCCCTCTTATGGATCTCTTTGTTTGAAGCTTTGGGAGTTGTATTCACTGCCCCTTCCTTCCCCCCCACCCCCCCTTTTTATTTATTTTAATAAGTAGCCACCATGGTGGCTGAACTTTCATGTATTGATACTGAACTCTAACTATAAATAGTTTGCAAGATGGTGTGCTTGAGGCTAAAAATGTAAGATACTCTAATGGTGAAGATTGGCAAATGTTTTTGAAAGCATTTTACCACATTCTGTATTTATTTTACCTAAACCTAACCAAATTTTCCCAATCCTTCCCTCCACACAGATTTTGACTCTTTTGACAAAAATGAAAGCCAAAACCTGGAACTTTGTTTGTTGATTTTTTTTTTATTTTATTTTTTTCTCACTGAAGAGAAATGAGTGATAGGGAGGAATGAATTTAGGGGAAATTATGTGAACTGAAAGCAGTACATTTTGCATAGTTAGGGTTGGAACTGTGAGTTGCAGGCAGAAAGCAAGAAAGGGGAACTCAGAGCAAGAGTAAGCTTGAAGGAGTTGTGAGTTACACTTTCTGAGAATAACAATATCCTTAAATATACTAGTTAAGCGTGTGTGTGTGTGCTTGTATGCACATGTGTGTGTGTATAAGCCCACACTCATTTCTTGTCCTCTGTATTTGGAATGTATAACTGGAATATACTTTCTCAGTATATTCCAAGGATAAAAAGGTATGCTGGGAGCTGCTATCAGGGGTACAATAAAGTGTGAGGACACTTCAGAAGTCTCCAAACAATTTAAGACTTTAACTGACTGGAATATGTTCATCACCAGTTAAAACTGTAGTGAAACATTCTACAATATGTCTGCTTTCTGTGTGTTTTCAATTGAAAATACTCCTTGCCTTTCCTTTGTGCAGGAGTGTTTGGCCAGAATTCTTAGGGGAAAACTGAGAAGCCAAACCACATGCTAGTTTACTGAGTTACTACTAGGTGAATGAATAAATAATGGATAGATAAATAATTAAGTCTCAGACTTTTTTTTGATGTTGTAAACAAAGATTGAAAGTAGTCATTGGGGAAATCTTATTCGTCTTATCTGGTACTCAGGATTCATTCCATCAGAAGTATTTTCTTCTGAAGTGACTGTATGAATAAGCACATATTAGCTGTATTAATTCCATCGGTATTTCACAGCTGTAGATCATGCAAGCTGGGTGTTGTTTTGGCTGGGTACAGTATATCCTGGGCTCAAGGCAGTTCTGAACATTAACCTGTCATCCAGTCTTTCTATCTGCCCTTATTAAGGGTTTATAAAAAGTAAATAAGAGCATAACATTCTGCTTTGTTCCAATATGGATTAATATAAAATCAGATAGGTGTATTCTATTCCAAGGTCTGAGAGCCATGCTGGCAGATAGGAAGGAAACACTGGGTTGCAGGGCTTGCTTTGATGAGCATTTCCTCAGCAGGAAAGGGGAAGCAAGTTTTTTGCATTCCACAGGCTTTCCCCCTCTGCACTGGGACAAAACTAGATTCCTTTACGCTCTTTCACTTTCCACTATAAAGGACAGCATACTGATCCACTGGGGATCAAGTTCTTCACCTGCATGTTGAGACCCAGAGCCTGACCTCCATCTCCCGTAGCTCTAACCTCAAGTCTATTCTGAACTAATTTTTTCTTCATCTTCTTTAGGAAATGTACCAACCAGTAGTTAAATATTCTTGGGCTCTTTGTGTCAAAGCATAAGTAAGATCAGTTAGGCAAGTCACTTAACACTTCTCTTTTAGTTTTATCAGCTGGTAAAATGAAGATTAGATCTTTGGGAACCACTCTGGTTTGAGTGTTGGCCCATGCTGTGAGAGGATTCCTAATTGTGGTGGTAGCAGGTTGTAGGCTGACCTGATTTCTGCCCAGATGACTCTCAAACACCCTCTGTATTTAATCTGCCTGTCACTTCACAAGACAGAGGTAAACTCATAGCCCAAGGCATTGTGTGGGAAGAAGTTTTACAGGCACATTAGCCCATAATCTCTGGCACCCATGCCACAGCCTTGGCACCATGAGCCCTGCCTGTGTTGTGCCACTCCCTGAGCCCTGTGGAGTCAGTGTCACAGTACGGTAATGCCATGTCAGGGAAGCGGGGGACAAAAAGTAATGCATCTCTCTCCTATGCCCTCCCATGGTCCTCCCTCGATGAGACAGTGCATACTTCTGTTTCCAGCTTGCAGTTCCCCTTTATGGGAAAAGGTCTGAGCTAAGAGCCTTTGAAGGTGGGAGTAGACTCATGCTCAGGACCTGTGGAGCCACTAGATATCATCATAACTCCTTAGCTATCCAGTTAACAACAGGTCTTTTAATGATGGCAAGAGGAAGCAATCTCTTGAGGTTTGAGTCTGCTATAGACTCTGTATTGCAAAGACTGAGACTTCCGTTTTTTTGTTTTTTTTGTTTTTCTTTAAATGACAATGTGGAAGTAAGAGTGAAAATAGTATTTTTTCAAAGCAGTAATCCATAAACTACACTCAGTGGGAAATGGGTATATATACTCTTATGCAGTACCTATATATGTGTGTGTGTGTGTGTATCTTTATATGTATATATACTTCTACAGTGTGTGTGTGTGTGTTTCAGGCAGAAAATCACATGCCTAGAAATACTGGCTCCTCTTTAGGCAAAGCATGTTGAAGCAGGATATTTTGTTCTGTAGCTAGAAACAAAACAAAACAAAACAAAAAATACTTTGGAACAGATTGGACTTCTTTTCTCTGTTCATAGACATTGCTGTCTCTTCTCTGTATTATTTGCTATTCCTATTTCCATCAAATATTCCTCATCTCTTCAGAGGACAATTTGGGAAAACTTGGATGAAAGCTACTAAATAAAAATACACTTTTAAGGAAAAAGAACATTCAAAGCACTGTAGACAGTTTCATCCTCTTAGAACAACATGCTTATAACAATGTGTTTGGAAAACCTATTGGGCTTATGACACTTACTTTCAGGAAAGAAAGACAATGTCTTATGTGTTACTCACATTTATCTGCCAAGACTCTTTTCTGAGAGATCACAGGAGACCTTTCTTTCAAGGCTGTAGATTATACAAACAGACTATTTTGTATAATCTTAGAGGTGAACTAAATGGAAACAAAAATTGCTGTGAGTCTCTGAAAATCAGGCCAAATTTGCTTAGGTCTTAGTGCTTCACTTGTGCTTTCTCACACAGTTGAAAATTTGGCTTGAATCTTTTAAATATCTTGTGAAAACCGCAACAAATCTGAATCTGTCTGAAAATATTTCTTTCTGGAGTTTTTTCAGCTGGAAATCTCAGGATATTTAGTCACTATTTTAGCATTCCACGGGAACCCAAGCAGTAACAGCTAGTAGCCTGTGAATTGTATGACACTGCTGGTTTTACATCTGTCTTCTAAGCGAGTCAGACTGTGCACACAATGGATATAATGAGATGAGGTGAGTTTCAGCCACTACGAAAAGCATTCCTTCCTACTTGTACTCTTCTCCCTTAGTATGCAGGTCATGTACAATGCATGGTGCAGAGTCATTGATGTAATTGCCAAGTTTCCAGCATCATGTTATGATTCATCTATAAAGAGTCAGTTATCAGAAAACCTGGCAAATAACAACCCTCTTTTTAGATCTGTCTAAGACACAGCAGATACAACATCATTTTGTTGCGTCTACAGAGCAACAAATCTGCATGGTCCCGGATTCTCTGATAATTAGTATCTCCTTTTGCAGAAAGAAAAGAATAATCTCAGAAGATTTTTTAAGGTAGTCCAAGGAATTTTTTTTTTCCAGGTAGATTGATTTACACTGACATGCAAGTGAATTTTATATATATATACATACATATATATATATATGATTTTGGAAAGATTAATTTTAGTTAACTGAAGAAAATTAGATTGTCTTTGGTAAAAAGCTAAATATGTTGATTAGCCGATTGATGAAATTTGTATTGAAATTTTTATATAAGGCTAACAGAAAGCCTATAATGTACCTGTGGATGTTTATTCAAGTGAGTTTGTAGCTTATTAGGTCAAAAATTTTCATTGGCACAATTCTGATTTACTTAGTGATTATTCTTTCCTTTATGGTTCATGTAAAAATTACTTTTGAGTAGAATTCAACTAAAATGAACAGCAATGGCATTTAAAAATTATTTCTATTGAGCAGAAACACTACCATCCATTTCAAAGTTAACATATGTTTTTGACACTAAACTGGTATATCTAGTTAAGGAAGAAAGTGTTCCCTACAGAAATGGAAGTGAAAGAATTGTTTCTGGTCAGCAAGTTTTTCTAGAGTGGATAGATCTAAGGCTATTAATTCTGGTTGCATTGGAACACACACACAAAAAAAAGACAATTTTAGATTTATTTTTTCTTTTACTATATATATATATATATCATTCAAGCTATCAGTATTTTCATGCACTGCACTGAAATAGGTGAATAAACTGAAGAATGTGTTTTCTCTGTGTTTTCAGAATAGTTTCTTACCCCTCCCACCCCCCTCCCAGCGTGATTAGGAGTGACTTTCTGGTTCCATAGTTTGGTCTTTAAAACTTTAGCAGCAATTTAGAGGGCTTAAAGGTTTTGAGTTTTAATTTGCAGTTCTTTGTGTGGTCTCTTCACAATTCTAATATTCTTTTGATATTGTTTGGATTTCACAATGTATAAAAACTGCCTTTCAGAATGTAGAGATGCAAGAAAATCTTTTTGGGTCTGGTGCAGAAATGAGATTAATTTGTACTACATAAAATTGGAAATGATTTTGTATGTTCTGCATCTAACATGATAAAACACTGAAATATCATATTTACTTTGAAATTTTCAAAATCTGTTGTATTTGGTACTTCTTATGCTTGAGATCATCATCAATCTGAAATGGCACTTTTCGGTGCAGCCATCTGAAAAAAGGTTTCCCAGTTCTTGATGTGAAGTGTATTGTATTATGCTACCTTGATTTGTCTGAACATAATTTCCTTCATGAAAGCAAACTATATGTATAGAATATTCTTCATATTTATAAATGCACCCTTAATTAAAATGCTTCCAAACAAGGACCACAGAAATGTACGTAGTTTGGGAAAGTGTATCATATTAAATACACAGAAAAAAACACACAGGAACTTTCCTGAAAATACTAATTGAACTTTTTCTATTACACAGGTAATAAGAAAGAAACAGGAAGTCTCTGTTTTAGAGCAAATATTGCATTTCCCCTTCACCAAGAAAATGTATAACCTACTTGGCATCCTTCCCTAATGATTAATTTATAGAGCATTAGTATGAAAGGGCTGCGTGAAGCCATATTTAAGGAATGAAAAAAAATATGCATTTGATGTCTTCTGACCATTGTGCTTTTGTCAATTATAGAAGTAAGTGCTAATTTTTAAAAGGAAATATACATAACATCTTATGAGGCAAGACTGATGAATAACAAATATTATGCAGAAACAATTGTTATGAAAATAAATAGCAAGATAAAAGGTTCATTTCTTATAAAGCGTCTAATTAAAAGTAACATTGAAACATACTGCAGTTTGTTCTCAGCATTTTATATACCAGTTCCCAGCATGGCAGGAAGACTGTGGTTCTTTTAAATAGTGAGGGAACTCAACTCGAAAGAACGGAAGAATTGTTTTGTACCTAGAAGTCTCTTTCCCTCCAACTCTACTTCCTTGCTAAAACAGGACATTTTGGACAACAGTGACAGTCTGAATGTTTTCAGTGTTGTGATGAAGCATAACTACATGCTGTCTTCTATACTTGTACCCTTGGAGCATGAGGGCACAGAAGGGTCTTTTGCTGCTGTGTGAAGGAGTTTAGGTTGCTTGGTATATACATGAGACAGTACAGATACCTGCCTTAAAAATAATACTGTCTCTTTTGTAAAGAGGCAAAAGAAATGGTGGACTACAGCAGATGCCTAGGATGTAAAAAGATACTTTTCCAGAATAATCCATTGGCTTCTAGTGATTTGTGGTTTGCAGATCACTGATGTTTATTTGTTCCCTTGTCAGTTTGGCTGATAGCTTTTAATCCATAAGAATGTTAGCATCCTCAATTTCTTCTGGCAAGAAATTAAATTGCTGAACTCTTATGTTTTTCTTTGAAATCACCACCTACTACCTTCATATGATGTTCACCTGTTTTTGAGCAGGGAATAACTGTTGAATACAACTCAATTGGATTTGACTGTGTAAAGTTCATCATATACCCTGTCTCTGATCTGTTGTGTGCCTCATCATAAGAAGGCATTATGGTTATTCCTAATTGAACAAATATAAGACCTACAAGCTGAGAAACTGTGTGTAAGGAAAACCAGTGCAGATGTAACATAAGCTTGCCATTCAAATTTGTTTGTGTAAAGTAAGGAGACCAAGACCGCATCTGAGTTTTGAAATCTCCAACAGAAAACTTGGGTATGCAAAAAACATCATCAAACATATTGGTTCAACACCTAACTACAGAAATTGTGCTAGCTTAGACATTCGGTTTTGAAAACTGGGTCTCCATGAATCATTTACTTTAATGACTCTTAATTGCTTCAGATTTAATTCTTTAATTCTTTTTTTTTTTTTTTTTTTAAATGACCGAAAAAGGGCGTTATCCACTTTAAATTCCAAAGGTTATCTGTATTCAGTGAGTTAATGCTAAAGGAAATGTATATTATGTGGTAATGACTGTAATTATTACATCTAAGGACTTAGGAATCTGTTTTTAACATGGTTTCCTGAGGAAATTACAATTATGCAATCTCTACTTGTCTGTCTATCTTTTTGCTTAAGAGCTTTGAATTTGTTGTCCAACTTTTACTAGCTTTGGAGGAATGTAAGCTCAAAGAGGTTTTCTTATAATGTCAGTTGAAAGCAGCATCTAAACAGGGAGGATGGAGAGTGAGAGAGACTTGAGTTACAGTAATGTCTGAGTTTCTTCTGCAGAGATAACGTGTGTTTGGCAAAAGTGATCCAGTCAATCAGTGTGCGTGTGCAGACTAGCTGGTACTGTAGGCATACACTTAGCTGCAGATTAGCAGTTATGATATGCCCTGTCTCTGGCCTGTTAGAAGAGATGCAGAAGAACACTGTAGAAGAAGAGTTTATAATGGGTTCAAAGTTCAGTTGGTCATAGAAAGCTGGGCTTTATTCACTCTGTTGCCTAAAGAGCCTCAAGGCCAAATGGACTTGCTTGATGGTCTTAAAATTATGGTGAGGACCTCCTGGAAAGAAAGAGAAATGTGTGTGTGGAGAGAGAGAGAGAGAGAGGAAGAGAGAAAGAGAGAGAGAGAGAGATCCTGAGTCTGTTAAAAAGTGGGATTTAAAATAATGAACATTTGCCTTTTAATACAGGGTTATTCACAGCAGATTAATTTCTGTATAGATGAGAAGATGTTTTATTTCTAAATAGACCTCTTTCCAACTATGGAAAGGCTTGGAAGAGGTACTTTCTAATTCATGTACATATTTTTAAGGTTTTGGGAACATATTTCAGTACCTATACCCGTATCTATTCTCAGAGGAAGCATGTGGCACTGCCATACTAAAAGACAGGGCTATTTCTCATCACACTATGAAAATTTTCTTCCTGTTATGACTGAGTTCTGGGGTTTGCTGACTCTGTGTGTTTTAGAATATTCTTTTGGGATGGAAGAGCGTACACCCACCATTTAAACCCACAAGGAAAGGGCCTGGGTCTCATTTTAGGAGAGGATTTCTGGGGCTTTGCTCAAGCCCAGACCAGGACTACACAGCCTGGTGGTGCTACAGAGAGCAGAGGGCTGTCCACCAGTGCTGGGAGCAGAGCCATCAAGCCTCATGCCACCCTGAGTGTAGCCCCAGTGGCTGTGGCCAGCCTGCACCCTGTGCCTGGGCACTGCCACTCACCAACACAAGATTTTTGGCTCTGTTTTGTGCAGTGCTTTGCACACGCTCTGTCAATGTTATTATGGAAGACATAATGGAGGTGAAGAGCAAAGGCTCCCAGGGTCACAATTTAGACAAATAATTTCTTATTAAGTCACATTTTAGCCAGTCTCTTACTGGACATGGCCTATAGCCTCAATAAGCTGTTTTGATGCCTCTTGAAATATAATGACAAAGATGGTCATATTCTTCTACCACCTAGCTTTCCCCTGCCTGTTAGACTTTCTCAAGATTCTCTTGAAAAACCTTTTCAAGGGCAAGTGAAAGTAGACTAAAATTATACTTTGAATGGAATGGCATGAATCATACACACAACTATTCAGATGAAATTTTAGTCGTATAAGCAATTTTTTCCAGTCATGTCATCTTCAACTTAGGAGCCAAATGAGAAAATATTTGTGTATCTTGTGTTCTTGATATATAAAGCAATGTCACCTCTGGTGTAAAATGGGATTAAAATACAGTTTCAATTTATTTTATATGGTCTGCTTTCTTTACAATGTGTTCAACTTTCCTAGACATTACTGTGTGCATTATGGAAAGTGAAGGCAAAAACCTACAATATATCTCTCTACAGAAATAATCATTCTACAAAGCCTATCCTTTTCAGAAAATGTAACTGCAATCCATGTGTACTAAGTGCTTCAGAAGCACAGCAATGTACAGTTGATAGCGGCTGAAAATAGTTCCACATATCCTCTTACCATTCTAGAGTTAATGTGTCAATTATCTGTTATAGATTTGAATTTCACAGGGGCAATTATTATTTCATGATAAAAACATTTCTGAACAGGATTAAGGAACATAAAATTCATCTCAGGATACCTTGATATGTGGTGTGTATAAAAACCTAAATTCAATCAGATCATTTCTTTTCAACATTGTTTAGAAAAAGGAAGAAATGTTTTGCTGGGCAAGACAATACAGGCTGCATTTTAAAACAGATTTTTCTAGCTTTCATTCTTCAGCATAGAATGTTGAAAAAATAAAATTTGATTTCATAAAGGAAAAGTTAATATGTGTTACATTCACTGCTTTTGGAAATGCTCAGATAGTTCTGAATATTTGTAACCATCAATGAACTCCATGCCTGTGCATCCCAGCTGTACTTCAGTATATCCAGCTGCATTTTATAGTGTGAATTAGATTTGAGTCTGTCTCATTTTCATCCATGCGCTAAATTGTAGTCTGCAGACCAAAACTAATCCACAAACATTTATTTTGAAAATGAAATTCACACAACAAAACCTAAAGAGTGAGAACCTACACCACAAAATATTGAAATACCTAGGATATATGTGCTTATTTGAAGCATCTCTAAGAGGACACTGGTTTCTAGCTGTATGCATAGATAGATACAGGGACTTTAATATATGCAATCCACACTGTGTTTTAATATATATGATCTACTTTGCCACATCTTAGTTCCACTTGAATTTTTAAAAATGTGTTGAGACTTTAGTCTATGTACAAAATATGAATGCTAGCAGGAACGCACACCTTTTCTTATTGACATTTCCTTTGAAGAAAAGCAAGGTTGCTGAGGTAGAATTTAATATAAAGGAAAGGATAATTAACATTGGACAATGAAACACTGTTTGTACATGGAGGAATGCTGATTGAAACGCTAACTGGGTTTCTGGTAAGTGCTGGATGCTAATTGTCTGTAAATATGCTTTTTCTCATTTAGCACCCTCATTGCCTGGTCTCCCTCTAACAAAATGCTATTCTGGTCTTTGGATGACTGTGTATCAAAAAAGGTGGCCTAGAGATAGATTTCACTTAAGATACTAATCAAAGTCATGGATTTTGCTTTGTATTAAAATTGTTTCATGCTTCCACCATGTAATGACTTGAACAAAAATTTTGGTTACAAGACATTTTATAAACATAGACTGTACGTCATGTGTTTGTTCAATGTGGAAGAGCTATATAAATATCACATACAGTTTGTACAGTATTTAGCCCACCAGTAATGACTTCCGTTAAGTTCTCTCTCGTGGCCCTCTAATGTCATCAGGTTTAAAAACCAGCTTTTTTTGTTGCTAAAAAGTTATTAAGACCAAAGGAAATAAAAAGTTGGAATTCTACAGAAGTCAGATCCAAAATTAACACATTGCTGCTAACCCTGCACTGGGTTCTTCTTTGCTACAGTAACGCCAGCTTCACAGGGCCTATGGGGCCAGGTCCATCCATCCGCAAAAAGTCATGGCACAAACACAAGGCACAGGGCATCTTTTTGCAGGGCATTGTGACATCAAATACTAAGTCTTTCTTGAAAGTCAGGAGTCTTTGGGAAACAAGGTACCAATGAGACAATCTTGACCAGCGTGGCAGGGACAGAACTAACCCTGAATATTTTACCAAGCATCTTTGCAAATGATCTGGCTTCTGTCCCTTCCCAGGGTGCTCCTCCTGCATCTCAGAGTTGTGCCTGGAAAAGCTGGATGGCACTGGCTTGAAAGTGATGGCTGCTGGCTGCACAAAGGCAGCAATCAGCCTCAGAAAGGAGTGGGGGGAGGATGGACCCTTTCTGGGTGACCCAGAAAGGCAAGAACAGTTCAGGCTGATGCATGGGAGACAGGAAAATGGCAGCAGGTGTGGAGTCTGAAAGGCAAATGACCAGGTCAGAAGGAAAGGCTGCGAATGACTGTGGAAGGTGTGTCAAAGCATTTGTCAAAGGCTGACAGAAGGACCTGCCAGTGGCTGAGATGTAAAAAAAAAAAAAAAAAGCTGGGAAAATTTTTTTACAGTGTGGATGAGAAGAGGAAGGAAAATGCTTCTATGTAATAATACTACTGTGTAGAAATAATCAGAATCCAAACTCTAAATCTGCTTAATTAGAACCACATTTCTTGCAGGTCAGCTTACTCCGTAATACAAATGTTAGATTGTCTCCACGTGAAGCTGTTTGAATGTGAGTGTGTTTCTGCCCTGAAATAAAATGAAACAATGATTTTTTTATTTATTATATTTTATTTTATTTTTGGGGGGAGGGCGGGGGGGAGGGAGGAGGAGGTGTCTGTACAAGGAGCATTGCTGCTGAGGAAACTGTGGTGGAAAAGCTCATAGACCTGTTCAAAAATTTGCTTGTTACCAGTTTTAATGTGCCCTTCAGCATACTATTTGCCACTCATATCTATTATGACAGTCCCACACTTAAAAAATAGAGAAATCTTTTGCAGTAAGGGATGTGCTCCTCTAATTGTCTGACCGTCATTCCATTTAGGAAGTATGTAACACCTGTACAGATAAAACAGGTTTGGGGAGATTTTATTTTTGCTTTTCTCTTTTGGAGTTCAAGAGGAATCATTTCTACTGGGACCACTGTGGAACTGATGATAGAGAATGGCATGGTTATTTGCTATAACCAGTATCCTAGCGTACAGCAGTAATTATGCTATGTCTTTCTCACTTAGCAGCCTTTGTTTGGATTTAAATCCCAGTGAATTTTTAAAAGGTATAAATTTGTTATGGAGCTTTAATATTGACTTGTGCTGCATAGCTCTAATTAAGTATTCCCAAAAAAATGCACTAAAATGGCATTGTGTTTATTGTGTTCCCGGGTTTGGTTGTTGTTCTTTCTAAGGGGAAAAGAAAAAAGGAAAGAAAAAAGAAATGTATGTTAGTTTCCAATCACCTGAAAGCTCTTTTGTGATTATAATTCATATTATTCAGGATCATACTGACCATGTAGTAAATAATGCTCAATTGCCTTTGATTACAAAGAAGAAAAATCTCTTCTGGCAATTAAGTGTTTTATTAACTGTACTGTAAAATACAGGAAGAGCACTTCCTAATTCACTAATGCCTTGGGATCCCACAAAATCTAAGATTCTTCACCACGTTTACCAGATTGAAATACTGCAGTGTTAGACATGGGGGAGGAGTGGTTTGCTGGGCAAATGAATGATTCAGGGAGGAACAATTGTATTTATCTTTTTTTGTTAGAGGGAATAAAGAATGTGAAGCAGCGTAACATTGATTTATAAGAGATGGGAAAAGAATGATGACTGTAGTTTGGAATCACAATTTTGGAGAAATGTGGAATGCTAGAAAAAGCCTTTGAGAGCTTGAAAAATTATTTTCATGGTGCAGAGATTATCATCTCTAAATAATTTCCATGAGCCCCAGGCACCTCTTTTCAACCATCCAGCGGAGAGTTTTCTGGACTTCCCTGTGAATATCCAAGGCAGTTTGTAGCTTCAGTGACACTTTAAACTAGATACATCATAGGCAGTTCTGCAGGAAAGAGGCAGCACTTGCATCCAGCACTTTTAACCTGGAGACAACCCCCCCAAAAAGCTAATGGTGCCCTCTCTTTCTAAGCACAGTGATAGCCAATCTGTAGATGATGCTGAGTGTATAGGCATGGAGAATATTGATCTGTCCATCTTTCTTCCATGCTGGGCACCTTCAGCGGGGATTCAACATGATGGGGAAAAAGTGGAGAGTCTGACGTTTGTAAGCACAGAGCACCAATTTTGTGAAAAGAAAAGTAATTTTCTGGTTTCTGTGTTCCCCTACAGACATCTGTCCAGTAAACTGAAGTGTTCAGAGGCTACACTGACAGTTCAATATCCAATCTAGAGTGAAGGGCAATGCTTGCCTGGTCTTTGTTTCCAATTTCAGGCCATAAGCCTTTCCAAGTTAAGAGAAAAAAATCTGTGGGGACGATGAGGCAAAGAACAAAACTTATTGAGCTCATCCCAGGACTTTATCTAGAATAATTATAAGTAACTGAGGAAAAACTAATCCTTCAAAAAAAATCCCATCAATGGATATAGCAAAGAAAAACAAATTAGTAGGCAGTTAAGACAGACTTTATAGAGCAATAAAGCTAAGTTTACTGTCTCATGTCCCTGTTTTGATGTTGTTATCCATTCAAACAAGTGTTCCTAATGGCATTTATTAAGAAATGGAGGTCTGAAGTGCTTAATATTTTCATCTTCCCGTAAAATTAAAAAAATAAGGATGATATAATTGCCTGTATTTGCCTTGTTCCAGTCTGTCAGAGGAAGCTGTGCTTATTTGTGCTAGTTGATCATTTGAGCCTTAGCTCAAACAGTGCTGCTCCCAGTCTGAGCTCTTGAAAGACTCATATGAACCTGAAGCAGGAGTAAAGCTAATTTGAGCTACAGCTGGAAAGGGCCTCACACAGGATTCCTCTCAGTGCCAGAGATCAGATATAAATTGTGACGAGTTTCTTCTGCAAGAAGCTGCGGTCTTGATTTCCTCATCAGTAAAATGGGATGATGAAAAGTGTACCATTCCCCAATAACTAAGAGTATGTTTTAAATATTATTTGTTTGCTGTGGCTGGAAATATGAATCACTGCATTTTTACTAAGATATAGACCATTTGACTAAGCATGCTATTTTTTTTTCTAATATACTGTAATACTGAATTTATGGGCACCTAGTGGTCTGTGAAGTCAGATACTTTGTAACAAATACATTCGCTTTCAGCTGCAATGCTTACAATTTCTGTGCTTGTAAGTATGAAAACCAAGCAAATCTCAGGAAGTTGCCGGAGATGTGCTTATTTTGAAACATAAAACCTAAGCATTTCACCTAGATCAGCAACAGGGTCTCTAACAGCCTGTGCAGGAAATCGTAATTCTGGTAGCAGAAAATTAAACTGCCGTTGTACTTGCCTGTCCAAGCGCTTATGGACACTCCAGGAACAGGTTCAACGTGCAGAGGCAGGGCTTCTTGCCCCATTAAGCATTTCAAACATCTGTCCCTAGTGTTGAAAGCTCTGTGCTGGCATCTGTTGAATAGCAGATCATTTGCAGGGTTGTACGTCATGGGTTTGGCTCATCCCAGTTTTGATAATCTCTTTATTCCCTGCAAGCCTGCCATGATCTGAGATCTGCTGACACAGGATTTCTGTGGTTCGTAACTTCCATCTCAAGACAAAGAACGTGGCTTTAGGGCTTGTACTGCTTTATACCTTCCTGTTTTGAAGTTCATTCCCACCTGATGAGGTTAAAGCTTGACAGTTGTTCTGATAGTCAGGCACTTTTCCCTGGCAAAGGCTTACTGTCACTGCTTACTCTGCAGTGAGTAGAAGCAAGTTTCCAAATCTCTTCCAAATCTCATCATGGGACCCAGATTCAGGAGTGCCTAACCTTTAATCCCAGGTACCAAAGATATTATCTGTGGCTTGGGCATGGCAGGTTGCATTATATAAATTGTACAGCCTCAGATTCCTTCTTAGAAAAATAGGCATCATGAGTATAATGAGTATTTCAATGAACTGATTCACCATTTTGTATATAAAATGCTTTGTTTATCTCCTGGGCAATAAGTGTCACATTTATGTGAAGAAAGCACCAGTCTTTTAAGGGAGTACCTCCAAACTCACACGCTTCTTAATTGTTTTAAATGTTCTCCTTGGATGGGCTGCACTGAGATGCATGAGGACGTGTTTTTTCATAAACACTACTATCTTTACAACCCTGTTTAAAGTCTTTGTACATTCTTATCTGGTTACATAATCTTTATTGCATTTTTAAGCAGACCTTTTCTCAGGAGATTGATAATCCTGAGCAAAAGGCTTATATAAACAGGAATTCTTTTAATTGTCCCCTGGACCAGCTTGCAGGCTTTTCATGTGGCTTAACTGGGTGATTTCCACAGTCTTGGGCCATCTGCTGAGGAGATCTGCTGACCTAGTGCATATACTCCTGTTGGCAGATGAGGGTTTATAGTATGCAACCCTGGATAACAAAAGTGTGACTGGGAGGCTGGGATCAGAACATGTTATCTTACACTTGGGATTATAGAAGCACTGACTGTGATTACCTTTTAGGCTGTGTCCCAAGCCAGAATGTGGGGAACTCAAGTCCATGACTGTGACTCCCAGGCACCAGGGTAATGCCAAAAGTAATAAGAATTGAGAATACGGAAGAGATGTTGCTATTATCTGCAGTCTGAACAATGTGAATTGAAGACATATAGGCTTACTCTTAGGATATCCTGAAGCAATGTGCTAGGCTTGTCAACTGTCTGAAAACTGGCCCACTACTTTGTGTTTAAACACTCACTGTTCCACAGTATTGGAAGACATTCACATTTGCCAGTTACCCTAAAACTGCTCTAAGAAAAGCTAAGTTGAAATAATATAGAATAATTAATTTCTCTGCTAATCCACATGTAGGTCCTGAGATGCCAAAGGTTACAGAAGCAAGTAAGGAGCCATGAAAATAGAATAAAAACTATCTACATTCTAGAAGGTAAAAGGGATTTGCAAGACCATACTTTACAGTAATGATCGAAATTTATGCTACATGTCTGTAACAGTGTCATAGTTCTTAATCAGTAAGACGTTACATACTTGAGAGTATTTTCTGTTCCTCTCAGGAAAATGTTAATGACCTTCCTCAGGGATAGGTGTGGTTATCACAGACCCACACAGTAAACAGAGTCAGCTAACAACTACTCTGGTGCTGGGCTAATGGTTAACCTATTGCAAGACAGAAAACCTTTTTCTTTGGGTGTGGCAGTGTTTAAATGCCAGAATAAAGCCTTTTTCTATATCACATGAATTTACCACTTCCTAAACATGCTTTACACAATCAACTGAATGTAATGAATACAACATATCACGTGCTGTTATATAGCAGCAACCTGTGATAAGTTTAGGAGTGAACTGAATATTCCCCACCCATTTCCAATATTTTTTGAAGGATATCATGACAATACTTAACTTGGCTTACAGTCTGTCATTCATAGTTACAAAGAACTGATTTTTTTCAAATGCACAGTTATTCTGTTTATCTTTGCCACGTTAAGAATACTGTCTCCTGTCTCTTTCATGACAAGCAAATGTTTGGGAAAGATGAGGGAAATGCAACAAAGACAAAGGAGATCAGCTGGCAAATAAGAATTTTTTCTTACTTATTCTTACAGTAAGAATAAGTGCAGTGGAATTAGAAAGAGTTTGAAAGAAAATTGGACACCAGAATAAGTAAGCAGTTTGAAGGAAGAGGAGGCAGAATCAATGTGAAAGATAAAAGAAATGAGAAGAACAGCTACTTTGTTCTAGAACAGCTGTGTAAGAAAGATGTGTGAAAATGGAATGTGAGAATGTGGAATAAGATTTTTAGAAGAGAATGATCCAGTATGTAAAGATGAGAATAAAACAAGGATGTGTAAGGAAATGAGGATAAAGATGTGAAAGGAAGACAAGAAGACCAATGGAATCGTGTTTATTTGAATCTACTACATTTGTTCAGAATGATAAATGCTTTTTTTTTTTTTTTTTTTGAGAGAGAGGAACTGATGGATTTTTGTCTGAACACATGAAAACTCACATAGACTCCCATCAAGCCTGGGATTTCTGTCTGTTGTTGTATTTAGGATTCTAAAGATCTGCCTTTGGAAAGCAAAGTGGAGATCCTGAAGATCAGTACAGTAAGTCCAAAGTAAATCATATGTGAGAGCAAATTAAAGTCTTCCCTAGGAGATTTATAAAACCCAATACCCTGCTTGCCATCATCAATCTAGGTGTTATCATGCCACTTAATTTCTGCCCATGTGCTTGGTCTTATAGAAGAACCACCTTTTCTGCAGGAAGATCTGTAGATGGGAGGCCAAGTGAAGAGGCTGAAAGGGGGACCCTCCCACCCCATTGTTTTCCTACAGAGGAGACAGAGACATAGCAGCATGCAGGGGAGACACTCATGGTGACAGAATTGGCAAGTGGCAGAAGTCAGGTGGTTCTCCCTGCTTGTGGTGGTCCTAGACTGTTTTTTTTCTTTTTTCTTACAGCAGCTGAAGAGAGACCTTTTGTCTTACCAGCACCTAGCTCTTTAGTAGCTCTACATAAATTCAGAAATCATCCAATGTTCAGACAGCAACTACTTTTCTCTAAGTATTGGTCTTCTGCAGACACTCATGCAATCCCTAAAGCAACCAGATTTCAGTGGATGCATTATTCACCACCTTTCTCACTCCACATGACTCACTAGGTCATGGAAACCTTGTGCTGGAGTTGGCCTTTTCTATTTGGCAAATATTGACTTTTTTCACCCTATTGTTTCTTCGTGATCCCAGGACACCAGAACCCTGCATTCTGCAGAGCCCGGGAGGCTGGTTTGTGGGAGAAAGCAAGACACTAATGGTTATGGCAGCAAAGGTGCAGCAACTGGGAGGCAGATTGTGTGGCCCAACAGCAGAGATTGGGAAGCTTTAAGCATATTTTGCCTTGATCTAACACTGAAGCTGAATTGTTCTCTGTGATAATCATGCTATTTGTTCCCAAAATGTAGCAGCTGATGTCTGGGGCATTGAGATGTCTTGTTTCCAAGGATATGGTCTGGATGTCCCCGGATCCATAACGTCCAAAGGGATTGCCTAGATCAGAGAAACCCTAAGCATTGCACACATTGTGACAGTCACATGTCATGCCAACAGAGCTAGGAGTTCCCAGATCCTGAGAATTTCAGCTCCTCCAGCCAGCACAGTCATTACACCATGCATCTGTAGCATCCTTCTCATCCTGCCCCATGAGATTTTGATGATGACACAAAAATGAGCCTTGTGATGGTATTGTGGGCAGTGGGCGGTGATGTTCTCTACTTTGGAGATAAGGAAACAATGCATAGACCTGCCAATAGCTGGGAAATAAAGGAAACATAAAAACACATAGTAAGGAAATATACAAGGAATGCCATCTAGAAGAACCTTAACAGGCTTGTTAAGTGGGCCCACGTGAACCTCATGAAGTTCACCAAGGCCAAGTGCAAGGTCCTGCACCTGTGTCAAGGCAATCCCAAGTACAAATACAGGCTGGGCAGAGAATGGATTGAGAGCAGCCCTGCAGAGAAAGACTTGGGGGTAGTGGATGATGAAATGCCAACTGTATCCTGGGCTGCATCAAAAGAAGCATGTCCAGCAGGTCAAGGGAGGTGATTCTCCCACTGTACTTCACTTTCATGAAATTCCTTTTGGAGAACTGCATCCAGCTCTGGGTCCCCCAGCACAAGAAGGACATGGACCTATTAGAGCAAGCCCAGAGGAGGGCCACAAAGATGATCAGAGGGCTGGAGCAACTCTCCTGTGAAGACTGTCTGAGAAAGTTAGGATTATTTAGCGTAGAGAAGAGGGCACTCTGGGCAGACATTCTAGTGGCCTTCCAGTACCTGAAGGGGGCCTACAGGAAAAATGGAGAGGCAGTGTAGTGGCACAACAGGGAGTAATGGTTTTAAACTAAAAGAGGGTGGGTGAATTTAGACTAGACATTAGGAAGAAATACATTGTTCAGAGGTTGGTGAGGCACTGAAACAGGCTGCCCAGAGAAGCTGTGGATGATGCCCTGTCCCTGGAGGTGTTCAGGGCTAGGTTGGACTGGGCCCTGGACTACTTGTTCTGATGGGAGGTGTCCCTCCCTATGGCAGGTGGTCAGAATTAGATGGTCTTTAAGGTCCCTTCCAAGCCAAAACTCTATGAGCCAAAATTCTATGATTCTATGATTTTATGAAAGAGTCCGGAATGGAGTAGGTCCAAGGCAGCTTTTCCCTCTGTTTGTGGTTGTTGTTGGAACAAAGGTATTGCAGGGCTGTTGCAATAAATAAATGTGTGCACGTGTCTGCGGGACTTGAAAAGCAGAGGTTAGTTTTGGAATCTCAAAGGCCTCACTAATGGTTTAGGTTATGCTAACAATAAATTGTATTCTGGATTTAAATACCCTGCTAAAGTAATTCAAATAAGCAAACATTTTTTAAAACCAAAATTAACTTTAATGTGCCCTGTAATTGTCTGATGGTTGAGTGTCAAATCATTCTCCTTCTGAGACTAAAATATAACAATCTACCTCTATTTTTACTGTACATTTCATACCACAAACTATTTAGCAACAAAAGGTGAAAATGACATTGGAAATAGAGATCTAAAGTTGGTAATTTTGTAGTTTAGGAGGAGAAACAGCAGGGGTGATTTTATGTAAGCCAGCTTCCCCTCCCCAACATAGTTTCATCAAAGTGCTTTATTATATTATCACTCATGCTTTTGTACTGTTTTCTAATATTGTACTGACTTGTCTGAATCACTTTGAAAACTAAGGCTGCTTCCTTCTGAGACAAATCCAGACCTCATTAAAATTCATAAACATACAGCCAAAAGCTTTGAGCACTTTTGCATTGACGCTGAGAAATGGAAGTGTCCTTATTTATTCTGATAGCATATTATTTCAAATGGTGTCCACATCCATAGGCAACTGCCTTTTGATTGATAACATTTAGGGCTTACTATGAAAGAAAATGGTTTTCATTAAGGCATTCTGTGATGCAAACTAGTCAATGGTATCTCAAATCAGCACCATTTCAGTATTTAATTGCATTCTTTTGGTATGAAAAAACTTCACATTGGCATTAATTGCAAATCTACACTGACACACAGCAGCAGTTTGATTTTCCCAGGTGCCATGTGTATACCTGGGACTCATTTGAATATTGTTTCTATTGATTGTGAACTTTGCCTGATTTGGGGGATGTACTGAGGGGAGAAGGGTGGTAATTTCTTGTCTCTGCTATTGAGTCCAGCTGAGCTTATGATACACAATTTAATACCAAGATTTATGTTCCAGTTGTGAAGTATATTTGGGCACTGCATTGTTTATTGGGCACTGCATTGTTTATTGTTTATATTACTGCCAAATATGTACTGGGAATAATGATAATTCTCCAAAAACATGATCAAATTCAATTAGATGACAAAAATTTGAATGATTTAGTCAAAGATGAAAACTGAAAAAAAAAAAAAAAGACATCATGCTGTCTGAAATTAGGTGTATTAACTGGTGGCTTCATCAGCTGGAGTCTTTGCAAGGATCCAGTGCAGAAAGCACTTAAGAAACTTCAGCAGATAAAATCAACTGAGGGTAACATGTTTCCCTAGAAGTGTATGTAAATGTCTTAAGATATACTCTTCAAGAAAAGATTGCATAATCAGTCTCCATTGGCTAAAACTAGCCACTGCAAATATATTGTATGAGATTAGTAGGCCTTCATTTTTAGTGATTATGTTTGTAAGTGTCATACAAATTTGATACAGAATGACATTAATGTAATGATCTAAGCAAGAATTGACATTTATCTATAGCTTAAGTTTGTTCTAGAATTAGTGTCTTAGAAAATCATTGTTGGTTTTAAGCTTTTTTTTTTTTTTTTTATCCTGAGAGTTTGGTTTGTATGTCCAACAGAAGAATTTTATTTTTATTTCTTTCTATCCACATAAGACAGTGCAGATTCTGGTGAGAACAGGCATAGTCTTGAAACAATGTTATATACATCTTACATAATGTACAACAATAGAATTTCTTTCTAGACAGATCTCTTGTAAAAATAGCAAAAATTGTAAGATCAGATTGTTTCCTGAGATGACCACTGTTTGGGGTAATACAATTTACATAATGAAAATGCAATTATTATAGCATCTATAGCATCAAAGAGTCATAGAATGGTTTGGGTTGGAAGGGGCCTTAAAGATCATCTAGCTCCAACTCCCCTGTCATGACAGAGACACCTTCTACTAGATCAGGCTGCTCAATTATGTATATTTTACATTTAATTTTAGCAACATAACTCCAAAAACACAAACCTAAATACTACCTTTCCACTAGTTCCTTGGATCTCTGAAATCTACCCTCGCCTACCATGGTGTGTACATAAGCAAAATGATTCTTAGATGTCCTCCCTTCTATGAAGTCTATGAAGGTAACAAGCCAAAGTGGTACACCTCTAAGTACAGGTGTTCATAGAAACTGGTCTGTTTATTGTCACTCAGAAAATTCAAAATGTAAATACAAACCATTATGTTTATTATTAAGAAACTATATATAGGATTAAGCTACTGTTTTTTGTTTGTTTATTTGTTTCTGAGTCTTACCTTTTATAAGTAGGCTCAAGGCAATTCTAGTATAGCATGAATTACCCAGTAGATTTGATAGTGTTTTGCTTTTATAAAAAGCCTAGCAAACATATGTTACTGATGACTTTTATTAAATGTGTCTCCAAAATACCAGTAAGTACATGACAAGAGCACTTTATATTTGAAATGTGTATGACTTCTATATTTGATGTATGAACCCAAATCCACCCAACAGAATTGTTGTAACCTTGTTGGCAAGTCAACATAAAGTTGGTGACAGTTTTTACTAAATGGGCTTCCAGCCAGTTTGTCAAATTGGAATGTTTGTGCTTACTGGAGCTGATAGCCAAATTTTTCTCAGTCACAAAGTTGTGATTTCCCAAGGAAATCTTCCTACAGACTATGCAACAAAGCAATACCCATGTGATTTTAATTTTCAAAATTGTTAAATGCCTAAATATTATCAGCATATTATCTGAATTTATCTAATCTGTCAATTGAAATGCTAGGAATGAGGTCAGGAGGCAAAATACAAGCATCCAGTTCAGAAATTCTGGATCTGACCTGGGTCCAATACTCTTAAAAATGTTTATCATTGTAACAAATGCTCCTTGCAATATTTCTCCATTTGACTGCCTTCAAAAGGCTTGGATCTTTTTCTTTGATATCTGGAATGTATGATACCCAGCTTTGGACCAACCAAGTTGCTTTTTTTCATGTAATACAGCCTTGTAAACATAAGTTATTTTAAGTCAATTGTGTATTAGCTCTGTGAAGTCGGTGAATACTTGATGAAATGCTTTTTCCTTACTGAAATATTCATGAAGCTAATTTTCAACAATCAACAAAATCGAGCCATGTTTTTGAAAAAGAAAACAACATCTTTCCATATCTGCATGTTGAATACAAATCAAAAAAATCCTAAAATAGAAGTGATCAGATTTACTTTTTGTATTTGCTCCTGATTTGATGAGAATTTTGAGCCCCAATCAGCCAGCAAGTGAATAGCTCCTTTATTATCACTTTGATTTCAGCTATCAGCCATCCTCTTCTGGGAGCGAGTATAAAATAATGAACTTGATACTGAACCTGTAACACAACCCTGACCATAGCAGACACTTAGAATTCTGAGGGAGATTTCATTTAATCTAATTTTTCAATATCTCTAAAAGTTATTAATAAGAAAATTTCCTATCCCTCCCTTCTCCCCCTCCAGTATTTAGCTCATTTCTGACACATGCTCTGGCTAACATTTTCATGATGTACAGGGGAAAACTTCAACCAGTATGTACCTGTATTAAGTCCACCAAGGTCCATCAGATCAGCATAATTTGGTCTAATCATTAATTTTAGATGATTGCTGCAGGCTGAGGAGAAGTTTAATTTGCAAGAAATTCTTTCTGTATATTGTTTTTGGCTTTGAACTCAGGAACATACTTAGAACTTTCCAAAATTCAGAATTCTTTCTTGAAGATCCACAAAAGGACACAAATGCCTTCAGAAAATCTCCTGCAGCACCTATCATTTCAGATGAGCAATCTAGAGATGAGCAAGTTGACACAATGTCAGTTCTAATGGAAAAGGATGCACAAATTCAATTGTATGGTGTAAGTTGGATAAATGCACGATGGAAGCCAGGTAAATGGGTGGACAGGAAAGATACATGGGCTACTGACCTCCTTATCCACCTGGAAGTGGAGTTTGATAGTGGGAAAAAGATCCCAAGCTCTTACATAAGGTATATACGTCCTCTACATGGTGCATGTTGAGAATCAGGCCTTTGGAAGAGCCCCATGGAGCTTTACTCCTGAGCAAGGAGCACCCTGGAATTAGCTGGAAGGTCTGCAAAAAAACAAGATGCTGCACATCCTGCCCAGGTAGGGAGTGAAGCCATGCAAATTACATGTCTAGCTCTTCTGTTCCCCTCAAATCCAAAGTTTTGGATTGCCCCTGGAGTTCAGAGACACATTTTAGAAAGGATTAATGTTAGTAATGTTAGTGTTAGAAAGACACTGTTTAGAAAGGATTTACTACTTTCTTAAAACTGATCTGGAGAAGGAGGAATATGGTAGCTGTGCTTGCCATAAGCACAGTGGCTTTAGTAGTGCCTAGGAAACAGGAGAGAGGAGTTACTTGCCCTCCTCAGCCCGAGGCTGTTAAAAACCTTATCTCCTATCTCTCCTAGGAAATGCTGTCAGCACCAGGCTAGCTGAGATGCTGGCTGGAGGCAGTCCCCACCCTTCCTGTGCAAGCTTCTCCCCTGAAAAACAAGAATTACAAGGAGCATTAGGAACAAAAGCAATAATGTAAGAGGTGATATCTATTATATTGCCAAAGGTTAGGTGAGCTCCAAGAGTGTCCACTGTAATGTGCACCTGAAATGCAGCCTGCCCTTGAATCCTTGTCGTATTGTTCAACAGCTAAGTTTGCCACCAAAGAGATGGGTGTTTCTGGCCATCCACAGTGCTGCTGCTTTGGGTACCTGGCAATATGGGAATCAGACAGGGTGCTGGGCAGCTCCAAATGTAGCTGACCCTTGAGCTTCTGATCATCTGAAATGAAACCCCAAAACCAAATGGCAGTGTCTCAGATGTTCTGCCTAAATCCTAGTATAGGAATAGCAGTTCTCCAGTGGAACTAGCTTTAACTCTTCTTAAATGTTGTGTAGTTATAAATTCATTCACATAAACACCTCAGGAAATAAGAATAAAATGTGCTCACCATAAAAAGAGCCCTAACTTAAAACAACCAACCAACAATGACAAAAGTTAGCTGTGAAATGGTCAAGTTAAACAAGACAAGACTAATCCTGGTCTGTCCATCTTCAGGCTTCCAGATCACGCATGACAGATTTGAACAGGCCTGGGGGAGGGGGCTCCTTGTTGGCTTCACTGCCTATTTAAATAGCTGGCCTTTTTCTCACTTGGCAGAATTTCTAGGTATCGCTTCTTTAAGTAGATAAACTGTTCTTTTGGCTAACTTAGCTCTTCTGAACAACTGAAATATTTTGGAACAGACACCAAGTACAACATAAACCTGAGCATGACATAAATACAAATGTAATTTAGAAAGACCACTCCTGGTCAGACTGAGTCAGCTGCATTTTAGATTGTTGACAGTGTTATTTCTAATGGAAACAAATAAAGAACACTTGCACACTAGTACAGAGTGATGAGAAGAAATAATCTGGGCCTTTCAGATGTACTAAAAGTTCTGTAAGGCAAGAAGCTTTCAGCACGTTCTTGCAAAGCAACCATTTCTCTTCCAGTGTGAAGATTTGATGCTCTGAGATATCCTTTGACCACTATGGATCTACAAATGCTCTTTAATTCTTTAATTGTGTTTTACTGAGTTCATGCTTGTCATGCAAGATGTAACATGCATTCCACAGCTAGATAGCTGGTTTTGTTCACAGAATGAACAGCTCTTATTTCTGAACCTCTATCTTTTATGGTACTGCTATTACAAATGAGTATAAATATCTTTATTTACAGAACTAATGTAGGTATCATTGTCATTCTCTGGACACCGTGTCTGCATATAGAAATGAAGAAACATGTTAATGTGATAATATAATGATTTATTACTATTGCACATACAATTATATAGGGATCCTTATCCATCATTAAAAGTATTTTGTTTTAATTTAGTATCCTTTAGAAGCAGCTTAAGATAAAAAGCCAAGATACACCATTTCTATTTACACTGAAAGTTAATTAAGATTCTGATAAAATGTAAACTTAAACTACAGTATATTCTAAGTATTTATATAAGAGAATAATGAGCGTGTCTCATTCAAGTTTAATTGTATCTCCTTTAAAATTGTACTCCAGAAAATATCTTCTTGCATTTGCAAGTGTCCCACATTAAGTTATTCAGGAATAAATCTGGAGTATCTAATCCCAAAGTAACTCTATTTACATAACTTCCTATGTAGAAGAGATTTTGGAGTGCAATAACATATTCTGTTCTATATACTCTAATCTGGACTACTTCCCACTTAAAAAAAAAAGCTTTGATGACTTGGTCCAATTTTGTCCCATTTGTCTGTGAAAATAGTCTTGGGGGCCAGATAGCTGAAGTAATGCTGATAGATGACCAACTATTAGTTGACCTGTTTCTAGAAAGAATGCCTAATTTTCATCATCCTCATTCTGGCATTCCTCTTGCTATGATCCATAGTAACTTTGCATATGTGAGATGTCAGGATTAGGGTCTGCAACTAAATGCATCTCTGAGCTGCCTGCCTGAGTTCAGGTTATATTCTATTGATGACTTGATGCTGCAGTATACAGAATATTATAATGCAAGGGATTTCAGCCTTTGATTGATTGTCTCAGAATCTTTGTTAAAAATCAGCCATTTATGCCTTGATTTAGAGTCTAGTCCATAATCTACATGCCTTCTGCATAACTCATGCAGAGGATGTAATGTAGCACTGTGAAGAATGACTAATTCTTTCTCTATTATGATGACTCACTATTTGTTGTTCTAAGAAATAGGCTTTTTAAATTGTGGCTCTCCCTTAAGTTTTTTTTTTTTTTCCCTTCTTTTCATTTTTCCTCCCTTTTCGTATTTACTATTTATCAGTCTAGGCAGATGAGAGACTTTTAAATTTTTCATATAAATTTTCCCCCAGTATCTTCCCTTAAGTATTGTCTGTAGAATTTTTACCTCCTACAAGAAGATTTAAGAAAAGATCATTCAAGTATCTAACATGATGAATAATTTAGCATTTGAAAGACATATTCTCTCAATGCTACAATTAAAGCACAGTTGCTCCTTACAATTATATGTAAAGAAATTTTCTATCTAATCCTGTTGATTAATCATGTCTTCCTTTTTTTTCACTGTGACTAGCTGTCTAAATTTACATACCTCTTGCAATTACCTAAAGCACAGACCCCCAAACTTCTGCTGTTATAGCTGTCTATAGCTAATTAATGGTGGAAACAAACAGAAAGGTGTTTGGCTTTTAGTAAAATTCAGGTAACTTATTTATCTATTTTATATTTCCTTTGGACTGATTCATAGTTGGGCATGCAGCTGAGATGTTTCAGTTTGCAGATTTTGCTTCTTTTCAAAACCCTGCAGATTTTCTCCATTTTATGGTACAAAGAGAAGTTTACTGTGCATTAAGCCAATGTAATAAAATGATTGTATCCTTTGGCAATGTCAGCTACTTTGAACAATAGAATTCTTTTGAAAACATCAGCCAGCAGTACATTCTTGTGGCACACACTTCAGTTTTGTGAAACGATTGTTTTTATTTGCTTTGGGTTGGCTCAGTGATTGTATGCACATTTTTTAAATTGCCTTGTCATGACTTATTTTCTTTAAATCATTATATTATTAATGTTTGCATGCCTTGTGATGCCTGAATTGGCTGCATCATTTCACCTGGTGAAAATGACTACAGATTTAAGACCTACTTTATCTCTCTATTAGATGGATGTTGGCATGCACTTAACTTTGAAAATCTGCCCCCTCGGTAGCTATGACAACTGGTGATAGATTCTGGGGTATTACAAGCGAAAATGAAAGGTGAGTGAACAGCACAGAGGATAAGAAGAATTTCTCTCTAAGTTTAGTTACTGTCCACTTCCCCACTGAATTTCTTTGCAGCCTTGGTAGTGAAGGGACTCTGCAAATACCTCAAATTTAGGTCCAAGCTTGTTCATATCCTATATACTGTGTGCTTCTGTGTGAACATCTGTAAAGAAATGAAAGTTAAAAAAAAAAAAAGGACATCATGTGAAATTAGGTTTTCTTTTGTTTTCTTTTAGGGTCCTTGATTGCTTGTCTGGATACATCTCCACTTTTCAGTGTGAGGCTCTCTTTTCGGTAAAGAGACCACAGGCTATGGGGATTTCCTCATCCTTCTGGACTTGTATCTCCTCCCTACTCATCTGTTGTCTCAGTTCAGAAACTGAGGGTGAGGGTAGTGACAGTCTTTGCAGGACACCTTGCCTTTCAACAGCTTTCATGTGCTGGAAAGTGGAGGAAAGGTGCTGATCTCCAGCATGTAAGCCAAAGACCTTCTGACACATACATACAATCATGGAGAGAAAGAGCAGCACTCAAATCATCTGCTGAAAATCTCTCTTTCTCCATGATTGAAATGCTCCCCGATATGCTTCTGGCCTGGGGAAAAAAAAAAAAAAAAAAAAAGAGAGAGGAAAAAAATAAAAAAAAATAAAAAAAAAAAGAAAAAAGAAGGAAGAGAAGAGACTCTGTTATCTGCCTCTTTTATCAAGACTGATTTCAGCTGCTTGGGAAGAGATGACAAGAACCCTAGAGAACAGGTCTGCTTGACTTTCAGATCCCTGCAGGGCAAGCAGATTATTATTATTATTTTCTATTTAGACTTATTTGCAAGGCAGAGCTCTTAGAAACAGGAAAAGCAACTTATCCTTGAAATACCAAAACGCTATTTTATTCATTTCTCTTGGATTTCTTACTGAAAGCAAGAAGGCAGTGCTAACAGAGAAGGAAGAAGAAAGGAAAGGAAAACAGAAAAAAAAAAGGAATGGAAAAAGAAAACGGATAGGGGAAAGGGGAAGAATTAAAACTGTCTGCCTTGAATAATTTGCTAATCTGTAGGCAGTATTTATCAGCTGAAGCAAAACAGCTTTTTGTGCTAGCTTTGTTGATAAAACCAGACCACTATCAAGTTTGCCTACATTTGTTGTAGCTTTTTAGACAAACTGGTACAAAGCCAGAAATAATAAAATGGGCCAAATGGCCTTGGTCAGTGGAGGCATCCGCAAACCAGTGGGGCTAGCCTTCCTAGCTATTTGGGAATCACCTGATGAAACCGAACCCGAAATCCCCAAAGCAGCTAGGGCCTACAGGTGTGTGCAGTGGACTGGGGCTAGGGCTCAAGGACATGTGATGTTGCACTGGATGGCATAGTTACACAGAGTACTTACTGTTACAAAGTGGACAGTGTTAGCATGGCAAAGGGAAAGCTAAAGCAGAGAGTTGAATTAGAATAATGAGATTTCCTTGTGTATAATTCCAAGTCCTTTTCTTGTGCTGCAAGGGCTATAGTGACAAAGCACTACAGTGCTTACTTGAACATTTTCAAGAGTGGCTGGTGTGGTTTGTATTGTGGTCTGTAAAGTATATTGTTAGTTGTGAGCATTGCTGGCATACAGGCAGCAAGCCTGCATGGCTGAAGTGTTTGCTGCCTTTATGCAGCTGTGCCTGTTATGCTCCTGTCTTTCCAATCCAGTCTTCCTAATAAAGCTTAAAAATTAGAAAAAAAAGTTATAAAAAAGCCTTGTACATCACACTCAAGTGAAATGCTCTGCTAAAAAGGAGGTTTGTAAATCTTGATTTAATCAAAATTTAAATGAAAATCTCAATCTGTGAATCACAGGGACATTTACTAACAATTTACTCTATTTCTGAACTTCCCCTGGTAACATGCTAGGCTGTATAGATGACAGAATGACTTTGTCAGGAAAATTCCTTCTGATCTGCTTCTGCTTTTTATGTTGTTTTCTATCACATTTTTGAATATTTTTAGAGCTAGAGAGGGTGAAAACATTGAATAAGACCAGGGTTGTGAGCATTTAGAAATATTTCAGTGGAGAAAGTACAAGCTGTATAGATGCCTGAAATAAACATTATGCCTGATGAATGTGCTGGAATTCTTTGAGTGCACTCTAAATTGGCAGGCAGAAGTGAAAAAAAAATACAAATAATTCTGTTTGGAAGACAAAGCTGTGTATCTCAGAGGAAAAACAGTACCTGTCTTACAAGACCAATGGACTTTCTGAATGGACCTCTGTTCACTTTCTGATCTGTTTTTCTCTTTTTCCTGCATCTTTCTTATATCTTCAACTTTCCTTAAATCTTCAGACAGAAAAAAAGAACAAAATATTAATGTTTGTGCTATTAAAACAATTTTTAAAATTCTTATTATTATTTTGTTTGTTTTTGCAATGTATTGAATGGTCCTTGGCAACCTGCTTTGATCTTCAGTGGTCCCTTTCAATCTCTGCTGTTCTGTGATTCTATGACTCTGTGAATCCTAAGATTTTGCTTCAGTGTCTTCCTGGCAGTGCATTTTCAGTCTATCTTAGGATACTCAAACACAGTGCTGTTTTTCTGTCTTTGCTCTACCCTTTTCAAGTCAAATTAATCTGTGTCCTAGTGCTTACACAGGTGTTTGGGTAGTGTGGTTGTGATCACGCCATGCCGTGTGTTTATGTGCACTGCTCTTTCAATGGTGGGATAAGTGGCTTCTAGGTGTACTGTACCTATTTCTTCTGTTGATG
The DNA here is from genome assembly GCF_964211835.1 of Anser anser. Lineage (NCBI taxonomy): Eukaryota > Metazoa > Chordata > Aves > Anseriformes > Anatidae > Anser > Anser anser. Next base: position 38,828,804 of record NC_139723.1, read on the forward strand.
TAAAAAAATTCCATATACCCACAAAAAGATAAAACAAAAGAAAAATCCCCTCAAAACAAACACACAAACAGCAACATTTGCTACTGTCTCATCAGAATATTGGAGGAAGTCTGTATGGCTCTAGTCTTTTTTTCTTCAATAGAAGAAAGCTTTGAAATTTCTACCTATGTATCCAGGTTTTAAACATGCATATTTACTGACTAAAATTAATAAAGTTTTGGTTTATTACTCACATTTTGGTGCTAAACGCATTTCTTTTCATGGCATCTACTCATGACTCTTGTTATAGTACTAATGCAGGAAGGGGTAATTTCACCTTTTATCCAATATTACTTCTTTCAGTTAATGTCCATATATTCTGAGTCTACCAAATCTACATGAAGTTACTTTCCAATCCACAGTCCCTCAGTGATAGATTTTTGTAAATAATCTTGAAACAAGAAATCTTTGTGCTACTGCTAATTTAATATCTTTTAGTGATTTTCTTTTATCACTAGGAGAATATCTAGAAGAGAAAGCCACCCTCCTTCAATTTAGGGGACCAAAGCACAATGGGAATTTCCTTATCGGAAGCCTTTCCCTTACTTATTCATATAATTAGCCTTTGTCTTCTGTATCAGGCTTATTAAGTTCACTGCTGTGTTTTGAAATGACGTCCTTGGAGCCTCCATAGAATTCATTATTACCTTTTTGCCTCTTCTTGTGGCCTGCAAATCCTACCCTTTCTCAGAGTTTTGAAATGATAACTTTTTTTTTTTTTCAAATTAATTTAAATGAATACATACCTATACCAAAATCCATTTTTAATATCTCAAAGTTTGATTACTCCCCTTCCTTCCACTTGGTTCTCTTGTGCATCAGAGGACTGCTTTTCCCTATTTACAGAGAAACAGAAGGTTTAATATTACTTCGGAAGTGAGAGTTGTTGGAAAGGTTGTTGGGCCCTCTGGTCAAAGCAAAAAGGAAGAGCTGGCATGACAGTCCTGTGTTTTGCTCATGTATCTTGACACAAAATAATAATAATAAACAGCAATAACAACAAAAGTCACAACCAACAACAAAAGAAAAAACAACAAGCTTTAAAATTTTAATGCTATTTTAATCTTTTGGTTAAAAAATCCTGGATATCCCCATTGAATTTTCATTTTGGAGGTGATACTTTTCCTTAGATTGAACTGTGTCTGAAAGGATGTTTGTGATTTAATGTTAAATCTTGATGAAAATGCTGAAAGAATGACTGTGAAGTCCTTCTTAAACTTTGAGGGGACTTTTAACTGAAGTATTTGAAATGAAGTGTAATTTTAAATGAAGCAAGGAAAACAAGGTCATTGTTTCTCTCTGAACAAATTGCAGGAATTTTTTGAACATATTGGAGTTAAGCAGAAAATTTCAGGGTAGCTGGATGTTTAACTTCATTATGCTCCTGTCTAACTACCAGTTAGTATTAGCTGTTCTGCATGAAATATTTTATGAATTTCGGTACCAGAGTAGCAGAAGTTTGCTATCTGTACCTGGCCTGGTAAGAGTTTGGAATAACTTATTTTGGGTTCATCAAAGAGCCCTATTTTATTTTAGTTTCTTAAAAATGTTTGAAAATATGAGCAAACAAAAGATATGGGCACAGAGACAACAGTGGCTGCATCCAGCCAACATATACTTGCCAGATGATAAGTAAGTTAGTCACCAGTGTGGCTTTGTATCTTGGATAATATCAACCTAAAACAATTTGGAGCAGTTTAGCCATGACAGGTACTAGGGTTATGGTCATACTCGTGCACTTTGCTAGTACTCTAAAAAGGCAGCTTGTATTTTTTCAATTTTAATCTTTTTGCTAGCTATCAGCAGATATCTAGCAACAGATTTTTCAAATCCTAAATTGAGCCCATTTGTTACACCCGTGTTGGTGTGGATAACCATTCCTCTGGCTTAGCTAATGATTGCTGTTTCCTTGTATATTTCTGTTTGGATCTGCTATACTTCTTTTTTTTTCTTAATAGGTTGAAAAGCAGAGGTGGAAGGGAGAGGTCAGTATTGCCTACATACGCCTTCCAAAGGGTAGGAATTCTACCTTCATGCAAAATGGTTGGCCTGATCTCACAGAAGTAGTTGTTTAGATCTCCTCCTGTGCCATTATCTGCTGTGCTTATAATAATTATTCCCATTGACTGTAACAAAAACTTTTGTGGCATTTAATGATGCCACTTCCATTCCTTTGCTGACTTGATCCACAGGCTGCTAGATGTTATCCACCTGCCAATATTGAACCCAATCTGATCATTCATAATAGAGAGTTTTATGCAATTTTCCACTCAGTTTGCCAAATTATTTGAAGGCATTTTTTGATATTGGAATGATATGGCAAATAGCAACAGGCTTACTGGTTTGTCTACATTCAAGGTGACAATATTTCTATTCAGATTCATCCAGATTTAACTGTCCTTGACTTGAAAACATCATTAAAGATTCTAAATTGCTCAGGAGAAGATACTGCTTCCAAAAGCTTAAAAATCTCAGTTGGGAATCCATCTGTGCCTGCAGCTTTTTTTCCTGTTGACAAATACTTAATTACCTGGCTAATTTTCTGATGCAGAATTTCTGTCTCCTGCCTAAGATGCTACATTTAATCTGGGAGGGATTTTCCCCACCAAGACTGATGGAAGAGAGGTATTTCTCTAGATGGAAAAATATAATCTCTGTGCAACATATAAATTTAGTCTCGTGACCTCAATATAAGCTGATGGTTCTTTTTTCTTCTTCATTGTTGTTTTTGTTGTTGTATCTCAGAATTCTTAGCTGCAGTTGTTGCTTTCTGAACTGTCAAGTCTGTTTTATTATTTTGCCAAAGAAATCTCGCTCTGCGATTTGGGTAAGAGTTCTCATTATTTTTTGATGTTGAGCGGTTTTACTCTGCACATTTTTTTTGATTCATCAGTCGCTAATCAAATAGTCAAAAGCCATTTTTAATGACATCTGGGTGGTGATAGAACACATGAAACATGTTGTTGATTAAAGTGGTTGGTATCTAAAAATAACAATATGGACTTTATTCTGAAGCATAGATGAAGCCAGGATGGATAAACTGCAATGGAGTCATACTTAGTTCTTTAGGACTATAGTTTAGAACCTGCATGCAAGTGAAGATTATCAGGAATAAGCTAAAAGTAATTCATGAACAAGACACTATGAGTTATAGTATCTGGAGCATATGACTCTATTGCTATTTTTAGGCAGTGATTCTTCACAGACAAAATTCCACTGTCCTAAGCTCCGAAATTTGGGCACGTTATTTATAATTGTGGTGTCTCATCTTCTTCATGAGGAAAGGAAGCATCATAAAAAGGAAGAGTGAATTCTATTAAACTCAAAGGAGCGTTGTGAGCCTTGGTTATTTCATTAGAGTTTTGCAAAGCAGTCTGAAATCTTTGAGTAGAAGGTGCCACTAGAATGAAAACTAGAATGAAAACTATTCAGGCTGAGTTTTCATTCTAGAGTTTGCATAGTCCATACTGAGAGAACAGTTTCATCAACACCTCATGATCTTACTGGAAAACAAACAAATAAATTGGGAAAAAAAAAAGGAAGAAGAAAAAAAAAACTGAATAATTTTTTTTTAAACACATTAGCAAAAGGCAACATTAAAAATATGCAACATCAGAGATTAGTGGTCCCATTGCAGGCTTCCAGAGTTTTTGTAGATTCCATGAAATCTTTTGGGACTTTTGCAGGCCATGATATAGGAAAACTGGCACTGATCTGATTGTTGCTGCTACAGCTTCTGCCAACAATGGAGGGAGACAAATAAACAAAACAAAACATACAGGCAAAGGTGCAGAAAACAAGGATTTGAAATTGCAAGGGGTGGGCAGGAGACAACCCTGGCAAAGAGACAGGTCTGCTCTACCTCCATCCTGTGGTATGATCTGTGTGGCTTTGGACAGAATTTAGTGAACTTCAAGTATTATTCAACCTTTTCTTCATTTCTCCTGTATCTCAGAGGTGTTTTGTACTGTGAGGGCTAGATCCAGGGATGGAAGGCATTGACTCAGAGCTAAAGGCAGTCTGTGCACAAGGGGATATGGGGACTCTCATTTTGTGCCCAAAGAAACTGTGGATGCAATTAAGATATTAAATTCAAGGAAACTGTATACATTAGCTGGAGGAGTTTAGTAAATAGTTAAAGGATCAGATAATCCTTCCTTTATTGCTGACTTACATTAGCTCTTTACTTCCAGGTACAGTGTGCTTTTTTCTTTCAAACAATGTTTTCTAGATTATCTTCCTTGAAGTGGATTTAAGCAGTACCTGGCAACAACTCTTTTGTATTTTCTAGTAGCTCCAGCTTTGCTTTCCAGGCTTGTGGCTCATCTACAGTGTAAAGAGTCCCACGGCAGGAAGGCAGCAGAAGGAGAAAGGAGGTCAATGGGCAACCCTTGCCTCCAAGGTGAGCGTGTGATCATCGCAGCACCAAACCTACCCCTTTCCTTCTCTCTACATGCAGATCGGGATTAGTCCCTGGCAGCAGTACCTGGGGTGCTGCAGTTAGAGCTACATGTCTGTAAACCACAGCATGGCAAAGATGCCTGCATGTGCATGCAGATTATGTGGAAATTATATCCCTTCCTCATCCTCATCTTTTACTCAGGTTCCACCTGGGGAGAGGCTGCCACTGCTTTCCAAACTGTTATAAACCAAGCAAAACCAAATTTCAGGTGAGACCTCCTTCTTTGGCTTTGGTTCAAAACTATAAAGTGGAAAACTCCTTTCCAGAGGTCTATGCAAACGTCTGGCTCTTTAAGTTGGTCTGAACTAACTACTGTTGCCCTTGCTTTAAAGAAAATGTCATAAGTTGTTTAAAGAAGAAAAAGAAAGAAATTTCTCAAGAAAAGCATAAACATTCGCAGTGCTGCTCAGCAGAAATATGCTGTGGCCTCTTTCCACCGGGAAGGCAGAGGAAATTGGGATTTCACCCCTCTGACCTCTTTTAGGAAAAAAATACATATAACTTCAAATAACTACGTTTTGGTGTCAGCGTTCAACAGAGTTCCAAAAAAAAAGAGAGATGAAGTCTCCTTTCCCCTTCCTCTTGAGCACAGAACAGGAAAAAATCTAGTATTATCATGTCATCTTTGTACAAGAGAGAACTATTTTTAATTTTCTGAACTTCCATCTTGTAAGCATGGAAATACAACAGCTTCTTTAAAAAACCCAGCAGGGATTTTTCTGAATGTGCACAACACAGGGTCAGCTAACAGGAACAAAAAAAAATAAAAAAAAATAAAAAATAAAAAAAATTCTGCTAGCACAGTCATAGCTGTATCTTAAAATCTAGATGCTAAACAGACACGTGTGTTCAACCAGGCATCTTGTCCATGCTGCTTGTTCTTAAGGTACAAACAGTACAAGCAGCAACTCAGTGAGATTCTAGTTCCAGATGAGCAACTGGGTTCTGCCAAAATAGAAATATACTGTTAATTTTCCTCGGTGACAGCACTGCCACATCGTCATCCTACATGACATCCGATCATATCCGGTTGGACTTAATGCTTTAAAGTACTAGACATCAATGAAAACAAAGACAGGGGTAGCAGTGGAGGGCGTTTGACAGCAGGATGGCACCACTCCAAGCTCTCAAGGCAAGTCCCTGGCAAATAGTAAGCAATTTTGTTGGAAGAGCAGTGAGCAGAACGGCCCTGAGGCATGCATTTATCCTGAGGAGGTGCATTGCAGCAAATGGGTGTGGGGCCGTTGTGGATGATGCTGCCCTGGTGGGAGAGGAAGACCCCAAGTCCCTGTGTCCTCCAAGAGTGGAGCAGCACAAGGGAGAGCACTGGTGGGGAAAGGAACAGGGCAGAGAAATGGGAAGCAGTGGGAGGTCTTTATTGATGTGACACAAGTGCCTCCGTGGCTTCGAGTTGTCCTGAAGGTGGCTGGGGGCAAGGGATGGCCACACCAGAACAAGCATGATGTCAACGCTTGTCTGATTTGTGAAAAGTCCAGAGCACTGGGATCCCCTCCTAGGCCTCAGGATGGGGTTTGTCTAATGATGTTAATCTGCTGGTACACAGCAAGGTGTAACCCCCAACCTTCTTCTGAAGGTGTCCTACATGTACATGGTATGATTTGAGACCAAAACCCCTTTTACAGTGGAGTTGTCAGCAACCCGTTTACTGTTGTAAATCAGGTCAAATCTGGAAAGATTAGTCATCCTTCTGTGTCTGATGTGTCTCTTCTGTATTTTATAGTATGTAACTGTGGGTGCTTTAAAAGAGCATGTGAATTACAGGTATGTGATTGGGAGTCTGCCCTCCCTTAGTAAAGATGTCAGTCACCTCCTGACTCAACCTTAAGCTTCAAAATAGCCTATAAGGTCATAGAAAAGCCACAGAACTCAGGATTTTTGCTGAAAATAGAGTCCTTATGTCTTTTTCCAATATGGATGTCTTTTAAATAAAAGCTAGTGGCAACAATTACAATTGAACGGCTGTGTCACAAGCTCGACGGTACCACAAACCACAAATAATAATCCTAGAGAATAAGGGAGGATAATAATCCTTTCTATGCATTTCTTTCTGCTTTCCCTTTGTAGACTGATGTCATCATTATGAATTGTCAGTTCCTGGGATCACAGCTAACGCTCTGGTGGTTTTGTTAGAAAGATAATTCATGTAGTGGCAGAAGCTAATTGTTCTTCGGATTTGTCCTTCACTGTAGAATTTTATGAATAAGTTTATAAGTGAATTTGAACCTTATCTGAGCCTTTTGGGTTTGTCCCCTGGTGCCACTAGCTTTATTCCCAGGTTAAATCATCCATCTAATAAAAGTCCCTGCTTCCAGAATTAGCTAAGGGGCACTAAGAGGAGCATTTGACACTGAAAATGTAGAAGTAAAAGTACAGTAGTGGCAGCCTTAGGTTTCAGAAATGCTTTCATTGTGTTACCGTCAGCTTTTCCAAAAGCTGCCGTAGCCTCTGGTGACCTGTCTGCAAACACTTCCATTACAAAGAATAATAGGTGAGGCCATCCTTTGTCAGTTCTCTTTCAATATGTGCTTATGAAAATAGCAGAATATCTCATCAGACAAAAGAAAAGCAGGGAGAAATATAAAGGAATGTTACCAATAGGCAACAGTGTAATTGTTGGATGGGGATGATACTGCTTATAATTCTGATATTTCTGTAGTTGTCTTCAATCCCAGCAGCCTCATTTTCAGCAGGATCTGAACCTAATGCTATTCAACAGTTTTCCCTTTAGTATACGAGGTAATTTACCATTTCAGTTGGCCTTGCAGTGACTGAAATATTTAGGGGATTTGTGTAGTGACAGAAATAGATAAGATGTTTGAGGCAAATGGCTTAGCTCTGTTTAGGAAAATCTCCATGGGATTTAAAGGAATGCTCTGATGTAATACAATTGGTGGTTTTATTAAAATTCTTTCTGAGTAACATCTATGGTAAAAGTATATCCTATTCCCACTGTGAAGTCCTTTCTAACCCCTTTCTTCCCGCGCCCCGCTTCCCCCTTCCTCCCCCTTCCCCTCCTCGCCCCCCCCCCCCCCCGACTTCTAGTATCACTCCTGAATGAAAAATTGAGTTAGAAACCTGACTAAAGCTGTAAATAGCACAACAACAACAATGAATACAGAAATGGTTTGGAAGTCTATTTATTATCTTTGTTGATATTTGTCTGTAGATGTGAAAATCACCTATAACCAGATCCTCCTGTGTAAGCTGAAGCTTAAAGCAGTTTCATGCATTTGTTTAAAAAATAAACAACGAAACACCAAGCCTGTAAGCATGTTAGAAACAGATTATCTGATTGCTTACATACCATTTCTACATTGCTAAATAACAGTATGTAAATGAGAGTAATAATACTGATAGGCTATGTAGTACCCTGTGTCCAAGTATACCTCTGTGTATGCACAAATGTAAACATAAATATGAAAATATCTGTATTCACTGATACGAAGCTTGACAGCATATACACAGTGGTAAAAAATTATTATGAAGGATGCACTCTAAAGCACTCAGAAAGCTAAGAAATACCAAAAACTGAACGTTGCTGGGGCAACCTTGATTTGGTTTCCTGGTGTGTCTTTGCTGCAACTGAAGCTGTTTGGGAATTTTCAATATAATGTTTTAGTCAGAAAATTCCAATCTATAAAAATCAAGACACTCATGCACGCATTCCAGTTTTTACAAAACTTTTCTCAAGTCCAGACTGGAAGCTTTATGATGAGAGATTTAAGTTAGGGCTGCGTCAGAATAGTTGTGTGAACCTGGCTCATTCCAGGAGAGAGCCCTAATTAGGTGTCTTCCAGGTGACTTCCCAGGCTCGGGCACTATTTTATTTCTCTGTATTTCCTTGGTTTCTGTCTTGAGGCTGCAGGACCATATTGTAGAAGTGCTGAATGCTCACAGCTGCAGCTGTAGTCAATGGAAACTGAGCTTAGAAAATACAATGCTAAATAATCATAAAAAAAACAGGTTGCATGCATTTGAAATTGCTTACCAACTTTGAATATCTCTGCCTCTCTTCTCAATCTATGAAATCATTCATTAACATTTGTGTATCACTCCAGCACTATTATGGTAAGCACCACAGAAAAGCCCTTGAGGTAATTTTATACTCTTTTTCTTTCAGAGAGAGCTTGAATAGTGTTCGATGAATAAGGCATTAGGCAACAGTGTACTGAACAAGAAGAGAATAAAATATTAAACACCTACATGGCACTGTCCTTCCCAAGTAATTGAATGAGGCAGAAGTCCTGTGTTAAGAAACTTGCATGTGACTGTGTTGCCATACATGATGACAATAAATATATAAAACAGAGGTTGAATTAAGGTTGCACAGGCAGTCTTACTGTTGGGATTTCCTACATCCTGAATGCTTAACTTTGTCTTCTTTTAGCAGAACAGCATTAAGGTGGGATTTCTGTGGGTAACACGTGTAATTTACAGAGAGAGTATGTGCCAACTTTTTTCAACAGAAAGATTTTATTGGGATGCATTTGGTTGACCTCATTATTTCTAAAGAGTCAGTAACTGGAATTATAGTTAATTAATATGTTTACAAAAGTTAAGTACATTGATCTGTGCAGGAGAAGCAATAATTTCACCATTGATAGGTTGTCAAGGCCTCAAATGAAAGTTCAGAAAAAATACTTCTTGTGCACAAGCATAGGCCTTGCACAAGCATAGGCCATACTTAGTGCTTCTTCATTACCCAGCTGCTGGAAATCTGAATCAGCTGTGGCCTTCTTACCACTACTGCAGCGGGACTCATGGTGAAGGTAGGAACAGATGAGCAAGAGGTGAGGATTGTCCAGTGAGTGAAGGTGTCTTTTAAAGTCAGAAGTCAGAGGTTCACTCTCTAAGGTCTGCAACCTACCTGGGAACATCTCATCACTGATGAGTTCTGGACAAATGTGTTGTGCCTCTGGATCTTCTGGACTTACAACACAATCTCTTGATGTTTAGTAAGTGGTCATTCTTTCCTTTCTTTTTTTTTTCCTGTTTAAAAAAATAAATAAATAAATCCCCTTCCTATCACTTACGAGGAACAATAGATCAACTTCTAAATGTACCTCTTCAGTGCACTGGTGGGACAGGGGTCAAAAGAAAAAAGTACAGAAATTGTTCCTGTAAATCCACTCTGCACTGGAAGAAAAAAACCTTCCCTCTTTCCAGAGTATGCAGCCATAGTTTCCTTCACAGCTCTTACAATATAGCTTCTGGGAAGCCCATACAGTTAATTCTTCTCCAGTATGCCCAGTCCCCTCCATCCAGAGGATCAAAAACCTAACTGATGGGGTTTTTCTCCAAGAACACAGCTTTATGCCAGCCAACACCAGAATGCTATTCTTTCTTCAATTTCCTTAGAAAATTCCTGCCAGAAGATTCCTGCCAGAAGATGGGCAATCAGTGTTTAGACCTTTAGGGGGAATGAAAACAGAGGAGAGAGTGAAATAGTGTTATGAGTAGCATTACCTTCAGTACCGTAGGGAATGCTCTCCAGAGCAAACAGATATTTATATGAAACTGCTATTACAGGCTATGAAATGCTCCTGTCACCTCAAAGTAAATATGTTTAAGAATGAACTGTCTTTGTTCAATGGAGATCTATTGTATAAGGCAAGCAGGCATTTCCTTGCCTTCTGTAAAGGCGTAGGTTATACATTACCCTCTCTGGAATGTCCATGAGAAAGTTACTTAATACTTTGAGCAGTACTTAACAGGGAAAGGGAAGGCAACTGTTATCACTTGGGCTCCCCTTGGGGGATGCTGTGATGATAACCTTCCTGTTTAAATTTGGGAAATACATAGTGCACAAATGAATGAGCTTCATTGTCTTTGAAGTTTCCTATGTGAGTCACGGTGAAGATTCTACATAATTACATTAAAATTACGGGGACAGGAATCAGCATGCAAACAGGCTACGGGCAAACATATAGTTACGTGATTCTATCAGCTATACAAATGAAAATTAGCTCCCTTTCCATACTACTTGCCATGCTCTCCGTAAGTGTTACATAAGTTAGTGATAATATCTAAATATGTTTTCAGAACTTAGAAAAAATCCTGCCAGGAGAATAAATCAGTGTAAAAGCCTTACAGGAAATTTGCTGAAAGCCAGTATTAGTAATTCATTTAACGTCAAACCTACCAAGCATGCCTATTTTGGGGGCCAAAAACAGAAGTTTAAGCCAAGCACTCTAGCAAGAGTGTTTTTCCGTCACTGTTCAGACAACTTGCATTGGCTCATAACTTCGTTTTCACATTGCCAGCGTAGCGTGGAGACACATTAAACAGACAGCAGTGAGAGAGCTGGCAGAGGGGCTGGGAAGTCAAGAGGTATTTAGGAAAGGCTTTCTAAAGGAACAAAGATACAAATACTGCTGATAAACTTCAGAGCTTGTCTAATGTGCAGTGGTGCTACAAGGAAGCTGAGCAAATTCAGATAGTGCTATGTGCTCTCTTACACACTTGCACTCCTGACTAACCCGGCTGTTAGATGACTATTAAATGTAATGTATTAAATGCTGTATTAAGTACAGCAAACAGAAGCTTCCTTCATTTCAGCTGATGTTTGAGGGGAGTGCAAGACTTATTGTAACTATAAGAGAATTTCTGAAGCTTGTTGCTCTGTCAGCCCAAGCATTTCTCTCTGTGGAGGCCAGGGAGGAGAGGGGAGAGGGAAGGAAGTCTTGCAGAACAACCTGAGAACAAGTTTCAACACTGACCACTGCCTGCTAGTCCTTTTATTTATTGCTGTTCTCTTTTCTTTGTTATGAAAGGAAGTCCAAGTCTTTCCCCATGGTAAAGTACACTGTGTTTAGCGATGGGCAACTGAAACGTATACTAAATGGACATTGTTAAAAAAATAAATAAATCAGTTTTTGGTGTTCTAGGTCTTCTCCCAAATGCACGCAGAATGGCAAACACTAAAGGATGAAGTACATAAGCATTCTTGTTTTATCTTATAGGTGTTTATTAATAAATATTTCATGAATTTCTATTTAATTTCTCTAAAATGTCAGCAGATTGATTAGACAGGCTTTCAAAGTGCAGATGGGTTTCTTCCCTAAAATGACTTCTAACTCTGCTCTCCTTAATTTGGGGTTGCCCCTGCTGCAGAATCAGCATGACCAGAATCTGTAAGTTGGAGTGGCTAAAGCCAGCGTCCCCGAGTCCATATTTAGGCATCCAAAGAAATGGTCTGATTTCCAAAACTGCTGAGCAGCCAACAGCCCTAATTGGAGTCCATGGGAACTGTTGGATGCTCAGCACATTTGAAAAATCAGGTCACTTATGTAAGCAACTAATTGTTGCTGTAAGAGCCCGACTTCGGCACCTAGTTTTACAAGAGCTCGATGTCACTTTGCCCAGAAACCCTTCAAAGCCAGGCATCTGGCCTGCACTCATCGCTAACCAGCGTGGAGGCCCTGATTGCTGCTTGTGTTTTGGAAACTGTCCCAGGCAGACAGGGATGCACCCCAACTCTTTTTTCAAGATGCCTCAGGGAGGTGCCTGAGCTGCTGTCTGTCAGTCTGGAGGCAGCAGCCCAGCCTGCCTGTGGCTGTCGCTCTGCCGGCCACCGGGGTGGCTCAGGGGCCATGTTCTCAGCCCTCTTGATTGCCTTGGAGAGACCTGGGCCACCAGATGCCACTGGCAGAGCCTCAGCTGAGTGTCTGATGCGAGAGGGGACATTCCTAAGTGTCCACTATCATATGCTCCCCATTAAAAAGTGTTGTTGGAAACAGAGGATTTATTCTGTTCCCGTTTAAAACCCATGGAAAAAGACCCTGTTCTTGGCTAAAGCATCGTTGCCTCTATGCCAGCAGAGATCAGTCTTCGGCCCAGTGCAGTGTACTGCTTTCCGAAAAGCATTAAGCAAGTACAGGACAAACAGTGCCATGAACTATTTTAGTGCTAAAATGAACTTTGTGTAGTAAACATGGAGAGGCTTAAGTTCACTTAGCACCTAAGTGTGTAGGTTTGCAGAAGTTCTTATAAATCCATATTGCACAACAAGCTCAGTGTGACTGTCATCCTAAAGTAATAGATATTCTTGAACATTGTGAAACATAAATAGGTGTCGTAGTCTGACTTTCCACATCAGCAAGGATCAGTGCAGAGTGTTTTCCCCTTTGTTCTTATGTTTAAAATAGTACACAACAAATGTAAGCAAGTTTCTTAACTCCTGGGTAGGGTCTGGTTTCCTAACTCCTGGAGCTGGGCCAGGTTCTAATCTCGGGCACACAGCATGCATAATCATGTATCTCCACAGACATTTCCAGGTACACGGTACTGCTTATAATTCATCCAAGATTACAATCTGACCTGTGAAGAACATTCTGGAAATGGAGGATACAGGACAAACAAGTCATGCGAAGGAACAAAAGCAGCATCGCTCCATGGGCTGCCCTGAGGCCTGCACCCCGTGAGCCCTGGGAGCTGCTCGCAATAACAGGCCTTGAGTGACAATCGGCAATTTTCAGAAATAGTGCCTTTATGAAAATGCTCTAGTATTATGAAATATTTGCATCCCTTTCATTAAAGCATCCCCACAACCTTTAGAAAGTAGGGCAGGCTGACGGGAATCATTCAAAGAAAAGCCTCACTGGGTGTAACATCAACACCGTCACTTTTAAATTACAAAATTAGTTGTCTTTGTTTAACTTAATTTAGCAGGGACTGGGAATAGCAGCTTGATTGTCAGCCCCACAGATGCAAGTCGTGTCCTTGGCTTTAGGTGAAGTTCAGGGTAACTGCAGCTGGACCACGTCCAGCAGGCTCTGTCGCTGCCCTTCAGCCTGAGCTTGACACTGTCCTCCAGCACCCAGATGATGGATGTGCCCAAGTCCTTTTCTGCTACCTCTGAGAAGGTGCAAGTTGCATATTAAACTCACAACATTTAGCATTTCTGTCATGCCACACATCTTCAAAGCACTTTTCAAGGAGCAGGATGAGTCATACATCTGCCCCAGGGTGGGACAGGGCTGCAAGGCATTTCATCCACCAGGTCCCTGAGGTGGAGCCAGAATGGGCTGCAGCTCTGACACACATGCAAGCATAAGAAGTACAACAGATCCAGTGATCTTTCTGCCAAACTGTGCATTGGATCAGCTCACTGAACCAATACAGGGACTAATCCACCATCTGTCCAAGCTGCTTACTGGCCAGCACTGTAACTCCCAAGAGCGAGGTGGGATATGAGCAGGAGCAAGGAAATAATCTGGGGAGGGTGGTTGAGGAGCAGGAGTTCCTTTCAGCAAATCTCCTGGTTGCATTCGATTGGCTATGGTGTGAAACTACACGTTGAGCAAAGTGTGTGTACATGTACAGCCAGATGCCTTCACTGTTTCTCCTGCACCGATCCCTTCCCGTTGGTGAGATGCACTCATCTCAATAGGGCAAGCACTGCACCTTTCTAATTCAGCTCCCATGTCTCTATTAAAATATTATTCCTAATACTATTAAAGTATTACTTCTATTATTAGGCACTCAAGGAGACACTGCATTTGCAGTACACTGTTGAAAATCGGTAATGTTAATACATCAGCACAGAGAAGAAATGAGGCAATAAATTACGTAGGATTTATACAGTCAGCCCTACAAGCTGAATCACATTTGTTGATGTTTTGATAGAAAATACCTTGCAGTTGACAAGCTGCATTTAGAGTACAAGTTAGTTCCTGTGGCTTATGGGTAGTTGTTGGTATGAAACTTTCCTCCTTTAATGTCTTAAAATATTTAAGTTGTAGGAGGTAGAATTTGGTATTTCATCACTGTTCACCTTTTTCCTTTCCCATTCCAAAAAGCAGCCTCCCCCAACTAATTTATTGACTGTTTTACAGAGTTGCAGTCTGTTCTTTTCTGGAGAGCTGTGGATGGATTTTGCTTAAAGGAATGAAGACAGAAATGTGTGTTTGTGCTTTCTGCTGCACACAGACGTAAGCCTACTCCCCCTTCCTTTCCTTCCTTGTGGCACATACTGTCATTGTGAGATGACGCAGAAGTGCATCACGGTGGAGTATCATGACTTGTCAGGACAGGCACCACCTCTTGCTTTGCTTTAACGCCTGGTCCTCGTGAAATGAAACTTAAAAGCTGACTTACTGATGGCAGCTAGTAAATATTACTGGGAGTCAAAGTTACAGATAGAAAGCTGGCAAGAGGAACCACTCACCTACTCAATATCAAAGAGTTGTGCCTGTGCCAACGGCAGTGAGACGGTGCCAGAGAAAATGTGTTGCAGTAACATTACACATTGCCTTTCTGTGCAAAAATACTGGACCAAATTCAGCCTTTGGTGTAAGCAAAGGCAATTCTGTGAACAGTTCTGGTACTGCACCTACCTGTTTACAGCCATTTGGCCTACAACAATGTGTTTATATTGTGTTAAGTGATTAAGAGCATTTTGCTTAACATGATGCAAACAAAGGAAATTCAGTACTGGGGGCAACGGCATAACTGTCACCCACATTGCTGGGGCTTGGGTGTTAATTGAGAAAAAATTGCCAGTCTGAACTCAGAAATAGAAAGGGCAGAGCAAAGCACACGGGAGCAGAGCCCTTTTCCAGCCGAGAACTGCCCTGACTGCCAGGGTATGGGGAAGATCATGGTTCCCTTCAGCTGATTCTGCCTTTCCCAACAGGACCCAGAAGGGAGAGCATATGCGACTTCTTTTTAAAGGATCTCAAAGTATGTTACCAAGCATGCATGCACCCCCCCCAGCCCCCCTTCCCCAGGCAGCTGCTCTCACCCATCCTCCCTGCAGCCTGATGGGCTACAGGCTCTTCCCTTCTAGCTGCAGGCGGCTTAATGAAGCCAAGACTGGGTTTTGCCCTCAATGTTGTCTATTTCCAGCTCTGCTTTGTACTATAGCTTGTTTTTCCTTAAAATGTGGCTTTCTTAAACCAGATAAAAACATTATCATGGAAAACAATGTGGCAAGCCAGGAGGGCTGCAAACTGGTTAAACCTGAATGTAAACTGTTCTGTAACGAACATTGTTGGTATGTGGGCAATAACCCTGAATAATGTCATTAATTAGTTGTATGCCAGTAACTGTTTTTAAAGGGCATGCTATTTACACTGTAGGCAGTTTAACATGTAATTACATGCTAAGCATGTGTGTTATTTTATCATCATGAACTCTGTGAACGCGGGACAAAATATACATTATAAAGACAGGTGATCTGATTATATTACAGCTAAGATTAAACTTTTTTGTAGTCTCTTAGAATTAAAATGCATGCATTTTGTTCAAAGCTGGTTGTCCAAAACAACCACCATTTTTCCTCCATTTCCCACACTATTTTAGAACAAAGCTATACCGCATACACAGCCAGGGAAAACTATAGGTATTTACTGTTCATAAAAAAGTTCACTAGAAAAGAGAATATGAAAAAGAAATAATGCCTTCAAACCTGCACAAATAATTCATGCTACTACAGCTGTTGGTGTTATAAGACTACTTGCTTGTTTATTGCAGGCTGTCACTACTAGTCACAACTGAGGTTGTTTTGATGACCTTACTGTGAATTTCTATTAGTACATATTGAACTTTGAATCTTAAGGGTTTCTAATATTTGTATTGGGGATAATTGCAATATTCTTGTAATGCTTATTTTGTCTACATTTTTAATCTATGCTCTCTGTCATAACTGTATTGTTAATATAGTTTTGGCCTGGGAATAATATACAGTAGGTATAATGAAGTAACTGGTTGACAGCTTTGCATTAAGATTATGTATTACAATTTGATATCTGCACTGAGCGAGCTAATGGCAGTGCTGGATCTGGAATTGTTAATACCATGCTGAGCACACCTTGGGCATGTATTTGCACAGCAAGTGCCAAAATGTGTTGATATTGGCCTTCAGAATGAATGAAGAGCCAGAAGAAGGGACACAGTGAAAATTAACACAGCAAAGGAAAAAGGATTAAATGAAGTGACAAGATGGCTTTGTGCAATGCTGTTAGAGAACTCCAAAGAGGGGAAACTGAGGCAGAAGTTAGTCTCAGCACCAGTGGAAGAAAATCTCTGCTAGAATAATCTTAGTTTGTTATTCCAGAGAATGTGTTGTATGGCACTCAGTTCACCCTGGCGAGTCATTCATACTGGGAAGTTATCACCACTGTAGTATCCTCACAGGCAAGCTTTTCATCTAGGTCGGATTGTGATGCCCTTACTCACTGAGGAGTATATCAAGGCCTGGTCCCTTATCAAACCTGCTAGTGGTTATGGGGCTCATACAACATTCACATTTGATTAGTATGTCTTCTTCTGCAAGCACTAATCAGCCACTCACTTTTTGCTGAGAGGGCACTTCCCATCCTTTCTGTAACATAGGAGAGGGGGTAGTGAGACATAAGCCAAGAAGCTTCAGCCTTAAAGACAATCTCTTGTGCTCCTCTGCACCTCACGATCTTGTTAAGCAATGAATCTCACTTCAAAAAAAAAAATAAAAAAGGAAAATGGCAACTTTTCATCTCTTTTTCTGTTTTATAGTAACATGTTATGGTGGGAGTTAGAAAGTTATGTCTCAACAGCTGTTGGCTTCATTCTCTCCCACTTTGCCATGCTGCCTCTCAGAATAAAGAGCCCAGCTCACGGCACAGGATAGGCTTCTAACCTTACACTGGTTAGATGGTGCATAGTGGTTTATAAATTGCCATTTTCATGTGTGACTTTTTATCTGAAATGATAAGATCTGTGGATTGAAGGAAGTTTTTTTCTGATTTTAGTTTTGTGCAGTCTACCGAAACCCATAAATGTGTCTAAGCCTTAAATTGTAACCTATTTCCAGAGCCAAGGAAAGAACCCAGGAAATCCTGAAAATTAATACTTGAATTTCCAAAGGGTGTTGCACTTGGAAAGATGCTTTACAGCAGACAATGGCATGACCTTCTCCACCACTTCCTCTGCTGGCAGAGTATAAGAGACCTATGCAACACATTCCTTGTTGTCCTTCCAAAGCCATGTTGAATTAAAAAAAAAAAATAAAAAAAAAAAATGTGCAAACATCAGGAATCTAATATATACTCCTGTGATGTAAATATTGCACTAGGGAAGTGAATTTGTACATACATCTACAGCTGTTGGTATTTGGGCTGATGAGAGCAGTCTTTTTAGGAACTGGGTGGGGTGGAGTGGATGAAATAGGGTGTGCCTGCAGAGTGGTGGCTCCAAAGTCTCAGCCATCGCTTCCACAGAAGAACCTTCCTAAGAAACCCCCAAATCTCTATCCAAAATATGTTATCAATGCTCTGTTAAGGAAATAAATGTCTGGGAGTATTGCTAATCATAGTCTTTTGTCCGTAGGTTTCCAGCATAAATATCACCTCAATCTGTAGAGTTAAATTCTCCTCACATATAATGGATGTTTTGCGACTGCTATATATACCATATATATACAAGAATTTGGGTCTGCGGATAGGGAGCAGGATGGAAGAGGCAAGGACTGTTAGCTAGATTTCATATACACAAAATCATTGCCATCAGGTTCAGTTACTAGAAGATGCAGTATAGG
This sequence comes from Anser anser, assembly GCF_964211835.1. NCBI lineage: Eukaryota > Metazoa > Chordata > Aves > Anseriformes > Anatidae > Anser > Anser anser. Next base: position 38,846,842 of record NC_139723.1, read on the forward strand.
CCTGAAGGTCAGAGGGATGGGACTGCAGAAACATGAGTGGCTGTGAAAACCTCCACCAGTGACAACTTAGTAGTTAAACTGAGGATTTTGTTCAGCAGGGCTGTTTTCCACACCCATTGCAGTAGTGCAGGCTTTGAAAAAGGAAGTTGGTTATATGCAAATTAGATGCAAATACCTAATAAGCTTGTTAAATAATTGGCATAGAACATCACACATGGTGCAGCATTAAACTTGGTGGCTACGACTGTCCCTACTGTATTGCTAGTACTTCACTGGTGCTAAACTGGTTTATACCAGCTGAGGATCTGGCCCATGCAGCATATGGAATTTCCTGGGTAAGCAACTACTCACTGTCATACTTAATCACAGATAAATACAGGGCAGATTTATATTGTATGCATATGCTGAATTTATTGGATGATCTTAACTATCCTGCCATCAGTTCGAGCAGTCCATTAAAACCGTCATTGCAAATTCACTGTGTGCTAGAGTCAGAGCTGATCACATGCTGGCATTTAGTTTTCTTGATAAAGAATAGAGGAAATAACGTAAACAAGTATGCTTGATTACTTTCCCACCCCCGTTCATCCATTTCTGAATCATGTTGGATGAACAACACATTTGAGACAAAGATACTGAATTTTATTAGCCTTGCTTGCTCACTGGTGTCATTATTAAATGCTACATTATTAGCTACTCGGGTATAGCATGCACTCTTCCTGTACCATTCCTCAGAAAATAAGCAAAAGCCAAATTGTTTTGTGGCACACTGAAACCAGCGCTGACTTTATGCAGCAGATGTTCATCTAGCCACGCATGTAGATGATTTCATAGATGGGGCGAGTGTGTTCACCAATCACACACATTGCTTTTTTTTTCTCCAGCACTGAATCATCATCTCTCCTTAACTGTATTTTTTTTTTTTTTAATGGAGAAAGTAGAGCACTGTGCAAACAGTCGTGACCTTTCCTGTCTTTAACCAACATTTTTTTTAATGCCCCAATTCCAGGCTGACCTCCTTTTTAAGTGCTATCTTTGGAACTCATATAATACCATGAAAATACATTTGTCAGCTTCATGATTAGTGCTTTAATGGTGATTTTCTATCACTGCTTGTTTTTCCCCTGCTGTTTGTATTATGGCGATTTCGTTCTCAGGAACACAGAAAATGGTAAAGGAAAATCCAATTTAGTACTCTAAATTTAATTCTATTTTGGAGACATTTCTGAGGGCTGCACTTCATGTGTTCCTTTGAAACTAGAGTACTTGCAAGACTACTTGAAGCTTTTGTTTGCTCTAAGCAGGAGGGTCGGAGCTACTTACTTTTCTCTCACTGTCTTAGCCTTGACAGCTCGGTGCATAGTCTAGCTGCAGTACTAATAACATACTGTTCACAGGAAATCACGATGGGCAATATGGTTGTGCTTAAGAAACACAGGAATATAGAAATATTAAGCAGCTCACAGGGCTGAAGGTCAAAACTACTAGCATGGTCCTTCTTGTGGGGATGGAAGAGCACAATGTGGCTGATACACTGTGCTACTCTGCTATCATGAAACAAAACTTTTTACAGTTAGGCCTCAACTCTGTCGGCTCATGGTGCTTTCCCACACCACAGTCATCACAGAGGTGTATAAAATTGGCAGTTTAACATTGCAGGGGGCTCCTGAATCATGCATGCCGTTACATCAGTGGCCTTGCACTGAAACTGGCTCTAGAATATTGCTAACTGGCTTGGTGGCTACACTTGCAAAAAAAACCACTCAGTTTAAGCAGGCTGTGGGTTGTATAAGTTCAAAGCTCTTTTGTATCAATATAAACTACTTTGCAGATTTGACATAGGCCAACCTGTGAAGAGAACCAGCAGGGTTCATATATCCATATATATATATATGTACACAAACATATATATATAAACATATATTCATACATATATATATGCGAATATGGACTACATATATATATTTTATATATATATATATATATATTCTAAGCAAGGCTTGGTTTTGGAAGTGTGCATTGCCTGTGCAGTCAGACATAGAGATCTCTTCCCATGATCCCAGCTGTTTCTTGTCTTCACCGTCTTCCCTCTTTTTCTCTTCATCATGTTACTGCTCTTCAGTTTTTCACCAACCTACTTAGCCTATTTATTTCTACTCTATCTAATGATTAAAACCAGAACTATTGCAAGGTAAAATCAAACAGCAACAAAAAATGTACAATGCTGTCATACAAGTAGAACTAGTATAATGATTCTTATTCATCAACTACTCAGCTGAGGGTCAGAAGGAAAGATAACTGGATGAGTGAAGAAGCCAAGCAAGTTGATGAAGTAGAGAAACTGAGACATTGGCATGGGTAAGTCAGCAACAAGGGCCACAAGTGACCCCTCAGGATACACTAACTCCAGCCCTGTGGTAAGAATCATGCACTGGCTTTTCACAGCTGAGCGTTAACTTGCAGCACTTCATACCTCCTCAGCCATGCCTTATTGAAAACAAAGCTGTGTTTGAGGCTGCTGCTTGGCAGCATCACATCTCACTGTGCATCTGACGTGCCACATCCAAGCCGCAGTGTGGCACTTGGCAGGAAGTCACCTGACCACCACCCCTACACACCACTCAAGGTCTGTAAGAAGCTCAGGCTTAAGAAAATAAAAATCTTGCCTTGCACATGCCAAACAGCTTGGTCTCCTCATAAAATTGTGCCTAGGACAATGCTGGGTTTTGTCTGTTCAGCAGCAGCTCTGATACCTGCTCCACAAGAGCGGCAAGTTGCTTTGAAAGGGAATCCCATGTGATTTTAAGAATTATGTGCCAGTCCTTGACAAAGAGGAGCCTACTTCCTAGTGACTTTTTGCCTACTAATGTCCAATTGTCTACAGCACAAGTTACTGCAGCTTCAACAGCAATCACAGAGTGAGGTTAACATCCAGATTTCTTCGAGCATTTTACAGAAGGAAATAGAAATGGCTGAGAACCATGCACGGGTCATGATCAGATATTTAAATAGAATCCATAAGTGGAAATACCCACCTGATATTACCCTAAAGAGCAAATACAATTTTTAAATTCAGAAGCGTTATTCAGAGCTCTGGGTGTGTTGGAGAAAGGGACAGGATGTAGAGTTGCATCAGATATACAGGCTTCCAGGGAACCTGCGCTGGTGGCCTCAGATACTATGGAGGTTTTCTGTCTGTGAGCTGGAGGCTAATCTGTGCCTCAAGAAGTTGAGGAATGACTAGCAGATTCCAGCCTGCTGTGAACACACTAGGAGGCTGGATACAGGTGACTCCCTCAGATATTTACATGATAACTGGCCAAGTTTCATGTCTCTGACAGTCCCTTTCCCTGAAAGCCCTGCTGGTGTGCCATGACAACAGCCATAGAGAGATCACCTTCAGGCAGGTCTAAAAGATAAGCAGGTGCTGAATTTGTGGTAAGGGATAGCAGTGATATGTTCCTTATGAAGAGAGTAAAAAAGCCAAATTGGCATGGCTCCAAAGTTCAACCTACAGTAAATATGAACACCAACAGCTTAACCAACAGTGAGGTAAGAGTAATCAAGAACTAGTTTATTGCTGCCCAACCCATAGAGCATCTGCTCAAATAAGCCCATAATAAAAGCCTTGGTTCTAGGCTTCACAATGCATACTGGTGCTCATTCTGCTCAAATGTGAAACACCTACCAGCTCAACCCACAGCCAGCACCGAACACACAGCACTCTCAGTTGGGTGAGGCCTAGTCCTACCAGTAGCGTGTGACCATTTTGAGCAGTAACATAGAACGTTGTAGCTCCATCTAAGTTTATGTTTGTGTCTGCCCTCCTTCAGATGGGTGGAAGACGTGTTGTGCTGATGCAGCGTTCACTACATAAATCTCTATGAACATTCAACATATGAAACCTGGCAATATTATACAGAAGTGACTGTCATGGACATCCATAGAGAGGTCAGCTAAACCTATATCTGATTAGAATGAGGTTAGTTTTACAAGGAGTTTCTTCAACTGTGGCCTAAAGAGATGTGTACAAATCTCAAAAATATTATTTTTGCCCTTCAGCCATCAGGTGCCCTTGCATTTAGATCCTGACATATGCCATGATACAAAGGACCCTGGTGTCATTTCGTCTCCTGAGAGAATGTGGCCATCACTCTGTAGAGGCCAGGCATGAAGGAAAAGCTCCTGACAAGTGTGAGAGCAATTCTGTTGTACTCAGAGGATGGTTGGGCACTGAAAAGAAGCAGACCGTGTTCCTAGCTAACAAGTGATGAGTCAGTCTCTGGGGTACAGGGATATACCCTCATCTAAAGATTTGTGCATTTTGTAATAACGAAATTCCCTCTAGTGTGTACTCGTGAGCCTCCAAATTCTACCAAGAGTAACAAAAGACCTCTTTCTTTCTGCTGCACCTCGAATACCGTAGGGGACATAAAAAAGAATATGAATAGTTATTTAAATATTGTCTTGTTTGGTAGAGTCAGTCAGGGCACAAGCTTTGACATTGACTGTTTGTTTAGCTTGTTACTTAAAACTGTTGCATGACAAATATTTGATTTTTATTTCTTAAAGTAGATTTATTTTTATTTGTTGAAAATAGAGAATTAAAAGAGATAGAAAAGAATAGGTAAAAAAAAAAAAAAACACAAAACCACACATTTTTAAGTTGCTTCTAATCTGTAAATTTCAGTAGAATAATACAGCAAATAATATTTCTATATCCAGTGATGGGGTTTATTGTTTTTTTTTTTTCTTTTTTTTTTTTTTCTCCAGAATGCGTATGGCTAATTCTTTTTAAATTACAGAAGGATATGGGCAAGATTAGAATAAACTGAGTGAATTTCACTCATGAAACACAGCTGTGAAAAGTGAATATGGAAAGAATATCCCAGTACCATGCTGAGAAAATTTAACTGAAAACTACATTATCGTGTCCCATCATCTGAGGTCGGGTTGTCTGGCAAAGACCCCCGGTGTTTGCCTGCCCACTGTTTGGTGGCATATGATTCTCCTATAATATCTCTTAGATGTTTTCACTCCATGTTCTCCCTGGACTCCAAAAACTGAACTGATTCTCGCGTACAAACTCTCTGTGTTCTGTAACTTGTCCAAAGTAGTAGCATTAGTCAGCCTCATTTAGTCCAGCCCCGTTAATCTGTGTGTCCAGCTTCCTTCTGGCATCTTTGCTGACCTCCGTAACCTCTGTTTACTCATGCTCTTCCTATGCTTGCTTCCTTGTTTTACTGCCATAAATTTGCTACTTCCTCTACACTTTTTTTTTTTTCCTTTTAAGATTGCCTCTTGGCCATGTCATCTCTCTGCAAGAGTTCCTGACCTCCTTTTCCCATTAGATTCTTCTGATGATGTGGGTCATCAGCATAGTGATCATAATAGTCTATATCGTGATCTTTTACTTCAGAGAGGCTTTGTTTGAGTCATAATTTGCAGATCTGCATCATGCATTTAGACCAGTCTTTAGACTGTTAATAATTCTTCATCTAACTGATGCTACCTCTGCCAATAAAATCCAATTGGTACTACTCTCTTAATACTAAATTAAAAGCCTAACACGGTCTTCAGCCCTTTCTTAAAATAAGCTTCTTTTATTTGTGTTGTTTACAGATCAACCACTCTCCTGGTTTTAATATTCAAGGTATGTTTCAAGGTTTTCATTCCACACGGATCCACTTTTTTCCTCTTAAACTCTCATAGTTATCAATATTTACCTTCTTATGTACCAGGGCCAAATTTTATAGTGCCAGAATTCTTTATTTTTTTCCCCACCAGATTGTGAAAAGGCATATATGCCTGAAAAATTCACTACATATTTCAAAAATGTATGTGCAGGTGTTTGATTTTTGAGAGAAATGATTGCAGAGGGTATTACAGAACAACATACAGAAAATGAAATAAAAAAGGTGAAGAGTCCTTGCACATTACATAACTGCTTAGCCCACTGAAACTGAAAGAGGCAGTTTAAAGGTCTTTGTATGGTAATGCAGAGTGCCAGGGACTCTCACCATTTTGGCCCAGAGAGCTGTGTACCCTTCAGCTGAACCTTGTTCATAGTAGCTCTTCTGTCTGATCTCAGCTCACACCTACTGTTCCTTATCCAAGACCTGTTTTCCTATAAGCAGGTTAATATTTTTGATGTGGTCATAGTTAAATTAGTTGAAGATCTACAGGTGGGCAATAAGTCCGTGCTACTCATGCAGATATTCTGAGATGGTATGGATCTCTGAAGAGCTTCAAAGCGGACTACTCAAGAGGTAAAAGTTACACTTGCTGCTCTCCAGCTCTTGTTGGAGAGAAAGCATTGGAGCAATTCTGTTTTAAGGTTATCTGCTTCCACTGTGTCTTGAGATTTGATCAAAATCTGCCCATGAATGCTACAACTCTGTGCTAGGACAACACTGATCTCAAAGTTCAAGAAAAGTACTTGAGAACTAGGAACAAAAAATCCTCTGTTAAGTTACGTCACTAGAGAAGATGAGAAAGCCTTGAGACTGACAATCTGCAGAAATAAGAACAACTCTACAATGACACAACATTTTTGTCATAAGTTTCATTTCAGATATATTCTTTCATTGCCAAACTCTAATAACTTCCTTTCTCACCAACAAAAGAGATATCTGACCTGAAAAATAAAAGCCTGAAAACCCTCAGTCTTGCAGTCCGTGAGGGATTTTGTCATTGCCACTGACGTTACCTGTGAGGCACTCAGATAATAGTGATAAGCAGGAATATAAATAACTACTTTGCCATGGATGACTGCAACTGTGGGAAATATTGTCATCCAGTGGAAGATTTCTGTTCCTTCCCTCTTTCCCCACAGCAGAAAGACAATGCAACAATGACGACTTTTTCATTCCAATCACAGCTAACACAATCAGTGAGATAAAATCCAAAGTGGTAAGAGTGGAAGGGAAGGGAGAGAGAAATGTGCCAAGCTACTTATCTAGGAATTGAATCCTTGTTCAGTCCTGAAATGGTCCAAATCCAAGATGTCAAATCTGAACTTTATCAGACCTTTTAAAAATAAGAATCTGTATACGAACTTTGCGGCTTGGCCCCCTCTCTCAGACCCAGCCTACCTCATGAGTCACAGATGCAAGAAAGTGCAGGAGAATCATTACATTGCCTACAGTATCTTAAAAGAAAATAAATGAATCAGTTAAACCAAAAAGAAAAACAAGTGTGACAGGCTTATTCTCTTCTGGGTTTCCTGTGTGTCAAATCTTGCTTTGAAATACAGGGCCTGAGAATAAGTTCAGTTTGTCAGAGCAAGGAGAACCTTGTTGTTATTCTCAAAAAGACAAGGATGAAAACATATAATATTGGATTTCAAAATGTATAGCAGACACCTTTTTGAGGACGTTGTTTTTGAATGAGAAGCAAGAGTAGAGAAAGCAAGGGAGAATGATAGGAGTTTCATTTCTTCAGCCTGCATAGTGTTTCCTATGGTCTTATTTTCCTAATTCAGCAGTTCTAATGCCCATTATTTGTAATATTAAATGAAAAACTGAGAGCAGGTTTGTGCGAGATGAACTAAACTGAGCAATATAACTCATAATTTTGAATATTTTTAAGGTATTTCAATGCATGAGAAGGGCTTAGTCTCTATGTCTGCCTACAAAATACTCCTTCATTGTCATATGGCCCAGGCCTGAAGTCTTTGCCCATATTGTACTCTGCCCTTATTCATGATGGGCACAGTGGAGCCGAGCATTCCTCCAAAGTAGCACTCAATTTCTTGTCAGCAACCTGCAGCTTATAGTCAGCGAAGCTGGTCAGAAAACTTCCAGGGGAACATTATGCTCACCGTGAAATACCGATTAATCAAAATCAGAACATTCTGTGGGAATGTGTCTGTTTTAACAAATCTTCTGAAAAAACAGAGGCACATTTCCAAACTTGCCTGCCAGGCAGGTTTCAGTCAAAATCTTGCCCGGTTTCATGCCAGCTTGCCAACCCAGCTCCTTAGCAGTCTGCCTAGCTGTCTGCTGGGGAGATGGAATGCCAGGCCTTCAGACTTCCCAGCTCTAGGGTAGCCTATTGAACAAAGTGCTTCAGTGCTGGGGGACCCTGGGCTTGCAGGCTCATCACAGACTGCCTGCCTCAAGGGAAGGCAAGACCAATGAAGCCTGGCCTGGGAAGGGCAAGAAAGATGTTTGCAGTAAGGGGAGTGGTAAATGGAAGGTGAGGTAAGACTGCAAGGTGAAAATTGTTGTTAGCCTTTATTTCATTCCCAGTATTGGCCACTGGCACCAGCACCACCTCGCCTCCATTAGAATAGTTGATAGAAAATTAAAACATCTTTTTGTGAGAGAATAATAAGTAACTCTGGAAGGAATTGACAATGCTAATTCTTCTGAGACTTGATGACGTTCACATATGACTAAATAGCCCAACCAGAGTATGCTAGCAGAACTACAACTGCAACCACTACCACTTAGCTGACTTTTGAAACAAAACTCTCTCCCTAGGCTAGCTCGTACAGCTCAAGATGCTGTGTAATGCCTTCTAGACAGACTTAAAGGGAAAGAAAAAGCTCATTTTTGAGAAAATAACCCATGCCAAAGAAATAACAAATTTATTCTCATGCATTTTGAGCCAAACACAAGTAAAATTGAATTTAAAAACATAGCGTAGTCTTCAGAACTTGCAGGGACTATGGGAGACAGACGCTAGGCTTATTTTCACCAATTACATGGAGAGCATTTGGGATTTGGTCTAAAGGAAAATAAACAATCTCTTACTCTTTGCATGTTTATTCACTGTTGAATGTTTTTGGGGAATTTTGCTTTACTGATCCCTGTTTTTCCTTAGATTTTTACCACAGTTCTCTCATTCTTCTGCCAGTTCACAGCTGGAGTTTCACACCTCAAATGCAATCCGATGCAGCCACATCAGGCACTGGGCAAACACCAGCTCTCCTCAGCTCTGCCCTTCTCCCTGCCTGACTTCTCCTCTGTTTGAATAAGAGGAAAGGCATCTCAGAAGCTATCTTACCAAATCAAAAGAATTTTTTCCTATAGCATGTGTCATCACTAGTGGAGATAAGGGACAGATTTCATCATGTTCTGAAGGGAGGTTGGGTGGCTTGCAAAGATATGTGCTATGTGCAGTTAATAATAGTGGGTTGTCAGGGAAAAAACTGTCCTTTTAGTTTGTTGCCCCATTCCATTTTGGCCTGCCATAGCTCAGCTTTTAGTGTTACGTCTAATCATTTCTCAAGTTGCTCTAACATTAAAATATTTCACTGGAATACTAGATGACTAGCAATTTCAGGTACAGCTGGCTTGCCAGTAACACTGCAGGCTTTTTAAACCATTATTTGACTTACTGCGCTATTTCAAAGCTTTGCCCCGTGTTTCAGACAGCTCAACGTAAAAGCAGGATTACAGTCAAGCTTAATGTTTTCCTGTGTTGCTATGACTTGTGTTAGCAGCAGCTCTGAAGTCATAAATGAATTAGCCTTTCTGGAGAGAAGATACTTGTGACTCTTTGAGTGTTGCAATCACATACATATATGGAATACTAAATCAGGATTTCCTTTTCTCTAGTTCCACTTTAATTTCACAACAGACTTTATCCATTTCTACCTGTTCTAACACAAGATTTGTACTGGATATTGTGGAGGGACTGGTGCTTATAGACAAATAGAGTCTTGTTAGTAGATTAATGTATTAGACTTCTGTTTCTTATATAAAGGAAAGGCACAGGCATTAGCAGGTAAGACACCTACCTCTAAAATAGCGTTGTTTACAGACTGCTGAGCCTGACTGGTTTCTTTGGACTACATAATCCGCAGGCTCAGTGTCTTGCTACATTCAGATCTTTTTTTGTATTTGCCATCTGCTTCTTGCATGAAACACAATGAAGAAAACTATGTGTACATTGTTGTGTAAGTCTCCATGATACTTATTTTTAGAGAGCTATTTTTGAGCTAGCTAATAAGTAGCTTTTTGCATGTGATGCTTTATGAGGGAACCAGTGTGGTTCAGGGCAGAATGAATGCAACATGTTTGCACAAATCCATGATGACTATCTATTTATCCAGGCTCACACAGGATGTTCTTCAGGATTGCATCCAGTCCTTTCGATGCATAAGCTGTCTTTGAAGTAAGTAGTGGAACACAGATACCCTTCTTCCATGGTGAATGTCCTGATGGCTACACTATAAAATGCAAGCTCATTTTTGCTCTTTGTCTGACCTGGTGACTTTTAAAATCTTTTTTCTCTGTATTAGGTCACTTTCTGCCCATCCTCCTGACGTGTCAATTTTAGAACTCAGTAGTCCAAGAGCAAGGAAGTCTCAGATGTAACAGGAGTTTATACCAGCAGGTGGTTGGTAGAAATATTTCAAAATGTCTGTCAGAATAAGTGCTGCTCTGGACGTGGGCAGAAGAAGTCTCAGCTTCCCACAGTTTCTAAGTCCTAGTTGGACCTATCTGCAAGAAGGGCACCACCTTCCACACACAGCTGGAAAAAAGCTTTAGTCATCTGAGCATGTTAAGGGCCAAAAAGAATTATGAAAATGCGATTTCTAAATCCTCCAAAGTTACTGAGTAGCTGAGCAGAGAATTTCAGGAGCAAAAGCTTGATTTAAGCCATCTGCCTGACTTTAGATGGTAAAGTCCATGCAACCATTCAGCTGCTGCTGAACGACCAGGAGCATCCTTTCCAGCGTTCTCTGCTCAGGCTGTTTTCCAGTCTCTCTGCAGCCCTTGGGAGTGAGGGTCTAAGACTAAGAATTACACTCGGTTCTTTCACAAGGCTATAATTAGTCTGCCCAGTGCACGCACATCTTAAATGTAAAATAACCATAAAAGAGTAGCACAGAGATCCCCTGCGCAGAACAAAGACTTTTTGTCTTTCTGCTAATCACTGCTGTGTGACAAACTTTTTATAGCTCTTAATGTCTTTAAGTTTACTACTCAATTTTCACTTCAATAGAACACATTTACAAACTATTTTGCAAAGCATAGTGGCTTCAACAAATGACTCACTGATAATTACTGTCATAGAAGAGCCAGCCGCTCAGTATTTTAATACGTATTTTACTATTCTTAGTTGTGGCTGTAAAAATCGATCACGTGGTGTTTGCTCTCAGCATCATTCCTCAAAGCACAACGTCATACAATACGGTGTGCCTCAGTGTCTGTCTGTCTTCCGTGGTCAAGTATACTCGACTTTCAAACATTTTGGTGAAAATTGAGGGAGATACATTTCTTATAGATTTAGTGCTGTCACTTAAGTAAGGATTACTCACAAATGTAAATCATCAAACTCAGTAGGATGACTAATGTGAGCAAAGATTAAATGACAAGACCAAGTCTCAAATGTATATAAGAAATGACTGCCAAAAAACATCCCACCGCTTTCTTTACACATCTCTCACCTTGGAGAATGACAAATGAAACAGAGAAGTAGATGACTGGAACAGTGGTGGTGAACAGCATTAGCCCCTATCTAAAAAACTTTGCCTGAGATTTTTTTACTTTCCTTTGTCTTGGCTCTGCGGGAGACCAAGCAGTGAAGTTTTTGGCTTGTATCATCATTCTTGTATAATCTCGTTTAGATGACTAATTGAGTCAGGCTTGTGTTAACTGACATTTGAGTAACTTTTATGCAAGATAATTTCATTTTGTTTTGGAGATAAGATTGCTCGTATCCATGTGGACAGAAAACTGTCTCTTAAAGCGAGAACACGAAAAAGTTGGTTTTCTGCTTTTGTTTGTTTGTTTGTTTGTTTGTTTCTCCCATGTCAGAAAGCTTCAGTTGCTGGGCTTTTAGACTAGAACCTCTGCCAGTAATTGCTTCAGTTGCTGTAGACCAGGGCAGCCACTGGTCACTAAGGGCTTTCAGGCCCTCTCTAGGAGAAATACTCTCACTTCTTCTCAAGAAATCATCACTTTGCATCACAAATCCTGCAGATTGTTGGCCTGTCTCACTTAATTAGAATGATTCAAATGTCAGCGGTGAGGCAACTCTGAGTAACTGCACATTTCAAATCTCCCTGGTCCTTGGCAACCTCTGAACAAGGTATCATGACGCTGGAACTAAGCACGCTGCCCGGTGAGCTCCTTTTGGCACGGGCTGAAAACGGCTGTTCCTGGTGGCATTGCAGTGTCTCTTTTCTCTCTTCCGTGCTGTTGGCCATGGGAAATTGCTGATCCTGCCTACCTGTGTGCAATCTACCACGTCCTTCCAAACGTGCAGGTGTAAGGTGTGCCTTTCCTCCTCAGTCACCGCAGGGTGCTTACTGCTTTACCTCTCCAGTACTTTTATGTGGTGCACTCCAGGTTTCCTACTCATCACGTCTGCTCCTCAGTCATGTAGAGGGAAGCTAGGAGTCAACTTTTTATTTTTTATTTTTTTTATTTTTTAAATGTGGGGATATTCATAGCATTTTCTGCTTTCCATATACATACTGTACACTTCATAAAATGGTACATTTTCACATTCTTGAGGGCTTTCCAGTGATTTTTCACTCTAATCTTGAAAATGAATGGTGATACATGTTTCTACTTTCCACAGTATTGGCAGCAGTACCCCAGAGCTTCAGCAACGGCAGTGTTATTTGCATTAGCGGCACATGTGCTTGTTAATTAAAAGAACCTTTTTGAAAGTACTTCTCCTTTTTGTGCTTAAAATATTCAGGTGAAATCAGATACTTCCTTCAGTCCTGAAGATTTTGCTGATCTCTAGATTCCCTTTGGATCTAAGCAGGGTAATGTGCCGTTGCTCTGCTGGCAGAGTTGGCATCTGGCTGCGTCCTAAGAAACGGGACATTTTCGCTTGCTTTTGGACTCACCGATTGTATTTGAATATCGCAACATTTTTACTCCTGCATTTATGTTGTAGCTGTGCTTGAGAACAGGCAAGCTGTTCATAGTCATCACATTTGCTTTTGCACTTTTGTGTCATGTGGAGGTTATGAATGACCCATCAATCTTAAGTTGGCTGTTGCAGTGTAAATAGTATCGCGCAAATTTTCTTTCTTTAGTCCGTGCACTTATTGTGCAATTTTTGGTGTTTCTTCACATTTAACAGCGCCAGTAAACATTGCCTCACTTATGTCTGCCTAAGTTACAATGTGAACATCTATTTCTCTTGGGTTTGCTTTTAGCAAGAGTACATTACAGCACAAATATTTTTCCAGTACAGTTTCCACAAATGTTCCCAGATGCATGGAAATATTTTGATTAGTACTTTGAACTGTAGTCAAATGACTTGCCTTTTTCTTTAATGTATTTTATTTCTGGCTTAGATCTTTATAAAATCACAATATCATCTATTCTATAGAACTTTCACTACTACTCATCTTGAGCAGGAAGCCCCGAAGGACTTGGTTAGTGTTAAATGTTTTTGAGCACAGATCACATTGAATGTATAAAAAGACTGGTGAATATAGTTTAGTCTGATTCCATTGGTATATAGCAAAGTTCCTACAGCTATAAAGAATGTAAAGCAGGGAAACCAATGGTTATAGCACAAGTTGCAATATTTCAATTAACTCCAGGGTGTATTTTATACATACATATGTATATATATATATATTTTCAATTAATTCCAAAGCGTATTTTATATATATATGTATAAATATATATATAAAGCCATCAAAGTATGTTTAATATATCATGATCTTAAAAAGCATTTCATTTTTATTTCGCTCCAAACTACATGTAATTTAGATTATTATTTTGTCCTGTACGTAGACTGTAACAAAGGTGAGGAATTAGAGCCTTTTCTCTTTGAAAGCACTGGGATTTTCCTGTTGAATTCCGCTGGTTTTGAATTCTAGGCTGGGTCAGACTCAGACCTTGTATTACTGAAAACCCAAGAAGCATGAATACAAGTGAGTATAAAGAAGCCAGAGGATGTTAGAGACGGCAGAAAGTACTGTCTGCTATATTTTTATTAATTGCTTTGTAAATGCCCCTTTTCTAGACCCTTCATGTAGTACTGTTACTCCATGTAGGCTCAGCACCACTCGAGTGAAAATCAGAGACAGTGTTAAGAGGGCTTAAGTCATGTACTGATAAATACAGATGAATCTATAAGGGGCTGAAGTTAATATATTGCTGTCCCAAAGCAAGTATAAATCCTACCATCCTAAAGTCAGCTAAGAGTTTAGCTAAAGATCTGCACGACCTACTTCATCCCTCCAGGAGAAAAATCAGCCGAGGTGGATAATCACAGAAAGACTCTCTTTTCAGAGTTTTCCTCAAGTCCGTAGACTCCTTTTGTGCAGAAAACTAGCAATGGCTCTCAACCGTGCTGTTTTTGTTTCTTTTTTTTTTTTTTTCTGTACCTCAGGAGAGCAGGAAAAAAATGATGAATACGTTCCTTCAGCCACATCAGCATTCTGCCCTCTACCTCGCCTTACCCTCGGATTTGCCAAGCGCCCACCAGAAGGATGGGAGAGCCAGAGCCCATTTTGCTGTAGAAGGCTTTGGCTGTTCTTACCTCTCTCTTGCTTGAGAAGCAACGTGAGATGCAGAAGTCATCTTTGTTACGAGCCTGGGAGAAAGATCGTGCCTGGCTTTATAGCTGATTACAATCAGCGACAAAAATACAAGCAAGGAGACGACCAAACTCTATCTGGAATATTATTTCCAGGACTGTCCACCCACGTAGGAAGGATATTATGGCTCCGGAGGCTTCTTTCTGCATTTCAAGGACCTAAGCTATGAGGGGCAGATCTGAGGCACTGTGTCTATTTGCTCTAGGTATGGGATTCGGAGCTGACAGAAGTATACGCGCAGGACCCATCAGAAACGTTTATTTTTATTTATTGTTGTGTGCGTGTGGCAAAGGCAGAACGTACCGCCTGACAGAACGTACGATTTAAAACACCGCCTCAACTTTCGGGGGGTGCTGACGGCCCTGCGGGCTCTGGCCGCGCTGTGGTGAGGCAGCAGGTACCGGGGGGTACCGGGGGTGCCGTGCCGGTGCCGTGCCGCTGCCTCCCCCCCCCCCATACCCCCCCCCCCCCCCCACCGCCACCACACGGCCGCGGCACCGCCCAGGCCGCGGGCCGAGCCTCCCCCCCCCCCATCCCCCGCCGGGCCGTTACGTAACCGCCGTCGCCCCCCGCGCGCGTCGCCGCCGCCGCCGCCCCCCGTCCCGGCGGCGGTTATGCAATGTGCAGCACACAGACCTACTGTAAGCGCGGCCCGCCCCGGCACGCGCCCCGCCCACCGCCCGGCCCCCATTGGCCGCCCCCCCCCCCCCCCCCCCGCCGGCTCGCGGCGCCGATTGGCCGCGGCGCGGCCGCCAGTCACGGCGCGGCGCGGCTGGCATGCGGGCTGCGCGCCCCGCGCGGCGCAGCGCTGACCTACTAACACACATCCCTCCGCGCCGCCGCCGCCGCCGCACGCTCGCGGGCGGGCGGGCGGGCTGAGCTGGGGCGACGCTGCCCGCACCGCACCGCACCGCACCGCACCGCACCGCACCGCACCGCACCGCACCGCACCGCACCGCCTCGCCTCGCCTCGCCTCGCCTCGCCTCGCCGGGCACGCAAGGTAGGGAGGCGCGGCGGGCGCGTCCGTGCCGAGCCGAACCGTGCCGTGCCGTGCCGTGCGGCGGGTGGCGGCCGTTACATAACCCGCACCGGCGGCGGGGGTGCGGGATGCGGGGCGCTGCCCGTCCCCAGCCCGTCCCCCGGGGCGGCGGCCCCCGGAGGGTTGCCCCCCACCTTCCCCCACCCCGTTGCCCGCACGCCCCGCCGGTGCCGCCGTCGTCCCCCCGGAGGTCCGGGGGGTGCCCGTCGCCGCCGGCCGTGTCGCTGTTTTTTTTCTTTTTTTTTTTTTAAATTATTATTTATTTATTTCGGGCGCTGCGGGGCCGCTCGCACGGTAGTTCCTGGAAATGTTGCGTTATGTAACCGCGGGGCTCGCTGGCAGCCGGGCGAGGGCGAGGGAGCAGCTCACCGCGCGATTTTATAACCGGGCTACAAAGAGAAGCGGGACGGTCTCGCCCCGGAGAATTAAAAAAAAAAAAAAAAAAAGAGAATTAAAAAAAAGATATATATATATGTATGTATGTATATAACGGCGGGGACACCGTGGCTGTAGCAGGTTTCGTCAGGCTGCGGGACGAGCCGTGCCCGGTTCGGCGGCCCGGGCTCACCCTCACGCTGCGCCCGCTCCTTGCACACGCGGGTGTGCAAGCCGTGTGCTGGGGTTAGCTGGCCCCGCACACACGGCCCGCTGCGGCCGCGGGGTTCCTTGTTTTTTGGGTTTTTTTTGGGGGGTGGGGAGAGGAGGCCGGGTAAAGCGTCTCGCCCTGCGGCTTGCCCCGGGGAGGGGGACCCCTACGGATGGGGTTCGCCCCGTTAGGGACCGGGGACACGGGCAGCGGGCGCCCCGTGCCGTGCCGTGCCGTGCCGTGCCGGCGGCGCACAAGTAGGTCAGTGTGACAGCCGCTGGGGGACGGTGGGGCCCGGCCGCTGCCCCCCGTTCTCCCTCCCCCCGCCCCGGGTCCGCGAGGCGGCGACGGGCGAGGGCTGGGGGCGCTGCCGCAGCCCTTTGTTCGGGGCTGGGGCCGGGGCGGCGGCGCGGGGCCGCGCTGAGGGAGCGGGCGGCCGCCATGCGCCGCCGGGCACGTAGGGGGCCGAGCCGGGCCGTGCCGGGCCGGGCCTTTGTGGGGAGAGCGGCCCCGGCCGGGGAGCGGCAGACAAAGGGGTCCGGCCGCCCGCAGCGGGCCGCGCCCCGCCGCCACCGGCACCGCCACCGGCACCGCCCGGCCCCGCGGAGGGGCTCGGGGCGGGCCCCCCGCCGCCATCCGCCTGCCTTGGGCTCGCCCCTCGCGTACCGAGGGGGGGACGCAGCAGCGGGGCGCTGCCCGGGCCGGGCGCCTCCCGGGGCTGCCCTGGAGCAGCGGGGCGGTTGCGGGGCTCCAGCCGCGGGGTGGTTCCCGGGGAGGCGAAGCCAAACCCCGGCGTCTTTTGTCACCGAAACCTGCCGAGGTGGGATTCAGCACCGCAGCCGCTGGCGTGCGCCTCGGCGTAGCTGCCGTAGAGGTAGCAGCAGCGGAGCCCGTAAAAAATGCGATATTGCTGATGGCGTGCGCAAACTTTTCTGCTGCGCGGTCCTGGGGGTCAAGTACGGCTTTGGTGGCGAAGATCTCGGAGTTTCTGTCGTGTCAAAAACAAGCAGCCTGATTTCTTTCTTTCTTTCTTTTTTTTTTTTTTGTTTGTTTGTTCTTGTAACTTCAGTGATTGCTCTCAGTTTCATTGTGTTTTCTCCTGTGTACGTAACCTACTTTGAGTCATCTTTGCCCTCCTCGGTAATTAATTCAATCCAGAGGCTAGTTTAAAAAGCGCATCACTTTTATGGTCCCTGTTCGATCAAAATGTTGGCTTTTATCAGAAACGTGAATGAATAAGGATTCGGGTTTTGACCTAGAGACCTAATTCAAACCAACGAGTTCAAGGATTATTGAGTAAAGATCCCTAATATCATCGGCACTAGCAGATACCGCTTTAAAAGTTCTCACATTACAAATGTCTTTATTTGACTGTTGAAGTGCTAACCCTCTTTAGAACGATCTGCCTTTACTTTCCATTTTTATTTACTTTCTATTTTTAACTCGTCTTATTCTCGAAAGGACTCTTAACTAGCTTTTATAATATCCAGCTTCCTGGATTTGACTTCAAAGCTTCAAGTTTCTGCTGTTGTTTTTTTTTTTTTCCTCTCTCTCGTTTGTATTTTCTTTTAAGGAACTAATCTGAAAGGTGTCAAAAAGCTTAGAGTCTTCCCATGAGCAATATGAACTTATGTGACCTCCTCACATCTAATCTTATCCTAAGAAGGAACAGTATTTACCATGCTTTAGCTGAAATTTGTTGAACGTACATTCTTTCTATTGCGAGTAAAGCAATGCACAGTCTACAAAAGGTGTCAGCACCACGCTGCTTTTTTCAATCCTTTATCTTGAAATAAAACTCATAAATAAAATAAACCTTTAGCTCATTTTAAATTGACTTATTTTAGCAGATAGTTATGCAAACTATGTTTATGCAATAGCTTTTTTTTTCCAGACAGCAATCTTGCTGCTGTTATAACATCACTATGATGCAATAACATGAACAATAAAATCCTCTGTTTGAGTCTTATTGCACACTGTTAAGCAATGTGTCTGACTCATCAGCTTAATTGACTCTTCTAGGTGACCTTGCTATGATCATTACAGCCAGTTATGAGATATAAATGTGCTTAGGATATGTAATAGAAAAAAAATGCAAATAGATGGCCAATTGCTGCAGTCCATTCTAAGACAAAATGTCAGATGATTTCTGCTACGGTATTTTACAGTGCTTGAAAAAAAATGTGTTTTTTTTTTTAACAGGTGATGTAACTGTCTAATACCAATGACAAGCATGACTGTCAAAAATAGGATTGCATAAGCAAGGGCATACTTGGGCTTGATTCAAAATGTGGTAGAAGCAATGTTCTTGAAAACTTGTTGTATTAAGAGGTAGACCTGAAGTGAATTGTTATTGTCCCCCCTAGACATCCTGTTTTTTTTTTTTTTTTCTTTTCCTCATTCAACCATTGAACTGAAATCTCATACTATGAGGTTGAATCTGGTGACAGAAATCTATTTTCTGCCAGATAAAAAGCCGTATTAAAAAGCGTTTTCCTTTTTTGAGTTGTTCCGTCTTAGTGTATTTATGAGTTCTGTCCTGAAGCATTAGAATAATTAAGCAGGTTTTTTTTTTTTTTTTTGCCACAGAGGTGACTTCACAGCAGTATAGGTGCCAGTGGTGCAAGACCTCCTCTTGTGAGTGGAACACGACAACAGAGATAACAGGAATTAGCACAGGCGTTGGTGGTCTTCCTATCTGGACCATCTTGCATGATTGGAGCTCTGAAGTCGGCTATTTCTCTGTTCCATTTGCAGTGAGTGGTAGACACCAACATTTTACAAACATCGTTTATTTTGCATCTTTATACTTCAGTTACATAACAAATGCATGCTCAGAGCACCCGCTGGGATTAATTGACATAATTCTCCTGCCTTTAAATAGCACTATATAAATTTAGGTCAGCCAAAGGTCTGGTCCATGGTTGGCATTTTAAGAATACTGTTCAATAGGATAGAGCCATTTGTTGTCAGAATAATTAACACTTGACTTTGTATTTTTTTAATGGGCCTTAATTAGAACACAGATCTTATTCCCAGAACGTTGTTACTACTAAGTGATTGCTTTGTACACTCTAGTTTTTCTTACTGTCAAATAGCTGTTGAGATGAGGAGAAGCATACTGTTACAGTATTGTTACTTCAGTTCCTGTTGTCTCTATTGGGAGTTTAGTAAAATACTGGAAAGTGAAGTGATATTTAAATAAAATGTCATAATTTATATACACATATATGTACCATGTGTTGTATAAGTGTAATTAAATATTTACACAAGTAATATATACATTTCCTTTTCTTTTAAGTTTCAAAGTTTCTCATGGCTCTTTGAGTAACATTCTTAGATTTTTGTTCCCACCAATCTATTCCCGCTTATACCAGAGCAGCAAGCAACCAGTTTAGGACAAGTTGAGCAGATCTGATAGAAGCATGCTGTCCTCCTAAGGAAATGGAAGAAAATATGGGTCATATTTGCACCTATTAACCTTGACTGACCTTTTTGAGCATCAACTACCTTTGATATATGTTTAGTTCCCTCCAAATAATAATTTTATTTGCATAATTTGTGTAATTTACCTTTGGGAAGCAAGCTATACATTAATGAATTAATTTGTAGTTATTAAGATAAACAGTAACTTAACTAATTTTCCTAACAACAAAAGCCTTTCATAAAAATTACATGTGACGTCAACTTTCTGGGTCCAGCTTGGAAGTGGGTAATAGGGAAATGCAATACTGTTGTGAGTGCTGTGATGAGCTTTAGTCTTTTTTTTTTTTTTTTGGGGGGGGGGGGGGGAAGGGAGGGAGGAGGGATTGGAAAGTGTCATAATAAATGAATGATTCTTGATGTTTCCATGGAATACATTGTTTAGCCATCTCCCATTACTTTCTTTCAATAAGAGAAACAACATTTTAGCAAAAATGGGTCATCTTGTACAAAGCTATCATCATCAGTGCTCCACTGACCTAATTACATGCTGATCCTGGAACTGTAAGCACTTAAGATGCCCGTGAATTTGTAAGAAAAGGGAACTCTGTGCAGGAGCAATAGTTCCGTGTTGCTTCTTGCTGTTGTAATGGATTCATGCTCTGTACGAGTGTAACTATATAATAGCAGTAATTGGCGGCAACATTCATATTGTAAATGCTTTTCCTCTTTGTGACCATGGATAACGTATCTATTCCTGCATAAAGTGCAGTTACTCGTTTTTTTCCAGAGCGTTTGAACTTCATTTGCTCTGCGTTGCCTAGCCCCTCTTGCCCAATAATCTGTCCTCGGGATAGTGCCACTATTCCAGTGGAAGCAGCATTAAAGCTTTTCTTTAGTCAGAATATAGTTTTACAAACTGTCCTACATAAAGGCAAGAAAAGTTATCTTGAGCAATTTCACTGGAGGTTGGAATGGAATTTGGGGGCCACATCTTCAGTTCAAAAGCATTTCCGAATTATGATAGACCTGACAGGTGCAGAATTCTATGGCGTAGCTTTTGTCTGGGAAAACCAGTAGATGTAGAGTGGCTCGCAGTAGAGGTAGAGTGGTTCCAAAGCCTTTAGCTAGGTTGTGTATCCACCACCTAAACTAAAAAACTCAGTTTTGTCTCCTTCATGCGCAGTGGGGATGGTATTTTTCCGTACCTCATAAAAATCTTGTGATAGTTAGCTAATGTTTTTAAAATACGTTGAAGATAAAAATGTGAAGTATATTTTTCATTTTTTCGAGTTTTGGAATGTGAACTGATCATTTTGCTACCTTTGAGTGGGTTCTACACTAGCTTTTCTGGTGTGTAGACACCTTTTCAGAATAAATATGAGGGAATGGTAGTAGGTTAATGAGACCTATGCAAAACATGGAAAACAACAACTGAAAACATGCAGAGACACATAGTAGCGTGAGCTCTTATTGTATTTCTGCACTTTACCATATAGTAGTTTGAATTATTTACTGAAAAGATGCTGATGGAGGCGTGGTTCTTTTTTAAAACAAGAAGCTGTGTTTAGCCTTTTTTCTGGTTTTGAAGATAAATTTTGCAGACAAATGGCTGTACAAAAGTGAAATGTATTTGAAAGCAACCAGTTGCTAGAGATATTTTTATCAAACTAAATGAAATACTATTAGAAGAATAGAATTAAATAATAGGTTATGTCATTCTAAGATTTATTTTGAGATACCATGCTTGGAGATAACGTGAATTATTTTGATAAATATGAATAATATACAGTTACTTTG
This sequence comes from Anser anser, assembly GCF_964211835.1. Lineage (NCBI taxonomy): Eukaryota > Metazoa > Chordata > Aves > Anseriformes > Anatidae > Anser > Anser anser. Next base: position 38,868,224 of record NC_139723.1, read on the forward strand.
TGAGGAAGCTTACACATACGTGTGGAGACCCATATGCACTCTCCAAAGTCAGGTTGACCTGTGTAATTAGATTACATGGAACAGTGACAGCCAAGATTGTAGTCCTGTCCTTCAACCTATTGAAACATTTCAATTATTACAGTGTGAATACACAAATCCCTGGGATCAGATCCTTAATGTACTATTTTGACACAATCAGATCGCTTAAGTATTTCTTGAAGTCCATGGATCAATTCACTTTTCGCGATTTCTAGCATACATAATTTCTTGCTTCAATAGTATGAGTTCTGTAAAACAGTCTCATTAATACTTGGGCCTGGGATTGTATCCTACTTCTGTTCAAGCCAATGGCAAAATTGCTGTGGGAGCAAGACTGGGTCTGTAATTAAGTTAATAGGGTCGAGTGTTATTACATTGTTGAATTGGCACTCAATGCCATTAACATCAACCAACCAACCAAAAAAAAAATCTTTAACAGTGACTAATGTAAGGCAGTATTAAATGTTGGTTTTATAATACTTTATGAGGGAGTGATAAAGCAATTGAAAAATTAATCATAAGGGAAAATATTGGAATTTGAAATATAGTCAGAGGAGTCATTACAGTTCATTAATTTATGTGTAAATACTGATGTTTTCCAGTGGAATTATAAAATACAAGTGAAGCGAAATGGCTGTTTTTATTGAAGGCATTTTGCCATTATCATCAGATGGAATTTAATTTGTTTACAGACTCAGTATTGCGCTGATCCACATGGAGAAGTATTAACAAACAGGAGCTCTTACTCCTCTTACATAAAGCAGCAATTCCAGTTACCGTGATAGAAGTGCTCAAGGAAAATGTGGAAGGAGTGAAGGATTTATTGTTGTTTTGCTCGTTCACTGAAGTAATGGCATTAGAAAGAACTACATAAATAGCAAATCAGTAAGACTATGTCAGTGGGTTACACTTCTGTCTTGACAGCCTTACTGATGGGCTCTGGCAGAAAGCAAAGTTGAATACTGCATGAAAAGCATCATTGTTTTGATACACATTCATTACTTGCTGTAGACTTGTGTGGTACCTACATTCTGCCTATTTGTGCCAGGAATAATGTGTAGGGGAGGGAGAATGGCCAAAACAGGAGTCATCAGTGCTAAAATGGGCAGGTTGCATACTGGAATGGTCCAATCTGTAGAAGCCACCTGAATCGAGGGACACGAACTCCCCAGGTTGTTGGGTTTTAAGTGCAGCTCAGTGCCAGTGTTTGGCTGCTCGAGATAGTTCAGACATGCAGTTGGATTTCTTACTGATACATAGATGGTCCTACTGATGAACTATGACATTAGTCTACATTCATTTCGAAGAAAAGCAAACAATCTTTTTGCTAATTATTTTTATCTATTACTGTCATTACTGATGTTTTTTTCCTGTGTCATGGTGTTGCTGAAGTGTGGTCACTCTGAGATCAAGACTGCACAGATAGATGCGAATTCATAGTTCTTACCCTGAAACAGACTTGTTTAAGGATGAAGTTGTTACTTCTGTAGGGTGGAGACGGAATGCTGGGGTATAAGATGAAAATGCAATTTGTATTAAACCAGTGTAGGTATAGCTTCATTCTTCTAGAAATAAGCACAAATCCTACGTTTATAACTGCTTCGTTTCTACTGCTCCTGTTTCAAGTAAGTGTAGATGTTCCAGGGAAGAAAGTAATGGTATATGTATGTTGGTATCCCTTTCTTAAGAGAAAATAAACATTATTTGGCTTTGAGTTTAGCGCTCTAGTACCGTAAAATTCAGTCAGATATATTCATCTGTAAAGCCCTGAAGTTGTTTTGAAGCCTTTTCACCTTAGCAAGAGTTGGCTGAGATGCATATTGTGAGACAAGTGATGATTTCATAGGTATTCAGTACAGGTAGGTATTCAGCTTCTATATGTGCTTTGGCAGATGGATGCATTTCAAAAGAAACACAGAAGTTGTCAATGATACAAATGAATACAAGGATTGCAGTATATCAGGGTGACTGTGGATCAATAGCTGTGCATTCCTGATGCTATGAGACAATGAAAAAAGGTCTTGGTATTTTTCTCCTTTTTTTGTAAAACCACATTGCAGAGACTGAATATTTTACAAATGCCACAGAAATTCCGGTGGCCTGTCTTGGCTTTTTTATTTTTAAAGTCCATGTATGAGGCAATTTTTATTTATGTGTATGTGTATATTTGTGTGAGTGTTTATAAAGTATCAGGTTACACTGCAGTTGAAACAGTTTGCATATTAATTAAAGCACTGAAGACTTGCAGCAGTGAAATGGACAGAATGACTATACAGCTTCTTCAGCAAATTAAATTATGCTGAAGTTTTGGATGTTGCTTTGTTGTGGGGCATATTTTTTGTTTTTAAACATGATCCAGCTCCTACTTAACTTGACAGAAAATTCTTTTTGACTCCAGTTAGAATTTTGGACCAGGATCTAACTATGTAATTACTTGTGTATTAGAGTTATATTTCTGCTTTACAAACATGGCAATTTGTGGTGCTGCTTTTGCACTGAAATGTTAGAGACTGTCTTTGGTGTGGCTGGCTTCTAACTCTATTTTCCATTAAGGCTGTATTATCAAAGACAAATAGTTACATGTCAGTAATTAACTATGGATTTTAGGAAATTCTTCTTAGCTGTTCTATTAAATGTGTTAATTTTTCATGACAGAAGAGTTGGCATGGTTTGATGGAACAGAACCCAGCTTGAAACCTGAGTCTTTATGACCCTACTTAATTGTTATTACATCACTCACTCCTCTTTGCCTTCTGGAAAAGAAAAGAGAAACTGGCAGAATACAATTCATTAATTCTTTTATAACTTTCCCAACTGATAATATTAAAATTAGTTTCAATAGTCATTGTAAAAACATTCCCAATAAATCGTGACATTAATTTGAAGGTGCTGGTGGTTGTTGTTGTATGGGCAAGAATCATTGCTGACCCAATAGTAAGTCCTATAAAAATTGGCTTACTACCTTTATTTTAAAAGGAACTTGACTGACTATGGAAAATGAGATACTGAGAAGCTATATCTCTGATCAAGATCAAACGATCTTATGAGAATACAGCATTTTTGCATTAAGAGGGACTAAATAAGACATGCCAATTTAAGTGCAAAATTCAATTTTAATGATCAAAATGTCTAAAGCTAAAGGGTAAGCTAGTTTTCCTTTGTTAATGGTAAGAATTTTAGATCTAAACTTTCACTTTAACGTAAACCCTGTTTTCCAAAGGTGCCCATGCCTCAATAGTATTAAACTTTACTTTGATGCAGTAAGGATATTTTTCAAATTCAAATTATGTTAGTAAATATTAAGTCTCTAATGTATTTTTTGGTACTGGTTTCAGCGTTTTCTTAGGAAGAGACAAGAAAAAATCTTACGTAACGCATTTTTGTCTTGTAAATTTTTTAAGAGTTAGGCATATGCCAAAATTATATGTGTATGTTTACGAGTTTTAATTGGTCTGATTGATCAAAAGCCATTTTAAAACTCCACGTGTGTCTATAAATCTTTTCATAAAGGTACATATATATGTTTATATTTACAGGATATAAAAACAATAATTAAATCTTTAATAGCTTTAATGAATAGTAGTGTTATTTTAAGACAATAGAAAGCACTCCAGCTTCTCTAGATCAGTTTATGTTATTTTTAAATCCATGAAGGACCCAAATATATAGCATTTCTAAGTCACACACCACAGCTGTTTTCAGAAGAGATGCTTTAATGTGGAAGAACAAGATACTTTCCAGTGCTGCTCATCAACATGCCTGGTGTCCTGCAGTGTTGAGTGTTAGAGATTTAAGTTTGTCAGTGATATCACGGAAAGTTCTGTGACAACATTATGGTAGGATCAAAACCCAAATGTTTTTTTTATTGATATTTTTTCCTTGGATCACGTTGTATTTGTTTTGGAAGCAAATTGCTACCTAGGTATCATGAAGTGTACGGTATCGGTTGCTTCAGTATTGAGCTTCCTTCAGACTACAGTAGGATTAATAAACCAAACGCTAGTCTACGCTTTTTATTAGAAATCCCTTTTGCACTCCCCAAACCAATGATGCCTAAATAGTCATCAAATTCTCTCTCTTTTTTTTTTTCTAGGTTTTTTTAGCAGATTCCCATTGACTCTGCCAAGAAAATTGGATCTAGACACTTCTGTTTGAGAATATGAAACAAACAGAAGAATGTGTGTGGATTTAAAATTACTGTATTTATCAAGTTGTGGAGTGAGAAGTACTGGAGAAATAGCTTGCTCTGTTGCTCATTGTAGATCTACAAATTGTTTCTGATGCAGCTGAGAAAAATGCAGACCCTTAAAAAGGAACACGGACCTGTTGACACAAGTAGCAATGTGGACAAAATCATGGTACTTAAGTCTACTTTAGCAGAAGTGTCTGAAGAGTTGTCCACAAATGAAGATATACTACTTACTGAAGCAAGTAGCGGAAAAAGCAAATCTTCAGCTTGCCGGAGAAAGCGTGAATTCATTCCAGATGAAAAGAAAGATGCTATGTATTGGGAGAAAAGGCGGAAAAATAATGAAGCTGCCAAAAGATCTCGTGAAAAACGACGACTGAATGACCTTGTCTTAGAGAACAAACTAATTGCACTGGGAGAGGAGAATGCCACTTTGAAGGCGGAGCTGCTTTCATTGAAGCTAAAGTTTGGTTTAATTAGTTCTGCAGCCTATGCCCAAGAGATACAGAAACTCAGCAGCTCGACAACTGTGTATTTCCAAGACTATCAAAGTTCCAAATCAAACATTAACTCATTTGTAGATGAACATGAACCATCTATAGTTGGTAGCAGTTGTATTTCTGTCATTAAGCATTCTCCTCAAAGCTCTATGTCCGATGTGTCTGAAATGTCATCAGTAGAGCATACTCAGCCAAGTCGTATACAAAGCAGCTGCAGAAGTCCTGAAAATAAGTTCCAGATTATAAAACAGGAGCCCATGGAATTAGAGAGAGAGCCAAGAGATGACAGAGGTTCCTATAAAGCATCCATATATCCAAACTACATGGGAACTACCTTTAACGTGTACTCACATTCTCCTCCTCTCTTGCAAGTTAATAGATCCTCCAGTAATTCCCCCAGAACTTCAGAAACTGATGATGGTGTGGTTGGAAAGTCATCTGATGGAGAAGATGAGCAGCAGGTTCCGAAGGGTCCAATCCATTCCCCAGTTGAACATAAAAGTGTTCATGCAACAGTTAAAGTTCCTGAAGTGAATTCTTCAGCTTTGCCTCACAAGCTTCGAATTAAAGCCAAAGCCATGCAAGTTAAAGTGGAAGCAATGGATAATGACTATGATGCCACACAGAAATTATCATCACCTATTGATATGTCCTCAAAAAGACATTTTGAGCTTGAAAAACATGGTGCACAGAACTTGGTGCATTCTTCTCACACTCCTTTCTCGGTTCAGGTGACTAACATCCAAGACTGGTCACTCAAACCAGAACTCTGGCATCAAAAGGAACTCAATGTAAAAATTCAGAGTGGTTGCAAAACTGGAGTTGTTGAAATAAAAGACAATATCTACAATGTCTCTGAGTCCGAAAACCTGTATTTGAAGCAGGGGATAGCAAACTTATCTGCAGAGGTTGCTTCACTTAAAAGACTTATAACTACACAACAAATCTCTGCGTCAGACTCTGGTTAAGTTACTACTGAGTAAAGGCTTATTGTTTTAAAGGATGTCATTTGCAGTAGATAAATGTTTTGTATTATGCTGAATTTTCACTGGACTTGTGACGTCATTTCACTGTAATGTTCACATAATGTCTGATTGGTGTCCTTCTGTGCACAAATTATTATGAAGACTAGGTTGTGCTATGATCACTATGCCTTGTGTATAGTCAAGTAGCCTGTACAAAGGCTGTATATAGTGAACTTTATTTTCTTTTTATTGTTCTACTATAAAGTGTGGAAGTTACCAGTTACAATAAAACATTGATTGGTGACAAACACAGGACATCTACTCCAGTTCAGTTGATTTTAAGAACTTGTAAATAAGTTGTTAAATACAAAAAAAAAAAAATAAATAAAAATCAAGGCTTTTTCTTACACTGTGCTCAACTTCACTTACAGGTTTGGTTTTTACAGCTTAACTTAACCAAATTACAATTTACAACACACGTAAACCTTCTGGCCACCTTTTTCCTTAACACTTTTTTTAGAGGAGAATAGAAATAAAGTGGATATTTATAAATGAAACATTAACAATTTATAGCCTTAGCCTTCTTTAACTTATTTGTTAGTATAAGTTAACCAAAAACCACACAAAGTCTGTCCTGGTAGCTCTAATATCAACAGCAACCTTCTCCTTTTATCTCAAATGAGAGAGCAATGAATTTCCTGAATGGTTTATTGTGACAAAACATTTTTTTTTTCGATCTTGGTGTTTTAGATGAAATTAGTTGTATTGGATTTGTGCATCTTCTAAGTTCTTCAGAGCCTTGCACTGATAGAATTAGACACCACCATCTCTGTCAAAGGGTGGTTTGTGTGTGCAAGGGGTGCAGGCACAGAAAGAATTCTGCACAAAGGCTGTGTAAAAGCATCTGTCCACCCCATGGTTCTTTTCACAACAGAGCGTGGGCCACCTTCAGATGAAGGATAAGGCTCCCCGATCTGTAAACTCTGTGCTCAACTAGGCAAATACCTACGTAAGGGGCAGGCAATAGCAGCAGCAGAGTTAGAGGAGATCATCTGCTACTGTAGTTCCCACCATGGGAGACAACGCAACTTTAAGTATGAAGTAAGACTTACCACCAATTTGGCTTCAGTTTCAATGGCTTAGTTAAGTGAACTGGAATACCCTGGCTTACTACAGGGCGTTTTGCAAGAATTTCTTAAATGTAAATTAGAGAATATGTGGAGAACTGTACAACCCAGATTCCACTAGCCCCTTGCGATTTATGCAGATGATGAGTTCTTCACCTGATGACTTTGGAGTTCTTTATCTTTGAGAAGAGCCGTTGAACTGTGGAGACTAGAACTGCATCATATACCCTTTGTTTGGCTTACCAAAGCCTTTCCTTTGAAAATAAAAAAACAAGTTATAAATAGAGCATAGATTTGGCGGAGTTCCTTTTCATGCTAATTCCACCTTCTTTTAAAGTACTAATAAATCAGACTAACAAATAAGCACTTCCTGAAAAGGCTTTTTATTAATTGCCATGCTGTATAATAGAATCTTACCATAGACTTAAAATACTAATTAAGAAAAAAAGTAGGTAGTGGTTTTTAAATTCATACTTGACTTGAGTGAGAGGAAGTTTGTCAATTTTTTGGGGATATGAAAAGGAGTCTGAGTTACTCCTCATAGCTCTGAAGCTTGGTCCAGCAGTCAAGGCAATGGCAAAACTCCCTGATGTCAGCAAGGCCAGGATTTGATGCTGTATCTTTTCAGGAGCTGATTCAGTCATGTTCTGGGAGGACCTTTGCACAGACATCACTGGTACTTTCTGAGCTTTTTTGAGCCTTCTAACTGCTGTGCTGTATTTGTGGCATTCAGAGTTAATAAACTGTTATTCTTTTTTCATGCCTTAATAATACAATAGACCCCATAGTTGGGCTCTGTATGTATTTGGTAATTAATATAGATGACATTTCAATGTTACTGAAAATAAGCTCAGGATTATTGCATGAAATGTAAAAATTTGCATTGAATGATGGGGATATGAAACATGAGGCAGTGATTGCTACTGGCTCTTTGCTTGCTAAGTATCTTCTGTAAGCAACAACAAAATTCTTTAAATATTTTGCATATTATTTATCACATGTAATGTGTTCAAGGAGAGGACTTAAAACTCTCAGTGTTGCCATCTGTGTAAGCCTAGATCTATTGTTTTTTTTCCATTTCTTGTTACAGTTGTTTGTCATAATGGAAGAATGTTGTCCTCCTTCTAGCTCATTATATATTTTGTGTATCTGTTTTGTGCAATTAATACTTAACAGTAATGATGTAGTTAATTTGTTGAAGGATGTCATTGCAAGAAAGTTATAGCATGGAGCTTAGGAGCACAATCAGATGTTATTTATACTCCCTTTATACCTTAGTGTTATGCTTCATTTGAAGAAACAAATAAATAATTTGTCTTTTGTTCAAAACCAGAACTAATCACAACATGATTTTTTTGTACGTTCATCGTATTAGTCCAACACATATGCATTAGCGGGTGTTAATTCTCCACTTCTGCAGCAAAACTTCCTATGCTGAAGTTACTGCTTCTATGGCTGGAATTCAGAGTAGCTTGCACGAACTGGAGGTAGAAGATGCTGGAGTGTGGGTGGTAAATACAAAGCCAGACTGTTGTTGGCTACGGTTTCAAACTGACCAGCCAAAACTCTGGGTTGAACTAAGTGTGGTGTAGCTGGCCCCCTCACCCTCCACACCCATCGTTAGCCTGCTTTCCTTTAACACGTGGTATCAGGGAAGAGGACAAGTGGCACTGACTGGGGGGAGGGAGGGAATGCAGTGGGACCCTGCCACCGCTCCATCTTTCAGCGGGTGCATGGGCACACATAGAAGGGAACAGAGGAGCTGGAGGGTCAGGTAGCTGTGCCCTTCCAGTCCGCCATTTCCTGTGTTGTAGGAAACTGCCTCTGTGAAAAGGCTGTCCTTGGCTGGTCTACTAGTCTCTCCATTGGTGATCAGAAGGTTTGTCAGAGGTCATACTGGGCAGATACAAACTGGTATCACAACCTCTAAGTTGTGAGAACTCTTGTAAGCTCTGTGATTCACTGAGAAAATATTGTAAAACATTCTGAAAGTGGAATCTTTCCCTTGCAAAGCAACACGGATGATTAGAAAGTAGCTGAAAACTGACTGTAGGGTCTACCTTCACATGGGAACATTAAGGAGGATCACACATGCAAAATGGAAACTCTAGCGACTTATCAGCTTGAATTACTATTTTTGATAGGAACATAAGCATTAATCATGTTAGATTTGTTTGGCTAGTCCTGAATCTTGCCTGCAATACTAATATGAAAATCTTCATGGAAAGTTTTAAGAAAAGTCAATGGCAAATAACTGTTGATTAACAAGGTAGGTTTTTTTTCCAGTGACATCAACTGGTGGTTAATCAATACTGTGAAGTATGAGAGTCAGTTCCTCTGTTATATCCACCTAACTTTAGCTACCGACACAGTAATATGTTCCATCAACATTTTTTGGTAGGTACAAAGATTAAATGTGGATGTGCCCATACCTACACCAGTCCTATACATTACGGTTTTCTGAATCCCTTGAAGCTGGCTTCAGTAAAACTTAAATGGGGACAATAATAATCTTAAATTTTATTAATAATATTCTTCATTGCCAAATATTCCCTTGTTCATGAAGAAGAGACAGGTAGCTGGTAACTCCCGATTCCTCTCCACTTAATATTTTGGATGTTTTCATTATGGCCCTTACATAGACGGGCACAGTTTATGAGACTACGTTTATTTTCTGTAGAAGTTAACAGAAATACAAAATTGCACCATAAACACATCTTTGAAGTTTTATTAAAATACCAACTTCAAAAACATCTTTTCTACTTGCTAGTATATAATTCTGCTTTTGAAAATATGCTATATGCAATGAATTTAGCAGAAAATCCACAGAGAAACCAATTAATATGGCCTTTATTAACAACATATTGTTTTAAAAATACTTTTAGAGTTTATTGCACAATACAAGCTTGGTAACTACAAGAATACAACAAAACAATTTTTGGTATTTATTGCATAAGAACGAGTAGCACATATTGTTCCACTGCAGTGCCAAGTTCACAGTTAAAAATACTAGGCCAAATCCTAAGGCCTTTAACTTAGTGTCAGATTCTACTTCCCTTACTCAAGCAGACTTTTTATGTGTGCAATAAGGGACTTACTCAAGATGAGTAACATTACCAAGACATAATCTTTGCTGTTCACTCATGGCACGTACTCATGCTGATTTTCATATATCTGAGGCTAGCTCTCTTGTGACACAATAGTGATACGTGAGTCACTTAACTCATACCACTGGAATTACAGAGAACTTACTCATGTATGAAAGAGAAGGAGGCCAGATATTCAGCTATTATTTATTCAATGACAGCTCAAAAAGGGCTCAGTGAATTATGACCAAAAGCTTAGGGCAGAGGCATGGAGTTTTTTTGCTTGGAAAGAAAGTATCAGGAGACATTCGGACTCCTAAAGTAGCAGGAATGCATCTATGAGATAAGAAAGCCTATATTAGTCTGAAGGTTCTGGGGGAGCCACGTGGCCGTCTAACACTCAACGTTTGGGTACCATTGTCAATATTTCCTCATCCCACCCTTTTCTCCCACGCAAATGTATGCGCAACTTAAAGGGAAATGTCAGGCAGTTGTTAACACTTCTCCATGCTCTGCAGATTCTTGGATGAGCAAATGTCTGAAAGGGCATCTATGTCAATAACTGAGGTATGTAAAAAGCTAAATTTGCCCTGTTGACTGGATGTGGCAGAGTTGGCATGCACTGTATCTACATTTCTCAGCCATGATATTAAACACGTTTCTAACAATTTGGACCTCCAAAAATTCTCTTAGGTGTTATATATAAATATATGGGCTACATATTGCATTGATTTCCTTGGGATTTGTGTTATGCAGCCCTGAAAGCCAAGATATTAATGGTCTGTATAACAATCAGAAAGTACCAAAGCATAATACCGTATCGTATAAAATAGCTGAAAAGACGATAAAATGCAAGGAGAGTCATTGTAGCAGAACACAGTGTTCCTTTCTCTGGGCTTTGTTCCCATTAAGGATTTAGAAATACTAGAGGGAGTCTAGGGGAGAACAAAAGTGAAATAATGAACTGTCAGGGGTTGATCCATGAAGTAAAAGTACACATTAAACTAGTCCACAATATACACATCAATAGCCCATATATTTGCCAGTGTATGTGCATAAAGTATTTAGTTCCCATTCTCTGAAAGAGGCTTGGTAATGCATTTCTTTAAAAAAAGCTTCATAGTTAAAAATGTGGACATGCAAATCTTAAAATTGTGTATGTAAATAAAACTACATAGGACAAGAGACAGTGACAGTTAGAAAACATATGCAGTTATAAATATTTAGGGGTCTGGAAAGAATTTTTTATATTTTCTCATTTTCCATAAGAATAATGCGGTTGCTGTAAAAGAGAAGATTTTTTGCTTCTTTTATCAGAAGATGTTTATGATAGTGAAAAATAATACAAACATTGGAGAAAACCAAACAATGCTAATTGAAAGGTAGTGTTAAGGAAGGGAAGAATAGTCTTTTGGGTTATGCATTAATTTGTATAAATTTCTAGATCAACAACAAATTTCACAATAAATTGTAGTGACAGTGAGAGATACAGAAATGAAAAATCACGGTGCAAGTGTGCTACTGACAGGCAGATGTGAAATCTTATAAAATAATAAAGAAGCTGGATGCAACAGCAAATGCCATATCAGAACCTCATTTAAACACAAAAATATCTGAGAATTCTCTATAGAACTTACTACATCTATATTGGGTGGTTTACATATGTGGTTTATGCAATGTCTATGCACTAGCCTCTCCAGGTATGTGAAAAAAAAAAAAAAAAAGGACAGGTAAAGGACAGATGACATCCAGAAGGAACAATAACTCATCTGCAATATGAATTCTTTTTAACCCCTCTGTTTTGTCAGAAATCTCTCATTTTCTTAACAAGTACAGGATTATGGTTGAGAAGGAAACTGTACCTTCAAAAACAAATAAACAAAGAAATTAAAAAAATAAGAAAAACAAACAAAAAATGAAACAACCCCCCTACAAACTTCTCACTTTTATTATGATCAGACTTGAGGTGATAAACTGTTAAGTAGCAGGACAGATTTTGCAAAAATTCAGCTGCCTCTCAGAAGACTTCTTTGTATGTAGGAAGTGATATAATGAATTTGTGTAGTAAGAAAAGCCTGTGAGCCTGCTGGAGCCATTTTATCACTAATCTATTACAATCTGTCTGTATGACACTTGCTAATCTGATTCTTTCACTCACTAGCTTGATTCCACGCAAGTTTGCAGTGTCTGTTAATAATTATTTTTCTTCTGATATCCTGCTCATATAAAATTCATGAGATAATGCTCCTTAAAAAAGAGACTCTTTCTGTTCATGTGTGGCCCTGGGAGATTACAGAGAGATTCCAGAGACTACATGCCAGAGTCTCCTCTCTCTACACCATGTCTTTGTAATGTGGCTGAAGTGGACTTTTTTCCTAAAAGAGCATTGGAGCGTATCATAGTAACCAAAACCTAAAATATGCTGCTGCTCCTCAGAGTGATTACTGCATATCCCCCAGTTGTTGACTAAGATGTTTTCCCCTCCTGCCCATTCCCATGGGCAGATCTCAGAAAGCATCCCCCAGTAACAGTAGTGATCTAGTAAAAGTTGTTTCATTTTCCCATCCACTGCAGTTAGCTCAGATTCCAGATGCCAAAACTTTCCATAAGTCATTGAAGCTATCTCCTAAAATAAGGAAATTGCAGGGTCATTAGTTCAGTCCCATGAACTCATTACTAAAATCTCAAATTAGCCCAGGCCAGTTCTCTTGTCTTCAGTATCTTTGACCAATTTTAAATGTTTCTTTCTTCAGTACCCTGAATCTTTACTGTATTTGTCTGCCTTTCCTGAAAAAGCATAATTTATGGGTATCTAAGAATAAAGGAGTTTCTAATTTTTAAAATAGTTATAGAAGGGAAAGGGAAAGGGAAAGGGAAAGGGAAAGGGAAAGGGAAAGGGAAAGGGAAAGGGAAAGGGAAAGGGAAAGGGAAAGGGAAAGGGAAAGGGAAAGGGAAAGGGAAAGGGAGAGGGAGAGGGAGAGGGAAAGAGGGGAAGGGGAAAGAGGAGAAGGGGAAAGAGGAGAAGGGAAAGGGAAAGGGGAAGGAAAAAGGGAAGGGGAAGAGGAAGGGAAGGGACTTAGTGCTGAGCCTAAAGAAACTTTATTTCCTATTTTACTACCGCATTCCAGACCTTGACACTTAATATCAGTTTCACAGTATAGTTGATGTTGAAAGGGACCTCTGGAGGCCATCTTGTCAACCCCGCCCTGCTCAAGCATGGACACCCAGAGCAGGTTGCCCAAGACCATGTCCAGGTGGCTTTAGAAGAGCTCCAAGGAGGCAGACACCACAGCTGCTCTGGGCAACCTGTGCCCATGCTCAGTCAGCCCTCTCAGTAAAGAAGGGCTCCCTGATGCTTAGAAGAACCTTCTGTGTTGCTCTTTGTGTCCATTGCCTCTTCTCCCTTCAATGGGCACAGCTGGGAAGAGCCTGGTTCCGTACTCTTTGCCCCCTTCCTCCTGGTGTTTCTACATGCTGGTGAGGTCCTCCCTGAGCCTTCCCTTCTCCAGGCTGGACAGTTCCAGCTCTCCCAGCTCTTCTTTGCAGGAAGATAAATAAATAAAATAAAAAATAAAAAATAAATATAATAAATATATAATAAAAATAATATATATATATAATATATATTATATATAATATATATATATAATAAAAAATAAATAAATAAAAAATAAAATAAAATAAAATAGAAAATCAATAAAACCTCACACCTGCCTTTGAGAAAGCACCACACAGTCCCACAAGCTCTCCCCACCCTCCAGCTCTGCTGCTGGTTCTTCCCATGCCTAGCCAAAGGCAGCCCTTGACTTGTTGTCAGGGTTTTTTTCCTGTCTTTCACCCCTCTCTGGGGTGATCTGCTCTGCTCAGCGCTCGTCCTCCTTGGGGTCCTGGGTGGGAGAGATGTCAACAAGCCGGAGGGGTTCAGGAGAGGCCCCTGATGCAGTGGGGCTGGAGCACTCGCCCTGTGAGGAGGGTGTGTGGGGCCAGGGCCGGCTCAGCACGGACCAGAGAAGGCTTAGGGGCACCTAACAGCACTGCCTGGTGCCTGTGGGAAGGGATGACAGGGATGGGGACAGGCTCTTCCCAGCAGTGCCTGGTGGCAGGAGCAGAGACAAGCGGCATCAGCTGGGACTGGAGAGGTTCAGGCTGCAGATAAGGAAAAATGAAAAGTCCCGTGAGGCACACAGAGCACCAGAGTGGGTTGTCCAGCCGGGTGGAGGCATCCCTGAGCATGGAGGTTTTCAAGACCTGAGCAGGCCCAGCCCAGAGCACAAGGGTCACAAGCCTGCGAAGGGACACATGGGGAAGTCCCGGGAGGGAAAGCGTCGGCAGCGTGAAATGCAGCCAAGTTTCCCAAATGAGCCCATGGCAGCCGAAGCAAGGCACAGAGGGCCTAGAGATGCAGAAGGCTCAGCCCTACGGAGCGCTCTCTCCTCAGGACACAGAGCCCCCGCGAAAGCACACGTCCCCTCTCTGTGGAGCTCAGCGCAGGGCACAGGGCCTATAGCCCTCAAAGTGGGGGAAACGGGTCTCAAGGCCAGGCCCCATGGTGCTCAAGGGAGGGGAAGGAAGCCCTCAAAGACCAAGGCCAGGCCCATGGGGCTTGGATTGGGCCTCTGGAGCCCTGCAAGAGCAGAGGGCCAAGCGCCATGGCGCTTGACATAGGCAAAGGAAGCCCTACTAAACCGTGGTGCCAGGAGTGGTGGGACTCAAGTCAGGGGAAAGAGGTCCAGCAAGAGCAAAGGACCCAACTCAAGAGGTGCTTGTCTCAGTGCAAAGAGGCCCCCAAAGTCGATAGGGCCGGGCCCCATGGTGTTCAAGAAAGGGAAGAGGTTCCCTGCAGGAGCAGAGGGTCCGGCAGAGGGCTCTGGGGCACAATATACTCAGAGCGCTCAGGTCCAGGCCCCAGGCAGGACAAATGAGGGCAGAGAAGGCTGTGCAAGAGCAGAGGGAGAAGTCCTGCGAGCGCAGTTGGCCAGGCCCTGCGGTGCCTCAGTCAGGGCACCTGGCCACACAGAGCTTGGCCTCCCGCAGCAGCACTTGTGCTGTCTTGCCTGGGGGGACACGGGCTTGCAGAACGAGCAAGCACCAGCAAGACCTCACTTCCCTTTTCTTCCCGTGGTGGATAGACCTTGTCTGGCATAAGGACGTGCAGATCGCTCACCAGTTACCATCATGGGCAAATGAGGCTCAGCTTGGGGAAGATTCTTGTAATTTATAGCCACTTGTTAACAGAGCAGGGCAGTGAGAACTGAAAAAACAAACAAAAAAAAAAAAAAAAACAAACAAAAAAACCCAACACCAACAGTGCACTAGAAACAGCTTCCCCCACCCCTCTACTTCCCAGGCTCAATCTCACTCCCGGTTCTTCAAGCTCCTCCCTGTGCCGAGTGGTGCAAGAGGATGGGGAGTGGGAGTTGCAGTCAGTCCATCAGGCTTTGTCTCTGCTGCTCCTTCCTCCTCACGCCCTTCCCCTGCTCCAGCATGGGGTCTCTCCTAGTGGATACAGGTTCTGCACCAGTTAACCTAACTTGGGCTTCCCACGGGCTGCAGTTCTTCAAGAGGTGCTCCATCGTGGGTCCATACCATGGGGTGCAGTCCTTCGGGAATGGGCTGCTCCAGCTGGGTCCCCCAGGGGATGCGGTTCCCACCAGACTGCCTGATCCTGCATGGGCTCCTCTCCTCATGCTGCCATCCCCACCAAGAGCCTGCTCCTGCGTGGGCTCTTCATGGTCTGCAGCTTCCTGCAAGGCGCAGCCTCCTGCTCCAGTGTGGGGTCCTCCACGGGCTGCTGCATGGCTATCAGTTCCAACGTTGTCTTCCAAGGGCTGTAGGAACTACCTGCTTCACCATGGTCCTCTCCACGGGCTGCAGGGGAATCCCCAGCTGCGGTGCCTGGAGCACCTCCTCCCCCTCCTTCTTCACTGATCTTGGTGTCTACAGGGTTGTTTCTCTCACATCTTTCTCACTCCTCCCTCTCACAGCAGCGGTGCAGCACTTTTTATTCTTGCTGAAACATGGTGTAGGATCACAGAACCATCTAAGCTGGAAAAGACCTTCAAGGTCATCAGGCGCAGCCGTCAACCTGACCTGCCGAGTCCCATGGCCGAACCGTGTCCCTTAGTGCCCCAGCTGCATGACTCTTCAATACCTCTAGGGATGGGGACTCGGCCACTTCCCTGGGCAGCCCGTTCCAACGCTTGACCACCCTCTCCCTGAAGAAACTCTTCCACAGATGCAATCTAAATCTCCCCTGGCACCACTTGAGAGGTGCCATCAGTATTGCTCGTTGGCTCAGCTCTGGCTGGCAGTGGGTCCCTTTTGGAGCCGGCTGGAAGCAGCTGTGTCTGACATGGGGGTCAGCTCACAGTCTCTCCTCGCAGAAGCCCCCCGTGCAGCTCCTCTCTGCTTCCAAAACCTTGCCACTAAACCCACGACACTTCCCTGCTCAGAATTGCTCTGCCAGTGGTGGTCACTGATGGAGGTTTCCTCCTGGGAGAGTGGGGGACAGCAGGCAGCCTCAAACAGCCTGCCTCCCTCATCTCTCTCCCATGCAATAGGTACCAAGAGCCACGACCTGCTTCTTCCTCCCAGCTGCAGAAAGCCAGGCATCTCTGCCTCCCTTTTCATTCTGCGTGCGCCAGGTGCATCTGAGTCCTGAGCACACGCCAGTGGCAACAGCATTCAAAAGACATGGCGGACGGCCTGGCCTGCGCACCTCACTGCACCTGGAGAGACCTTTGCTTGGTGAAGACTGAACTCTTGGAGGCCTGCAGCCAAGCTGACCATTCTTTTCTTAGCGCCAGCCCAGCTGCCCCACTCCCCAGTGCTCTGGGCAGGGCCAGTTGCTCACGGAGATCTTTTTTGGTTGGCGGAAACTCAACAGCTTTGCAGGAGAGTGCTGCAGCCACAGAGTCACAGAATGGCTGAGGCTGGAAGGGACCTCTGGAGGCCATCTTGTCAACCACACCCCCCGCTCAAGCAGGGACACACAGAGCATGTTGCCCAAGACCATGTCCAGGTGGCTTTAGAAGAGCTCCAAGGAGGCAGACACCACAGCCACTCCGGGCAACCTGTGCCCATGCTCAGTCAGACCCTCAGTAAAGAAGGGCTCCCTGATGCTCAGGAGGAAAGTTCTGTGTTGCTCTTTGTGTCCACTGCTTCTTCTCCCATCACTGAGCACAGCTGGGAAGAGCCTGGCTCCGTACTCTTTGCCCCCTTCCTCCTGGTGTTTCTACATGCTGGTGAGGTCCTCCCTGAGCCTTCCCTTCTCCAGGCTGGACAGTTCCAGCTCTCCCAGCTCTTCTATGCAGGAGAGACGCTCCAGCAGGCCCTTTGCCATCTCTGTGGCCCTTTGCTGCACTCTCTCCAGTATGTCCGTGTCTTGCTCCTAGAGGGGAGCCCACAGCTGGACGCAGTCCTCCAGGGGTGGCCTGAGCAGCAGTGGTGAGGAGAGGGGAAGGATCACCTGCCTCGACCTGCTGGTGATGTTTTGCACACTGCAGCCTGCCCTTCTGTCAGCCTTCTTTGTGGCCAGGACACTCTCCTTGGCCATGTTCAACGTGGTGTCCATCAGGGCCCCTGGGAGCCTTTACTGCAGAGCTGCTTTCCAGGTGGGTGACCCCCAGCATTTACTGGTGCCTGGGGTTGTTGTCCTCCCCAGGTGCAGGACTTTGTCTATTTGAATAGTTTGAATTAATTTGAGTATTACGTGTATACTTGTATACACAGGATGCCTGCCGTCTACATTTTTTTCATGACTCCTATGAAGTGAGCTAATCTCAGCTCTACTACCTTACTGTGCCTTTAATTTGGCATAAATTTTCTGGCAACATTTTTTTACTCGACATGTAGGAAAAGGAATCCAGCCTCCAGCGAGGACCTCATTTTGCAATGGAAGAATCTTTTTGTGCACTGTAAAAGAGACATTGGCAATTGGAAGAATATCAAGAGGCAAAACAACAACAGTCAGGGTATTCTCAGTTATGTAACTGTGGCTTGATAGCTCAGGCCATGCTTTTTATTTATTACAGGAGGGTGGTTTTCTGTTTGCTTGTTTGTTTGTTTAATTTTATTTTACAGAATTTGGTTTTCTGTATAATCTTCCTGGTTTGTCAGCTTCAGCTTTGTTAAATGTTTTCTCTACCATATCTGAAGATGCGATGTTTTGCTCCAAAAATATGTAGTTTCTTTGCAGGAAAAATAAATAAATAAATAAATCTATGTTTGCCACTTAAAGCCTTTACAGCAGTAAGCAAATGTGCTTCTTTGAGAGGTAGGAAAGGGTTGGGACACCAAACAATCCAATTAAAAAAAAAATACTGCACTTAAACACCTTTTTTTTTTTTTTTTTTTTTTTTTTTTAACTCACTCTCTTTCCAAGTATCCCTGAGTCAGCTGAAGCTTCGGTGCTAAAATATACACAGGGCAGTTGTCTGTGCATGGCAAATGGTGGTTCTTCCTGAACTGCAGCAGATTCCCTAATTTGAATTTCAGCTTGGATCACTCATGGTTATTAAATCACTCAGGT
This sequence comes from Anser anser, assembly GCF_964211835.1. Classification (NCBI taxonomy): domain Eukaryota; kingdom Metazoa; phylum Chordata; class Aves; order Anseriformes; family Anatidae; genus Anser; species Anser anser. Next base: position 38,886,660 of record NC_139723.1, read on the forward strand.
AAAGAAAAATGAAGAAAAAAAACTACAGATCCCAATAATTTTTATTTAAATTCAAGGATGTCTAAAAGTCCAAGAATAGTCTGCAACTCAGTAAAGAGATTACTAAATCTGAGGTATGAAAAGAGAGACAGGTTACTGGAATATGAAGTGTTTTTCTTGGAAATGATACAGCGTATATGTTTGCCTATCTATCTATTTATAACGTGAAACATGACCCAAGCACATTTTTCCTGTGCAACGTGTTAAGTGTTGCACGAGTTTTGAGTACACATGTAATAGTGCAATACATTCAAAAGCTGCTGTTACAAACTGACCCGGTTTTCTTTCAGAACTTGTCAAATACCCTTAGGAAGAAATAATGGTAATTAATAAACAGGTTTGTACAACAGGTTCTGAACCTGAGTTGAAAAGAAAATGTTTTGTGTATGGTGCTGAGTAATTTTTATAACACTTACAGTGTATGTCTGTTGCACTGCAAGCTACTTTTTCACAGTTTGATGCAGAAGACAGTGTCCGTTCAAAACTTCTGCTAAATTTATGCCTTAGTACATTTCTGAAGCATTCACTAGAGAAATGGGAGCTCTTCTGCTCTTGTCTGTGAGCATTTTACCACTCAAAGGTTATGGGAAAGAACATTAAAACGGGGTAAAGAGCAACAGAATATGCAATGAAATCAAAAGAATTTCTCTCAGTGTAGCTGATTAAGTACAGCATCAGGCAGAAAGTTAAGTAAACATACAGTCATAGAAAAAAAATCCTACACTGGGGAAAAGACTCCTTTGGTTCTTCTTACAAGAAGAATTGCTAGATGGCAACTTGAATTCTCACAAGAACTTTCCTGCAAGCTTCGTGCTCAACATTTGGAGCTTATCCCGTCAAGCAGAAAGTATAACCACATGCAGCATGAGAGAAACATTTCAGTTTGTATGACAAATGTCACTTGAAAATGGGCTTTGCTTTTAATTTAGAACATTGTAAACACATCAGGAGAAACTAGTTTTGATCATTTGCCAAATATTGCACAAGTATTTAGACTAATAAATAGGCTTCTATAACAGGAAGTGTACTGTATATTTTATGTGTTCCCACAATTTTTAAGAGAAAGTCTCATCCCTTCTGTTTCACAGATGTTTCTAGAGAAAGAGAAAACTAGATAAAATAGCCTGTATTATTATCAAAAGGCATTTCAATTGTCAGTTAAAGATTTAGGGAATATTAAGAGTACATTATAAATAAGAGTATATTTTAATTAGAGAGTTCTGCTCACAGATTAGTCTTTCAGACCCCAGGTTAAAGTCATGTCTTACTGAACAAAATATGATGTATAGTTAAGAAAATAATCATAGGGTTTATCATCTCGTTATTCTCACTGTGTAAATTACAAAGTAAGGCATAAGCTGCTAGCAAAACCAACTGGTCTAGTTTCCTAAGCCATTATTAAAGTACGTGGATCCGAACTAAGAATGTACAATGTACCAAATGTTCTGTCTCATGCTGCTGTTACCAAAACTATGATATGCACAGAGCTCTCAGGGCTTTGTTTGGTAAACTTTGCGCTGGACTCTTCCCTTTTGTATCCAAAATGTCACAAGAAGGAAGCAAGCCCAAAAAACCTCAATGCCTTTAAGGCGTGGCAAAAGCTCTCTTACTTGAGTTCCTTTACCATCTGGCTTGAAGGGTTGATAAAAGTATGGAACAAGCAGAAATAGTTCCAAACATGGGTAGAATTTTTCTAGTATTAACTCTCCAAAAGAATTGCACAGGGTTGCCTACTAAGTCAGGGAATGCATATATGAATTCGAGTGATCTGACCATTCTTGTTTATTTATTTATTTATTTATTAACAGAAGAAATGTTTTGTGGTTAAGAGAAGTAACGAAATTCTGCAGAAATTTGGTGTGACCTTAGGGAAGGTATAGAATGGTGTGAAGGCTGCTCAGCAAGTTCTTGGAATGAGTTGGTAATAATTTTTCTGAAGCAGAGTGTTAAGTATGCAAATAATGAAAGAACATTTTAAAATTTGATTCCAACCAATGAGTTTGAGAAATTTGAGTGCCAAGTAAAGGGGGTTGCAGTGAAATGACAAGGATGATCACTTTTAAAAAGAGATGAAATAAAATGAAAGCACCTCTGATTTTCTTTCAGCAATCAGAATGAAAAGTCAGAGAAGTAAAAGGTTAAGATGAACTGACAAAGCAATGATACTAAGGACACAAAGTGGAAGGTGGGGAATGTAGGAAAGGAGCAATTTGCTTAATGATGGGTTTTACTGGCATCAGGCATAAGTAAAGCATATGGAAAGTGGAAACTAAGTTCAGTTACGTAAGCACACATGAAGGTCTGAGGAAGAAAATTAAGTATATATCAACAGAAACAAGAAGTGTATACACACTTCACCAGTATAAGAAGGAGAAGGGAATTGCTCTTCTGCTACAGGACAGAAAGGAAGAGCTAATGATAGGTAAAGTGGAGAAAGTTAAAGGGTTTAATGTCTTTGGATTACCATTCTCTAACAACATCAATATTAACATATGGCCAGACAGAATAAGAACACTTCACTGAGCTGGATACATTCAAATTGGCAGAGACCAAAGACTTTCAATTTTCTTACAAATTGTTTTGTGAAATTCAAGCTTAAACAATCATCCAAAGCTATCTCAGAATTGTAGTAGTTATTTGTGAGAACTGGGATGATGCTCTGGGAACAACAACAAAAAGATATATATTATAACATATATACAGTTTATATATACATATGCTTCTTTCAAAAATAGGAGGTGGAAATGTGAAAAATTTTGGGTCTGCTTTCTTGGAAAATTCTGGAATAAATAAACAAACTGTTTTTAAACGTTCTAAAGTTAGTGAGGAAATGACAATAAACAGGAATTCACCATGAGCGCACTAAGCTATCTTACTTCATCACATGGGAGCAGGCCTTGGAGTAGGGAAGAAGAAATATATATGCTATATCTTGAGTATTGTAAGGGTCTTTTTTCTCACATGACAGATGCACAGTAGGCTAGGGAAATGTGATCAACATGAAATTACTAAAATGGGGATGCAAAAACAGTAGCATGGTGATATTTTGTGGTGAGTTGAATGTTTTTTATTGTTAAACAAAAGCTAGACCAAGTGAGATATTTCAGGAGCCTGTGCCTCATTTCACCTATTAAATATTTCCATTAAAGTTATAGAAATGTTAAATTTGTAGACAATTTGAAACTGAAAGGGACAGTCTTTAAAGTGGATGACAGATTTAAGTTTCAAAATGATGATAGCAAAATTGGAGAAATGATCTGAAAGCAAACAGATAATATTCAACAGCAAATGCAAGATACTGTATATAGGTAAGAACGTTCAATTGTACAATTACAAGATGAGCAGTGACTCGCTCATGACAGGCCTCCACAGGGGAGACCTGTGACTTGCACAAGCTGATCATGGTTAACAAGTTAATGCCATTGGGAAAAAAAAAAAATTATACTGGGAGATAATAAACAGGAGCACAGCTTGTAGGATACTCACAAAAATTCTGCATTATGAAGGCTTTGGTTGTTTTCAGTTTTGTACACCATCTCCAAGAACAACAGTAACCAAAAGTCAAAGAATGGCACAGAATCTAGAATAGGACAACAAGAAGCTAATCAAATGCAGTACCTACAAGAAGGACTGGAAAAATGAGGTTAATTAACCTAAATAACATAAGATTAAGGACGGGAACAGATAAGGATATTCAAGTACATAAAATGCTGCTGCAGAGAATAACATAATTATTTATTGTCTATTCAGAAGGGGTAAGATGAGAAGAGGCTTAAGCAACAGCAAGAAAATTAGGTCTGGACATTCAGGAAAACTCACAGGAAGGGTTGAAAATCACTTGAGTAGATCATTTGTGAAGCCTGTGAAGAGTTCATTGCTGGAAAATTTTAAGAGGACCATTGTCAAGGATCTGTCAGGCTGTTATTTTTCTGGGAAAGGGGATAAATAGGTGTACCCCTTGAAGCTCTGATAGCCCTACTTTTGTGCAGTTCTGTAATCTGTAATAGCGCCAGTTGCTCACATACTTAACAAAGCTCTTCTGCTATAGAAATCACTGTATGTAAAAATCAATATTTGCAATGTGCTTAGGAACAGTGCTGATCAGATTGCTGTTCTATGACTACCATCAAAGAATCAATGTTTAGATGAATGTCATGGAATTAATGTGCTTATCTATAGCTGTGCAAACCATATGTTCTTTCTCTCCCCACTTACAGAGGTCTGAAACATCCTAGGCTCAGCTATATGTGGATTGAACATCAGTGACAATATAACAGAGTGGATATGCTGCGGATATCATGGGTACATGGGGGTCATTTTCCCACTCCTTACTAAGAGGAGGTAAAACAGTTGCATTGTGATTTCCAGTCTGGCTTTCATTAGATGATAACGTTTTTATTTTTATTCCTCTCCCCCTCTCCATTTCATCAAATCTTTTATTTATTAAAGCTTATCACTACAGTTGCACATAAAAGCTTGAAGAATGAAGTTTTATATAATTGGATGATGTTTTCTTTTTATAACATGGAAAAATGCTTATATAGCCTTTGTGATTTACTATGGGTCTGACTTCAGCCACTATTGAAAACTTACTGTTCCCTAATAATACATGAAAATGTCAGGTAGTGGTTTAGCTATCTCTGCTCCCTGAGTGCTTTTTGAATTATGGTTCTATTTAAGAAATACGTGTCTATTATTATTGCACTTTTGGAAGGGATTATTTCACTTATAAATTATTTCCATCATCTTTTACAGTTGCTATCACATCTTGACCTGTATCCGATTCCTACCTAATTAAAGACTTTATCACCTCATCAATTCCTTTTTGAAATGTCAAATTATTACTACTATTATTTTATTGCATAGCACTAAGAATTATATTGTTAAGAAGACCCAATTCCCTCTTGAAAGAACTTTATCTCATTAGATCAAAATTTGCATATAGAACTAACTAGGAACTTGATTTGATGACAAAAAAAATGTTTACACGTTTGAAAGCTGTAAGACAAGTGTTACTTCGCATTTATAATCTGAAAAAAACTGTAGAGTCTTACAAAAGAGTTCTTGAAACTTGTTAGTTAGGCTATAGTAGTAAAAAAAAAAAAATTATAAACTTCTTTTGGAAAAAGTAATTCTTAAGAAAATGACTTTTTAATTCCTTTGACTAGATAATCATTTTTTTTTGGAAACTTTTCCTTGCTTTGATTTCAGACAATGATGCACAGACACTACAGTTGGAAAAAGCCACTTAAGCCACAAATGTAATACCAAAGCATAAGAATATATTTTTTCATTATTTTCCGGGTTAATCTAAAAATTCTGAAACTACTGGATTTCCAGTTCTACCTTGCCTGTTCTCATTGCTAAGAATCCTTTTTTTTTTTTTTCTCCTAATTCAGATTAAATACAACTTTTCTCTTTCTGATTGTACCATGTACCACTGTAAAACTAGATCTGAATAGACTGAATATCTTGATTTTCCTTGCAACTTTTATGTTCATCACACATTTTCAGCTACCTGAACTTTAAGGTGCATGGCTTTCTCAGATAAAAACAAAACTCAGTAACATTAGAGCATAATAAAAATGTTACCCAACAATGCTCAGGCTTAACTGGGGATGTGAATCTGAGCATGCTACAAAACCATTTAAGGTAAAGAAAAGAAGAATTAGTAAATGTATATCGTTTTGCTTGCGTAATTTGTCACTAAGAGGAGAAAACAAATATGTAGGTCAGAAGTTAAAGTTTAATTTTACAAGAAGTCCTTTTCTGTATTTTTAGCACTAAATATAAGGAAAAATTGCAGGTCTTACAATCCCTTTTGGTGTTTTCTTCTGGGAGAGGATGGAAAAATACCCACTCCTGTGTACTGAAAGTCTTGCAGGGTTACAGCAGTTGCTAAGATCATATGGCATTTACTTCTTTCCATTTGACCTCATGGAAACCCTGTTACATATCATTCTTGTATGCAAGGTTTTCTTAGAGGGACAGGCTAAAGGACACAACAAAGTAAAATTCCCTGAGAAATTTTACAGTTATGAAGGACAAGCTAAGAATTGCAAAGAATTAATTGATCTTGAAACTTATTTCTTAAAAGCTTTCAGGAGGTGGGTTGGGACAACATAAATTGAGACTCTGATTTTCCTGCTTCTATTTTCTCTATCCTTGATATCTCTTCCATGGATCACTATCCCACATCAAAGCAAATGAATTTTTTCCTCACTTGTCTTTAACGGCTTAGAAGATTTCCATGTGAGACATGACCTGAGCTGACTTTGATAAGTCATAAAAGGTTATTCATGTTACATTGGAGAATTTTGCACAGTCATATGAATAGCTTGCTACTTTAGAACAGTTCATTGCTCCATAAAAGGGGGGGGTGGGTGGGTTGTAGACAACACACAGTGATGTACGAACAATATTACCACATGGTGCCACTTTTATCCATAACATACCCATTTTTTCATACAGGCCATTTCTGAAGAGTCAGCCCTCCAAGGTAGAAACACTGCAACTTAGCCAGTTTGCAGGACTTCTCACAGAAAAGTGAAAAGGTAGAACTCTTCTTTTCAGTGATGTCACTGACAACGTGTAGTTGTCTGTAACAAGACATGGAGATGACACTAGCTGGCAATTTCTTCGAGACAATACATTTCCTACAAGAGCAATCTTAAAAATGACTGGGCCATTCTAGTTTAAACTTAGCCAAAGCCTGAGGCAAGCATTCAGCATGGCAAATTTTAGCCTGAATGGCTACATTTATTACAATTGTAAACGTTTTATGATGTGGGCGGGTGGACAAATTTAAACAGCATCTGACTATAATATGAAATAGTTTCTGCTTTTGCCCTTCAGATATGGAAAAAAGAAATGACGGTGGGTCTGGATGAATAGGTCTGTGCCAAAAGCAGCCTCCAAGTAGTTAAATGTGTCTAATCTATTCTGCATCCCACACACAAGAGTGTGCTTGGAAACGCTTGCACATTTAATGAAGTGCTGACTGAAGTAAGTTTATGCCTGCCTTACAGTTAGATACTAAGAAGCTAATCTAAGGTAGCATAAACCCTTTCTTATTCTGAAGATGGAATAGGTTTGCTAAAAGCAGTGCCCAACTGCAGCTGTTGCAAATACAGGGTATATATTCAAATATGGGACAAACTGAATAAGAAGTGATTTATAAATGTATTTTGTACAATAATCTAACCCATAAAATGGAGGACAAGTTGATATTCCTTTTCCTTAGATCTCCCAAGTCATATGTCAATAAGGGGTTTCCACTTTCTCAAGTCCAGCTGCACATACCAGCTATCCATGGGCTCCCAGTTTAGGTAAAATCTGTAGGTAAGATATTTTGGGTAAGATCATATTCTTTTCCCCTCCTGTCCATTAGAAAATGGACAGAAGGAAAAGGTCTACAAAATGCTTTGCCTCTGTCTTTCATGAAGTATAACAGTATGAAGCATCTTTCAGGTAAGCACTGTGGCATCTGTTACTCCATGGAAGTGTTACATTCATCAGTATTCTCAAGAATAAGGAGATAACTTCATGCCTGATTTTTTCAAAAAGTGAGCTGGGTAACATGAAACAGAGCACTTCAGCACCCAGCCTTTGGGATACCTAAATCTTCTGCTGCATTCCTACCTACATGAGCTATCAGAGAAGGTGAAACTTAAGAACGGGATATCTAAAAAACAACGTCACTGGAAAACAATCTAAGCAACTCGGTTGGAAATGCTCAGGAAAGCAGTATCTTTTTAAACGTTTACCCTTTTCATTGGGCTCCTTATTGCTGTAATTATGAAAGAGAAAGCTTTGCCCTGCACTGTGATTTTTACAAGTATTTTCATAAGGTAGCAGCACCACTTTACCCCTTTTTTAAAAATAAATAAATAAATAAATAAATAAATAAATAAATGCTGTGTCTTAAAATCCTTATCGTTAATCTGTTTCTTATCTTTGTTGCTACCTTTATATTAATACCAGTGTAACAGCTGGTTACCTCCTATACTGCAAATGGCAAGGCAGATCAATTGTTGCCACCGAGCATCTTGTAAGCACATATTTTCTCCAAGATGTACTATGTCTGACAAGTCTGACAGACCACATAATACAGCTAGTAAGATGTTTTTAGCCAGCACATTAAATCAAAGTCTTAGAAAAATGCAGTAAAAATGACTAAAAAGATGAAAAATCTGATCTCAGAGAAATGTTGCTTTGTGAATATGACATTCATTTGAATAAATCTTTAAACAGTACTTAAATTAATTCTTCTAGCAATTAATATAGAGTTTATATATCGCCTCTTAATAAAAATTTCATTTTCCTGTTCTTTTCATTAAGAAAACCTACCTTCAATTCATCTTGTTCACTGTTGTGGCCATTTCATGTCTTTCTGTTTTGGTATATGCAATAGTTTGAAAGCTCAGAAAATGCGGTTTTATGTTATGTTTCTTTAGGGTTTCTTACACACAACTCTGTGTTTCTCTATTTGAAAGAGAAAAAATTAAAGAAGGATTTTTCTCTTAACACAAATATTAAATTGCCTTACTCTTTGTATATCCTTTTGTACTTTTTCCTTTTAGCCTGTTACCAAAGCTTTGCTATTTGAAAAATGGTTTCCTTCTTTTTGAGTCCCATTTACTTTTCATATGTGATCCTGTCATGAAATTCTAACTGAATTTGTGACACCAGTGATTTCCACAGCAACAGACTGATGCTTTAAACATACGATTCTGTTGAATGCAACACAAGATTGAGTAGAAGGAAAACAAGACTATGAGTAAGCAAGATTTTATTAAAGAATAAGCATATTCAATTAAAAAAAAAAGTGGAGAAAGGAATATAAATGCAGAATACACTTCTAGCTTTCAACAGTTCTGTGGGATGGTCCATACATTGTATTTATTTATTTCAGATGCTCATGAAATCTGATGTAACATCTGTGGCACTCAGACTTTGCCAAAAGTTTTAGACATATTAATTAGTCCTGTTCTTATGTATCTAATATAAGACACAGTGGGTTTTCATGACTACTTGCAGTTGCCAATGAGCTCAGTGGAGGTAGCAGGCTCTCATCACGTCTCAGAAATCATGCTCAGGACGTTTCAGTTAAATTCTGAAAAATTGGAACATAGCAAACTGTTGGGAAGTATGGTTGTATATTGTTTTAGCATGCACTTTATGTTAAGAAATGCCATTTTCTTGTATTAGGAATCATAAAAAACACTTTAACAAATTTTCAGTTCAGCACAATCTAATTTATGTAATGAAAAAAATATCCTGCTTTCTGTAAATGATACGCCCTTTAGCTGAAGCGTCTTGAGTGCAATGAAGACATACACATGTGGGCTTCTGTCGGGACAAGTTCCTACTGCATATTGGACTGAAAACCTCATTGCAAGGTCAAAGCAGATCCTGGTAAGAAGTGACATTTCCTCAGAGTTTCCATCTTGTTCTCACCTCATCCTGTGCTAAGTAGCTCAGCTGAAGCTCATAAGGCCACAGAGGACCCAGGTGTTGTAATGATATCCAAGCTACAAAGAAAACTACAAAAGTTTTATTCTAAAGAAACTACAGTATTCCTTCATGCTTCTATGCAGTAGCTACAGGAAAGACTGACAGTTTTAGAACTGTTCTGCCCAAGGTGTGGGAATCCAAAGGAGGATAGCATGCCATCTTCGAGCTTCACTGGCAGACAGTGCAAGGTGATGGGGGACAAGGACGCCAAAGATGCTTTATATCTCTGTTGCAAGAAATAGCCATCTTGAGGTGATGACTGGACTGTTAAAAGGATTAAGAATAACACCAAGACCTGTCAAAACACCCTTAACTGTATTAAATATGTGTTCCAGTGTTCATAGTTTACAAGCTTTTCTGAACATCTTGGAAACCTCTTTACATAAGCAGTTTCAAAATACTGTTTCAGAACATGGAAATGTCCCATTCTTGTTCATATTTTTACTTCTTCCACCAATTGTTGGCCTGCACTTATCACAGGAAAATGGTAAGTTTAAAGAACTTCACTGAAGGAGGAAACTTTGCTTTTCTAACCAACCATACTCATAACTTTTTTCAGGTATGCTGTTGCAAGAGCACAAAACTTTTCAAGTTATGGGCCGTTTCTGTAATTAGAAAGCTGCAGGCACTATCAGCCTTACATTCTGGCTTAGTCTTAGAAACCTGGTTTAGGTTTTTTAAGTCTTCCACTTTAAAGAGTTGCTTAGACATATATGCCTTTTTTTTTTTTTTTTTTGCCAGCTGCTGCCAGGGCTGAGAAGACACAGTATATTGTTTTCTACTTAGGAGATAAAACATACTTTACAGGACATAAGGCAATTAGAATATGATTTTAACTTCCAGACATAAAGTGATGTGCATAAAAAGGTACTACCTAGAAAAGAATTGTTGACTATGACTCCAAAGAGAGGTTAATTTTTGTACATAATTTTTCTTTAATTGATGCTTAATTTCACAAATTGCAAAGACTGACTCCTAGATGAGATACTAATTTTGAGGAACTACAAATATAAGTCTTTAAAGAATTTTAAGAAATCAGAAATGTGAAAATTGTTGGAAACAGGTGTTTGCTGCCATTGGTGATTATCTCTGTATTCAGTCTGTGCCTAGGCAAATAAAATACTAGCCACTTAGTATATATTTTTCTTTTATTTTCACATGCCAGTTGCTAGGCTCCTTGCTCCTGATCTTACATGGACAAATGTCTTATATTGGGAAGTATGAGCAGAAAAAGGGTTATGATTAAACTATTTTGACAGAACTTAGGAGTCCTTAGCTAATGTAGATCCCAATTCCTCTGTTCTTGTATCCATATGTGATGTAGACACTATGACTATTTAACCTTTTGCTCTGTCCTGGAAATGCAGGTCACAGGGTCGTTCAGATTCTTTGACATTAAAAGAGTTTTTGTGCGTGAGGGAATAAGCTTTCACTGAAAATGCTTACTCAGCTTATTAGACTGTCTTAATTCCATCACTTTCCTCACAGAGGAAAGAATGTGAGAAAATACAGTTAAGGTTAGCATGTAGAAGATAACCTAGTCTAATAGACTAGGTTCTAATAGACTAATATAATAGACTAATAGTTCTAAATAGAACACCAAAAAAGCCCCCACTGTTTTCCCCATATGGCGTAAAAATGAATGTGAGGCATTTCTTACAAATAATGAAATATAGTAGAAATATAGTAGATCTCTGCAGTACATACTGTGAATCATAAAAAGACTAAAAAGGAAAAGCAATGAGCATAAATACATTTTACATCATAACAGCTTAAAACTTATCTTCAGAGTGATTTGTGCATAATGTATCATATTTTTCAAGCAGTAACTATGTGATTTTCCTCAAAAATGCTGCAGCTTTCAGCAAAAAGGTAAACAGTATCTTAAACTTCATGTGTTATCTATAGTCTGTCCACAGTAAGATCAGTTATTGCCTTTAGGCATAAGCCACCTCAGAAAACAAGGAAAAGAAATTAGCTGAACAGAAGGGAAATGTAACTATGCCATTCAGAAATGTAATATACAGCTTAACTCCTGGCTTGCTCATGAGCAGTAATAAAGAATTACATCTGACAAACAGTCCATAAAGTGCTGTTGATTTTTCTATAACATTTTATAAGGAGTATAAAAGACCAGGTTTCTCTTAGCTCCTATTATGAACATGCATTTCATGGAAAGTGCACTGTGTTTAAATAGTGCAGTTTCTCAGTAATTTTTGTTTTCACTAGAAAATAACATTATATCAGGACAGAAGTAATAAAATATTTTTCACCTCCTGATTGCAGTGATGCCAATAATTATTAATTTATTTCATTGAAACATCCTTCATTACCTCAATTCAAGATTTTTTTTAAACACAATGTTTTTCAGATGACGTGAGCCTTTTTTTCACCAAATGCCTGTTTGGAGGAAAACCCTACTCTCCGAATTTAGATATGGGTTTGAAAAGGTTAGTAATTCTTTGTTGTAAAAAGCTTGCTTAACTGAGCTAATGTTTAGCTCTATTTCATTCTTCTAGATAGCATATAGTAGACGGGGTTGTTTTACTGCCTTGTTAGCAGCAGTCCAGGTGGTTTTACCACATATAAAGGCACTCTGACAAAACTGGGAAATCTACTCTTTACTAGAACTTCCTATCAACCATCTTAAATCGAATATCAAATACACCATCAGGGTTCTAGCTTGGTTTCTGTGCTTCTTGTGCAGCTTCTACTGACCCACCCCATTACACCGTAAGAGAGCTTGTCTTCTCAGCCGCCAAAGCTAAGAGCCTCTAAGACAGAATTAAGTCACGTTGGTCTTGGAATCCCTCAAAAGGACACAAGGGTGGAAGGTGAGTACTGCTTCCTACAAGGGCTCTTCTAGAAGCCTGACCATGGAGAAAATACATGATTTTAATAGTATTCATACATAGCTGAACGCGGTACATTCATCGTACGAGAAGTTTCCAGTGATGTTCTGGTCGCAGTTTGCCTGCACGCGTTAGTTATTTAATTGGGTAGGCAAATGTCTGCTCTGCTGAACTACTGGAAAATGAGAAGTATGTTTTTTAAAAGCTTTGCCAAAAGGAGACATATTAGAAGACTTGTGGTTTTAATTACATACAAATATCTCAATTTTGAGGAATCTCCACTGATATGAATACTCTATTTCCACTATCTCTGCTTATACCTAGCCCCATAGAAGGAAATAACTTTTTGTTGTTGTTGTTTTTCCAAGCTGTGTGCCCTGCCCAATGAGAAAATGTTCTGTACATTTTCTTCACCAAATGTCCGCTCAGTTCCTGTTGTAAGTACCTGAGGCCCTCCTTAGGCCCTGATCTGCACCTATTGCACGGCTGTAACCCTGTGGCAGTACTGCCAACTTGCTCATGCAAGAGGCCTTGCTCAGCATGTGTCTATGTTCCTGTGGCTGTTTTAGCATCCTGCCTCATTTGTGATCTGTGGAGAACGGGCAGACCTTTTGGTTGTTTCCACCTTCCATGTTTGGGAAATAGGATTTTGAAAAGTCCCATGATTGACTTGAAAAGCCACCTTCAATTCCCGAGGGAACTGGCCTCTCTCTATCTCTTACCAAGCCTCTCTCTATCATATTTGAGAAGTCCTGGCAGTCAGGTGAACTCCCTGGTGACTGGAAAAAGGGAAACATCACTCCTGTCTTTACAAAGGGTAGAAAGGAAGACCCGGGGAACTGCAGACCGGTGAGCCTCACCTCTGTGTCTGGCAAGATCATGGAACAGATCCTCCTGGAAGCAATGTCAAGGCACATGCAAGACAAAGAGGTGATCTGAGATAGTGAACATGGCTTCAGCAAGGGCAAATTGTACCTGACCAATCTGGTGGCCTTCTACGATGGAGTGACTGCATCAGTTGACAAGGGAAGACTGACCGATGTCATCCACCTGGACTTCTGTAAAGCCTTTGACACCGTCCCACATGACATCCTGGTCTCCAAATTGGAGAGGTATGGATTTGATGGGTGGACCATTCAGTGGATAAGGAGTTGGCTTGAAGGTCACACCCAGAGAGTGGTGGTCAATGGCTCTATGTCCAAGTGGAGGCCGGTGATGAGTGGTGTACCTCAGGGGTCTGTTCTGGGACTGGTACTGTTTAATATCTTTATCAATGACACAGACAGTGGGATCGAGTACACCCTCAGTAAATTTGCAGATGACACCAAGCTGAGTGGTGCATTTGATACAATAGAAGGAAGGGATGACATCCAAAGGGACCTCGACAGGCTGGAGAAGTGGGCCCATGTGAACCTCATGAGGTTCAACAAGTGCAAGCGCAAGGTGCTGCACCTGGGCCGGGGCAATCCTAGACACGAGTAAAGACTGGGAGAAGAACTCACTGAGAGCAGCCCTGCAGAGAAGGACTTGGGTGTTCTGGTAGATGAAAAGCTTGACATGAGCCAGCAGCGCATGCTTGCAGCCCAGAAGGCCAACTGCATCCTGGGCTGTATCAAGCGAGGAGTGGCCAGCAGGGAGAAGGAGGGGATTGTCCCCCTCTGCTCTGCTCTTGTGAGGCCCCACTCGGAGTGCTGTGTCCAGGTTTGGGGTCCCCCAGCATAAGAAGCATGTGGATCTGTTAGAATGGGTCCAGAGGAGGGCCACAAAGATGATCAGAGGGCTGGAGCACCTCTCCTATGAAGAAATGCTGAGAGCTGGGGCTGTTCAGCCTAAAGAAGAGAAGGCTCTGGGGTGACCTCATTGTGGCTTTCCAATACTTAAAGGGGGCTTAAAAAAGATGGATAATGGCTCTTTGCTCAGTCAGATAACGATAGGACAAGGGGGAATTATTTTAAACTAAAAGAGGGGAAATTTAGATTAGGGGTTAGGAGGAAATTCTTTACTCTGAGGGTGGTGAGACACTGGAACATGTTGTCCAGAGAGGCTGTGGATGCCCCATCCCTGGAGGTGTTCAAGACCAGGCTGGACAAGGTCCTGAGCAACCTGATCTAGTGGGTGGGATCCCTGCCTATGGCAGGGGGGGTTGGAAATAGATAATCTTTGAGGTCCCTTCCATACCCAAGCCATTCTATGGTTCTATGACTCACATCTAAGTGGCTCATGTATGCCAGGCACTTGTCCAATAAGTCAATCCAATACAGCTGCCTCCGTTTTTGAGATGCGAGAGTATAAGCACAAATAAACGGGGTAGGCAGAAATGCAGAGACAATTTTTTTCCAGCGTTCTGAGGCATGAATGAGACACACAGGCACATTTTTGAACAATAACTGTTAGAACCAGGTAACCAAGCACTATGTAAGCAAACCTGCAAGTGTACCCAGGTAGGCTGAGTTTAATAAGAATAATTTCTGCAAAGGAAAAGTAAGCTGTAAAAACGTATGTCTTAGTTTTACAATCCTAAAGCTGCACTAAGCAGAAAGAAAATAGACAATCTAAGGAAACAGCTGCCTGTGAAACATATTGAATAGGCCTGGTGCCAGAAAGAGAATGTGCTGTGTAGTGCTTGTGCATTATTAGTATAATGACCAAAAAGTTTTAAAATAAGTTAGAAATGCAATAAAGTGTGCTAACTGGACAACATAATAAACAGTAAAATTCTGCCATTAATTAAAAGCAAATATGTGAAAATTAGAGAAAAGATCTCCTGGCAGGTGGCATGAAATTGGAATAACCTTTGTAAATCAACTTAAAAAAAAAAGAGGTAGCTAGTGGAACTTACTCTGAAACATCAACAGTCACTTTACAGAGACAATTAATTTACAACTTGCAAAAAAGACGTGATTTACCATGAATAGCAGAAATTTGGTGCTCTGTTTTTTTTTTTTTTTTTTCTTTTTTCTGTAAAACATGTTCAATTTTCACTTTAGCTACACACTACCACTGATACGGTCACCCAGGGAAAATGAAACTATTCCTTACACATCACATTGTATAATGTAAGAGCAACTTAAGCAACTCAGACCTATCTGAGTTTCTTTTTTTTTCCATCATTTTTCCTGCCTTACTGTACACATTGTGTGCATCTTCTCATTGTTACTTGTAAAGTCATGTATTAGTATACGTACACCTGCAATTATTTTTCCTGTCTCACTTCAAATGATCTATCATTATTTTTAATAATACTGAATGCCTAACTGAACATCCACAAGTACTTTCACTCTCCTTGATTTCAGGTACCTAATTTAGATCTTAAGCTTGGAGGCCACTTTCTTCCATTATACTTAATTACGAGAGTGAATCATGGCAGAAGCCCTGCACTGAAGTGCCTGGAATTATGTTTGTAAGAAACTTCTCTCCACTAACCATGTAGGCTGTTTCCTAATTTCTGGACCTGCATGCTGTTTTCAGACAACAGCTGCGTGTGAAGCTAAAAAGGGGGCTGCACATTTCTCTTTTCACTCTCAGTTCTGTGCACTGCGAGAAGCTACTACCTGATGTGAATGGGCTTTCCAGGGAAATTCCCAATACAAAATTAAGTAAGGGTGAAGGACCTTTGAGTCTTTCCCCTCTGCTTAGATTATGATTGACTGATCCTATTACAAGTAATAGCTGAATGCAGAGAATTGCTGGGCTATCCTCCATCTATATTGGATCCATTTTCATTCATGCTAACATTGCTTCTCTGGGCATGAGGGAGGCTGAGTCAAGATTTATACAACCATGCTCAATCTATTTATTTTACCCATCACCAAGTATCAATATTTGGATTTCTGTGTGCAGAAGTGATCAGGTTACCAGGCAATGTCATATGTAATTTAGGCAGTTGCTTAACAGTTTTGATCTGGTTGCTCCAGTTTTTTTCTTATTAGTATACATGATTTACATAACAATCTGCATGTCAATATTCTTCCCCTCTGTAACTAAATGTGCTTTCCATGTCCTACTTTGACTTTAAAGCTGTTTTGGTATAACTAAACCACAGTGAAAAAACAGGGAACAAGAATACGGAAAATTCTGATTCCATCCAAGAGTCCCAATTCATGCTTGAATGGCAGTGCAATGGGAGGAACTGAATATACGGTATTGCAAAATGCAATGTATTCCTAAACCACCAAAATAAAATACATTTATGTATCATGCAGTTTTAAGCATTAACACAGAGACATGGTTCAAAGAATGGCATGACCTATTCCAGCAGGCATCTTTATGTTGCTAACACCTTATAATTTGATTTTTTGAAAAACACTCTAAGTAGAGTTCAATTTTTCTCAACTCTTCTGTTTTCAAAAAGCACTAAAGAGGTCGTTGGAAATTAAACTTTTATCTGAATGTAAACACATTCTAGCAATGTAGATGATAGAAACTTCAGAAAAAATGAATAAAAAATCTTTTCCCTTCGTGTGCTAAGAAAATAAAATCAAATATTGATGGTGTAAAAGAAAATTGAGCTTAAAATTTTTTTGAGTTTTAATTGTGGCAGTGGGTGTTTGTACAAGAGATACAAGGCTATTAGGTGTGATTCCATATGCTGACCTCTGCTCGGGAAAGTGTTTGCTAGTCCTTGAGTCAAGGAGTCTGGGAAAGACTGCAAATGACAGCTGTGCAGGGACAACACGTCTGCCTTCAGCTTCAAGGCAACACGATGGTACTGCAGTGAATCAAGTTCTGTTTTTAATGTCTTTTTATCTTATACTGTGTCTTCTAGAATAGCACTGCCTCTCAGTTACCACCGACATAATTGGGTATTATCTTTCAAAATTCATTCTCATAAAATAAAATGTTCCTTGTCTGTGAACAAAATTTCCATGACAGACATTCATTATTCCTTTGTGTTGGAAAAGTCTTTAGTGTAGTGCAGGCACTACAGGAACAGGCTGCTAATCACAAGCTATAGCCCTGTTTAAATAGTAAAACATAATAAATGCGAGGCAATAGTGTGTTTCCCCCTTCATTTGCCCTTCACGGTGCTCTACAAGAACAAACAGGACTTTCCTTTCTCCAGAAGGAAGGCAGCGGAGGAGCTGCTGAGCAATGCAGGATGGAGAGGAATGCAGCAGCATGTTTGCCCAAGTGACAGCCAAAATGGCTCCATCTGGGCCTCTGCTCACAAGCGGTACATAGAGCTTGCTTTTTCCCTCTGATTAACACTGACTGTTGATAATTACAGGGGTGAGGCATGTGTGTGTGTGTGAAAAAGGTTCATTTTCAATACTCAAGCTCCAGCTTGTCAAAGTACACTTAGTTTAGGAAGACAAATTTCTCAGCCTTGGGGGCCTCATTACTTCGCTTGGTTAGCTGCAGGTACCTCAACCTTTGGCAGGTACCTCAACCTTCTCCAAGTCCTAGCTGAGGATTTGGATGCAGTGCAGTATTCGGAATCTAATACATCTATACCCTTGCTCAACAAAACGTTACGGTGTTGGCTCAAGAACCCCTTCTGCAGTCCCTCTGAGACAGCCAAGAAGAGGTGCTCATAGCAGTGCTAACAGGTGAGTTTGTGACTGCTGACGGGACACATGTCCCAGCCGCACCTTTTATATTTACAGAAAAAGGTGCGGAGGGGGCGCAGCTACCAGCGTGCCATGACAGACAAACAAAGCCGAGCCGCGACCACCAAGCCCCGTCAATTCCACCTTTATTTTAGCAAAACGAAGGCAACCCCCAGCCCATTCCACACCCCCCCCCCCCCTCGGTGCTCCGGTGGGAGCCGCTGCCCCCGCCGCCGGGCTCTGCCCTCCCGCCCCTCGCCCCCTCAGCGCCAACGGCCGCCGTGTGACCGTTGCTTCGCAGCGGCGATGAGCGGCGGGGGGGGGGGGAGGAGTGCGGCGGCGGAGCCCCGTGCGTGCCGCCGCCGGTCACGTGGGCGGCGGGAGCGGGGCCGGCGGCTGCGGGCGGTGAGGCGGCGGCGGCAGCAGCATGGCGGCGGCGCTGGGCGGCCTGGGCCTCCTGCGGGGCCGGCTCCGGCTCCGGCTGGCCGCCGCGGCCGCCTCCCCCCCCTCCTTCTCCTCCTCCTCCTCCTCCTCCTCCTCCTCGTCGGCGTCGTGCCTCGGGCCGCGCGCGGCGGTGCGGGGAGGCGCTGCCGCTCGCCCCGCGGCCGGGAGGAGCTACGGCTCGGAGGCGAAGGAAGAGGAGGAGCTGCGGGTCCGGTACCTGGACGACGAGCACAAAGGTAACGAGGGGGAGGCGGGCACCGGCACGGCACGGCACGGCTCGGCCCGGGCCTCCCGGCGGGGTGACCCCTGCGCCGCCACGGGGGGCGGTGGCGGCGAGCGCGGGGCGGGGCCGCGCCGGGCCGGGCCGTGCCGGGCGTCCTCGGGGAGCTGCGCGGCGCCGGGGGCTCCTCCTCTCCTCCTCCTCCTCGCCGGCCCGTGTCCCTGTCGGAACAGGTCCAGCCGCCCCCCCCCGAGCCGTTCTCGCCCCCAGCACCCTGCTGGGTGGTGTTTTGTGGCCGCTCTGAGGGCGGAAAAGAGGGTTTGGCGGCGAACGGCTGCAGCTCGGCAGCATCCCGCACCTGCTGGCTGGGACAGACAGCGGTGCAGAAGTTACGTCCGCGTTTTGTTTTCTCCAAAGCGTGGCTTCAGCACCCTTGTTCATCTCATGCTGCTTTCCTAGTCAGCTTTACTTCTCTCCGCTTCTGCTGCTGCCAACTGCTCCTAGCCTTGATTTCCTCAGCTGTGCTAAGAGTCTTGTTTTAATCCCCCTGGTTAAGAAATCAGTGCTTCAATTTAATCTGCAGCCCCGTGCATTACAGCAATGCTACAAAGCTGGTGAAGGGCCTGGAACACAAGTCCTGTGAGGAGCAGCTGAGGGAGCTGGGGTTGTTTAGGCTGGAGAAGAGGAGGCTCAGGGGAGACCTCATTGCTCTCTACAGCTGCCTGAAAGGAAGGTGTGGGGAGCTGGTGGTCGGCCTCTTCTCACAGATAACCAGTGATAAGACTAGAGGGAGTGGCCTCAAGGTGAGCCAGGGAGGTTCAGGTTGGAAATGAGGAGACATTTCTTCTCAGAAAGAGTGGTCAGGCATTGGAATGGGTTGCCCAGGAAAGTGGTGAAGTTATTGTCCCTGGGGGTGTTCAAGGCAAGGTTGGACGTAGTGCTTAGGGACATGGTTTAGTGGGTGACAATGGTGGTAGAGTGATGGTTGGACCAGATGTTCTTGGTGATCTTTTCCAACCTTAATGATTCTGTGATTCTCAACAACACTTTGTATTTCTGATTAGGTTTGGTGCTTACTAGGTTTTGGAGGTGTTATTGTGTGGATATATTTGATCTCCTTGGGTGTTTGTCACTTGCAAAGTTGTGTGCAGCAGGGCTAGGAATGGTAGACCACCAGTGATAGGACCCAAGGGAACAGCATGGAGCTGCATCGTGGGGGCGTGTCAGGCTGGGTGTTAGGGAAAGGTTCTTTGCTGAGAGGGTGATTGGGCACTGGAACAGGCTCCCCAGGGCAGGGGTCATGGCCCTGAGCATGATGGAGTTTAGTAAGTGTTAGGACAAAACTCTCAGACACATCGTCTGGTCTTTGGGTGGTCCTGTGCAGAGCCAGGAGTTGGCCTTAATTAGTCCTTGTGGGTCTCTTCCACCTCAGGGTTTTCTGTGATAAAGAGTAGCTGTAAGCTTTCCTTCACAGGATCAGGCAATTCCAAAATATCGCAAGTCAAGCAGGCGGGCAGAAGGCCAGATTTGCTGACAAGGGATCTTCTGGAGCTTAGGTGAAAAAAGAAAATGTACGGCTGCGGGAATCAGGGTCAGACAACATGGAAGGACTACAGGGACACTGTTCGCGTTTGTAGGAAGAAAATTCGTGTGGCCAAAGCCCAATTAGAGTTGAAGCTGGCCAGGTGCTTGGGAGACAATAAAAAGGTTTTTTTTAGATATATGAACAGAAAAAGGAGGATCAAAGAAAACATAGGTCCACTACTTGTTGGGGATGGTCACCTCACAGACAAGGACACAGGCAAAGCAGAGACGTTTAATGCCTTCTTCGCCTCTGTCTTCAACGCCGATGATGGGCTCCGGGACCCAGGGTGCCCTGAGCTGGAGGACCATGACGGTGGGAATGACAAACTCCCAACTCACCCTGAACGTGTCTGGGATTTGCTGTTCCACCTGGATCCATACAAGTCCATGGGTTTGTCTGGGATTCATCCCAGGGTGCTTAAAGAGCTAGGAGTCTCATCTCGAGACCTCTCAATTATTTTTCAGTGGTCTTGGGAATCTGGAGAGGTCCCAGTAGACTGGAAGCTGGCAAAAGTTGTGCCAATTTTCAAGAAGGGTAAGAAAGAGGACCCTGGCAACTAAAGGCCTGTCAGTCTCACATCAGTGCCTGGTAAAATTATGGAGAATTTTATCCTGGGAGTTACTGAAATGCAGCTGGGGGACTGTGCAGTCATAGGTCACAGCCAACATGGGTTCATGAGGGGTAGGTCCTGTTTGACAGATCTAATTTCCTTTTATGAAATTGGATATCAGGAAGAGGTTCTTTACAGTGAGGGTTGTCTCAGACTGGAACAGCTCCCCAGGGTTGTAGTCACAGCACCAAGCCTGTTGAAGTTTAAGAGGCGTTCGGACTCTTAGTCACACGGTCTGAATTTTTGGGTAAACCTGTGTAGAGCCAGGAGTTGGACTCGATGATCCTTGTAGGTCCCATCCAACTTGGGATATTCTATGATTCTGAGGGTTTATTTTTAGAGCCATGATGTTCTACCTACTTTTATGGAGAAGGCCATAGTGTGGAGCACTATCCTTCTGAGGTGTATGGATTTCTTTAGGTGGCTAGTAGGTCTTGGAACAACCATATTTTGAGATGCATGATTCGGTTTACATCTTTCAGAACATCAACACAGTTGTTTGAGACCATCTGCAAACTTGGTCAGGCATCTTTGAATTGGGCATACGTGTATACAGATTCGTATGCACATGCAGAGTTGTTACTTTAAAACTGAATTTTAGCTCGAGGGTTAGATTTTTTTTTAAAAGGAAAACTGATGTTCTGTTTCATCTGATTGCTCATAAGAGGCAATAAGGTTGATAATGTAATCTGATCCTGCAGTCCACTTCTATCGGAGTGACTGTTCTGACCCAACTCTTCTGCAGTTCCTTGAAGACAATACTTGATTAGCCCTGTTTTCTCAGCCAACTGTGGGACTGGAAATTGGTTTTAAACTTTTATTTTAATTTTAAGCTTATTTTAAATCTAGGTGGAGGCAAGGCAGGAGCAAAGAAGACTCGACAGAATGTTTGGGGGTGGATTTGCTTGTTTCGTCTGTGCTTTTCCAACAAGTCGGTAGAAGATACTTGAGTACTACCTAAGGTCATGGGTTTTATTTCTGTCATTAGGCAGCTAGTAATAGAGTTACTGGTACTGTGTTCCAGCTGTGGAATGGCTAGCGACTATTACTTCTATAATGTTATGAATGTGTTTTGTACAGTGTATCAATCTTAAGTTCATTGCTGTGTGTTTTTAATGTAGATAATACAAATTTGATTGTGCAGAGAATTGGAGGAGGTTTTTGAAGAGATGTTGCAGAGACAGCTAAAGTTTGGCATGTCAGTAGCCTAATCTGTTTTTATTTTTCCTGATGAAAAATTCTTCTTGAAGTTTTTTTAGTTTTCAGAAAATACTAGTCTGTTAAATGTGGCATTAAAGCTGCCCCAAAACATGGTATGCAGTTTGGAGTGGTAAATCAGCTCTGGATATTTTAAGGGAGGACCAATCACTATTTTTAATTCATAGATTCACTTCAAAGAGAAGGAATTTTCTTTGGTTTTGTCTTTCAGGAGGACATGGAAACAGATACTGTTTGTTGATAAAGGAGAAAAACAAGGGTCTAGAAGTAAGCCAGGAGACATACGCTTCATATGCCTCCCTCAGCAGCACGAAGAGCAGAACATGTTTTTGCAGAAGAAGAAACATGTCTCTGTCTGCTTCTTCCCTGTTCTGCCAGTGCACACCCTCCTCCTCGCCCCATGTGTCAAGTTCATCTGTCTCTGTTTGCTTACAGCATGCAATACCTCTGCTCCATCAGGATGCTTACTCCATATAAGCCGCAGGGGTCTCCTTCACTCTTCTCTCACTTACCGTTCCCATCTCCGGCAGCTCATGATGCAGAACTTCCCGAGTGGGACCCCAGTGCCATTGCCCCTTTACGTTCTTCCACTTCATGCTTCTTGACTGCACGTAGGGACAGACCCTGTCTACCCCGACTACCCTTCAAGGCAAGCGCGTGCTCATTGATACTGCTGTGATGCTCTTGTCCATGCGCAGTCTGTCTGAGTTGCTTGGAGGAAGATGCACAGGCTGGTACAGCAGAGACTTGTGGGGAGACAGGAAAATGACAGGAGCTGCCTCACACAGAGTTGGCATGTCCTCTAGCTCTAGACAATTCTCACCCTTCAGGCAGAGAAGCAAAATGCCCTGCTTCATAACACTTCCACGTGACTCATGTACCACAGTTTTGGGACCTTGTTAAACATCTACTGCAATGAGACTATGTTTGGAAGGACTAGTTACTGAATTTGTTATTCAAGACTTTCCAACTTCCAGATTTGAACTTAACAAGAATACAAAAGATGTAGGATTTGAATATGGTTGTAAAATGCTCATGTATTCTGGACAACATGTTGCAGCTCATGTTGTTTGCAGTATCAGAGTCACGTATGAGTGTGGCTAAATGTCAGCGTATTGTTATTTTTAATTTAAATACCCATCTTGTACATTATTTGAAATTGTATTTGATTACCACTGTTAGATCTGAAATGTATTATCACTACTGAAATTTCAGAGCTTTTAGGCAAGTTGCATTAGCAAGCCCATTAGAAATTTTAATTAAGTTAGGGCTTTCGCTCTATAGGTGATAAATGAAATTAGCAGAAATATCTTTGCAATCCTGACTGAAGTGTTGCAGTGTTACTTACTGGAAAGTGTTGCAAGTATTTGTAAATTTTAGATTTTCCACTAGAATAACTATTGATGTTTATATTTTTTATCTGTTTTTAGTTTGGGTAGTGTATATAAGACAGCTTTTTGACCTCATCAGTTAGAATTTTAATGTATGTAATACAGGCAGAACAAATATGGTCTCGTTTGAGGTAGTTTATTCAGAGGCTGGAAACTTAATAGCGAGCTGATAAATCAGAATAGTTTACGTTCCCTTCCTTTTCCGTCTTTTAAAAAAGTTAGAGCAGATGTGGTGTACTAATTTAAGAAATGCAAGAAAGATTTTTGGAGTTACACTTTGAGATAAGAAGGTGCTTAGGATTTTTGAGAAGTGCTTAGGTGTTTTTAAAAAATGCTGCTCAACGCGTACCTGTATGATTTTGCACATAACAGCTTCTTGAAAAATATGATCAACGGAAATGACCAGAATTGTGCATGGTATACTCACTATGGATTCTTGTTATGATTAAGAAAATATTGTACAATTAAAAAGCATCTCAGTCAACTCATCTGCTTTGGTTTATCTGAGTAGTTAAGTAAGACAAACTTATAACTTTTCTCTCTTCATTCTTCCCTTTCTCAATGCAGAAGTGGTTTTTTTTGGTTATGTAAAAGAACATTTGGATACATTTTTTTTGTGTGTGATTGTGTATATATAATACAAATAAATGTGTTTTTCTAAGTACTTTTTATAGAGATCAAGTGAATCTTAGTAAGACAAATTAACGATATGAATGTAGAAGGACTCATTTGTAACTAACAAATGTGTTTCTACTAAATGCTGAGGATGAGTATTTTTTGAAAAGTACGAAGCACAAGATAAAACAGATAAAAATTGTTATTTAAAGCAAGATTTCCTGTGTGCCGATATAAGCTGTAGTTAGAACATGATCTAATCACTTCACTTAAATTGGCCCACCCTGTTTTTTTACAATACAGAAAGAAATATGATTTTCTCTTTCAGAAGTTTTAAATAATGATAGCATCATGCATTTTTGCTGCCCCTATCAAAATACAAGAATGCTTTAATATGATCTACTTACTCATAAAAATCCCAAATTTAGTGCACACTATGAAATGAGGATGTGTCTAGGAATTTAAAGGTATTTTGAAGTTATCATTCATTTATATGTATTTTGTCTCACTGAAACATTTTTGTTTTTATTCTCCTTTGACTTCACTATATTTTTCTCTTAAATGTTAAGAATTATATAACAGCTTTCTCTGGTGGCAGATGTAACATATAAGAAGAGAACATATTGTATCTTTGCATATGCTCTTCCTCTGATGGTTGCTGGAGAATACAGAGGGAGCATGACTACTTTTTTAGTCAGCACTGGAAGTCAACTGAATCCCTTGGAGAATCTATCTAATAGAGTGAAAATTTCTTTTTAGTATGTGTCTGTAATTTTTAATAGATACACCTTATTTGCTGAAGAGTGTTCTGGAGTAATGTGGACATGACTCCCAGGAAAAAATTATGAAATCGATATTGCATTCAGCATAGTGTGAATATTAATATTATATAATGAAAATGAATATATTCATTTTCAATATATCTACCCTTCTCTGATGCTGTGAAGATACTGGAATTGATCTATTATGATTTCTTCTGATATTTGTTGGCGAATATGATGATGACTCTTTACTTTTTTTTTGGATAGTTTTTTTCAAACTTTTTTTTTTAAGATACTGGAAAGCATGCCTGTATGTGGAGACTTTAGGAAGAAAGAATGATGACTAACTGCTTCAGATGAAGATGTAACAGATATTTCAAAATATATATGCCAATAATCATCTTTTCATATTGCTAAATATTTGTCAGAATGGTTACTTCTACGGCAGTAATGTGTAAACTTTGCTGTTTTTTTTTTTTTACTTCTTTTAAATGGTTTGGTGGGGTTCTGCATTGCTGTATGGAGCCTGATTATTCCTTTTTGCCCTGGTTAGGGAACTTTCTCCAATCTAAAATTTGTATACCTGTGTGACCAGGCCTTTAAATCTTGTTGGATGCCCAAAGCAGGAAGACTTGCCTTAAACAGTTTCTGTCTGGAGATTCTTCTATGATTCTTGAGGTGGGCAGAGGAACGGAGAAAGTATATTCTTAGGATTGAATTGCTCAACTGGAAATCAGGAAGTCTATTTTTCTATTTCAGTTATGTGACTTTTCAGCAGGTACCCAATCTGTCTGTAGTTTGGTCACTGATTAATATATTGGGAACCCCAAGTCTTACTGCAATATTAACAAACAAACAAAAACACAAGGAATTTAAGGATGCACAGATACTATAGTAAACCAGTAGTAGGATTTTCTGGTATTAATCTCATATGTTTTTCTGGTTGTAGTTCTTGCTTCACTTTTTTTTTTTCTTTTTTCTTATTTGAGAAATAGAATAGCTGTGTGGGTGTCATCTATATTTACCTCACTTTTCTGGAAAGGGAGGCAGAACTGCTAGTTTTATGACTTGATGTGACACTGCTAAGAAGAATCAACCTGTATGATTTATCTTCAAGGAGCCTTTCTTTGTAGGAAAATTACTAAATGTGTTTTAATGTTAATTGAGAGTTCCTTCTGAATACACTAATATTGGTGGTGGTAATTAAAGAGTGTCATTGCCATTGAAAAAAAACATGCTTCTGCAAAAGACCTTACTTCCAAACTAAAAAATAGTTTGGGATGATGATGTCTTCAGTTTGTTCAGATATTGGATATGCAAGTGTGCCTGCCTTAGAGCCTAAAATCAAAGCCAGGTCACGTTGCCTTTTGTTATTTTAAAATGCTGTGCTGCTTTTGCCTAATTTACTTGTGTGAGCGTGTAAAGTATTGGAATTTGGAATATTCCTCGTGAAGAATAAGTTGTGACAGTAGAAGAGTGCTACAGTCAGAAGCGTTACATGAATTTTGTCCTGTTTGTTTAATAGAACAACCAGATTCCTGTTTAAGTGCTGAATGAGGGACCTTGCAGGATGTCCTAGATGAAGACCTCCAACCATGTTGATGAACGGGTGGGAGTTCAGGCTTACAGAACAAAGGAATGAAGGTTGTTTGGGTCAGCCGGGCTCCTCTTCTCTATTTCTTGTTAGTGATCAACTGGACCTTGAGAACAAGCAAGAGCAATGTGTGCTCTCCTACTTGGGCTTAACCATTTTCATTGAACATTGAGCAGGGTAGACTTCAGAAGAGTTTGGCTAGACAATGGCTTCAAATTGGTAGCTGCAGGAGAAACAAGACCTCCGTTTAATTGCATGTGTGGGGGGGCACATCCATGCAGGAGGAAGAAGAGGAAGAGGAGTGGGCTCAAGGGCTATTAGGTCAGTTCTTTGGAAGGACATGTTTCTGTAAAGGAAAAGAAGTAGTGTGCACTGAGAAAACAAGACGGCCTCCAGAAGATGACTAAGAGTGCCAGATTTTAGAGATTATACATGCAGAGCTGAGTGTCGTGGTAGTGAATACACTGGCAAATACTGATTTTTTTTTTTTTGGTAGATTGATGGTAATATGGTAGGCATTTTTGTCTGAGATAATGGGAGTTCCCTTTCTCTCTTTCATTCCTGGTCCCTGACTTAGTCCTTTGTCCTCTTCCCTTTCTCTTTGCATCCCCAAGTTAAAAAAAATAATAATCCTGATGGGTAAGACTTTACCAAGGCTGGATCAATTTCATAGGACTATGTGCTGCTGTTTAGAATTCAGGGAGTTGTAATGCTGTCAGGATACAATTTTCTAAAAGATTACTATAGGCTTGGTACACTTACCAAGGTAAACTCTCTGGGATTTTCCTATTTGACTGTCATGCCTATAAAACTGAAGGAGTAGGAATTAGGACAAAAAAATGTTGTTCCTTCCGCAGCATTCAAACCAGCACATGTAATCAGTCACTAAGCCAACTGATCTGTAACTGGTCTAAGGGAGCTGTAGATGTGTGACTGGAGCTGTGTGGACAAGCATTGAGCACAGTTTGTGTCTTGAGGTAGAATTTCTATACGATTTTTCTTCTTTCTAAACAAAAGTTCAGTTTTTCTCTTAATAGCATTGTGTCTGTGTTTGTTACTTCCTTTTACCTGTATCAGAATTGCTTAGCTGTGGTAACACTTCTTGCTTTGAGAAGTTTCTCAGCGCATGCTGTCTAAATATGGAAACATATGCTTTACAGTAGAGTGTCTTGCCTGATTGCATGTCAGCACTTCACACACAAACATGAAATTAGTGCATGCAATAGTGGAATTACACGTTTAGCCCTTGTGAGCACTATTTCCATGTTAAGGTATTAGGGCCGTATTCTAGTACTTGAAATACATGTCACTTCTGTTGAACACTGAAATGTTCAGCCCTGGGAAACTTTAGTCATTTTTTTTTCTTTTTAAAACTCTCTGTAGCTAAACGATTACAGTAGCATGTTGTTTTCTATTTTTGTAATCCTCAATTATGCCTTTTTTATAACATCAAAATAATTATATACAGAGATATTATTTTCTATATTGTAACAATAATACCATTTTTCTTCCCCTCCAGGAATTGTGGTGCTTGGGTTAAACAGATCTCATGCCAAGAATGCCCTTAACAAAAATCTTTTAAAAATGGTAAGTGAAAAGAATAGTTTCTAGTATGAAGGTGAAACATTGGAATTAAATACTTCAAAAAGCGTTTGGTTATTCCCCTTCCTCCTTTTCTCTGTAGATGTCAAAAGCTGTGGATGCTTTGAAATCTGATAAGAAAGTACGAACTGTTATATTCCGGAGTGAAGTCCCAGGGATATTCTGTGCTGGTATGCAAACTTAATTTTCCTGAGAAGCTG
Organism: Anser anser; assembly: GCF_964211835.1. Lineage (NCBI taxonomy): Eukaryota > Metazoa > Chordata > Aves > Anseriformes > Anatidae > Anser > Anser anser. Next base: position 38,914,856 of record NC_139723.1, read on the forward strand.
GAAATCCGTATCTGATACCGTGCAGACACACACACACACAAAAAAGCCCAGATTCCAAGGAAACATGTCTTTTATATATATTCATCTCAGTAGCAAACAAAACGTTTTTGTATGTTGAATTTCCTCAATTGCTAACAAGAATTGAATATGTGTTTTATTCTTTCTGTGTCATAAAGTGTTTCAAAATATATAATAGATAATATTTGTGGTGGTGAAAATGTACTTAATTGAGCTCTTACAAGTTGTTACATTTACTTTAAAATGAGGACCAAATAATGCTAAGGGCTGTATAGAAAGTTATATTGAAACATATTTTAAAAACAATAAAATCAATTTTAAATAAAATGGACCTAAATAAACTTTAATCTAAAATTCATTATGAAATTGAATCTTACTGCAGACTGAATGTATTCCCCAGGCCCCCCCCCCCCCCCCCCAAAAAAAAGAAAAGGTACACAAGCAACTCAAATATGTGTCCTGCCAGAGTCCTGAGAAAGCAAAAGCTCTCAGTTGCCAAACACTGAGAAACAGAAATTGTCAACACGTCAAAATCATTTGAAGCAAACATGTCTTTTGTAGATATCAAGTGAATAGTCTCTTTATACTGAGATGTCCTATTCAGTGGTTTGTTTGACTTTAATTTCAATCCATTTGAAATTGAAAACAGAAGTAGGTCAATCTTCTTTTGATATGTGAACAGAACTGTAAGGATAGAGGAGAAGATCAGTTCTAAAATCTTATGTTTTTGGTCATCTGTGCAGCGATTAAGCTTGCTAACCACACATAACATAATTAATTCCATTTTAAACACAAGATATTCTATCCAGTTTTAACTTATATAACATAATTAAACTCAACAAGAATTACTTAAATTTTTGTTGTTGTTGCCTTTAGTAAATTTGTTTGTATCCAGCTGCAGCTTGTTTGTTACAAGGCTTGTGAAAAGAATCTTCTCGAAAAAGAACAGTAGGCCATACAGTGTTTAGAAATACATACCAGTAGTTTAAATAGGCATGTATTGATAAGCATATTTAATTTAAAAGTTTCATCTTGGTTTGAAAGAACAAGTTATAAAGATAAGTAACTAACAATAATCTTCAGGAAAATAAACAGGTTTAAAAGCTGCAGTTTTAAAACTTATGAGAAGTGTTGAATGTGCAGCATCAGATCAGCACATACAAGTGGGTTTTTAAGTTACGTAATTCATAGGAAAACATGGTTGTTAGTTAACACTTGTCAACAAATGATTTTTATAAACTTTTTTTAATATTCATGAATTTTATGGTAGCTGTAATATTGGAATTCTGAGAGCAGGCATGCTGATTTGGTGGAAGGGATTTGAGGTATGCTATTAAAATTGTATTTATGAACTCCAAATACTTCTTCAGTATTCCATGTTGGCTGGCTTTGCAAAGCTGTTTTGTTATTAAGATTTAAAGATGTCTTTATTGGCTGTTAACCTGGCTTAAAAAAACAACTTAGAGTATGTATACACAACTGGATGAAGACAAGATGCAAGTGTGTTTATGAGTGGACATTAGGAAGGGAAATTAACTCTGAAAATAAGAGTGGAAAAGGCTGGGGCTGGATATTTGTATCAGGATCTTAAATCAGGGAGTTAAGACAGGGTATGGACCAATTATCTGTAATTTTAAAAAGTAAAAAATGTCAGATAAAGATGGGCCTGAGAAAAGAAGCTCCTGCAGCTGAACCAGTGAAATTAAGGATGTTCCAACAGTGGTGACTGAAATTCAGGGTAAACCAGAAGACTTGAGGCAGAGTTTGTCAATGAAAATGGACAGGAAAAGCTCTGTGCCTGGATGGATTGCTTCTGTAAAAGACATTAAGGGGAGTCTGTAAAGTGAATGAAACTAGAGAAAACATAAGGGGCATATGGAGAAAACAGATAATGGCTTAGGGAAGTAGGATGAAGGGAGGAACATACTGGATCTAACAAAGCATTATCTGGAGGGGACCCGCTTTGGAAATTCAGTAGGGCAGAAGAAAGTGTTTTCAAACTTAAATGTTAAAGTTAAATGTGTGTTGTTTCAAGATCACTTAATTTCTTTTAAAAAAAAGGAAGGATCATCTTGTGAAATGTTGTCACATTTTGTTTTGCATTGTAGTGCAATTCAGTTAGGCTAAGATTTGAATGTTTGTTTAATTTTTTTTTATTTCCTCAATTATGTTTTCTTGCTTGCATGTGTGGGAATGTATGGTTTTAAAAATACATTTTTTATGATGATTTTTTGGATCACCATCTGATGTTTTACTGACCGCATATTGAGAAACTTTGTCCTAGAATGTAATTCCCTTTTATGTGTGGAATGAAATCCAAGGTCCTCAAATCTTGCCATTCCTCAGCTATCAACAAAAATCTGTGAAAGCCACAAGCCAAGTGTCTTGTTTCCTTCTAAGGGCTAGTCCACAAAAGATGACATCCAACTGTTATTTGCTAAATGACAGTGTGGTTGATTAAAAGATTTAAAGTCTGCTGATGACTGATGTGGATTTGAGTATGATTCCAAATTACGGGATTCTTACATGGTGAACTGGGAGAGAAAAAAAGAGGAGTTGTATAAAAGAATGTAGAGACGTGCCAGCAATTGTATCCTTTCATTTCTGCTTAAATGTTCACTTTTGAATCTCTTACTACTCATTTCCCTTGTATCTCCTTTCTTATGATCTGTACTTTCATGGATGCAGGAAATTCCTTGTTAATGCTCTAGCACTGATCAAAAAGAACACCTAGAAATCAATGAAGAGCTTGGATGTTTTTAAGGCTGCATCATGTCTGTGAGGCCTTCTTCTGTTTCTCTCCAAAGTGTTCTGGCTGTAGGTCGCTTTTTAGCCTTTGTCTTCCTCTGTCTAAAAGTAAATAAATAAGATATTGGCCTTCCTGGAGTGAACATACATGATGAGTCCTGGCTTATGTAAGGCCATGTTGTATGCCTTCCCAGTTCTGAAGTCAATGCAGCTGAGCCCATGCAGGAATTGTTTTTGTTACGTGGCAGTATTCCATCCTCAAAGAAGGTACAGTCTGTACATGGAATAAGGCAGGTGTCCCGTGGGTAAAAAGCGTGTGATCAACTCATTAAGAACTATGCTGTGTTTACACAGTGGGCTGAATTACATTTACATCGGTAATTAGAATAGTTTCATTTTTCATTATTAATGTAATATTAGTGGTGCTGCTCAGGTATTTTTGTTAGCAGATTTTCAGGGATCTTCATCTTCAAAAAATTTCTGGGAGATACGGTACTGTAAGGAAGGGAGGAAGGATTATCTGCAAATTGTTGCAAAACCTTATCTTGGAGTGGAAGTGTATTCTGGGAGTTAGCCTTGCATTACAGGTTCTTCTGATCTCAACTATATAAAAGAAAGTACAATTGAAATACATTGGCCAGGAGCTACTTTTTTAAATTATTTTTTATTTTGTACAGTGTTCTCTATGTTTATGGCTCAGAGTTGAACAACGTAATTCTATACTGTAGAAGATTTGCTGTTCAGTCTCCTAAGGCTTTCAATAAAAGGCAAAACAAATTATATATTATATAATAATATATATTTATTTCAGGATAATACAAATAATATAAATTATATATATATACATAAAAATAAAACTTTCTGTTATTACTGAAGTTGTGTAGAATGTTGTTTGGGCAAGCTGAAGGATGCCATCAGATTCATAGCCTTTCTTTTTCTTCTTTAATTACACCCTGTTGTTGCGACTGTCAGGTTCCTTATTTTCACGTTCTGTCAAGAAGATAGTTGTATGTGTTTAAAAAATTTACTCCCGGTGTGTTTGTGTCAGATAGTAACTTACTGTCCCATAGTCTATTGGATCAGTTTACAGCTAGTACTGTTAAATAGAGCCTCATGCTACTGTTCAACAGTTTTAAGTAATTAACCTTTTGCTTTCCCTTCTCTGTTGCCTGGCCAAACAGATCAATTGCTTAGCTCAGACTTTCCCAGTCTGGTCAGAGATTGTGTTTCCTAAAAGTTCATATCCAAGTAATTGTCAGTTTCCCAGTATCTATCCATTCTCTGCTGATAAGAAGAATTCTCTCCCCTCATAGGGGAGAATGGAGTGCTGTGATTCCCTAGCAGAACAGACCACCTTTGGGTTTCATTTTCAATGGGAGTTGGAAGAGCTCAGGGGCAGGAACCTTTAACTTGTGATTTTCTGGGTAACTTTGTATCACAGAATCACAGAATAGTCTGGGTTGGAGGGAAATTTAAAGATCACCTAGTTCCAACCCTCTGCCGAGGGCAAGGACACTTTCTGCTAGATCATGTTGCTCAAATAATTATTATAAAACTATTCAGTATTGTTTCTCCGAAGAGAACTGCACTAATTAAAATAGAGGTTGTGAGATTAAGTTACTTGCATTGTATATCTGTGAACACAAAGAAGGCTTGAGGGCAATTGTATAATTGACAGATTTGAAGAAATGTTGTTCTTTGGAGACCTTCTTTCAGAAATCATTGAGACGCATCAGAATATGGATAGTTAACTTTTTTTGTTATTGTATCCAGCTTTCAAGGCAGCTTGAAAAATTTGGGTATTGGAGCTCTTCAAACCGCTTTGATCTAAAACAGCTTCAGTCACTGCAGCTTTGCCAATACAACCCCCTCTTGGAAATGCAGAAGTAATCTTTCTGCCAGAAAAAATTCATCGCTTGGGTCTGTGGTGTGAATAAAGCCAACACAAATGCTTTTTCTGTTGGCATAACTTGCGTACATCAAAATTTTGTTTCCAGCACAGCTAAATTGGCTATATGGTGCGTGGTTCCCGGCTGCCATTTCCAGCTGGTGTAGTTTTTCTGGCAGAAGTTTATGAAGTAAATGGGCCTGGGAGAGCAGATCCTTGAAAACTTCACTTATAAGGTTTTGATGTGGACTGAAAGAAAATGCCGAAGGAGGAAAGAAGTTCTGTGATAGCCTTCAAATTCTTTACCTATGCTTGTTTTTGTAGAACCAGCAAGAGTATTGCAGAGTTACAACTGTGGGTAGAGTCTCCTTTTTTCTTCCCAGTGTCTGTTAAGTAAGCAAGGAGAGAGGGTAGTATTTTCCCAGAGCATATTTCAGGTTCCAGCTCACACACAGAAACTGAGAAGAGAGTTAATGTATTACTCCACTGTTCCCTCCTGAGGATTCAGATAACTCATGAAAATACTTTAGTACCTTCTCAATATTTTCATTGCTGTATATACATTTAATTCCCGTCAATAAATTCCTTTAGTGATATTGTGTAGCTAGGTTCTGTTCTCTTTTTATCACTTAAAACTTTTACTAAGGTTTGGCTTCAGACTGATGCAAGCTGCTTGTAGTCCACAAGGCTCAGTGGCAGGTTGGTCAGCCATGCAACAGCTTTGTCCTATGAGTGGGTGCATAGTAATCTGTTAAGTTTGGTGTCTAAAGCTTGCATTTGCCCAGTGCTGGTTATTTTTCTTCTTAATGTTATTTCTGATGTTGTTTTTCTGAAAGAACTGATAGCTGCCATGATTTTGTAGTGCACATGTTGAGCAACTGAGCCAATAAAGAGTACACTCAGAATTTAATAGCCTAGTCCATAAAGAAAAAAGCCAAAGAAGAAAACCTTGTTTTAAAGGTCCTTCTTTTGGAAATACTGCAATCAGATAACTCCAAATGCTCCTAATACTGTCTGTCCTGAAGATGCACATTGAATTTTAGAAGAAATTGGAACAATTGTAGATTTTTGAGGACTGGAAAAGTTCATCTTTAAGCAGAAGATTGGTCTTAAGTATGGCAGAGCTGCTGTGTTCCTTGCATTGGAATGTAGCTCAGATGAGATCAACATATTTGATCCGTGTTATTCTTTATATCTTGCACTTGTTTACTTGAACCTTGTGGCTAATTGTAAGTAGAATGAGGTACTAGGCAATTAGCAAATAATGATACTAACAATAATAAATGCTTATAGTTAATGCAGCAGTTTCTAGCACAGGAAATAACTGTATGCATTACTTTATGCTGCGAAGACAGATAATTATAGAGATACCTTTTAGCTGCAGAAAAAATAAAAATGGGAAGGTTTCCAGGAATTTTCTCAGTAAGAGCTCAAGAATATAGCTGTGTTCCTTTTCTTTGTCTCCAAAAAAGGGATCCATTCCTCTTGAGGAGGCAAGCACAAGGGGTGGATTAGAAAGTTGGGTGGGACTGTCAGCAACAGTGCAGTTTTCAAATCAGCTCTAATTATGTGTGAAACTTTCAGCTAAGGATCACTTGTCTGCCTTCTCATTGTTGATTATGATGTCTGACTTGAGAAAATTATGGCAAAGCTTTTTTCTTATTTTCAGCTGTCTTCATGTTACTCTGTAGTCAGGAATGGAGTTTTTAATCCAGTGAATTGGGTTTGTGTGTGATGTTTTTGGTAGCAGGGGGGCTGCAGTGATGGCCTGTGTGAAGAGTTGTGGGGGTGCTCCCATGTTGGACACAGCGAGTTCCAGTGGCTCCAAAAGGGACCTGCCGCTGTCTGAAGCTGAGCCAATAGTGATGCTGGTTAAACATCCATGATAACATATTTAAGAAGGGGGAAGAAAAGCTGCCTCACAGTAGCTGGGAGAGAGGAGTGAGAAAATGGGAGAGAACCATCCCTGCAGCCCCCAGGTGAGTGCAGCAGGAGGGCAGGAGGTGCTCCAGGCAGGCAGCAGCAGTTCCCCTGCGGCCTGTGCAGGGAGAGGCCCCTGGTGGAGCAGGCTGTCCCCCTGCAGCCCATGGGTCCCACACGGAGCAGATCTCCACGCTGCAGCCCGTGGAGGAGCCCCCGGTGGAGCAGGTGGAGGTGGCCTGGAGGAGGCTGCGGCCCATGGAGAGCCCCCGCAGGAGCAGGCTCCTGACGGGAGCCCATGGGGGACCCACGCTGGAGTAGTCGGTTCCTGAAGGACTCTGCACTGTGGAAAAGATCCATGTTGGAGCAGTCATGAAGAGCTGCAGCCTGTGGGAAGGATCTACATGGAGCTGTGCACGAAGGACTTTATCCTGTGGGAGGGACCCCCTGATGGAGCCAGGGACCGGTGTGAGGAGGCAGAGATGAACTTTTATTAACTGATGGCAACTGTGATTCCCTATCCTTCCTGTTCCACTGGTGGCAGTCAGGAGTGAAGTTGAGCATAGGAAGAACCCCCGGGGAGTAGGTTTTGTTTCTCAGTATACTACTTGGTTATTGATTGGCAATAAATTAAATTAATCTTCCCCAAGTTTTGTCCATGATGGTAAAAGGAGAATGATCTTTCCATCCTTATCTCAACCCACAAACTTTCCCATCTTAGTTTCTGCTGTTCTGCTGAAGGAGAGTGAGAGAGCAGCTTGGTGGGCTCCTGGCAGCCAGCCAAAGTTGACCCACCAGTTATTGTCGATTTTCAAAAATAAGACTGAGGCTAAGCCTTTATTCTTGAGGAGCTCTGAAATTGAGAGTGGACCAGCTATATAAAGTCTCAGAGGAACTTGCTTTAAAAAGGTACTAAATAAAAGCAGAAGGGATGCTTTATCTCCAGTTGAGTGAGTAGTGACTGCTAATGCAGTAGTGTACAGAAGTAAAGTGGATTAACTTCAACAGAGGAGACTAAGTCTGTAGCTGTTTCATTTATTATTGTGTGTCTTGCTTGGTGAAAAGTTTATTTTTTTTTTTTTTCCTTGGGCTTATCTGGGGCATCTGCTTAGGTGTCTCTCTTCTTATGTTGTGTTCTGTAAACACTTGCTATGAGATACATATTAGGAAATTCTGGGTTTATCTCTCCTTTCTTTTAACGTTCTCTAGTAAGAACTTTAGTTTAGTTTTTCCTTCGGTGCTGGGATCAATTTGTAAAAACATTTTATTTTACGTCCAAGAGAGACTCCATATTGCTGCTGGTTGAAGACTAGTTGGATTGATAGTACTTTCAGCCACAGTGTACTTTTGTCCATGACTGAAGATTTTCATAGGCTCTAGTGGAAGTAGAAACAATTTTCTTCATTGCTAATATTGCCACAGCATAACACTTAATTACCAGAAACTTTTTTTTCCTTTGGTTGTATTCAGCTGGGATGCCAGTTGAGGATATTTCCATGCAATTTTTCTTCCTTTTTTGGTCTTGAATCTGCTGTAGACCGTAGCTCACTGAGCACAAAGCTGGTAAGTAACGTATTTAAGATCAGGCTATTAGGGAAAGGCAAATTACGAAAGCCAGCTAGAGATCCATCTCTTTAGCATTATTCTAATTTGATTGATATAACTTTGAGCTGTAAAAGGCAAATCTCATGAAGGAGAATGTTTGACCATTCCTTCTTACGTGTGATGTACCTGATTCAAAAATGAAAATGTAAGTGGTTGATTGACCCTAGTTACACAAACATTCTTCTCTCCCCCATTAGAATTGAAGCTGTCTTAGATATGAGATCCATGCTGTTACTTAAAATACACTTAAAAACCCAAATGTCTGAATTGGTCCTCTGCTTATTGTGGTGGTTCTTCACATTATAAGCTTCCAAGTAGAATTGAAGTTTTTGTGGACAGTGACTTATTAGGAATGATCAAGCTTGGTAACTAGTGATGGTGTAAGACTGCTTGCTGAAGGTTGGTGTCTGTAATACAACCACGTGGAACTGCAAAACAACTTCTGTTATTGAAAGTATTGGATTATTTATGAAATGGATATCTATATTTAGAACCAATTTTAAGCAACAAGGGGCTATACATGGTGTCATTTCACAGGTTTGTGTGTTCTCGAAAGTATACAAGCAGAGCTATTTTTGGCTGTTTAACTTATCGAGCTTGTGATAGTTTCAACTGCAGATTAAAAAAATGCTATGCTTATTTTTTAATCCTGTATAAGTAGTTTAAAGCATTGTCTTGTCTTCTAATTTGCTAGAAAAAAAATATAATTAATGTGGTATTTTCTGGAAATATATTTTTATATTTTTTTCAGTGAAAACCACCTTAAATTATTAACTTCTAGATAAAGTGTATATTTCTGAGAGGGCGAAATCTGGTTAGTTCTGTATTTTAACCAGTGGAGTGTAACAGGAGGCAGGAATGGCTTTCTCAAAACCATTAAAACTTATTGCAAAAGCATGGGGAAGAATTGATCAAATTGAATGCCTAAAATTATCAAATTCAAATATGAAATACAAACTATGCTGTTAATGCGTTCTGAAGTAGTCACCATGCTTAGGTATATGAGAAATTTATGTTTGGATTCTGTGTGTCTTACACAGTCTTATGTCTAATTTACACCATGTTGAGTAAAAATTTTGAAAGTAGGTTTTATTTTCTATATTGGAGCGTGCTTTTACTTACAGAATGCACAAGTTAGTAGCCTAACTTTGGAGCTAACATTTTTATAGCTAGATGACTGAATGTTATTTCATTAATAAAAATAAATATATACCTTGTGAGTAGACACATTAAGTAGGATCCTGAGCAGATGGGGAGTTTCAGCAGTTTTGTGAGATGTTTGAAACTGACACAATGGTCAAGATCTTTTGAATGGCTAGAGAATTAATAAAGAAGAGTATAATATACCCGAGTATAAATTTTAGTGACTTGGTATGTAAAGTTGACACAAGCAGGACCTGTGGAAAAGCATCTTCAAGTGTGTCCCAGAATTTAAATGAAAGTGACATGTCAAGATGATTGTGAAGCAGTGAAAAGCACTCTGCTTGTTTGCTATAGTGAATTTTCAGATAGTGTTTTCTAGAGTTTTTTGTTTTTTTTTTAACAGAATAGACTAAAATAAAATGCAAAAAGATACCAGGAGGATGCAAAACATATTTTGTATTGGGAAAACTACATTCTGCAGTAGCTGCCTTTAGATAGTAAAATTATTCTTTTAAACGCTGAAATAAGAATTTGGACATACTTCATACTTAAATAGTTTCTTTGTAAGAGGAACTGAGGAAAATTTATCAGAAATAGTTCTGCTCTGTATTTGTAATTTCTATTAGTATACTTCTCTAAGGTTTGATCTACAGTTGTTTTTGGTAATGTGACTGGGTTATGTAGGTTTATATGTAATAGAAATGAGTCTTCAGTGGTTATACTACGTGTATACTGCAATGCATTTAATTTTGGTTTTATAAATATTTTCTGTAGTACTTCTGTCAGGTTTATACAAACACTATTTTTCAAGGTTATTTGCAAAGATGCATTTTATTTGCTTATTCCCTTTGGTCTTTACTTTTGAACTATACTCATGGTGGCAGTGGTCCTAAATCAGAAATGCTTGTAATTAGATGATTGTGTGTCTGCATAGCCTTGGACCATGGTCTATATCATGTAAGAAATTTCTATACTCGTCTGATACAGAAGCAACAGTTACTTATATTTGTTATTTATTGATGTTCAGGTGAACTTGACAATGGTAAAAATGACGTGGCCTAGCTAGAAACTTGCATCACCACCATCAGACCAGATACGGTATCTGTGTTTGTGTCAGGATATGAGGACTGCGAGATCAGGTGCTGCTGAAGTCTTTGATTTCATAGAGTAGACTAGTGGAGATGATGCTGTATCTGAACAGCCTTTGCTTCTGTGGAGGAGAACAAAGTCTTCTTGGCATGCTTGAGAATGTTCTCTTAAGGAAAATCCTTAATATAACATCATTTGTTGTCTATATGCTTTATAGATTCCAGCAGGTGAATTAGAGTTAGGTAACCTTTGATTCCATATCCAAAGCTAAAGCAGCTAGAGCAAACGTGCCAGCTAAACTGGTATCTCTAGGATATTGGAAGTCGTGAGGTAGTTCAGGTGGGTCCTCTGATATCCTTATATCCTTACATCTGCCTTCTCTAGGTTACTGTATGTTGAGGTATTTGGATAGTCCCACCTGTGGTTGACCTTTGTGATAACAAGTGCTTTCAGTACTAGTGGTCTTCTCTTAAAAAATTTATACTGGGCTTGGCTGTGATGGAATTATTTTTCATTATAGCAGCCCTTATGGTGCTGTTTTATAGTGGTGACCAAAACAGTGTTGATAACTCGCCAGTATTGCAGCTATTATTGAACAGTGCTTGCACAGTGTTAGGTTGTCTCTGTTTCTTGCTCTGCTCCCCCTGCTCCCAACCCAAGCAAGCACATGGGTGGGGTCTTACCTTCTAGCCAGAGTCACTAAACAAAACTGTAGTTTCATGTGACAGTTGTAATGAAATCTTGAGTAATTAGCTGGGACAGCTCCAAGAATGTCATGTATAGTAGTGAATACCAACATTAGTATGATGATACCATACTCCCCTTTGACTTTTCTAGTGGGATGCCTGAAATCACTAGGTTTGTTCCGACAGGTGTTACAGCCCTAGAGGGTGATTGTTTTTTCCATTCCATCTTCAGAGCGCAGTGTTGAGCTCTTACCTAAGAACTCAGTACTTAGGGAGATGTGCTTTACCTATTTTAATCTAAAAGTGTCTTTAGCACTGTTCAGGTAGAAAAACCTTTTGGGAAAAAGGTTCTTTCTTTACCTCCAGCCCTTCATGGCTGGCAGTTTGGCCAAACTTTGATGCCTGAAGGGGATTTGTGTTCTCACTGCCTTTCCTTTTGTCAGTTGCTCTTTTTAGTGAAGTCTGTAATTCAGGTGCCTGAGTGTTTTAGGTATTAGGTAATCAGTTTGAGAGAGGTTTCTAAGTTACAAAATGTTATGTCACTGTCTTTTTTTATATAGGCCTGTATCAGCAACATAATTTTCCTTTAAATCAAATCTTGGGACACTGAAAAAATTATTTGTACATGAGGAAATGTATTTCATTTCTTTTTTCAAATCTCTTAAAAACTGAGTTAGTATCCTAACCTTAAGATACTTCTCTTCTGGAACTTCATCTGTCTGTTCAGGTTTGTTGTTCACGTCTGTAATACATTTTAGATTCCCAAGACAGTTTTGCATATTTTGAGATTGAATTTTGTTTATTGCACAGAAAACACAGAAGAGCGCTAGACAGAATTCTGTCTTGTAGTAGTATCAAGTTGATTCTGGTTTGGGGATAATAAGAGGGCACTTCTAACATGGAACAGTTTTTCTTAAACTCCAGCAAGATACCTAACCCATTTTAATGGGGATCACAGTATCACAGTATCACAGATTTCTAGGTTGGAAGAGACCTCAAGATCATCGAGTCCAACCTCCGACCTAACACTAAGTACTCCACTAAACCATATCGCTAAGCTCTACATCTAAACGTCTTTTAAAGACCTCCAGGGATGGTGACTCCACCACCTCCCTGGGCAGCCCGTTCCAATGCTTAATAACCCTTTCGGTAAAGAAGTACTTCCTAACATCCAACCTAAAACTCCCCTGTCGCAACTTTCGCCCATTCCCCCTCGTCCTGTCACCAGGCACATAGGAGAATAGACCAACCCCCACCTCTTTACAGCCTCCTTTAAGGTAACTGTAGAGAGCGATAAGGTCGCCCCTGAGCCTCCTCTTCTCCAGGCTGAACAAGCCCAGCTCCCTCAGCCGCTCCTCATAAGACTTGTTCTCCAGACCCCTCACCAGCTTCGTTGCCCTTCTCTGGACTCGCTCGAGCACGTCCATGTCCTTCCTGTAGCGAGGGGCCCAAAACTGAACACAGTACTCGAGGTGCGGCCTCACCAGAGCCGAGTACAGGGGCACAATCACTTCCCTAGTCCTGCTGGCCACACTGCTTCTTATGCAGGCCAGGATGCTGTTGGCCTTCTTGGCCACCTGGGCACACTGCTGGGATGATAGAGGGTAGCTAATTTGGTTCATGTAATTCTCGCTCTTTTCATCAAGTTCAAATCCTGGTTAAAAGAAAGCAATCACAAGTCGTTATGTGTAAATTCTGTGTGTGCAGTATTCTCCCAGATCCTCTCAAAAGCAGTAAGCTTGTTTTCAGGTGTTGGTGAGAGTTTTTGCTCCATGGTTTCAGGGCATGCATATGGATGCTTTTATTTCTTTTTTTTTTTTTTTGTCACAAGGTATACTCCGTCATCTATGCTCCATATAAAATAGTTAAAATCAGGTGAAGATTAATAGAAAGATAAAGATTATGATTACCTCAGTTAGGAATAAATTGATAAGAGGACAGCTTTTGGCTAGGCCTCTGTTACCCAGGACATCACTGGTAAATGCATTTGTGCTTAAGTGAGGAATTAATTTTTTTTAAAAGTTGTATTACATATATCTGAACATTTGACTTAACATTGCAGTTTTCAAGGTCCAGATCTCTTCCATAAGTATTAAGTCAACTTAAGTACTCACCTCCATTTAAAATAGACACATCACATCTGTATGTATTTGACATCTTGACCTGTGAAGAAGACTGTTGAGTTTCTTCACAGTTCTCTGAACTAAGTTGTTGTAGTGCGCCATACAACTTAAATAACCATTTACATTGGTACTAAGTGCCAATGGCACCTGGTTTCTTTGTTGGTGAGGGAACTAAGCCTGCTTTGCTGTTTATATCCTTAGCTGAGAAAACCTGATGGCAAAAATAATCCGACTGCATGTGCTTGGTGGTAATGCATACTGGAAATGAAATACATGTGCAAAATATGTGGCAAAAATAGTTATTGCATGGTACAGAATTTCTTTCCATTTGCTTTTGAAAAGAACAAAATGATCATGTAGCAGAGGTATTTAGACATATCTGACTGTCATCTTCATTTTAAGACAATTCACAACAGTTAGTTTCATATCTACTTCTTTCTATAAATGGCATAGAATAACACACAATAGAACTATGTATTGTGTACTAATTGCCATAAAAATGAAAAGAAGCTTCTAATAACTCTTTAAAACTTTTACTTGCTCATCTCTTGGCTTTGTCTGCCACTTAATGCTTTCCTATGAGGACACCTTGTTGTATGTTTATTGCAATTAAAAAAAAAGTTTTTTTTTTTTCAGCTTCTTCTGTATTAGATGTGTAACTGAAAGCTAGAGGGGAACAAAATAACTGCATCGACATAAATGTAGCATACAGTTGCTTATGTGTTCACAGTTCTACTATGTTCATACCATGATACAGAAACAGATGGATGCTTGGCCATAATGAAAATTCTGTATATATCATAGGTAGCTTACTAAAGCCATCAGTGGTCATCTGTTTTGTAAGTTTTAAAATGTTTCCTTTGTAGAACTAATACAAGTAATATGAAAGTGAAAAAATTATGAAATATCTCTTGATCAATGTCTTCTTGCAAAAATTTTACTTTTTTTCCTGTTTAAAAGTGGTCTTATATGTATGTTTGAATAGAGAAATGTATGTGTCCTTCTGTATATACAGATCAGATAGTAAAATGTATCGCAACTCTTGTCTTACACCAAAAGAAATTTAAAAGATAAGTAAAATAAATTGCATGGCTCATCATCTGATCCTGCCTGCTTTAGGCAAAAAACAGCCCCCAAACAGTTATTTAATGATGAAAAAGTGCAGATCTGTGGTTGTTTACAGTGTCCCTCTTTTTTTCTTTTTTCTTTTTTCTTTTTTTTTTTTCAGTAGCTTATGTAAATAGTGAAGCATTAGAGCTCTATTGGATAAAAGAAATTTAAGGTCTAAAATACTTTCTTGTTGTATTCTAATGCTTATCTTTGGAGTTCCTGTCACCGGCTGGAACTTGGTGACTTTGTGGACGGACATGGTCTTTAAGTGACTGAGCTCTGGGCTCAAATACCGCCAATCCATATAATTTGTTAATCAGCTCCAGATGGCAGGTAGTATTCCAGTGTTGGATCGCTGTCCTCATACTTTCTCTGTAGTACGTTGCTGACAAGTCTATTGGATGGTCTTTTAAAAATAGAAGAGATCAAGTATCTCTGAAGCATTTAAAAATATCAAGTCCTTAGAAAATTGAATTGAGTTTGCAACATTCGTGCTGAAAATGGATTCAATGGATGGGAAATCTTGCTCTTTGCAAGCATTTTCATTTATTTCTCTGTGTCAGTTTGAAGCTTTTGGGGACAGTGGGAATAAGAGGAAGTACTGATTATGAGCAGTTTAACTTAGTGCTTAAGAGAAATAGAGTTGCAGCTGCTGTTTTGCTGTCTAGGTTCTGCATGAACAAAGCATAATTAAGAGATGTTCCTGCTCATGGCTTAAATGCTTACTAGTCCTTACGTCCACACAGTCCTGTGTGGAATGGCAAGACTTTGGCCTTCAGTGCTGGCCCAGTGTTAATATGAGGCAGAGATGTTTGTGCAGGAATGCTAGCTGTTTTAATGCATTTTTTTGGGGGGGTGGGGGGGCAGAGAGGGGTGAGGGAGAGCGTTCAAGGAATAGTCTTCCTGAATAGACTTAAAATGCCCAAAGTTGAGCTCCTTATCTTTCACCTTGAAGACTTTTCTTTCTCAATTTGAGTTTTCCCACAAATGTCCATTTTCTTTTCACCTGCTGTAACTTGGAAGGGTTCCTAGTCAAACTCTGTAGCCACATCATCAAGCCTTTCTAAGGTCAATGCTTCTAATCTTTCCTCAAGTTCGTGTGTGGTCTGCTGTATGCATTGGTCGAGAAGCAACAAATCATGACTACGGTTAAAGATATTCTTTTCAAGGTGTGTTTGTTTTCATATGCTACATGTGTCATTTACATGCTCATTTGATTGTTCCACTGAACATATTGTGCTGTCTAACTGCACAGAATCCAGTATCATCAAGTGTCGACCTGCTGGAAGTTTCCAGGTGATACCCCAATATGGCTAATAGTGATCTTTTAAAATAAAATAAAAAAAACAGGTAGATACTAGTTAGTGTCTTTCAGATCAAAAGATGGGATGGAAGGGAATATTTTCAATTTTAAAAGAAGAAGAAGGCATTCACTTGTGTACATTTAAGCTGTAAAATAATTCAAATCGTGGTTTTTCTCAGGAAGAGCTCCTCATTTCTTTAATAGGATTTATGCCTGAATACAGACTTCAGGATTTCTTCAGAATGGGTGCTCTCTTTCTCTTTCTTACCACATAACACACTTCCTCTTTTTCTATTTACAGCTCATAAAACTGGGTGTGCTGTTAGTTTTCTTAAATTATTACTAATCAAAATAGATAAACCAGGCAGTATCAATTCCTTTTACCATCAGAAAAAATATATGTGCAGTGGTCATATGTACAGTATATATGCAAAAGATTTGACTCAGTCATCTGTAATAATGCAATGAAAAATTTATATTTTTCTAATTACTTGGTTTACTAGAAATCAAAGTGGAACAAACGGAAAGTTGCTCAACATTTTGATAGTATTCACATTTCACTGAATTGAAGGGCTTAGTACTAATTACAAAAAATATTGTCTGAATATTAATAATGATTTAAAGTTAAAGAAGAAAGGTGAGGAACATTGACACTAGCAAATTTTAGGAATGCCTACATATTCCTTAAACAATAGAAAGCAGTTTTTCAGCTGTCATTATATGGATAAAGTATTAGCAGACACACTGGAAAAGTCTTGCATGTGGTATAGACAACTTGCTGTGCTATGTTAATGCTATTTTTTTGCAGTAGTGGTGTTAATATATATATTACAATATACATGTATTGGCTAAGATTTTTCTAGCTCTTAGCTTAAAACCCAAATCTCTTCAAATGATTTTCATTTGGAAGGTGTGGAATGAATAAATATCACAGTTAATGATTTCACAGTTAGTTGGGAGCTAAATAGTAGAGTAGAAAACGAAACTTTTATGGTTGTGTAATTTGTACCATACTGTTCTGTATAAGACTTCAGTTCTGTCCCTTTTCCTCTCTCTCCTCTCCCCTCTCCCCTCTTGAATAATAATTGCAACAGTCATTGCTTTTCCTTAAATTATGGTATTTATCATCACAATGATTTGAAGAGTAAGTTTATGCTCTTGCAGTGTTTAAATAGCTGGGCTGATGTTTGAGGAATTCTTGGGTTCTTTGAAGACTGGGATAAACAGGATTTGTCATGATTTAGTTGTTCCTAACCATTTATTAGGCAGCCTTCTTTGCTACCACCACTGTCTCCTTCTCCTGAATCTTCGGTACTGGTACTGAGTTGCTTGAGCATATGCAGAGAAGAGCAATGAAATGTGAAGGGACTGGACTTTGGCTGTGGGACTCGATAGGTCAGGTTGACGGTTGGACTTGGTGATCTTGAAGGTCTTCTACGACCTAGATGATTCTGTGGTTCTCTATCTGTCTGAGAGTAACGCATGCTGCAGCTACCATGCCTGTCTTCTGCTAGGCCTAACAAAGCTTATTAGAAAGGAGGCATAGCACAGAATCCAAGTTAATACTGTTTTAAATTAGTGTTTGGACACAGGCAACTGCCATGTTCTTGTACCTTTCCATTGCCACTGGTCTGTTGTGTTACAGAGGAAACTGCAGAAAGTCTTGCTGTGATAGTTATTTAGTGTTTTGGTTCCAGAAGCAGGTACTAGTGGCCTAGGGAGTCACTGAGACAGTTGTTGGATGAAGGAAGTGTCATAAGGAAAATTGCTTGGTGTTTGGGAAAATCTGTGCTTTGTTCTCAAGAGATGAGATATCATTTTTTTTTTCCCCCTGCCTCTCCAGGTGAAGATGAATGCAGGAAAGGGATATGAAGTGTAAGCATAAGCTGCCTTTTTTATGACAAAAATATTAATAGGAGCAATATTGTTAGGTGCTTCTAAATTAGACCTGAAAAGACAAGGTGAAGAAAGAACCAGCTGACTTTACTCCATATCTGGTTTGAGTTTGCATAGGCATAGAAAAGGGATTGTAGAATTTATGTATATAAAGTTAGGGGAGTTTATATTCAGCACTCCTGGAGTTGAGGAGGAAATCTGTCTGAATTAGCATCCTGGCCCTTAAGAAAGGTTTGGGCTTCAGAAGCTTAAAAAAAAGTATATGTTGCACTTTCTAAAGTATCCCACTTATTCCAATTTATTTAGCAGCTAGTGCTTTAAATATGCTGATCTGAGTGTAAATTATTGCAAAATATGAGATAATCTGTAGCAGTAGAGCTACATGGTTGCCATTTTACAGGAAGATGTGTTCAGGACTGACATCCTGCCGAAGGCACAAATATACAGGAATTGCAAACTTTTTTTTTTTTTTTTTTGTTCTTCACGGTTTGGTGACTCTCAGGCACTTGTCTGTGACACAGGGGGATATGTGCAAAACAAGGAGATACCAAAGTCATGCTTATAACAGCATATGACAGCAAATCATACACAGAAGAATCTGAATACCAGTTTTGACTTAAAAGTCATATATCCAGGTTTAGAGAACCTAATGAATATAAATCCTTGCATCAGAAACAAATCATTTCAAAATTACCTCCTTGTGTAGGAAACATGCACAGTATCTTTCAAACCAAATTGCTTTTCTCTTGACTACAATGACTGCAGCCAGCATCCTTTTCTTATTGTTGAGAAATACAGAATATGCCTTGCTTTTTATCAAAGTTACATGTAAATGTCATTTTGTTTTTACTCTGTTCAGGTGGTGTGTGCAAAAATTTGTTTCTGTATTGGCATGCAAGAGGATTCATGGTGGTTGTTCACAATAAAACAAACAATTACCAGAGAAAATAGTTACTATTAAGTTACGATGAGTGAATTATAAAGTCTTGTGTTTTAAAACCTTGTGGTAACCATGCCTTGCGATCTATTTTGTTAAAGTGAAAACCTTATTTAATAGAAAATTATGAAAATGCTGTAACAGCCCTAATATGTTTGAGTACTACAAGAAGGACATGGAGGTGCTTGAGCAAGTCCAGAGAAGGGCAGCGAAGCTGGTGAGGGGTCTGGAGAACAAGTCTTACGAGGAGCGGCTGAGGGAGCTGGGATTGTTCAGCCTGGAGAAGAGGAGGCTCAGGGGTGACCTTATCGCTCTCTATAGGTACCTTAAAGGAGGCTGTAGCAAGGTGGGGGTTGGTCTGTTCTCCCACGTGCCTGGTGACAGGACGAGGGGGAATGGGCTAAAGTTGTGCCAGGGGAGGTTTAGGTTGGATGTTAGGAAGAACTTCTTTACCGAAAGGGTTGTTAGGCATTGGAATGGACTGCCCAGGGAAGTGGTTCAGTCACCATCCCTGGAGGTCTTTAAAAGACGTTTAGATGTAGAGCTTAGCGATATGGTTTAGTGGAGGACTTGTTAGTGTTAGGGCTGAGGTTGGACTCGGTGATCTTTGAGGTCTCTTCCAACCTAGATGATTCTGTGATTCTGTGGGTAACAAAGTACCAGACACTGAAAGACAAACCAACAAGGTAGGCCCAGTGTCAAAGTCTCAATTTTTTTAACCAATGTCTGTTTGTAGCTCTTTGGGGCTTCTGAGCCAGCTTTTAAGGCTATTTGTGTACTGTACATTAATTTACTCTTTAGACTAGATCCCAGTGTAAATATACATGTTTTGCTTTTTTGTTCCTTATACATAACATGTTAATTTCTTTCTTCTTAATAATCATAAGTGTGTTTAAACTCTCATTGGTTTCTAATTATTAGGAATTGTATAGTGTACTTAGTTCCTAAGAATTTTTTGCATCAGAATTTTGAATGCTTTATATATAACCTTTATAGTTTCTCCATTCCCTTTTGTATGAAAAAAATAGGTACTTTTTTCTTTTTTTCTGATGTTACTGATTTCTCTACCTTTGCGTTTTTTGTTTCCAGCTGAACTTGTTTGATATAAGTGCTGAAGTTCCTTTTTTTTTTTTTTAAGGCCAGTATGAAATGCACTAAAATTTTGGGATGCAAGTCGTACTTACTAGTCTGTTAGCTACATAGAAGTGATAATCATCTTTGTTTAATTTCATCTTAGAAAATGAACATCAAAGAAAAGTTTTAGAGAATATGAGAGTTTGGATGAAAATTTATGGAGAGTTAGAATAAATATCGTGGGATTACTTCCTCCCTCATTGAAAAGTTTTGATTATTTTAGTTTACATCTTTTGAGTCATGTTATGGAGGTATGTGTTAAACCATAGTACAGAATAGTACTGTACAGTAAAATTTCTAGGCATTTAAGTATGGCATTTGGAAAATGATGTTTACACAAGGATTCTAGAACAGATTTTTTGAACACAATGCTTAGCTTTTCAACAGCGTATAAATTCTGTTTATAAAGTGTGTGAAAATATCCAAATAAGGCAAAAGGCATAAGGGTCAGAGTAATCGCTGTAAAACTTTTTTTTTTTTTGGTGTGTTTTTGAAGTTAAATAGCCAATCCTTGTCATATAGAAGTGTAGGTGGGAAAATTCTAGTGAGTAACAGCAATATGCCTATTTTGCTGGACTTGGCTTTCTATTTTCTGTGGTATCATTGTGGAATGCAAGTCAAAACACATGTTGCAAAAACTCTGTAGACTGACAGTGTACAATGGCCAAGCATTTAATAGCCAAATTAAAAAAAAAAAGAAAAAAAAGGTTAATTACATCAATATTTTTACCCTTAAATCAGGTAAAAAAAAATAACTAACATTTCCATATTTTCCCAACACTGGGGGAAAAATAAGAGGATGAGAGATCAAAATCAAGTAGAGATTTCCTTCAAGATTTAGAAAACCTTGGAGAGTGTAGGTAGTAGTTAAAACAGCATGCATCTTCCTCAGAGTAGTAAGGATTGATCTGTGTATACCAGTTGCTTATGTACTTACTGCTTAGCAGATCTCCAAAGGAATGCTGTTTGGACTGCTATTTTGCAAACAGGACTGTTTACGAGAAGTCTTCAGGAAAGTTGTCTCCTATCAGCTTGTCTCATAAATTCAGACGTGATGTTTTTGTGAGTTAAGTTGGTTCAAGTAGAACTTCTTCCTTGCTCTAATCCTAATGTAGCTTTAGGAGAACTGTTAGACTTCTTTTTTGGCGTGTACTAACAGCTCCTAGTAATTTGAAAATTGAAGTGTATAGTCCTTAAAAGGGAGTTTGTGAAGCACTGGGTGGGAGCGGAGGGGCGGAAAATGGTGAGCATGTCCCAGGAATCACAGTTTTGACTAGCTGTAGCTATATTTGAGTGGATAGAATTCAATTGGTGGGAGTAAGCATCAAAATGCCAGAAAGAGCAATATGGACTAAGCAATGATTCACATTTTAGCATGAACCGGATGGATGTGGGGACATAATTACAGTGCACACTCAAATCTGTAACATTTAGTTTGCCTTAGCTCACTGGTAACTCAAGATACCCCTTTCTTGCATCTTTGGGCAGAAAGGCTTAGAAAACCCTGCATTAGTGTGAGATAGAGACCCGCAGTACAACCCTCTGAAGTCTGTTGGGAGTCGATGTGGGGAAGCGGATAGCCCAGCATATCTGCAGATTTCAGCTGTAGTCCATGGGAACGGCGCAGAGGTTCATTCTTTAAGTTTTTTGTAGTTTGAAAATTTTAGCTACTTTGTTGCTGTCAGGACTTTAGCAAATATTATTTGCAGATACTTTAAAGTACTTAACTTGGGATGACAGGAGGGATCTTTGATTTCAGCTGCTGAGAGAGCAGAAGCCTCTGGTTGAACCTGCACTCTTCTTCATGACTGTCTTCAGAAACTTAACCTTACCTACTTCTGACTTGAAAATGGATTTCGAAGAAACGTGAATAGTTCTTTGCTGTGTGGATCAAGGAATTCTTCAAAGATTCTTTGATCAGCAGTTTAATCTTATAACAGTAACAAAAGTATTAGGTCAGTGGCAGTTCCATTTCCTGTGAACTATTGGAGTGAAGCAAATGGTTTCTGCCTAAAAGTCTTCTCTCTGAAAGATCTTTGGTTACTATACTTTGGAGTGCTAAAATAGAAGAGGGTTAGGAAAAGAACTTTTTCCATTTCCTTGACAGTTATGAGGGAGAAATACTTAAAAAAGGAAATGTAAGGTTAAAGAAGTTGGTTAATGCAGTAAGATCAACTGTTGTACTGGAAATTCTTTTTACACTTTTTCGTTAATTTTAAATTACCATCTACATTTTAATGAATTTGTATGAAAGTTCTTGTTGAAAACTTAATAGAGTTCTGTAAATACATTTAAATAAGTGTGTATGTTACAAATGAAGGCCCAAATCTGTGACCTCTATTTTTGTTTTAGAAGGTTTTTTTTTTTTTTTAATTTATTTAATTATTTTTAGGGGAGGAGAGGGGAAGGTAGGTCGAATCCACTTTCTTAATGAGTTTGAATAACATAAAAACTAGGAATTGCGTTAGTCTTACCTTGACAGTAGATTTTCCTAACGGTAATACTAGAGACATTTTTAGGTCCACTGCTTCTCTTTTGAAATTTGCTTTTCTACAGCATGCCAAGTGAGCAGGATTTCAGTGCATGGAAGTTTTGTATCAGATTGTACAGGTATACAATTCTCTTGTTACTAGAGCATGCAATCTATTGTTATTGTTATATAGGCAATTGTATGCTTTTAGACAAAGTTGTAGAAGCTAATCCCAAACATTAATTGATATGAGAGTAAGGATATTTTTTTTCATTTGTGCACCTGCTTTATCAATAGCTTTTAAAGCAGGCATTGAGTTTTGTAAATGCTATTTTCAGTTACCGAACTCTGTATATAAATGTGTTTGTTTGTGGCTTTACATGGTTTAAAAGTCTGTCCAGATTTATGAATGCAGATTTTATTTGCTTTCGAGGTTCCTGGCAAGATTTCTGTAGGCATTAATTGTGAATTAATGAGGTAGCAATTGCTACAGAGTTGCAGCAATTTTGCTGCATTATTTCCAAGTACATGCAGACTGCTCAGCTGGCCTGTCACACTGTTGTCAGTTGTGGTACATCATAGAAGGTTCCTTGAAAGCTTTTGGAAAAGTGTCTAAAGGTGTAGGTGAACTGAATGTTTTTTAGTGGGAAACATGCAAGTGTGTGCTTCATTGTGTTTATATTGACATGCATAGAAGGAGAACAAAGTTGAAATGAGAAGCTTTGCTAAGGGAGATTTAGAGCTTCTTTACTGGGCATGTTACTGTAAAATGACATTTGGGTATTAGTCAAAAAGTAAGATTGAGATATCAATTTTGATTTAAAAAAAGGGGGGGGGGCAGGCTAGAGTTGTTAATTTTGACTACTGCTTTCTAAATGTTTGATGAAGAGAGTGAACTACGTTGAGCAGGAATTAAGTGCAGAAAGGGGAACATATGACTGTTTAAAATCAGAGCAACTATTTTAACTGGATTGGAGTCCAGTGCATTTTCCTGAATGGATAGTATTTTGGTTCTCAGGGTAGAGAAATACAGATTTTTTTTTTTCCCTTCATTGTTTAGTCTTTCATATGCCAGGAAACAACTTATAAGTTAATAGATTTATTTTTACAAAATGGAAAAATATACACACTAAATTCAACTGGGAATATTGTATTTCTTAGGAAAATGTTTATGAAAATTTTGTCTTTTTAATGTTATTCTTCCTCTGTAAGAAGGATGGACTTCCTGTTTTACTCTGCATTTGGTTGTTGTTATTTCTCACTTTCCTTACTCGTTCTTGAGAAAAAATGTCAGTTTCTCTTATCAGTGAATTCTAATCACCCCTAGTTATAGAGTGCTGTTTAAACAGAATTATCTTCATAATGTCATGAAAAAATAGATTAAAACTTTTTTAAGGTTCCTTTTTTTTTTAAAGACAAAAAGTGCCATATGCAGCATTCAAAAATACGTTTCAGTAAAATTAGTTGAAAAATTGTACTTGGCCCACTGTTGAAGTTTTCGTTTAGATAAATATTGTCTGTTACTGTAAAAACATGCACCCTAGGTACTTCATGATCTACCAGTAGAAGAATAACAACAAGACCATGATATGAAAACCACATAATTATCAGACTTTGTGACACAGCGGAGAAAATAAAGTATGTGTCAGAAGAAATATTAACCTACCTAGATTTTATTATTCATTAATTTGAGAAGAAATGCCACTGGGAAGAATATACTTGATGAAAATCTGCTGGGTAATTTGAATTACTTTTTTTTTGTGATAAAGATTCTGTGTTTTCCTTGAAATCTGTGGAAGATGAATGTGAACAATTTGAACTGTCCTTGTCTCAAAGCAGACTTTTTTTTTTTTTTCCTCTGGCACACAGCTATATTTCACTTCTGAAAACAAATTTACAGTACTGTATACAGTTTGCTAACATATATGTGAAATGTCACTTACAGGTGCTGACCTTAAAGAAAGAGCAAAAATGCACTCAAGTGAAGTTGGTTCTTTTGTCTCAAAAGCAAGAGCAACTATTAATGAAATGGGTATGTAAACTCTCCCTTGAATGTTTTTTAACTATAAACTGATAAGGTTAGATCAAAGGAATGACATAAACATGCTTGGTTAGTTCCTGACAGATAATAAGATATACACAAATATTTGTATTGATGAGATATATAAATCATGGGGTGCATTACATCTTTCAAAATGTGACTGAATGATTTGAAGTTTATTTTTTAGAATGCTAGAAAAAAGCTAAATCTCAACTGAAATAGAGGTGACTTGCCCTGTTGTTTTTATAAAAGATGTATAGTTTTGTGACACCCAAGTGCTTTGGAATTGATTTTCATTATTGCATACTTCTGTTTGGTTTCATTAATACAGTCTTTAATTTTAGAAGCATGTTAAACATCAGCTACAGATAGGAGACATGCTTCTAAGGTCTTCTAAAATTTTGTTTAATATCACCAAGCAGCTATATAGGTTTCCTTAAAGGGACATGTTAAGATCTACATTGAAACACTGGAATAATAGATTTATTATAAAATAAGGCTTTACATTTTTTCAGAGATACTGCACTCATTCTATTGAAGCCTGTTCCAGTGTTTGACCATCAGTGTTTGACTACCCCATGGTACAGAATTTTTTCCTAATCATAGTCATAGAATCATTAGGGTTGGAAAAGACCTCCTAGATCATCTGGTCCAACCATCACCCTACTACCAATGTCATCCACTAAACCATGTCCCTAAGCACCACATCCAACCTTTCCTTAAACACCCCCAGGGACAATGACTCCACCACTTTCCTGGGCAACCCGTCCCAGTGCCTGACTGCTCTTTCTGAGAAGAAATGTCTCCTCATTTCCAACCTGAACCTCCCCTGGCGCAACTTGAGGCCATTCCCTCTAGTCCTATCACTAGTTACCTTTGAGAAGAGGCCGACCCCCAGCTCCCCACACCTTCCTTTCAGGTAGCTGTAGAGAGCAATGAGGTCTCCCCTGAGTCTCCTCTTCTCCAGACTAAACAACCCCA
Source organism: Anser anser (assembly GCF_964211835.1). NCBI lineage: Eukaryota > Metazoa > Chordata > Aves > Anseriformes > Anatidae > Anser > Anser anser. The sequence goes on from NC_139723.1 coordinate 38,939,948, forward strand.
GTTCCCTCAGCTACTCCTCATAGGACTTGTGTACCAGGCCCTTCACCAGCTTTGTAGCCCCCCTGGACAGGTTTCAGGGCCTCAATGTCCTTCTTGTAGTGAGGGGCTCAAAGGTGAACACAGTACTTGAGGTGCAGCCTCACCAGAGCAGAGTACAGGGGGATGATCGCCTCCCTGGTCCTGCTGGCTACACTTCCTGACACAAGCCAGGATGCCGTTGGCCACCTGGGCACACTGCTGGCTCATGTTCAGGCGAGCATCAATCAGTAGCCCCAGATCCTTTTCCTCTGCACAGGTTTCCAGCCCCTCTGCCCCAGGCCTGTAGCTTTGCATGGGGTTGTTGTGGCCAAAGTGCAGGACCTGGCACTTAGCCATGTTGAATCTCATCCCACTGGCTTCTGCCCATCAATCCAACATGTCCAGGTCCCTCTGCAGGGCCTTCCTACCCTCTGGCAGATCGACACTTCCCCCCAACTTGGTGTCATCTGCAAACTTACTGAGGGAGCACTCAATTCCCTCATCCAAATGATCAATAAAGATAGTAAAGAGGATTGCCCCCAACAAACGACCCCTGGGGAACACCACTGGGGGACACACTCCATTTACCATCGCTCCCTGGGCCTGGCCGTCCAGCCAGTTTTTAACCCAGCAAAGAGTATACCTGTCCAAGCCACACGCTGCCAACTTCTCCAGGAGAATACTATGGGAGACTGTGTCAAAGGCTTTGCTGAAGTCTAGGTAAGCTATGTTAACAGGCTTTCCCTCATCCACCAGACAGGTCATCTGGTCATAGAAGGAGATGAGGGTGGTCAGGCAGGACTTGCCCTTCATGAACCCATGCTGTCTGGGCCTGATCCCCCAGTGGTCCCACATACATTGTGTGATTGCATTCGAGATGACCTGCTCCATCACCTTTCCTGGCTCCAACGTCAAGCTGACAGGCGTGTAGTTCTCCAGGTCCTCCTTATGACCCTTTTTATAGATGGGCGTCACATTAGCCAGTCTGATGTCCAGTCTGAACCTGACGTGGTGCAGCTTTGTGCCATTCCTGCAGATCTTGCCATGGGTTTCCAGGGAGCAGAGGCCAGCAGCTCCCTCCACCCTTGCCCTACTCAGGGAGTTGCAGAGAGCCAAGAGATTGCCTCTTCACCTCCTCTTCTGCAGACTGCATAACCCCATGTCCTCAACTTATCCTCACAGTACATGCCTTCCAGCCCTTTTACCAGCTTTGTTGCTCTCCTCTGGACACTCTTGAGAACCTTAACTTCCTTTTTATATTGTGGAGCCCAGAACTGCATGCAGCATGTAAGGTGTGGCCTCACAGATGCTAAATACAGGAGGAGATCACTTTCTGCCTGGCTGTGCTGTGGTTAATGTGCACCAAAATGCAGTTTGTGCTCTTGGCTGGCAGAGCACACTGCTGGCTCATGTTGAGCATCCTGTTACCAGCACCCCGAGGTCCCTTTCTGCTGAGCTGCTCTCCAGCCACTTGCCTCCCAGTCTGTGCCTGTGGCTGTCATCACTCATCCCAGGTGCAGTACCTGGCCTTTTGCTTTCTTGAACTCTGCTGTTGCTGATTGTTCAATGCTCCCATCTGTCTATATCCTTCTGCAAGGCCTCTTATCCTTCCAGAGGGTAACAGCACCTCCCAGTTTAGTGTCATTGGCAAACCTGCTGAGGATGCACTCCAGTCCTTCATCCAGATCATTTACAAAAAAACATTAAACAGGACTGGCTATAGAATTGACCTCTGGGGAACATTGCTGGTGACCAGCCAGGTGTAGCTGCCATCACTACAACACTTTGAGCTCTACCATTGAGCCAGTTCATCACCCAGGATAGCATGAACCTGTTTATCTCACAGCTGGACAATTTGTCCAGAAGGATGTTGTGAGTGACAGTAGGAAAGGCCTTACTAAAATCTGCAAAGATTACATCTGTGGCCTTCCCTTCATCCACCAAGCGGGTAACCTTACTGTAGAATACTAGGGCAGGACTTTTCCTTGACAAACCCCTGTTGACTATGCCTGATAATAGTTTTGTGCTTTAACTGACATTCAGTATCCCCTAGGACAATCTTTTCTATAATTTTACAGGCTCTGACGCTAAGCTAACATATCTGTGGTGTCCTGGGCCTTCTCTTATGCCCTTTTTGTAGCTGGGTATATCACTGGCTAGCTGCCAGACAGCAGGGACCTCACCATACTCCCAAGACCTTGGGTAAATTGCTGACAGGGTCCAGCTATAACACCTACTAAGTCTGTCAATGCTCCAGAGTGAATACCATCAGGCCCTGTGGACTTACGAGCATTCAACTGCTGCAACTGTTCCCTTGCAATTTCAGTAACCACAAATGGAAAGTTGCTGCTCCCCGCCCCCTCCCCCCTCCCCCCCCACCCAGTCATGGATCCTCCATCTCAGAGGACCAGGCAACTGAAAATCATTAACACTAAATACTGAGGAAAAAAGTCATTAAATGCCTCTGCCTTTTCCTCTTCCCTACTTGTTAGGTGACTGACTATCTTCATCAAGCATCAACCCAATGTTTTCCTTGGCCTCTTTCTGTTAATATGTAATTGTTCTGGTGTAGTAAAACCTGTTAATAGTTTGGGATTTTAGTTTTAATTGATTTGTACCAGTTTTTAATAATACCTTTTTTTTTTTTTTAATAATAAAAACACAACAAAGAACAGCACAAAACTGTGAGGAATACATCATTACTCAGAGGGCGAGTCTGTATGTGTTTCCTTAATAGCATTGGGTCAGATCTTGGTTTGGCAGAGTGGATGGAAACCAGTATGTTTTGTAGGTAAATGACGGACTACTGAAGAATAAGTCTCTAATTAGGTACTTCATGGAGATATTTGTGTCCTTGAATTAATATCTTGTCTTTGAACTGAAGTAGATCCTCAAGGCTCATTGAAAAACCTGGAAATGAATAGATCATTAATTTCCTGTAGCAGATACTGTATTTCATGCTGGGTCTTGTCCTCTTACTGGAATGCAAAGCAAGAGGCAACAAGTTGTTCCATCTAGTTACTTTAAAGATTTTTAGGAGGATTCCTTAGATGTAAGTATTTTTTTCAGCCTTTCTTGGGCTGAAGTTACTGAAAATGCTTTCGGAGCCACTATTACCATTTAAATAGGAACAATTGCTATTAAGATCTTCCTTTTACCAGGATTTTTTAAAATTTATTATTACTCTTTTTTTAAGTGAGAAAACTCCTAAAACCTGAAGAAATACTGGTATTTGGCATTTTTCACTGATTAACTGGGAAAGACAAGCAGTGTGGTGATGCTTTTGTTTGCTTCAGAGTTGAAAAGACTTTAAGACAAAATTTTGATCATCATCAACTTAAAGGTTCCTGTGAGAGTATTTTAAGTACTGCATATGTGAGAAAATTTTCAGTGTTATCTAAAAGGTTTACAGTGGGTTACTTATGATAACAGGGAATTTCTTGAAGTTTAGGAAACCAGAAGTAGTACCGAGGAGTGTTTTCATTCATGGATCTCTGTAGATTTTTTTATTTTTTATTTTTGCTCAAGAAAGACCCATGAAATTGTGGGCAAGTGGAATTAATATTTCAGAATATTGTTTACTGAAATACCTAGATAAGAAGGTTTGTGAGGGGCTGTAGCAATAGCGGTTAGACAAGCTGCAGATTGGAAAAGGGAAAGAATTTGAACATAGCCTTTGCTAGATGTTGTAACAACACTTTTTTGCATAGGTTGGGTGAAGGATTCTTGTGTTCTCCCTCTCTCTCTCTTTCCATTTCATGTGTTCCTCCCACCCCCCATTTCTTCATGAAACCACTAAATGAAACAATCACTGGGAGGTTTTTAAACTGTTACATGGTATCTGGCCATCTTCCTTTTTTTCTTTTTTTTTCCACAAGCAAACTAATGGCAATTTGTTGTTCAGGATTAGAGAAGTACAGAGATACCACTTCTAATGTTCTTCTGTTTTTATGTAATGTATTTAAGTAGTTTTTCCATTTCATGTATTCCCACTATATACATATTAGACATTGTTTTTGAACATGTTATGCCAACATGTATTTTTAGGATTAATCTAATATCTTTCTGAAAGGGCAATTTGAAATATACTTCCTTCCATTAGGAATTGATAGAGAATATAGAAAGTGGATTTTATATACTGGAGATCAGATTAGATTAGATTGGTGCGTATGGTGTGATGATGTCTGATGCCCTTATGAGTAGAAGTGAGCTTTAATTCTGCAGCAAGTCAGAGCTTCTCAGTTCTTCTTTTCTTCTTCTGAAGAAGTGGTCTGTCATTACAGAACCTAATTTTAGTAGAACTAGTGGGATGTTGTATTTGCATTAGATTACTCACAATGAATTAGTATATTGAAAAAAAATGTGATAGTTTTCCTGCCCAGCAACAACCAGAATGTTGTGAAATGTTTAGAGGGAAAACAGTTTTCTAATGATGATTTGCAACTGCAGAATGCTATATAGCTAGGGAACAATATTTGCCAATTTCCCACTTTGTTCTTTTTCTATCCAAGTTTAATGCTGTAATCTCATTTAAAATGTGTTCTACTTTTTGGTTTCCAGAAATAGGTCATGTTTTGATAATTGTGTTTGTGTTCAGATGTCTGACCTAGTAAGGAAATGCTTCTTTTTAACAGTATTTTCACAAAGAAGAACATTAAGTTATCTCTGCAGACGAAATACAGGAAAGGTTAATTACATCTTGAACAACTGGATAAACTTAGCTTTTTAGAATTGACATGACTTGGCTTTCTTCAATTCCTGTCAATTTCATTATGTTTAAAATCCTTACGCTAGTGGTTTTGTGAAAGGCTGCAGCATCATTTTGGAACACAGCTACAGAAGAGAATTTTCTGGAAATTAAAAGCATACTGCATTTGTCTTTATGGGATTAATTTATAACTTGCTAAATTTGGGTGAAGCATTAAGACTGCAGTAAATATGGTATAAAAATAAGCACTGAAAAAAAACTGAAAAAATGGTACTGAGCTGTTAGTTACAGTTCTTAGAGCTTTAAGTTGAGGGGGAAAAAAAAGCAAAACAGCCTCTATTTTTAGCAGTGGTTGCTTTGCTAAAATTATACCAGAATTGTGTGGGTTGTTTTTTATTTTTTATTAAATAGTAGGAATTATAAGACTGTTTGTCCATTACTGTATTCTGCCTTGAGGCTCTTTATTACTGATGTAATGCTATCTTTACCCTCAACAACAACAAAAACAACAACAATAATAAAAACATAAGAGAGAAAAACCTTAATAGATCTCTTGGAGCCATGTACAACAGAACAGGCAGGACTAAATGAAATAAAATCTTACTGACTCCCAGAAACCTTGTTTTTTTGTGCTTTTGGGGAAAAATCCTCTTGTTAGGGATCAGATCAGCCTATATTTTCTGTTAAATCCATGTTATTCTTTAAAATGGCTTTGGGGACCAGGCTGTGATACTGCTATTGTATATATGTTATCAGCTGAGATTTCAATTACAAAACAGTTTAAGGCCACCTGTGAAGCTGAATGCAATAATCACTGTTTGCCAAAAAAACAAAACAAAACAAAAAAACCCAAACCAAAACAAAAAAACAAAACAAAACGTCTTTAACAGAAAGAAAAAAATGAAACTAAAGAAAGAATTTGGATTGGCATATCTCTATAATTACTCAATGAAGTTTAGCCTCAACCTCTAATAAGTGAGGAACACAATTATTTATCAAAGCTCTACAAAGAACATAGGTGTAAGTATCCCACAACATAGGTGTAAGTAATCCCACAAATGAGAGAAAAAAAAAAAGAGAGATTAAAAGTACTCAAGAAAATCAAAAATGCCAGTTAAAGTGTGGTCAGGCTTGATTTTTTTGTCCAATGGGAGGGAAAACACCTTTCAAGTGGACTGATGGGGCTTAGATCTAAAAATGTCTTCTTTCTTAGCTTATTTCAATGAAATGTGAAAATTAAGACACATGGTTTGATTTGTGGGTGGTCTTGTGTGGAGCCAGTTGGATTCAGTGATCATTGTGGGTCCCTTCCAACTCAGGATATTCTGTGATTGTGGTTCAATAAAATAGCAGTTTTAATTGCTGAAGTGACTTGTTTTCTGTTGGACATGTTCTGTTCTAACAAATCTTCTACTGCTTTGTTTATGACATCTAAGGAGTTTGGTTCTATAAGTTGTGATATGACTTCAACAAGTAATAATATTTAATAACTTTGTTTAGACATAACTCACAGCTGTGATTATTTTTTTGACGTAATCCAATTTGTAGGTGACTATCCCGAATGAAAGAACTTTGTGGTTGGTTACTCACTGTTGTTTCACGAACGGCATTTCTTCTTAGGTGCTTTTTATTTTATTCAAAGCAGATACAAATCTATATTTACTTTTTTTTTTCCCCTCCTTACAAATTCTCTGTCAGTATGGCTGCTTTTAGTTATCACTAAACTTTTAATTTACCTAAAAGAATGCTCTCGCTCATCCTTCAGAGAATAATCTACTCTCCAAAACTGTCATTTTTTTTCCTGAAGATTAAAGATTATGTATTCTTGGAAATTCCTAGGTTGTGCCAAACTACATACTATGGATTTTTTTGATACAGGCTGTCAAAACATGATCTCAAAGGTCCCAGGAGTGGAATCAGGATTGTGTAAGCTTCACTTGATTTCTAGTCTACTACCACCCCACTTTTTCATGATAAAATCCGAAAAATAGGAAAGAATGATCATTGATAAGGTGAATACTTGGGACTGCTCAGCCTGGAGAAGAGGAGGCACAGGGGGAGTCTCATCAATACTACAAATATCTGAAGGGAAGATGCAAAGAGCGCGGAGCCAGGCTCTTTTCAGTGATGCCCAGTGACGGGACAAGAGGCCTTAGTCACAAACACAGGAGGTTCCCTCTGAACATCAGGAAGCACTTCTTTACTGTGTGGGTGACCAAACACTGGCCCAGGGTTGGGGTGCACAGAGAGGTGGTGGAGTTTTCTTCCTTGGAGATCTTCAGAAACCACCTGGATGTGGTCCTGGGCAACCTGCTAGGTTGTCCCTGCTTGAGCAGGGGGGCTGGACCATACGGCCTCCAGAGGTCCCTTCCAACCTTAACCATTCTGTGATTCTGTAATACAGCGTCTTATGTAGGTATTTGAGTTGCTGGGGATTCTGTGGAACCTTGGTTAATATTAAAAGTTCTGGTTCAGTACTAGAAACTTGAAAGAAACTGACTTCACTGCTGACTTCTCCAGCATAAAGATATTTTGTTCTCTACTGAGCATTTGTCAAAACATGTAAGTCAAGTATGATAAAAGACTATTCTGTTGAATAGTAAACTGTAAATGGAATTTTATCCTCAAAATGTAGAATACTTACTCTTCACTTTGATAAACATTTCTGCTGTGATAAATATTTTGTGTGCAAGTTTTTAGTTTCTTAACTTCACTTAGTTCTGTTATTCAAAGGATATCTTGATGACCATCACCTGCATTTAAAGGAGAACTTATTTCATCTAGTTCACTTTAAGGATGTGTTTGAGTTTTTAAAAATAGCTGATGTTGTGTGAAAGACACAGCTGTTAGAAAAGTTTGGACTGTGTGAATAGTGTTCCATAAATTTTCATTAAGGCTTTTCAAAAGGAGGGAGTTATCTACATTTTTCTAGATAAGATGCAATAAAATACATTTCCCAATTTCATATGCAACTGCACATTTAAATGTTATGCAATAAAAGTGTGCTTAATCAATTCTTACCTGAAATTCATTCTGCAGTGCTTGTTTTGCTGTGAAATTTCACTTCACACAGACAAGCAGATAGACAGACACAGCCCTAGTGAACAAATTTATTCTTCTTTCTCTACTAAGATGTATCATAGAATTCCCTCAGTTGGAGGAAACTCACAAGGATCATGAAGTGCAACTCATGAATCCACACACAACCACCCAAAACTCAGACCCTACAACTCTGAATGTTGTCCAAACACTTCTGGAACTCCGGCAGGCTCGGGGCCGTGACCACTTCCCTGGGGAGCCTGTCCCAGTGCCCGACCCCCCTCTGGGTGCAGAACCTTTCCCTCACACCCAGCCTGACCCTCCCCTGTCCCAGCTCCATGCCGTTCCCTCGGGTCCTGTCGCTGTCCCCAGAGAGCAGAGCTCAGCGCCTGCCCCTCCGCTCCCCTCGTGAGGGAGCTGCAGGCCGCCATGAGGCCTCCCCTCAGCCCCCTCTGCTCGGGGCTGAACAAACCAAGGGACCTCAGCTGCTCCTCAAATGTCGTTTCCTCTAGACCCTTCACCATCTTTCTAGCACTCCTTTGGACACTCTTAATAGTTTTACGTCCTTTTTATATTGTGGTACCCTAAACTGCACACAGTACTTGAGGTGAGGCTGCACCAGCACAGAGCAGAACAGGATGATCCCTTCCCTCAACCAGCTAGCAGTGCTGTCCCTGATGCACCCCAGGGTATGGCTGGCCCTTTTGGCTGCCAGGGCACACTGCTGGCTCGTACTTAGCTTGCTGTCAACTAGAACCCCACGATGCTTTTCTGCTGGGCTTGCTCTCCAGGCTCTCATCCCCCCCAGTCTGTACATATTTATATATACAGGATTGCCATGTCCCAGTTGCAGAATTTGGCACTTACTTTTGTTAAATTTCATATTGTTGGTGATGGCCCAGCTCTCTGATTTGTCAAGATCTCTCTGCAAGGCCTCTCCACCCTCTCAGGAGTGAGCAGCTCTTCTCAATTTGCTTATATTTACAAAGTGGCCTAGTATATGTTTGAGTCCTGCATCCAGATCATTTATAAAAACATTGAAGGTAACTGTTCTTAAAATGGAGATGTCGAAACCCTAGTAGTGTCTGGTGGCCAGCACGATGTAATCCCATTTATTGTAACCCTTTGAACCCTAGCCATCATCCATTTGCTCACCCATTTTAAAAGTGTTTTTCCTTTAGTGAATACAGTTTTAAAATTACAAGTCACGTTAAGAGACTAAATAAAATGTAAATATTTTGTCAAGATACAATATTTGCTTATTTTGGAGCATCAGGAAGAGTGTGGGAATTAGATGCATTAATTTCAAAATGTATAGATACGGTATTTGCTGCAGGTTGTACTAGTGATTGAGAGTTTTGGACAGAATTCAGTGTTCCATTGCCAAATGAGAGATAGTAGAAGCCCACTTTACAAAAGCTGATGCCCATTGCTTGTGGCAGAGACATGTAAATTAATTTGATTAGGTTTATGAAGACGCATAAAACTTCAAGAAAGTTTAAATCATCAACTTAAGAAGCAACTATCATTTGAAATGATTATAAAATTGTCACCTTAGGAAGTGTAAGTATACTGTGAAAGAACGCTGGGTAGTTCAAAACCTGGTAAGTGAATTGTCTTACCCAGACTTTGGTTTGGTTTGGTAAGGTTTTTGAGAGAGGTAGAACCTGCTGAAATGAACGACTGTCCTAGGGTTAAGTGAGAAACTATATGCTTAGACATTTTTACTTTAAAGTTTGCATCTTTGTGATGATGTTGCAGATATATCAGTATCATATTGCCTATCATCTGTATCATGTTCTGTTTTGGACACACTTGTATCTCCTGACTGCTACTTCAAATAACAACTGATAATGTAACATTGACCAAATCTGTCTCTGCTGGAGGTAAATCTGGGCAGCAAAAGTAGAATGCTGTAGCATGGAAGTCCAGGGAAAAGGGCAATGAGCTTATGTCTCAGGGAAGAACAGGTGCAGGCTATAACATGAAGAAAAACATTCACTGGGAACTGAATGAAATATAGCAGATGCAAATCATATTTGAAAAAGGACAAATTTGTAGCTTGCAGTGCTGTGCATAGCAACCAACTTCAGGCGTCATGGTCTCCCTGTGTTGCTGAAACTGTGAAAGGGAGATACTGGCACAGTATTTCCCTTGCTATGTTACATGGTTGCCTGTTCATTTAAGTGCAGAACATAGTTAATACAGTCCAAGACTGCTAGCATTCTGAATGCATTGCTGAACTCTTGATTGTTTTCCGGTAGTGGCTTTGATTTACTGCTTCTCTTGACATTGAATTAATTTAAGATACCCTTTGACTAAGTGTTGTCTGTTTCCTAAATAGATAGTGTTGTCCTTGCAGAGCTGAAATTACGGGCTTTGTCAAATCACATTGGATTGTTTTTAATTAAAAAACACAATGCTAAACTCTGTACCATTATAAAGCCAATGAATGCAACATTAAACTTCTCTACAAAGATGTTTATTAGCTATTTATATGACAGCATTGTTTCCACAATAGTTAATACATTTTTTTCCATAATAACTTCCTAAATTTAAAAAATAAAAATAAAAATTGAGAAACAAGACCAGAAAAACAGAGGAGCTGATTGTCCTCCTTCATAGATCTGAAGATTCAGGAAGGAGGTGACTTTGCATTGTCAATCCATTGCTTTGATCTCTGTCAGTGCTTCCCAGCCTTGACATAAGTTAACATAGCTTCAGGTGTAGTTTAGTTTTCATTCTGGTAGTAATTCCAAACGCTGGTCTGTGAGAAAAAGAGACTGTGCCGTGGAAATGGGTCTTTAATTTTCCTCCACAAAAAGTTACTATATAAAAAGAAGAGTGCTGGTTGGCCAAATGCTTTATTGAGATTAATGTAGTTAGTTTGCACATTGACTATTAAAATAAGCCTCCACTATGAGCTGCTGTCTGTGGTTTCTGTTCCCTCACTAGGGAACCACATTACGCATTTTTGATGTATTGGGAAACTGCTTATTCCTTACCCTGATAGGGTTTGAAGTTGCATGTTACAATAATAATAATAACAGACCTGTTAGTCCAACCTCACTGCCTGTAGAAGTTACGGAAAAGATTATCCTGGGGGACATCAGAAGTCAGTTAAAGAACAAAGCTTTTATCAGGCATAGTCAGCATAGGTTCATCAAGGGAAAGTCCTGCCTTCGTAACCTGATCTACTACTAAAAGTTCACCCATGTAGTGGATAAAGGGAAGGTGGTGGATGTAACCTTTGGATTTTAGTGAAAGCTTTGATAATGTCCCTCACAGTATGCTTCTGGGCAAATTGTCCAACTGTGAGTTGAACAGGTTGGTGCTGTGATGGGTGATTAACTGGCTCAATGGTAGAGCTGAAAGAGCTGTAGTGAATGAAGATATGTCTGGCTGGTGGCCACTCGCTAGCATACTAGGAGTGTTCCTGCTACTGTACTATACTGTACTGTACTGTTCTATCCCTGAATGAGAGGGATTTTTTTTTTCTTTTTTAGATCTTTTGCTTTGCCTGTCTCAGTCTCAGGCCTTGTTCATAGAACCAGTTGATATCAAAAGGGTAGCAACTTTTGACATGATACAGGAAGTACTGTGCTGCTGTGTGCTATCCAGAAAATCCTAAGCTCATTGCTTAGGCCCAGCTGTAGTCTTGGACTTCAGAATAACATATTCAAGTCTTAAATAGCACATGGATTTTGTCTAGGTGTGTGCTGGTTGTTGAGGTTGGCCAGAACTGCTTTGATGATATCGTAGAGCTAGTTTTTATTTGTTTGTTTTAATTATTATTATTATTACTGTGAATCAGAGAGAATTGCTCTGTAGTGTTCAGTGAATGAGATGATTGAAACTATTGTATATTACATTAAGGTAATATAGAAATAAAGCTACTTTAGCATTAGACTGAGGCAAGCAGGTATATAAAATACTGCTGAAAGTTGATATAGAAGAAAAAATATGAATGTTCAGCAAAAATGATCACAGTCTTAGGGATTTTCATTGTATTGTGTCAAATGAATTCTGCTGGTACTATTGTGTATGTTAACTTCATACTAGTTACTGAACAGGTAGATAATAAACAAATGAAAATCTTGTCCCATTGGAGTGTTTTAGCTATTAGAGATTATTGTTGTGCTGTTGTTTGAATTGTATTTTCTATATGCTATGTAAGGAAGAAAAAATTATGCAGAAGTAGAATGTAAAAATATAACTGAAATAATTTATCCTTGGCATCTTTCTTTTGTTTTTTTTTTTTTTTAAAAAATTCATGTACTTGAATACATGAATGATATGCTATTTGTGTGAGTAATAAGTTCTTAAATATATTTAGAAAGGATAAGGCGCACACAGAAGGAAATACTTTTCATTCTTGTAAGCAGAGCTTTTCTCCATTTGCACAGAAAGTAGATTCTGACATCCAAGGTTTATTTCATTATTGTTTTACCGAGGGCAGAATAAGACTACAAGAAGGAACATGAAGAAACTGAGGAATCCGTCTGTCAAACTGAAATGTACCACTGAAGAAGGATGAAATGTCCAAATTATTTTATATAGTATAAAAGGTATAAGAGAATTTTGGGAGAGTTGGTAACAGGACAATAGCTAAAGGATTTTATAAAAGCACCTGTCATTACCATTAGTTTTCTAGCTTTTGCTATTTTCATAAAGTATATAAAGCACACAGTTCCAACTATCTGTCAATAACAAAGTACCAAGTAGAAATTTTTAAAATTAAGAACATAGTATTCCTATATAAAGTCTTCATTGTGAACTCAAAAGTATTTTTTTAGGTCATTCACAAGAATCAGTGGAGGAAACTGGAAAATTAGTGGGATTGATAGAGATGCCTTAAGAAAACCCTTTAGCTACTGTTGTAAAGAAGGGAAGATAAACTTTACTAAGGTCTTTGCTCAGTAATGAACTGTAAACAATGTGCAGTAGCCATTTTCATTAAAAAGCAATCGTTCATTCCAGGTACTATATATATATTGTATTTTATGCAGTTCTTTCTTGCTGTAGACTATCTGCATGAACTTTGAAGTATTAAAGCAAAGATAATCACTTCGAAATAAATCTACCAGCAGTAGCAGTCTATTAAGCTTCTTGCTGAAGCTCAAGAATTGGAGGGCAGCTAAAAGCCTTTCACAGCTATAGCTAGCAAATGTGTGGAAAAGTATTGTGTGTATCCTATTGCACATACAGACCATCCAAACTTAAATGTGTGGTCGTGTTTTTGCATTTCTTGTCTTTTTTTTTAAACAAATGTAAATACCTAAATTACTTGGAGTACTTTTTCGTTATTTTTTTGCTTTTTGCAATTATGACAGAAAAAGCTTTGTAGCATTTATTTACTATTGCTCAAAACTGTCTGACCAATCTTCTTTGCCTTCAGGTTCATATAGGAAGTTTTGACAGCTGTTGCAGTCTCTCTTAGTCATTTGCATTTGTTGCTACATATATTTGATGATTTTCATTGTTACAGTTATCCTGAATAAGGAATTAAAATGCTGGTTGAAGTAGCTGGTCATGGAAAGCACTTTTTTGATGAAAGTGCTTGCAACTGAAAATGCAAGTAAACTTTGTTGTAGTGACTTGATGTCAGATTTTACAAGACAAGGTACGTGCCTAAAACAGCCGACATTCCTCTCTGAGTGCAAAGTTTGTATTCGAGCTTAATGAGTTATTTCCACTGTGTGATGTGGCATTTATTTTTTCTTGCTTACTGTCCTAATGGCTGGCCCATCCCTTATGGAATCTACAAATAGGTCTCCAGCCATGCTTAGACATTTTTGGGGCACATGACTGTTATTTTTGCTAAGGCATTATTACTATTGCATTTAAAAAAATATACTAAAGAACAAAAAGGGAGATTTCATATCAATACATTAAAATTTGTGCTTGGGAAGATGCTGTAATAACTAATTGTGGAAACTATTTCTGGGTACGTGAAGGGCAAGAAAGTCATCAGAAGTAGTCAGCGTGGATTCATAAAAGGGCAGTCATACTTGACCAACCTTACAATTTATGATGCAATGACAAGCTTGGTAGATGAGAGAAGAGCAGTGAATATTTTCTACCTTGAGTTTAATAAGGCTTTTGACACTGTCCCTTGTAAGATCATCATAGAGAAACTGATTAAGTATGGGCTGGATGAGAAGACAATGAGGTGAATTGAAAACTGGCTGAATGGTTGGGTACAGAGGGTGGTGATCAGCAGTACAAAGTCTAGTCGCAGGCCATTAACTAGTGGTGTGTACCAGGGATCGGCACTGGGTCAAGTCCTGTTCAAAATCTTCATTAATGATCTGGTTGATAGGGCAGAATATACCCTCAGCAACTTTGCTGATGATTCAAAACTGGGAGAAGTGGCTGATGCACCGGAGTTGCCATCCAGAGAGAAAACAACACAGGCTGAAGAAACGGGCTGATGGGAACCTCATGAAATTCAGTAAGGGGAAGTGCAGAGTCATGCACTTGAGGAGGAATAATCTGATGCACTGGTATATGTGGGCTGACCAGCTAGAAAAAGTGGCTTTGCAGAAAAGGCCTTGGGTGTCCAGGTGGACATCAAGTTGAACACAAGCCAGCAATGAGCCCTTTTCACAAAGAATGCTACTGGTATCCTGGACTACGTTGGGAGGAGTTTTTCTGGCAGGTCAAGAGAGGTGATCCTTCCCCTCTATTCAGTGCTTATACAGTGTCACAAAGAGTACTGTGTCCCATTCTGGGCTCCCCACTACAAGAGGGAGTTGGACCTACTAAAGCGAGTCCAGCAGAGTGCCACTGAGATGGTGAAGAGGCTGAAGCATCTCTCCTGTGAAGAAAGACTGAGAGCTGGAGTTCAGCCTGGAGAAGGGAAGGCTCAGAGGGGGGGTGGGGCTCATTAATGTGTGCAGGGTGGGTGCAAAAACAACAGAGCCAGACCTGCTCCAGATGTGCCCAGTGATGGGACAAGAGGCAGTGAGCACAAAGAAACATGGGAGGTTCCCTCTGAACATGAGGAAACACTTTTTTGCTGTGAAGATGATCAAGCAGTGGCACAGGTTGCATAGAATTGTTGTGGAGTCTCCCTCCCTGGAGATCTTCAAAGGCTCTCTGACATGATCCTGGACAGCCTGCTTCCAATTCCATAGAGTTTTCTTTTCTGATTTGTGGAAATCATGAACTGCAACTGTTGCTGCAGGAATAGTGGTGACCTTTTACTCTAAGAGAAACTATGAATTCCAAGTGCACTGGGCCTGCAGTTCTTTAGCGTCTTGATATCCTAGCTATAGGAAGGAATCTCACAGGTGATGTTCTTCATGTTGATTGAAACTGTTGTCAAGCTACAAATATATGGTTCTCATACAAAACTCATTGACACCTAAGTGCGTACATCTCAAAAATTTGTATCTAGCTTGAGAATATTTCTTCCTTTTGTACAGATATGTAGTACAGTTGCTAACAGAATAAACAGGTATAAATTTACTTAGCAAGCAGGAAGTCACTCTTATGAGGTCAGTGTCTTTGGATTTGATACCATTTAAATCAGGGACTCTTTCTGAATGTCCTGTATTCTAAGTTAATCCAGCTGGACAAGCTGTAGATTGACTAGGAATACACTAAGGTTGTAAGTTATGAGAACTCATGAAGTCTGGAATTCTGGATAACCATATTATTCATCCTCTGCCCATTTCAGGAACTCTCAGTAAAGGACTGATAATAGTGACAGATATTCCTCTGAGGTCTTGGCCACTGTGTGGAGAGCTTATTTCTTACCTGTTATGTAGAATCTGCATCATTTAATGTTTCATAAAGGCAAGACTACCTTCTTGTATAAGGTGTTGCCTTTTCAGGTTTTATTTATTTGTATTTACATTATATGGGCATATCCTTCCTTCCTTCCTCCCTCCCTTCCTTTCTCCCTCTCTTCCTCTCTCTCTTCTTCCCTCCCTCCCTCATCGGGGGAAAGCCGTATCTGTCAATCAGTGAGGTACTGCAGGAATAAAAGGAGATCGTTTGGTAGTCACTAAGAAAGTGTCAAGTGTAATTCAGTTTCTTCTCAGATGTTATGTAACTATAGTTTTATACAGAATTCTTTAATGAATTGCTTAGAGGACTACATAGGCACATAAGATCCAGGTCACTAGAATCCAGGTAACTTCAACCTTCTGTTTGGGGAATGTCAGTGTCTGCAATATATGAATCAGTTGTGTGGGCTTTGTGATATGCATCTGAGAAACTATTCCTTGGTTGAATCCTCTGGATCTGATTTTCATATTCATATGCTGCTCTTTCATTCATCATATAATCATCTCTAAGCAGAAAGGAAATCCTGTGTTAGTCACCAGCAGTGGAAATCTAGAGAAACTTCACTTGAAAATGAAATAAAAATTACCTTCTTAAATATAGTTGTGATTCTTTGAGATTGCTTCCCACACATTACATTTGTCCTTACACGCTTAAATACAAAGTCATCCTCATGTGACAGTCTTATTGCTGGTATAATTGTGTGGGAGTTGAGATTACTCCATCCTTGTCTTTCAGTAATGGAAAGTAGTGAGAAAGGAGGAGACATCCTAAGCCTACTGGTCAGATGCTGCTGGTCAGCCTAACCTAAGCTCCATTAAGCTACATGTTCATAAGGAATGTATTCCTAAAGTTCCTAAACTACAGGTCCGCAGTTGTAGAGTAGGAAACATGTCCATTTCTTTATATTGCTGATACCATCTTTTCTAACTTTTGCTGGAGCTTTTTCTGGGTTAGTTAGACTTAACTAGCTCTATCGTATTGTTTAGTTTTTCTTTCTGAAGTTTTTTCTTTGTATGCTATTAGTTTCTTTTTTCTTCCATGTTCCTGTTGGTCATTCCACCTGTATCATGTCTTGAATGGTCAGTAAACATCCTTTTACACTTGTTGTATTGCTTTATGTCTTTTATAAAAGTACTGCTCCTGTGTGGGCTCCTCTCCACGGGCTGCAGCTCCGGCCCGGGGCCTGCTCCTGCGGGGGCTCTCCATGGGCCGCAGCCTCCTCCAGGCCACCTCCACCTGCTCCACCGGGGGCTCCTCCACGGGGGGGCTGCAGCGTGGAGATCTGCTCCGTGTGGGACCCATGGGCTGCAGGGGGACAGCCTGCTCCACCAGAGACATCTCCACAGGCCGCAGGGGAACTGCTGCTGTGTGCCTGGTGCACCTCCTGCCCTCCTGCTGCACTCACCTGGGGGCTGCAGGGCTGCTTCTCACTCCTCCCTCTCTCCCAGCCACTGTGTAGCAGCGTTTTTTTTTTCTTTATTTTTTTTTTTCTTTATTTCCCCTTTCTTAAGTTTGCTCTCACAGAGGCACAAACAACATCACTTACTGGCTTGGCTCTGGCCAGTGTGGGTCCCTTTGGACCTTTTTTGAAACTGACTCTTACCTAACACAGCGCAGCTTCTGGTCTCTGCTCACAGAGGCCGCCCCTGCACTCCCTTGCTACCAAACCCTTGCCATAGAAGTCCAATATTCCAAGCAGCTTTACCCTCAATATTAAGTTCTAGTGACTTAGACATACAGTTTATAATCCAGAGCAGTTGTTAATTTATTTTTATGTGACTTTTTCTAATGGTTAACAAAACAAAGAGATTAATTTCTTCAATACTTTTGAAATGTCCTCAGCACAATGCTATTGTGAAGAATTTGTGTTTTGTTATTCATTCATTGTCAACTGCCACATGTCAGGTGATCCTTTAATATTAATATCCTTGGGAAGTAATGATTCTAACATGATACCAAGCTTATTTTTTACCCTGTGAATTATGGATTTTAGTATTTATTGTTTGGACTGCTGGCTGTAATTCTTGAAAGCAAGCTGATATTTAATATTCTCCTCTCTAAGTTAGATTTTTTGTGTGCAATAGTGTACTTGAATTGTACCATAGAATATTGGGAAGTTATTTATCATAGAGAAAGTAGGCTGCCTTGGAGTACTGCAGAAATTGTGTCAATAATGTTAGTCTCTCAGAAGTGAAACATAAATGTAGGCAGTAACCACTGGAAACTACAGTTAATAATGAGCATGCCTTTGTGTTTATACAAATGAGTTTTCATTTAACTGTAGCAAAGATAGATTCATTTAAGAGACGTGTTGTCTATATCAGCTCTGAACTTGGACTGCCAAGACTGCTCAGCAGATTGTTCATGGTGATAGGGTTATGCCGGGTTTGGTCAGCAGCCTGGCTCTACTAGAAATGAGAGTGGCCTTCTCTTCTTGCCTTCACATCTAACTAAGAAAAAATAGAGAAAGAACAGGTCTTACTACTATTCGTCTGTCTCCTATGCCTTCTGTAGTAGATAGAATATATAATGGATAGCTTCAGCTCTTTTAAGCGACTGCAAATGGATAGTGTTTCAGACAATATTCAGTAGTGTTTTTTGACGTTGGAATTGATTCAGATAATCATTTTGAATCATGATCTAAACCAGCCACTAAGAGACTTTGGTTTAAAACATCTCTTTTAATTTTGAATAGAATTGCTAGTTTTTTGTTATTTTTTTTGGAAGACAATTGGATTTTCATTAGGTGTTAATTTACATAAAAAAATGTTGATTTACAACCAAAAATAGTATTTCACTTAATTTAATACTTTGTTTTGTTAAGCAGTGTGAGACTACCTGTTAGTGTACAAATTTATTTATGATGATACACGTGAAGATTTAATTCATCTAAAAAAATGTTATCTGAAGTGTATCTGTCAGAAAGGAAAAAGGTAAGTTTAGTGGAGCAAATTTTAAATTTAGAAGTCTTGTGCTAAAGAAAATAAGTATTATATATAATTAATACATTAAATTAATGATTTCTGGTCACATTATCCTTTCAGATTTTAAAAGGACACAACATTCTGTCACACCTCATTTTCATTTATATTTAGGCAGCAATTTTGTCTTCTTTTTCAATTTTCAGCTAAGATTGATTAAGATTCAGCTAAGATTCAGCTAAGATTCAGCTAAACTGGTCACTGAATTCAAGTAGCTGAAAAAATAAAATGAAACTATTTTCTTAATATCGGCAGAAAAAACGTGTTGCTGTAAAGAGTTTGTTCAACATTTCAACAAGCTGTATACCCAAGTGTTCAGCTAATGGATTGCTTTTGACTATATTTGAAACTTTAGTAGGAAAACTATACTCAAATATTGAGTATAGTTTAAAATTATTGATTGCTTGTGGAAAATATACTTTCAAATATAGTGAAAGATGCTATATATCAGTTTATTTTTCAAGTAAAAATACATTTTTCATCAAACTTCTTAGATTTTGTGGTGCAGAGGGCAGAAAAGAACTTAAAGTCATTCAAGGTGAAAAACAATACTCCAAGTTGAATGTTTAATGCTAGATTTCCCTGTGTCAGAACACTGATGATAAATTAAATACAAATCATGCCATGGTCCCACAGGCCTCGGTAGCCCTGTTACCTGCTGTGCATATTGGCAGTATGTGCATCCGTTTATCAGATTGAAAACTTTGACACACTCCATTAAATTGTTAGCTGCTGCTTTATAGGAGAAAGGGGCAATAGTGGTGGCCACACCACATCTGGTAATATTAAAACTTAAGAGCACTTCCAACTATGCCATCATCACAATTAACTGTGATAGGACATCTGTATTTCAAATGGGACTGTTTTTGCATATCTCTTCAAGTATTCCTGTTTGTTTACTTCTGCATTGTATATTTTTGGGGTTTACTGTTCAGATTTTTGCCAAAAGTGAGCAAAAAGAATTGCAAACCAATTAAGCCACAGAATAATTAGAGGGGAGAGTCAAGTTCTTTGCCAAAGTGTTGCTGAACAATCAACTTTTATACCTGTATTGTTTTATGAACCATTTTTTCTTCCATAGTGTGACTGTACTTCGAACAAAATGTACTGTGGTGTTTTGGAGATGTTCTTTATGAGGTAGGCTTAAGTGCTACTTTTTTTCCCCAGCTAATCTTCCCGTACCGACCATTGCTGCAATAGATGGAACTGCATTGGGTGGTGGCCTCGAACTTGCTTTAGCCTGCGACATAAGAGTGGCAGGTAAATACGAATCCTGTTTATTAAACGTAGGATTATTAGTGTTGCAGAAGGCTTGACTAATCTTTGCCTTGGCAACAGTCTTTTAAAACTGATTTTATTTTCTAACAATGTTCATAACCAATTACATAAAGGAATTTTGGCTGAAGTACTTGCTGATGGTTAATTTCATAGCACTTATTACTGATAGCTGGAGTATTTTTGCTACAGGTTTACTTTATTCTTATTTCCCATATTAGCGTACTTGTTATGTGTAAATTGATAAACTGCAGAACTTGCCTTGGTGGGAATAATTAGATCTTTTAATAAGGGCAGAACAATTAATTCTATTTAAAGATATTTTTCACAAGTGAGTGTTTATAGAGTGATTTGTTGTTCTTTTTGAAGAAAATGTAACAAATGAATACCCTTGCAGGGCATTAGTACTTATTTTGCAAGTTGTTTTCCTATAGATTATAGTAAGAAATCATTTACACTTTTATTTTTTCAGCCTCTTCTGCTAAGATGGGCCTAGTTGAAACAAAGTTGGCAATCATTCCAGGTGCAGGTATGAAAGTTTTGCTTTTTTTTCCAGAGAAAATTAGACAACTCATGCTCTTGATACTTGATTTTAGGTTGTTTGCAAACTTCAGCTTATTTTTGTATTTCCATTATGGATCATTGGCCTGTTTTTAAAGCTTATTGCTCATGCTACTTACTGAAAATTAGTTAAAAGTGTTTTGCTCATTTTCAGGGAGTGGCACTTGTATTTTTTTTTTTCAGTCAAAATTGCATTAACTAAAGCAGTATTAAGTGATTCTGTAAATGAGATTTGATGTCTTGATATGAAGGCTGAGTAATTTTGTTGAGGATCAGGCTAAGAAAAAAGGTAGTGTTAACTATCAGTGTACAAAAATGGTAATTTAATTAATGATCCACTTTTATGTACTCTCCAGTACAAATTCTGTTTTCATGCTACTTGTGCATTGGTTGTAAAGAATTTAAAACCTGAATGTATAGTGGGAATAGATCTTTTGTCTTGCCAAAAATTCTTTTCTATTATTTATGTAGAAGGCCAGCTCACTGTTTTTTTTTTTTTTTCTGGATTCATAGGGAAGTAAATTTACAGAATAAATAATATTTGCCAAGGCCTTTATGTTATGACATCTTTTGTTTCTTTATTTCTTTCTTGATTTTTATTTTTTGATTTTATGGATAAATCACTTCCATTAAGATACCTGCCTTTCTGGGAAGGGGACAATACCTTGAACATAATCCTTCTGACCCTACTCAGCTTTGGCCATTGTTTCTGGAAGATCTGAGGAACTATATGCACTTTCTTTACACCTGTTTTCTTTCTAATAAGTGGAAGCTATTTTGAAAGCACCATATCTAACTTTAATGAACAGTGTAGAGAGGAGAGTAAAAACTACCATAATGGTAACACTGATATGAACTTTGTCTTGGAGACACTCCTGTCCTATCACTAATACAGACAATTATTGTCCAATTTGAAAGGCTTTTTTTATTATGGTTATTGTTGAGTTGTGATTTCAGTCAATATTTTCTCCCTCTCTCTTCTTTTTCTCTGTGGTCAGAGCTACATTTTGCATAAGGATAACTGAGTTGATGACCAGACCCTTTTTAGCAGTGGGTAAAGATGAATTTTGTAGATGATTTTAAGGATATATTTCCTTCTGGTGTTGTTGTCATGAGATAGTATACCTTTGCAGTATGTTCCGGAGAAGTAAAAGACAGAAAATGCCATTTTTTGGGGGAAAGTTTTTCCACCTTGTCCTTCCATGCCACCTTCTACCAAGGAATCTTGCAGGCTGGTGTCGCACACATGCTCCCAAGCTCAAGAAATTCAGGTCATGCTCTCCAGATAGTTTCGGTATGCAACTTACTGAGGTTGTCTCAGGTTTCCTTATCTTCTGTTACTTATAGATGTTTTAAATTTGTAATGCTTTCACCTTAAAATGCTAAGCAACTGACTTCATAATGAGTTTCTTTGAGGGTTTCATTCAGAATGTGTTATTACTACCCAGAGACTGAGGTCTGCGAAACCTTTTGTTTTTCTCATCCTAAAATCATACTTTGGAGATGTGTCTTCACCTCCTTGAAAATATGACATATTTCAGCAAGTTACAGTGCCTCTTGTGAAGTTTCAGAGTATGTTCAGTGATTAATTTTTCCCCGCTCCTATCAGCCTGTCAGACTATTTTTGCTGAGTGTATTTGAGCTTATCACAACTTTTTCCTGATCAGCTTGCACTTGCACCACCCTTACCGAGCACTGAGAATGTTTCAGCTCTTTTCACCTCCTGTCATTGAACTAGCTACTGGTCATGCTTTGTGTCTTCAGAAAGTGAAGGAATTGTATGTATGTCATTTAGGTAGAGAAGTCAGAAATGTCCACTTGAACTTTAGGCTTCATGGGTAAAGCAATTATTTTCTTATAGTGTTTACTTCCAGCTGCTCTGAGTTGAAGGAGGACTGGGAATTGCAGCTGAAAAGAGAAATGTAGCCATTAAGAGATCTCAACAGGTTTCTGCTACCATCTAGTACATCTGAACAAATACTCACTGACAATATATGTTGCTTCTTCTGAGTGGGTCCATACAGCGTGGCAAGCTACTACTGTTTTTATACTACTGTACTGTCACATGTATGTAATAGATATGAAGATTTTAAATTAGGTGATAATTAACAAGTTTGTTTAAGGTCATATGAAAAACTTCTTTATAGTGTTCTTTTTTAAAAAGTTACATGCAAAAAGTTATATTAGAAGCATTTTGTTAGAATGTAATAGTCAAGTTTTAAAGTATCTGAACAGATCAGCTGTGGTGTTCTGCACCTTGTTGCGTACTGTGTTGAATTCCACCCTCTTCTAAAATATGCACAAGAAAGGACGTAGTAAGGTGCTATCTAGTGAGCAACCAGTTTTAACATAAATTGCCCAAGTGTGAGAAATTTTGCTTCTGAGTGTGCACAAATGTATTGCAGCATTGTAAAGGCTAAGGTTGAGCAGCAATTGAATCCCGGTTAATACACAGAAATGAATTGTTCCTTCTAAGTCTGCTGAGGATTTCAACCAAGTAGTCATTTCTAGAGCATGCCTTGTCTGTGCTAGCAGCTTGAGTCTCCTCAGAAATACCATTCATGGTGGATGGCAGAGCAAAAGCTGGTGGGAATAATAGCTGTGCCTCCTTTTATACAAAAGCTTTGTTCACAGACCAGCTCAAAATGTGAGGGCGAAAGATTGAATCTCCTGCCTTTGGAAATTTAAATCCCGTTCTCTCTCCACTATGAAAAAAGTCTTAGCTGCCAAGCTGTGAGGTAGGGAAGGTAGAAAATCTTTCAGTTTTTCCTGTTAAGTACATCCCATTGTCTATTAAGGAAGTCAACATTCAGTGAACTAGAGGAAATGTGTAGCAGAGAGAAAACGGCTTGGTCGCTCAGTGCTGGGTAGGTTACCTGAGAATGAACTTTAATATTTTTGTTTTCTTTACAAAGTCTGCCAGTTGCTGTTTATTACACAAGTAGTCTTATGTTACCACACCATGCATGTATGTCAGACTATCTGTATTTGTTTTTTCAATCCGTTGACTTCCTCAATTTTCTTCCCTATGTACTTTGGGTCTCTTGGAGAGTTGCAGTCTAGTTTGACTAAAGAGCAGTGGTTGCAAAAAAAGATAGTCCCTAGAATTGTATCAAAAGGAAGATGAAGTAACCTATTCTTGGACATAAAAGAATTGGCACAGGAGGGAAGTATTGTTGATGTCCTAGCTGTGGAAAATGTTTCAGTCAAAATGCTTGTCTCACTTTACAGCAATGAGTCCAGATTTCATGGGAAACCAGATTTTATTAGCTCAGTTGTTTAAGGAGATGCTTGTTACCAGCCAGAGTGACTTTTCTCAGTTGTTGTTTGCTAAAGGAGCTGAATTTTTTGATTTCATAGTTGAAAAGCCATTTGAACACCTTATTTTCTGTGTAACACTGTAGTTCTGTACAGGACTCAACATAGCATAGGAAAGCTTTTTTACACAAAAAAACATGTTCTTTCTCTCTCTGTTGTTACTTCTAAAACTTACGTAAAAAGGAAGCCAACCTCTCTCCGTAACTGAATGTAGTTTCTAGTGTCTATCTACTTGCAAAAGAAGAATTTCACAGTGACAAGTTTCTTATCTGAAAATTGCCTTTTGGAGCACTCACACTGACCTTCTTTTTCCACTTTGTGGCTTTTCAAAGCTATCTCCATCCATGGTTCATTTCTGTTTCTTATATTTAGTCTTTCACTACGGATATCATATTGGGCCTGCAGCAGATGCATGATGCCTTGCTGACAGATCTGCTTTTATTTGTTAGTATCTTATTTGGATACCACTCAGTAATAGATCTGTTAGGAGAAGATAAAAATGCTTGAAAACAACATACTTAAACATTCTTATTATGTTAATAGAATGAGATATGATTGTTTGATGAGAGGAAAATACTCTGTGCCAATAGGAAGTGAGAAAGTCAGGTGAAAAATAACTTGGCTTTATTTTATGCGATTTTTTTTCATGGAAAATTTATGTATAAAGCTGAGATATTGGTATACATCAACGATTATGCTTCCATAAAAAAAGGCATGATAACAGAACTTCACTGGAATTAATATGCTCATGTCAGCAGATAATATGACCCAGCTAGATTAAAAATGTAGCTACTGGCCTGCATACTTACAGCTTTCACTCCTCTTTTTAATTTTGTTTTGAAGACATTTTAATTAGCAAGACTTCATTCAAATCATCAAAGCAAATCTTGCCTTTGTTCTCCCCTCCAAACCAAAAAGAACCCCACTACTTCATTACAGAACTCTCCTCCACATTCATGATGAACAATGCAGACTCTAAAGATGAAATAAAAATCCAACACATAATCCCAAGGAGTATGCTTTCATTGACAATGTTCAGTTTAAAAGCATATTTTGCCAGGAAGGCTTAAAAAAAAATCAGTTTCTTTGTTAATGTAGATTGTGTCTTTGTTTTGCATTTTAGAGTGACTTTGAACCTTCTTTTCCAGAGGTGAAACCAAAGCTGTGTTGCATAGCATGTTGGACTGTTTTTTGTCTTTAAAATACATAGCAAGGGATAAGTTTAATGGCAGCATTTATGTGATTTATGTGTTCTTCTTCTCTTTCCACTTTGGTAACAGTATTGTTTTGACTGTTTTTCTAGACTTTAAAATGTGATTGAGGAAGTTATGGTACTTGATGAGAGAGGAAAACACTAAAAATTAATTTTCATTGCGCAGGAAGAAAAAGAGAGTAAGAATGAAAACTGAATTTAGGTAATCATTGTGTATTTTCCTTATCTCTTGAATTATTCATCATTCACTTTTAAAAACAATGTGAAGGTTTCTGTTACAGGATTTATTTTAGAGTTGAAAAAAATACCCTATTTTGGATGAGAAAGGTGTCAAGGGAGTTTCCAGATGTGAAAAACTCATACAGAATGTGATACTGCTAACAGCAGAAGTTGTACAATTCAACCAAGTGTAAAGGTTAAATAATATGTCAGACATTTCAAGTTGCAATCTGATGCACCTTAAAATATATTGTCAGTATGTTCTTTAGATTTACATACTTCAGTTAGTTCTACACTAATAGGAATAATTGTGTTTAACAAATACTGAAAAATTAAGGTGTTGTGGTAGGACTTAAAGGCTTTTGAACATTAATCGTAATTTTTGTGCATGTAGGTGCTACATGATGATGCATCATTACAGAGATATCTAGAAAGAAAAATCTGCTTGTTTAATATAACCTTATACCTCTTCCCCAAGGAATCCTCTGCCTTTCCATCCCATCTTTATTCTGGCATTCACTGGATGTACTCTCATCATCATATTTACTTTTTCCTTAAACTCTCTCTAGTTCTTAGATATACAGTTTTTTCTTATTACGTGAAGACACCCTTTGAGTCCTCTTACCTTTTTAAAGTTCAGTTCTTAGTCCTATGACAATTGAGTGACTGACTGGAAAAAAGAAGTGAAGCAGCTTTGAGTTTGTTTCTCTTTATTTTCAGTTAATCCGTAAACTCTGTTATGATTTCTCTTACTTTGCCTGTTTCCTTATCTCAAACTTATGTCAAAGTTTTAATACTGTAAATTCCCCGAATTAAATACTGTTGGAAGACATTTTAAAGGATGCCTCTTAACCAACGTCTTCACCATTTCATCAATATATTTTTTTAAAATTTTATTTACTGAGGAACAACCAAGAAAATAAACTTTTTTCTTCCCCTCTCCCCCATCTAAAAAGATTTTTAATTTAATTTAATTTAATTTAATTTTATTTTATTTATTTATTTATTTTTATTGAGGTCTAACAGTACCTGCTCTGTATTTACAATCCTATTGTGATTTGGTATAACAAAAAAACTAAATTAGTTACTCTAAGAACATTTATCTATATTTTCTTCAATCATCTGAAGTCTAGAAAGCTTTATTTGCATTTTAATATTTTGTAATGTTTATTTTATGCATCGTGTTGAATAGATGGCCTCAAGTAAAAAATTCCTAATAGCGTAGAAAACAGATGTTTGTACATCCACTCTTTTCTCAAAGTAATTAAATGCAATATATAGAATGTTGGTAGAGAGAAGTAAATTCTGCTTCTGTAAGTTAGGGAGAATTGTGGTTCTTATGTTTTCTTCTTCTTAAGTAAAAATAAGCTGATTTTCATCAAATGACTCATTTTCTCCCTAGCTTTATGATCCCTTTTAATGGTGATGATGTTGAGATGAAATTTGAAAATGTCATGCAATACTAGCGCTGCAAAAGCTTCATACATAAAACTAATGTTTTTCAAATTTTATTTACAGTATCTCTGTATAAACAGAATACTTTGTAAGAAGTGGTAATGTACTGCAGAGCAGAAGATGATAGGAGAATGCCACATCATCAAAGCTGTTCCCCATATTCACATGAAACATCCAGTACTTTTGCAGTGATACACAGTAATCTGTGCTTTTCCCTTTGTGTGCTAGCCATAGAACACTCTCCAAAATCATATTAAAAACACAACTGATTATTCGTGCAGAAAAAAGAGTTAACCAAGGCTATCATCAGTGAACCCAGTGACTGGAACTGCATAGAATGTGTTTGAAATACCAAGTTCAGTGTGAGAAACTGACTGCTTCTGACATGCCAGTTGTTTCTACTAGCACGCATTTCAGAACATTTCTTCCTGACCTAAATTTGGAAATACGTTGTTTACAAGAATTAACTGTCATGAGTTTCAGAAGTTTCAATATCATAAGGAGCAACACTGCATCCCCCACTGTATCTTTTTAAAAGTTTGGCCTTTGATGCTGCAGAAATAAAATAAGGATAAAAGAAGGCCCCAGAAGCCAAGCTGAACACTACAGGAAGTGTAAGAGGAGAGAAAGGAAATTTTCTTGGCCTTGGAAAGCAAAGCATGGAAGGCCTGGCATTACTATAATTTACACATGGAGAAATCAGATAATAGCAACAAACAATGATATAGTCTTGTTGTAACCTTTTTCATGTCTTGTGAGTATAAAAACATTGTTTTTCATATTGAGATTGAATTTTGGAGTAGTTTTTTTATTGAAATCTAGGATTAAAACTTCATTCTTACAACCTGAGTGACATTATCAATCGTTATTCTCATAGATACATTAGTAGATTTGCTTTCATCAGTTTGAAAATTGCGTTGTGAGATTGATGGATTGCTCATTTTTGAATGACAACCAGAAATAAGAATAAGTGTAACAAAAGGTTTGGTTTCTTTGATCCTCCTTAAATCATGTAGATTTAAGTCCCATTCAGATTCTGTTTCAGTTAGCGTGGGTTGTACTATCACATTCATATCTTTTTCAGACCATTTGTGTGACATTGGAAACTAAGGAGCGAAGATTTGAAAAGAAAGCAAACCTGAACTTTGCATTTGCAATTTGACTTTGTGACCATGTATAGAATAGTATGACATTGACTGGAAACCACAGTTTAGGTAGAGTGTAACAATACCACGTTTCATAGCAAGGCACAAACTAGGGTATATTCACATGGGGTACTCTAGTGAAAAGAGATGGAAAGGATAAAGTAAACGGAGAAAAGAATGATTGAAAACGCTGCAAGGTAAAGAACCCCTTATTTTTCCAAAGCCAGTTAAAATTTAAAATGATTTATATACACTGTCTGGCAGCTAATCATATAGATGAGTTTTGTATTCAATCATGGGAATCCAGCAGAGTTCAAGAATGCCTTTGATGAAATGCACGAAGTTTGGAATTAATATAAAAAGTTGTAGGAAGCCAAAAGTACTTCATATAATACCACCCTTTTTACTTTTTAAAAGAATACCCTTTTCAACCCCCAAACATGTCCTGAAACCAGCACTTGATGTCTATCTTGAGCTTTTTTTGTGTACTCAAAATCATTATAAAACGTCCGAGTACATACCTTAGTGTAAATTTTTTCTGTTATTTTCTTTCAAATTTTCATTTTCTGTGAATCTATGATTCTATGATTTTCAAGCTGATCTGAAAACTAAAGGAAGACTAACTGGTAGCTGATGTTTCTAGGGGAAGATGGGGCATGCGGAAAATAAAAATTGGCAGTATATTGAAAATACAACTGCATAAAAGTTTATTTTAAAAATTGATTTTCTGGAGAGTCATGTTTTGGAAATAAATATTAGACAAATTAAACTCAATATCCTCTGACTTGTCTTCCATCTTACAGTGGACTGGGAATTAAAACAAAAATCCTGAGCTTCAAAGTTCTAGGGTCAACTTCCTCCACATATATACTTTTTCAGGTTCTCTACCAGCTTATCTGATTATCTTTACTATGTTCCTCTGCTGAGGAGATTAGCTGCTACTTCAGCTGATATTCAGAGATAAAACATTTTCTCAATAGTGTCCTTTCTTCCTGTTGCTTTACTTACATTCTGTCAAACTTTTTCTCTACTCTTAATATCTCTACAACACAAGCTGTAAGGAGAAAGAACTCCACTTGAATGGAGGACTCAAATTAGGAAGGATGGAGAAAGTAAGCAGGTGAAAGTAAGTGTCTAGTACAGAAAATGATAAACCTTAAAGAATCAATGATGAATGAAAATGCATGCGCCAGTCAATCTGCATTAGGAAGTTATGTTTTAATTTCTTGAGGTGGCGAAGGAAAAAATGAAATTTATCTATGAGTGACAGAATCTAGCAGAAATGTTTCATTACCAATTATCAATATGTGTGCATGGAAAAAATACCAGGGCAGTGGAACGCAGCAAAATAAAGGGAGAAGTGAAGAAGATTATTCATACCATAATGCAATTTTGGAAGTCTTAGTTGCCATGCATCACTTCTGTGTCTCTGCATTGTTGATGGCCCAGGAAACATAAAGTCCTTATCTTCTTGGTTTGTCCCTAAATAAGATGTGTAGAAAAAAATGGCGATGTAAATATTCCTTGTAGTGTTAAGAAACTTAGTAATCTGCATAGTGATAGACACAATTTAATAGGAAATGATGTTGAGATGACTGACACTAAAATACGTACCTAATTATGTTAATGTATCGCTTGATAGTTTTCAGCACTCCTTTAGAAGTGATGACCAAAGGTGTTTTTCAGTTGCAGAAGCTGCGATAAAAAGTATGTGCAGCAGATCAGCAAGATTCTCACAAGTGAGAAGAGCAACATTCATACATAGGAATCAAACAACTCATAAGCCACTCTTCAAAGTAGTTTTAAGTGACTCAGCTTCTGTGACAACGTCCTCTCCCTCCTTTTTCTTAAGTCTACTTTTTCTCAGAATCTACTGGTGATGCTGCCACAGTTTGTACATATTGTATGTTATGGAGTCTTCCAAAAGATTTTACAGAGAGATTGTGTAAACAATACAGCTTTCAAGCAGAGATAGAAGGTGTAAAGAGAAAAAAAGGAGAAAAGATACGCATGCTGATCAGGAAGTTATTGACAGAGGAACAGGTTTGAACCCAAGAAACCCAAGGACTTAAAAACTCTTAATAAATAAGGAGAAAGATGTAAAATGCCAAAACTTCTCATTGGTTCTGTTAAAAAATGCTTTATTACAAATAAAATGATCATTAAGGGTTTTAGAAGCATATTCACTTATCTGTTTTTTGGTCTGTCTTTTCCTTTTTTTCCTGTCTCTTTCCTTTCTTTTTTTTTCCCCACTAGATTCTCCCATAGTTTATTTGAAATTCATGTGTATGTCCTTAACTTAGTTACAAGTATGTATGTCATTATTTGGTCAAAATTTCCATTGACATCAGTGTTTGCCTCAGTAAGGACTGCAAAAACTATGATCAGCCTTTAGGACTTGATCTATTAGTAATGAATCCAGAGGTAGTGAGTCTGGAGGAAAAATGCAAAACCTGAAATAATATGGAGGTAAAATGAGCAGTATGTCACCATCTTTTAAATTGTAGACCTTTTGTCTGAGTCTTTATGCAAGTGACCCTCACTGCACATAGCACACAGGTAAGAGTTGCAGTTGTCACTGGCATGCGTCAGCAAGGAATTGTATAACAGGAGTTGCTGGGTGAAATTAATACATCGTGTTACTTATGTCATATTAAAGTTTGGTTTATGAAAGAATGTTGTGGGATTTTAACAGTGCAAGAATAGTTTTCTTGCAGTATTTCAGTTTATCTTCTGTACTTCACTTGGTTAGTCAATGGAAAGCAGTTTGCAGAAGGCAACAGGCTTTGGAAAGACAAAAAAAAAGATGATGAAATATCTTCTACTGCGTATTGTTATTAAGATTCCTCTCCTCAATATGTCTCCATCCCAATATAGATGTTACTGGGGGCGAAGGAGTGGGGCTGTGGAGTACCAGCTGGAGTATATAAATGGGGTCTAGTATAGACGCAACAATGCTTGGTAAGTTCCTAAAAATTATGTCGACAGCTGTTGAGCTCGTCCGTAGTCAGTGTTTTTTGAAGACAAGCCAAGGAATTTTTAATCAAGGAAGATTACTGGGCACATTACTGTGTGCTGAATATTTAAAAATAGACTTACTTTTATTAGTAAAAAACTCTTTGTTTAAGCCAGAAGTGTTACATTTTTCACTGAAAATGCAAAAGCTGTTTTGATTTAAAACAGTATTAAATTATTATGAATGAGATGGAAAGAGATAATGAGATGGAAAGAAGATAATATTTATTCTCTCTAATGGGAATGTTCTATAGGAATGTCAGAGTGAGTAATGCAAGTGCATTTTAACTTTAAATTTTAATGGATCTCAGACTGTAGCGTTTTGGAGGAAAAGAGGGCTTTCAGTGACGTGTTAGCTTGGAAAATGTCTGACTTAAAGAAAATTGTCGATGGAATGTTTTTGACTCTGTTAAGTTATTTTGGTAATCTGCTCTCATAGGACCAATTGCTATTCTTTTCCCACCCTAATGAAACTAGGTCACTTGTTTTTGGCACTCATCCAAGCTGTGAGATTTATTTGGTGTTCAAGCGCACTGTCTAGAAATAGTGATGCAATGTCAGCAAGGCCACTTTTCATTTCATGAACATAATTTCCAGTGCCCTGGAATTAATTTATTCATTGACCTGTTAATAACTGCAATCCGTCACTGGCTTATAGAGGCAGCGGAAGTGTCTGGAAATAGTCATGGTCACCCTACCAGGTGATTAGTTACAGGATTTCTGTTTAGTGTAACATTTTTTTGGTTTTGATCATGTTGAAGAGTCTGGCTGCTAATGAAAACAAACCAGCTACTTAATCAAAAGGAAAATACTTGCAATTAGCAAATATTGGAGTGAGATAACTGATTTGAAGTGGTTGTTTTATACTATATTTTACTGTAACGTATCTGAGACGCATCCAATTACCTCTGAGAAAAGTATAGGAATTCAGCATATGTAGATGATGTATAATGGCTTGAAAGGGTAGTTTGAATCAAGCATGTTTTTGCATTACTGTTATACTTAATAAATAAAATGAATTAATTTCTTCTCCTTCTTCTTCTTCTTCCTCCTCTTCCTCCTCTTTCTGTTCTTCTTCTTCATCCTCTTTTTCTTCTTCATTCTTTCTTCTTTCTTTTCTTTTCTTCTTCCTTCTTCTTCTTTCTTCTTCCTTCTTCCTACTTCCTTCTTCCTTCTTCCTTCTTCCTTCTTCCTTCTTCCTTCTTTCTTCTTCCTTCTTCCTTCTTCCTTCTTCCTTCTTCCTTCTTCCTTCTTCCTTCTTTCTTCTTCTAATGGCAGTAGATTGCTCTGGATAGCAAAAATAGCTGTTAGCCCTTTTCTACTTTGTGTGTGCCAGACCCCTAGAGTTTTGAGCTTGCTTCTGCCATTGAGGGAGAAGGGTTCAGGGATCTGAAGTCAGTTCTCACTGTGCAGCATCACAATTAGCTGTTCCTACCAATGCTGCCACTGTTTCAGCATTTCTGTTTCTAAGGTAGAGAAGCATCAACCTAGCTCTGAAGGGATCTCTCCCTTGTTCTGCATGTTCTCCTTGTTCAGAACCTTTTACCTTCCTTTAGATCTGAATGCTTCTTACTAGCTCCGATTAAAGTATCAGGCACCACCACTGCATGTACTAAACCCTACTCTTGGATATGTATGGGAAAAGGCTATCGTACAGATTTGTGCAAAACTGATTGTTGGGCATAGATTAAAGCTTAATAATGAGAAAGGGCTTTTTGTGGGTCTGTGTGTCTAATTTAATACAGTTCAGGAGCTTCTGAGCTAAGGTGCTTCATGTAATACATGAAGTATACTACATGTAATACATGAAGTACATGTAATACATGAAGTATACTACAGTCTATTAATTTTCTGATGTTGGGACTACTTTCAGTAGTGCTCAGTGCTGATTTACTGTTGCTCCCATTGCAATCATGGAAGGAATTGCCACTTCTTTTGTTTCAGGTTGCATGATTTGTAGAGTTTTTCTTGAAGCTGTTGTTTCAGAGGACAACAGGTGGCCTCAAATGTCATAGGCAATGGTGGCTGAAAAAGTGTTGCTTTGTAATGGTTTAGAAAGTCAGTGTAAGTGAATGCGTGCATTTATTTCTAATCCATTTTTGGGAGGGTCTTGCTTAACTATTTCTGGTATTTGAGGGTGAGAAAACACTGGAAATCTTGTTTAGTGAGAAGGTATTAGTTGAAACTTAGTATTTTAAAATATTCTAGCTTTCTGAGATGTATCTGAAAGGTGCTCGAACACCTTTTGGGGATGAAGTTGTGATGTCCATAGAAATATCAGTTTATCCCGTTTTAGTGCTAGAATATATGAAATTCAGACCATTTATTTTTTTGCTTTAAAATATAATAGGAAAATGCATTTTTTGAACCAAAAATGATAAATAGGACCGAAAATAGCAGCTTTTTCATTGAGTCATGTTAAAACCAGTGTTTTCTAATAAGAGACTTGTATAAAGGGCAGTAGCTATTACATACTCCTCTGCTTAGTGATCTTTATCATAGAATGAGAAAACTGCTAGCTATGTTATTCGTCTGTATGGAACAAGAAAATGCCAGACTGTGAATCTGTCTGCTTTGTATAATATCCAATCCTTCAGCATATGGAATACTGGCAAATTTTGATGACTTGACCGATTACATCTTTTGATGTCTCCTTTGTTTTCAAGTTCTTTCAAATGACACAGTAAATTAATCTTTTCTCTGTTCACTACGTCTACTGTCTGTCCTTCAAAGTCTTTATAATAAAAAAGAGAATAAAAGCAAAATAAGTTCCTGGTGAGTCACTTTCTAAAATATGTTAGAAGAGAAAACCAAAAAAAAACGGAATGAACAATGTAAAACAACATTTTGATCTAGTAAATTGCATGGAAGCAGAACATATTTATCTGTCTTTTCATGCCAGGCAAACCAAGTGAGACTGATTTGGATATATCTTCCAGTGTTTCAGACACATAGACGTTTTTCCTTCAAAACATGCTGTTGAAGCCTTTTTGGTTCCTTTCATTTATAAACTACTTACAAGGAAATCCCATTAATATTTTGTAGTGTTGTTTTACTATTCTGTCCTTAGTACATCGTATGATCATGATTCAAACAAATTTTTTGGTCCCATTTTTATGTTTCAACGTGAAATATAGGAACGTGTTACTGTTTGGTGGCTTTCTAAACTCATAATTGTTTCAGGGCATTGACACTGACTTATGTTTGGAAAAGCTCTCAGACTGAATCCCTAGTTCACCTATACTCTAGAAGCATAAAGTAGCACAATGTAATCTTGTAAACATTCATGTGACTGTCATTCTTGAAAATGTCTGTATTCTACGAGTTCATTGTTTTCTGGCATTACTGCCTGCAGTTTTTCACTTTGCTCAGCTTAACATCTGCTTTATTGACTGTTTCAAATGAATTTCTGTAACGTATTTGCCAAAGGTTTGTACTTAAAAGGAACATAAGCTAAGTGTAGTTTTCTTCTTCTGTAATTATGTCATTTTTTATTCCCCTGTTTTTACTGGGAAGAGTACTTTGGAAAATAGCAGTATTTGCTCTGTTTCCTTGTAAGGGGTCAGCAGGTGATACTTCTTCCAGCAGAGCTGGAATAAAAGTAGGTCTAGTAGAAAGTAGGTGAAAGATAGCCAGTTAAAAATCTTGAGCATTCACAGTTATGAACATTTCATGTGTGTAATTTTCACTGTATACTGTAGAACTTTGTTGTTATAAGCCTCGCCTCCAAAATCTTCAAGCTGTTCTCAGGTGCCTCAGTCTCAAGTACACCTAAAATTGCAGTGAGTTTGACTACTACTAAACATTCAGGAAACACTAAGGAAAAATGAAAACCTTTGACAAGCTGCTTCATCTAGCATATATGAATGCTGCTTCGTGGCATATATGAATGAGTGAGGTGGATCTTAGCTGAGTCAGATGAAAAATTTTCGTGGTAAATCCGTCTCACAGTGTAGAGACTTCCCTACCATTTTTCTTGCACTAGAATCCTCAATGTACTAATAAAAATGGGAGAAGTTATCATCCTTTTAGGGAAGATTGGTGAAAAATAGCTACTTTAATTTGAAAGCTGATCTTTTCTGTATCTACCACCCTGTTTCTGGAAGAATCTTAGAATACTATCACACCTGCATTCAGACAGGCAAATGTAAACTCCAGCCTGTTTCTGTGTACTCCTGTGAACTGGTAGGACAATTCTGAAGTCTTTTGGGCATCTGGACACAAGATATTTGTATTAATTGTCAAAATGAGGGTCATAAAAATAGCTGAAGGACACAAGTATTTGCGAGGTGGTGTATCTTGAAGCAGTAGTCAACCTTTCTGTTCAGTTCCTAGAAGGCTGTTCCTGCTAGCATGTGGGATTCAGTTCCCTAAACATGGGTGTCCCATGTGTCTGGATGGGGCTCCTGTTACTTCTGTGTTTTCTGTGTCAGAAGTTGTAGATACACTCTGATGTCTAAAATGCTTTCAATACCTAGGTGTTGTAAGTTCAATCCAACGCATAACGTCAGTGTTATGAGGCTTCAAGAACAGGAGGTTCTGAGGGCAGAATTTAGTAGATATGCAGAACATAAAAAGCATAGTACATGTTGATATTTTTGCATTCATTCAGATAGAGATGTCTGTTTGTTTTTCTTGTTGGTTTGGACCTGGACTTATATTTTAACTTGGAAAGTACAGACAACTTACAAATGTGCATTTAATTTGTAGTAGTAACAAAGTCATGCAAATGTAAGAATTCTGGACAAATATAACAAATGATTATGTGGTCATTTTGTAGGCAGTATCAAAACTTCACAGACCGTCCTAACAATAAGAACAGAACATGCAGCTGAAACATAGCTCTGCTTGTACGTAACCGTAAGTGTTATGAAGAAAATCAGACAGAAGGAAGTGTGCTTCAGAAATATAATTCAATAAATAGTAAATACAAGTTCTATATGCTTAGCCAATAATTTCCTTTGAATTTTGATATATGAAAGCTCACATAAAAGATTGCAAGTACTCTTTTATAAATCATAATTCATAATTCTTGCCCATATTTTATTTCCTATCCTGTAAGTATAAATTTTGCTTTCCAGTTATGTCTGTTTTACACACACACACGTACACACACGCAAATCAAAGTAAAGGACTGGATATGGACTTGATTGCTGTTAATGTGGAAGAGAAATGTGATAACTTGAAGACCAAATACTTTTTACTATTATAATTCTATCTGAAATGTACCTGGTAGCTGTTGATCTTTTACTGAAATTTCTGAAGTTTCATGCCAGATTTATGCACTAATTGCTGTCAGTTTGACAATGGGTAAGGTAATTCATGGCTTGTAGGTTAAATTTCCTTACACTGAGGGAATCAACAGACAATTTTAACCCACATATATTGTCCTGTGACTTCCTTTGAAACTGGACTCATACTAGTGAAGGATTTCTCACTGCTCCTCCAAAATTTGCTATTAGGGGCAGAAATCGAGTGCTTGAATTTTGGTATTTCAGTTGTTTATAAGGAGGGTATGCCTAGCCAGGTTTATAACTGCTGCAGGTGATCAGAAAGCTTCATGCTAATAAAAACTTTTAAGTGCAAAATATATTTCTGGATATCATCTCTTCAACAGAATAGTAGGTCACCCAGAGCATAGCACTGTGACCAAAAAAAAAACACCCCAAAATTCAACTTCTTCAATCTTGAAGTGAAAAATAAGTAGAAAGTAACAGGAAGAGTACAAAAATAATGGTTCATGAAGCATAAAAAGCAACTATTGTTGTCCTTGCTCTTTAGTCATAAAGGAAGACAACAACAATGACAATAACAAAGCAACAAAAAACATCCACTGCTGTGAATTAAAAAGCACTTGGAAGTATCTAAAGACTTCTTTGATCTGGACATAGTGCTGGATAACCTGTTCTAGGTGACCCTTTTTGAGCAGGGGGTTTGGATAGCATGACTTCCAGTGATCTTTTCCAACCCCCAATCATTCAGGGATTCTGTGATCTTGGTTAGTTGGATGAAGTATCAAAGACAGTAAAAACCATACTGATTTTTTTTAATTTTCAGAATCATGGTAAAGTGAGCTTGCATAATGTAAGCACAAGTAATAGCACAACGTAAAGAACATGTGATATGTGCATGTGAGTCTAAATCTGTTTTTGTTGTTGTTGTTGTTTGTTTTCCCTCAATCCTGCCCTCTGTGTAGAAACAGGAAGTTGTATCTTCAAAGTAGGTCAGTGTAATGACAGTTGGTGAAGTACAATGGGTCAATGAAAAAATCATTGACTTTCCTGAAAACACAATTTGTAGAACAAAATATTGTTGCAGTCTTATGGTTTTTTTTTTTTTGTAGTTGTTATCTTTTTTTTGTTCTCTTGTTTCCTGCCGTTCTAGGACTTCGAATTATCACCTCTGACAAAATCTCTACTTCACAAGTTTCATTACATGTATGAGTGGTAGTTTAGTCTTTCAGTGAAAGGTGTTTTATGATTTCTTCCTTCTTTCATATTGCTGTGTGAGTTATGGATAGTAAACTCACTTTAATATTCTCTTATTGATGGTAACAGGCTCAGGCAAGAAATTTATTAGTTGTATTCCTGCTTAACCAAGCCTAAGATATGCAAGGCAAGTATGCAGTTAAAGGGTTGGTGCCGAAGGGAGTTTGTTTTAGGCTGTCACACCAGCAAGCCAGGCTGATGAAAACGGAAAGGAAAGCAGCATTATCTTTACAAATAAGTGTAGAGTAATAGTGAAATGATAGCATTGCTATAGTTAAGGTTAATATGAATTTGTCAGTTCAGTTGCAGATTTTTTTCCATGCTGTAAAGGTGAAATGCTTTCTGAAATTATCTTAAAAGTGGCTATTTCTTATTGAAGACAGGATTATTGTGAATAGTCACATTTAAGGAGCAAGACACTCACAGGGTACAGTGATTCTTGACCCGGAGAATGCCAGGATAGGAGAAGTAAAAGGAACTGAAAGATACTATAGTATCATAGGCAGTTCTGATCCGTGTGTGTTTGTGGATCTATATTTAAAAATGATTTTTTTCTAGTAATTAACTTCAAACTACATAACCAAGCTGAACAGAGAAGCATTCTGAGATTGGTAACTTATTTCTAGAGTCATAGTTTATATATGTGGTTGAGTAAGTGCTCACCTGAATTGAGCGTTGGTATACGCTAGCGTGTCTGACATCAGTGACTGGGTTGCATTGGGGTGTTTATTCCAGGTTGTCCTGGGTTTCATCGTTCGTTGTTGTTGTTGTTGTTATTGTTTTCCCAAGGTTTTGCTAGGTTGTGTTGGGTGTTCTAGGTTTTGCTCCTAAACAAAGGACTAACATGGAGTTGGAATCTTGCTTCTACATTCTTAGCATCTGACTAATGTTTCCACAGATGCAAAGAGTAGATGGAATGATCTTGACTAGAAGAGTTCCTTTTGAAAATAATATTGAGATTTTTTTTTTTTTTCAGAGATTCGGGAAAAAAATGTGTGGGCTTTTTTTGGTTTATTTTTTTTTTTTCTTTTAGAAAGATTTTCATTATTCTCTGAAAAAGACCATTGCCAGAGGTAAGGTTCTGCATTGGCTGAGCAAATGTAACTGAAGTCCATCCAGAAATGCCTAAATAAGCAGATAAGAAGAAAAAGCAACCAAATGTCACATTTTCAGTGCTAAAAGAAATTGTGTTCTTCTGTTTATATGTACATAGTCTAATTCTGTCAGGGACTGTGTTAATTTTAGGGATTTACATAAACACATCAATAAGCACTGAGCTTTGGGAAGTGTCTCTACAAATTTATAGATCCGTTATTTCTTTGATTGGTTATGTGGATTTTTCTCACAGAGGGAGATGAATGTTTATTATCATGTTAAGAATTTCTGTTATTCTCATAGCTTCCTTGTCAGTACAGGCTCATGAAAAGGTAAATGTAGATAATATTTTACAGGGGCTCTGTAGTCCACAGCTCAGTAGATTGTAAAGGGTGGCACTAAGGATAATTTTTTTTAGTAGATTAGGTAATATGATTATCAAGTACAGAACAAGTGTAGAGTTAATTTGGCTGACTCTACGTGACCAAAAAATTAGTTTTGACTCTAATTGAAAGTGAGGTGTGGCAGTTCTGCTCTGCTTTATTTATGGTCTTTACTGTCTCTTCTGCGAAACAGAATATTGGGATGCCCACTGAAATTGAAGTCATCTCTGGGGGAAAGTTCAGATGTTTTCCTGGTATTTAGAGACCTAAGTATAGGCGAGCATAGTATCTTTGTACCATATAAGCCATGAGAAGTCAACTTCAGCAAAGTATAGAGATGATTTTTGAATTAAGTATGGATTATGGCAGATAAGTTGTATTGTTAAAGAATTTGAAAATTTGTTATGTGTAAAAGATGCTATTGATTTATGTTTAATCTGCAGATATGTGTAGGATCGGTAGTATATTTTTGCTTGTTTTGCAAAGATAAAATAACCCCAGACTAATCTGCACTACTGCAGAAGTGGGATATTGGGACTTAAACTATCTGCAGTGCAGCTCATCGATTTTTGAGTGTCTGATTAAAGTAAATTACATCAATCACTGGGGTGGCAATGTAGAAATATGGAAGTAGTGTAATAGTAGTAATCATTTCCGTAATGAAAAAGTCAGCTTTAAGAATGTGTGTAGGAGGAAAATGTTTTCCAAGAACTAACTACATTTGAATATCATTTCATCTAAATAGAACACACCTCCATATGACTGATATTTTCATTTTTAGTAATAATTGACATTCTTTGTGAGAAGTTGCTTGTGACTCTGTCTTCTTTAAATGCTGGCCTGCTAAGTTTTACTTCTGTACAGAAATAATTAAAAATAATGTACATTATTCTGTTTTCTGTCTGTCCTATGATGAGTCAAATACTTTCAGTGTTTCTTTGTCAGTTATTGCCTTTGCCATTCTGGCAATTATCTTTGTATAATTTTTCTCTGCGATTATTTAAGCTGTTCTCATTGTGAAAAGGGCTGGTTTGCACGTTTTTTTGCCTCCTAATCACGTTTCTGTCTCATTTCATATAATATCTAAGTCAAAAAACAAAGACTTAGAATTTTCTACTTTTTAAGCAGAAATAATCAATCAAGGTACTAATTTCTACAAAATAATTTTATGAAGGTGTTTAGAAAGTTTTAATTTTTTTTCTTGAAGTGACCAATTTATTTTAATAATGACTCTGAATGATTTGAATGAGATCTGAACCTTTGCATTTAAGTTGATCTTTACACTGGGAGGTTGAGGAAAATTCAGATTGATTCAGTGATGTAGCAGTCTCTTCTGTGTATCTTTTATGGGGAAATCAGATGTTGAATGTGAGACTAGGTGGAATCTGATTCAAATCAGCTGATAAAATTGTCGTAGTGTAGTTGTAAATGCTGTTTCATAACACTCTGTCATCGTTCCTGTAGTTTAACAGCATAGAAGTAGAGAGTAAGCAATGAAATAATAAATTACTTTAAAAAGCCTATGCCTTGGAGAAAATGCTGCAGCTTGTTAGAAGCCCTCTGCTTATTTAATTGTTCTAGCTCATGTTTACAGTATTAAAAAGCAGATAACTCTATTTTTAGTCTTCTACTTCCAGTCTTCTGAAGAACAGACATACTAAGCTTGTGTATAATTTGTCAACAGAATTTTGCAGATAAGATAATCAAGGATGAACATCCATAGTATTAAGTCCATATTCTATATCTGTGCATGGCGTCATTGAAAATTTGATTGTTTGAACTTTCTCTGTGATGGTAGGTGAGCCACCAGATCCAATTTCTATTTGACAACAAAGAAGTCAAATAAAGATTTTTTTTCAATTCCTGACAGTTACACATGCCAAAAGATTAGCAAATTTTCTATATTTTGATTAGTGCTGACTGATATTCTTTATAAAAGATGTTTACCCATTAAAATTTTAAAACAAGAAAATGCAGAAGTGTTATTGATGTTAAATGCAAGTGTGTTATTGAAGTCTGTTAAACATCCTTCGTTTTCTTTGCCTTTTTTAGTACTACCAATTATATCAAAAGAATTTTCTCTGATCGTGTAAGGATCTTAGTGGTGTTATTCCCCATTGGCATGGCATTCAGGTTATTAGTTTTCATTTGAGCTATATTAAATGTTAATTCTGATGATCTCTAAGACAGTGATGTTAGTTTTTCATGTTTAATTTCAGGAACAAGAAGTTTGATTCAAGGTTTGAGGATATGAGGAAGAAAGAGCTGACTGGGCTCAACAGTTAGCCCTGCAGTTCATAACAGTTATCACATTGAAATGATAAATTATTAATGCTAGAAGAGCATCAGTGAAGAAGACAGACTGAATTTTTAGGCATCTCAGAAACAAGACTATTTTCTCATATTTCAGAAGATCTAAGAGGTGAAACTTTGTTTATTGAAATGCAAAGGCAGAAAAAATACTGTAAAACTTCTGAAAAATGAAACATTACCAGTGTTGTAGTCATCAGTAA
The DNA here is from genome assembly GCF_964211835.1 of Anser anser. Lineage (NCBI taxonomy): Eukaryota > Metazoa > Chordata > Aves > Anseriformes > Anatidae > Anser > Anser anser. The sequence goes on from NC_139723.1 coordinate 38,981,171, forward strand.
AACAGCTGATGTCACTGCGTAATCTTGATAGCTCTTTGTTCAAGCCTAATTTCATTTTATCTTTATGTTCAAAAAAGGCCAAGGGTCTTTAAGTGACTATGGCAGAAAGAGAAGTGAAGTAGCTGGTAAGGGAAACTTTGCTTATGACAGTGACATTGTCTTCAGCATAGTATGTGTTAGAGCAGTGTCAAGATTAATTACTGTGGTACATGTCTTTCTAGATATTTTACTTTTGCATATATGGGCATATTAAGCTGGAAGTCAAGGGCTGTAAGGAAGAACAGCAAAAACAAAACAAAAACACACTTATCTTGGATTGTGCTGGGTTGTTTTAAGTTCTCAAACATTACAAAATTTGGAATTGGTAACTGTTATGATATTATAAATAATTAAGAATTAATATAAATCAGAGAGAGAAAAGATAGATATTAAAAAAAAAAAAGTTGCAGTCAGTTTGTATTCAGATATGAGTACACAGACTTACTCACAACTACAGCATAAACTTTGTCTGCAGAAAAGGCCAAGGTGTTATCTGAAGCCACATGGACACAAATCTGAAGTGGTGAATGTGAAAAGAACCTTTCCTCTTTTGACTTTGGTGTCTCTGTGCAGGATCCAGCCACACTAAGAGTCTTCATCCATTGTGGCTTTTCTGAGACAGAGCTGGTTGCAGAAAGCACTGAGCTCGTTATAGGTATAGTAGTGAAATGAGATGTTGGTTTTGAACATCTGACACTTCTGTAGATGACTAGAGGCTTTATGAAAGCAACTGAAGGTAGAAATAGTGGAAAGGTGGGAATAGCCACATTAGTTTTGTGTCATGAAATGTAGAATTTAAGGAGAAACAGGGAAATCAAACACTTGTGACTGGAAAACAGCCAAATCAGTGGATGGACTGTGATATGACAATGTATCCTACCAATATAATTTATATAATTTATCAAAATAACACATAATTTAGTAAATTACCTCAGCACTTATGTGTAAAAATAAGATGGTCATTTTAGGACTTCTGTTTAAATCTCTGTAACTAAATACCTTTTGTGTTAGAGCACTTCTTCTTTGGATCCTGTCATGCCTCACTGTGTCAAGCCTTCTGGATAGTTAAGGATTTGTATCATACTTTAATCCTTCTTTTATGGAGGAGTTCATGTGGAGTAGTTTCTCAGACATTTAGAAAATGTCTATTATATGAATCACATTGTCTCAGTGGGATGAAAAGTGGCTGAACTGTGTTCCACATCAGTCTCTTGTTTTATAGTCTTATGAATCAGTGTTTGGGCATTATATTATTCATACCATGAAGCTAGTGCAGCAGAATTATGCTGTTATGTTACATGCTGGAAAAAGTGATGTATTTATACCTGGACTATTGGTCTGCAATGATGTAATGGAAGGCAACTGTTAATTTGCCATTTACTTTGAAGTTCATTAACTCACTTCAATTTTGAATGTGATTTTCAAATACATAATTAAAAATTATGTGCATGTCCTACTTATCTCTCTGATACCTAAAGAAATGTTAAAAAGGAAGTTACCACTTATTTCTTCATTAAAAAAAATAGGATTTCTTAATATAACTGCAAATCTAGCATGCTAAAAATGGAATCTAAGTAATGGGAGGATTTGCTAGACTCTCCAATAACAAAAAGGTCCTTTTAAAAATATTTGGTATCATTCATTTATAGTGTTGTACCACACAAATACCTTGGTTTTGGATGAGAACTGTCTTGTCTAAGGCATAGTGCCAAAGGGGAGCAAAGTGATTGTCCTTGTAAAGCGTAAATTAAAGAAAAGATGCAATATATTGGTTTCAAAATATAAGGAAACCATGAGACCACATTCTTTGGTGTGATAGATAATGGTTTTGGTAGTGATGCAATCTCTTCAGCTTTTGTTAGGTGTCAGAGTAAAGGAAAATTTTGAGGCTGAATTTGAAGAGAATAATTGGTCTTCTCTAGAGGAAGGCAAAAAGGTACTTATTTCAGAGCTTGAGAAGTGAATTGTGGATATTGGCATTTCTGCTGTCATTCAAAGACCAGGTTCAGACACTCAGTACTGAATCAGACTTAATGGATATAATGAAACTAACAACTGAAAAGCATTACACTGATACTTTACTCAATAGAAGTTGATTGGAGTCAACAAAAGATGCAGAGAGGAATGGCAAGATGAGAAGATGGGGTAGAGATACCTTCTTTGTTATTTGGAGAATGAAATCAGCTGAAATTTCATCCTCATACTCTGATGAGCAAAGGTTTGAAGGCTGACCATGTACATTATAATCTAAACCCCTTGTACCTTTTAGCAGGACTAGACTGCCACTGGCATTCCCAACATATTCTAGATAGAGAAAAAATAACTTTTCTTCAATACTCCTGAATTTTGCTTCTGATATTTACAACGAACGTAATTTGATTTGAAGAACAGCTGATTGATGCTGCAGTTGAGTGTGGATATGCAGTGGAAGAAAAGAAAGTTTTGAACTATCAGAGTTGTAGAAACCATTTCATGGCTTCCTTGTTTCTCACTCTTTTCCCTGTGTGCTTCCCCTAAGTCACAGATGCAGGTGTTACTAGAACTGTTGTTCCTGACCCAATCTTAGGTTCACAATTTTATAGGGTGGTCTTGGTTTTCCTGTACTGAAGCAATAAGAAAATTTTATACCCACCCCCCCCAAAAAAAAAAAGAGTGTTATTACCGAAGTAAAGAAGGCTAAACTTTTGTGAGTTTGTTAATTATTTAATTTCCTGATATTCACACAGGTTAAAAAAAAAAAAAAAACAACAAAAAACAACAAACAGCTATTGATTGGACAGCCTCAAACAATTTTAAGCATTGGATGAAGTCTGTAAGCTTAAATTTAAACTTTCAGGCACAAAAGTGAATAGATGTTACAGTTTTCCAGATATGGTTCTCTAGTTTACAAGTGGGACTTAACTGAGCAAGTGAGGCTTTAGAACCAAGGAGTTCTAAATGATACCAAGGGTATCGTCTACCCTAAAGGTCTATCCCAGTGTCCTTTCTCCTGTGGAAGACAGAAATAGGTTCCTAGGACAGGGTAGATATATATAAATGATACCTCACTTCATTGCTTTCCTAATCTCAGTTTTCTGATTAGGGAATTTCTGAGCTGGATATAGTTTATGTATTTTTAATAACTCTCCATGGATTTTCTTTCTATTAATTTTTCTGGTCTTTCCTCCCCTTAAGCCCCTGCTTTGTTCAGTACTTGTACAACTGAGTTGATATTGCACAGCGGGATCTGTAGGTTCTAATGCAGCAGTGACCTGATAGCTGAGTGATGTTCATGTGATCTAAGTACCTTTTCTTTTTTGAACTAACCATTACATCATTACTAGCATTTGCAACTGTGGATTTACTGAGCGGTAAGGGACCAGTCAGTGCAAGACCAGTAAGTGCTGACAAAACTCATGTATTCTGTCGATACTCTGCTCCCTCAGTCCTTGCTCCTTACCTCACTCACACTAGCTAATTTGGGTCTCTGTGTTACCTGACAAAGAACAGTTGCTTCTTTGAATGCAAGTTCTGATGACCTAGCCATGATGCACTTTTTCCTGATGTGGTTGCTTAAACAATTTAAATAGTTACATGGAAGGGTGTCAGCATATTACAAGCAGCTGTGCTGAGAAAAGAGATTATTGCTTATTATCCTACCCTCAGCTGCGTATATTGCCCTCTTGCCAGAAGTCATCACTCATGTAGATCTGCTTGCAGAACAGATTGTGCAAACTTTTCTTTATTACAGTTGAAACGAAGGCACTAACAAAGACTCTACAATTCAAGCCATTCAGGCTGATTTGGATGAAAGCAATCTTAGGAAATCTAATTCTGATTCTAGAATCTAAATTCTAGAATCTAGGGTCAATTTTAGAAGCAGTATCACTGGTATTTAAAGAGAAGCAATAACCTCTTCTACTGGCACAGTTGAACCTGATTGACCAGAGCTAATATCATATGGGATGAACTTCCCGTTTGTATTTTTTAATGATAGAGCAACTTTGGTTGGAAGGGTGCTTTGAAGGTCGCATGCTCCAGTCCTGTTAAAACAGGACCAGTTTTGAAGTTAGTCAGGTTGCTCATGGTTTTGTCCTGTCAAATTTTATGTGTCTGAAGCTTAGTTATTCCTCAGCTTTTCTGATCAACCTGTTCCAGGGTTTGACCACCCTCATTGTGAAGATTTTGATTCTTTCTATTTTTAGAATTTAATATACTGCTTTGGACTGCAGTATTGACATTCCACCCCCTCAAATAACACCACAAATAAAGACCTGCAATGGGACTGGGACTTTGAAATGTTGTCCATGTGCTTTGAGTAGTCACAGAATCATAGAACGGTTTGGGTTGGAAAGGACCTTAAAGATCATCAACTTCCAGCTGCCTGCCATAGGCAGGGACACCTCCCACCAGATCAGGTTGTGTAAAGCCCCATCTAACCTGGCCTTGAACACTTCCAGGGACGGGGCATCCACAGCTTCTCTGGACAACCTATGCCAGTGCCTCACCACCTTCTGAGTAAAGAACTTCTTTCTTTTATCTGATTTAAATCTCCCCTCTTTAAGTTTAAAGCCATTACCAATTGTCCTGTCAGTACACTTCCTGAGTCCCTCCCCAGCTTTTTTGTAGGCCTCCTTTTGGAAGGAGGACCTGGAAGGCCACCATAAGGTTTGCCCAGAGCCTTCCCTTCTCCAGGCTGAGCAACCCCAGCTCCCTCAGCCTGTCTTCATAGGAGAGATGCTCCAGCCCTTCCATCATCTTCATGGCCATCCTCTGGGCTCATTCTGATATGTCCATGTCCTTCTTGTGCTGGGGTCCCCAGAGCTGAACTCAACACTTCAGGGAGTGTTTCATGAGAGTGGAGGAGAGAGGGAGAATCACCTCCCTCAGCCTGCCGGTCATGCTTCCTTTGGTGAAGTGCAGGATATGGTTGGCTTTCTGGGCTGTAAGTGCACACACTGCTGTATCGTGTTGAGCTTTTCCTTAGACTGTCATGTTTCCACCTATCTGTTAGCCCACTCGTCTTATCCATACCTCTAATCTGGCTGCAAAGTCTACTGGTAGGCTGCGTCAAAAGCTTGCTAAATTTGAGGTAAATGTTCTTCCTTCCCCACATATACTGAATCAAACATTGCAGCATAGAGGGCAGTCAGGTTGGTCAGGTATTGCCTCTCAAGTTTTTAGAGATAAATTCCAGGAAAATGGGTGATGAAATCTTTCCATAGACATAGGTTAGGCTGGCTGTCATCAAGTTCACTGGGTCCTCCTCCTTGAAGAGGGATATGATATTTACATTTTGGTTGTCTTGCCATCAGGTACTTTGATGGCTGTGTCCTTGCAAAGAAGACACCAAAGAAACTGCCCTGTGTCACCGTGATATGAGCCTCAGCACCCTCAAATGCAACCCATCTTCTCACTTCAGACTTGTTTATGCACAGTTTGCTCAGATGTTTTTTAACTAAACCACCCTTTACTGTGGGTAGTACTTCAGTCCTCCAGGCACTACCATGAGGCTCAGGAACCCTGGTAAGCTTGAGAAGAAACCTTGGCAATAAAAGCAAGGCAAAGAAAGCACTGGATAGTATTTCAGCTTTTCGATGTCCTTTGTCATACCTATTCCACGTCTTTTGTTTCTTGGTCTCATGCCTCATTCACTACAGACCCACGCTTACCTTTGTCAGTTTTTGCTGCTAGTATACTTACAGAAGCTCTTTTTGTTCCCTGTCAACTCCAGCTTATATTCCATTTGTGCTCGTGGGTGATGTTTGCATATTCCTCTTGAGTATCCTGTCCCCTGTTCCACCTTATATACACTGTGTGACATTCTGTTTTCTCGTTTTCCTTCGAGGTGTTGCATTTACTGCCCTCATACTTGCAGAACGAGTTTATTGTTGAGCTTTCTGCATGCACATTTTTTCTCCAATGATTGCTGCCAAAATTTTGTCTGCTTTCAGCTGGAGAAATACCTGGCTTTAAGCAAATCATTCAGTAATCTGAAGTTTGTGCGTTTAAGTAGCTGAGTACTTTGTGTGTTCCATAATTTCAGTTCCTGCTATATCAAGTGGAAATGTGAAACTAGAAATGTGTTTTACCTGTTATGTTGTAAAAGTCTACAGCTAGAATGCAGTTCAAACCTTACAATAATTATTAGTTTATATAGAAGAGTGTAAAGTAAAATGAGATTAATCCTTTCTTTATTTGAGTGATTATTTCTCTCTAGCCTGTTCATAAAATGCACAAAGCCAATTGTTGATGTTAGTCTAATTGTTCGAACACTGTGTGGCATTCAAGTGTTTCAAGTGTGTATTTAAGCAGGTTTCCTTTTCTTTCTTTTTTGGATTTGAGACATCATATTAAAAGTAGGCAGCATGGAATACCTGGCCTAGAGGCAGCACTTTATACCTGTCTTAAAACTTACAACTTTTTTAAATCAGTCATTCTGTGATAAGTAAATTTAACAGTAGTTCAGAGAGTTATGAAAGTTGCCGTTAATGTCCTTGTTATAGTGGCTTTACTAGAAAAAATATATTTAATTTTATTTCATTGAAATAAATTTTTAAAATGTTGCATTGTTCATTAAGAATTATTTTATGGCTATAAAATCCAGAAAGCTTAATTACAGCAGTCTGTAGATGTAATAGATATGTGTTTAACACAGTTCAGGCCTCACTAACCAGTTTAATGAGCTGATCAAAATTCTCCCATAGTGTTATTGTGTTTGCAGCACTTATCATATACAATGATTTTGTATTTTTCATCTTGAATGGTGTATTAAAATAGAGTGCTTTTTTTTTTTTTCCCTCCCAGTGTCTTAAATTAGGCAGCTGTAGTGGCTTTTAAATGAGGAGTTTAACTGCATCCAAAGCCATTTAATCATATACTTCCTAAAAAGAGTTCTTTTCCTAACATTGTCTTATGAGATGATCACTTGTCTAAGGAGACAAATTGCTCTCTTCTTGTAAGACGATTCAGAAGGCACAGATACTAGCTTTCAAACGATTTTATATAATAGTTTACAAACACATAGGATGTTCAGTGACAGCTTCAGGCTTTAGGTGATGAAGTAAAATGAGTTTTAGACTCTGATGGTTTCATGTTGAACAAAGTGTAATTTTAGCTTTGATCTTCAGGGATGGAACTTAAGATGTGCATGATGACTCAGTTGTGGTTCAGAGTATGACGGTTTTAGTAACTCATTGTTGGATGGTGCTACATGTTGAGATGTCTGTAGTAATAAGTGAAACAACTTGCATCTTGTAGCTCCAGTTCAGGTAATTCATGTTTTAATTACAATCCTTACTCTTATAATTAGCCTAAATCAACAAATACAATTTATTTTTTCTATTTTTTTTAATTAAAAGCAACTGCGTTATGTTTTGAGGCATTTAAAATATATGTTATTTCCGTAATCTAGTTTGCATATGTGTTAGGCTAATTACTTGAAGCTATTTCTGATGATCTTTAGGTGGTAAAGCAACAAAACATAGTGACGGTGTAATTATTATAGCAAATTACATTTGACATGTAACAAGAAAAAAAGAACAACCCCAGTATGCTGTTGTCATTCCGTGGCTTCTGGTCGAACTTAAAATGCAATTATTCATGTTCCAGTCAAAAGCCTCTTTTACTAGATATTTTTGAACAATTGCAACTATTTCTTTTTGGCAAGTTAACTTTAGAGATGGAATAACAAAGAGACTGGTAGCCAGACTTCTGCTGTTCAGTTACTCTGTCAGTAACTTCTGAATTAGGAGGTAAATGAATATTAAAGCACTGACATCTACCTCTGTGAAATTCCTTTTGGTGTTCGGAATTCACAGTCCTGACACTACTGAAAACCTATCCATTTTTGATCCAGTTTAGTCTGTGAATTATAAGAAGAATTTTAGAAGTTGTGTTCAGAGGACAAAATGTACTGCAGCAGGCATTGTTATGACCACAAGAAAAACACTGGACAATTGAAGGATGCAAATAGTGTACAGCTTTCTAAAATATTCTCTCAGTTGCTGATTCTCTGTGGATGGTACCTTTATTTATGTAGCAGATGTATATATGCAGTATGGGTCTTATAACTCTTAGATGTATGTGCAGTATCCTGATGAATTTGATACTAGTGGTATTTAAAAGAAGTCATTGCAGTTAGTTTAAATAATAGAAATTATTGGAAGTTCTTAAATGGATTTGACACATTTTAATTAAAATTACCTAATTATATATAATGATAGCTTTATCCAAAGTGCATAAAAAAGTTAGAAAACTTGATTTCCTTAGTAGCACTAGTCTAAGGATTATTTCTTCACTGAAAGAATTTCAAAGTTGTGTGATTATGTGAAGAGCCATGGTGTTTCAAGATTAAAATTAGGATTTGAAGAATTATGTGTGGAATGGAAAAATTGCAGTAATTTATCAGAGAATTGGAAGCCAGTATTGAATCTGATGCATCAAGCTTTTGGACTTCGCAGCACAATGCAGTGTTCTGGAACCTCAAAGCTCCTGACTCACACATCAGCCCAAAACAGGCTCTTAGTTTTTCAGCAGGGAGCTTGAGAGTCCTGACTTAAGTTGTCTACAATGTGTTTTTAAAATTTGTAGCAGAGCCTGTAAGGTTTCTTAGCTCTGGAGCAGGGTATCTAGATGGATTGTGCACCTCAGCTAAGACAAGCCTAAAAATCATATTCCAAGGTTTTTGCAGAGCTTTGGATTTTGGAGGCCTTTTGGAGGCCTAAAAAGTCCCTTGTCCCTGTCGTCAAGATGCAACTTGAAAGAAGACTGGGAAGGCTCTTTGGAAAACCTACAAAACCTATGCAGACTTTATTCTGATAATATGGTAGACAGTGAAAAAATCTGGTGCATGGTTTATCTCAACTTTGGAAAACAAAGTATTTAAAGTTAATTTTCTTTCAGAATGTTTGTCCTGTTGCCTGTTATCTTAGGGCTTTATTATGTGATTCACTGTCTGTAGTGATGCACTGGAAAGCAGCAAATACTTATGCCAGTTCTAACATGTTTTGTCCATTTGATTTCATATACACAATGACGTGTTAACAAACCTGATTTCTTGTGAGGGAATGACAACCTTTGGCAAAATTTTGTTTTAGCCTGTTGTGTGAGTTAGGTTATTAAAGTTATACATACTCTTACGAACCAATGTTGGAAACATTCTGTCAGGTCACTCATCTTTTCTCAACATGCATATAGCTTGCAATCAGAAGAACGGGAAAAATAACTGCGGCTTTTTGTTGAGGTAACTTACGTACTTTTTCCCTTTTGCGTGTAGGTCACACTAAATCCTCCTGTATTCTCTGTTTGGACAGTGTACTTCACAGTTCTCCAGACTGTGTAAAAAGCCAGCTCATATTCTTTGGTCATCTGGAGTGCTCACTGAATTGTCAGCGTGGGCCCTTGTGTAAGTCAGGTATATTAAACTAGACTTAGAAAATGCAAGATAAACTTCATTTCCAAAATGAGAGAATTGGAAATACATTGTTCCAGAGACTATATGTGTTTCAAAATGCGTGTATTTCAACACATAAGAATTTTCAAAATGTTCTCTAATGAAGTGTCAACAGAAGCGAAAAGTTTGAAAAGAAGGTGTTTGACATATAGGAGGATATTGGAGGGTTTAGAAGCATGCAGATGGATGACATTTTATCATCCAACTGTATTACTACAGATTGTATTGAGTAGGAAAAAGCTTTTTTTATATAAATTGGTCTGAAAGATTTTTATTATCTACTGCTAACATGTGTCACTGCCCAAAGTTACTTCGAGCTTGCCCTTTTAAGTTTCCATTTCCATTCATTTTAATAATAAAATAACTGGAAAGTCCCCAGTGCTGACAAATTCAATGACACATACAGAATTTAAGCATGAAAGGTCATCTTAACCAATAGATACATGTTTTTAACATAAGTATGTGGCAAGATTGTACTAGTGGCTTGATATTTTTAAATATGACGTTAGTATGTGTTATTTTTGTCTTGAATCACACTACGAAGTTTTGGAGCGTAGCATTACATCTCAGCTTCAGAAATGAAAGTGAAAGGCTCAGATGGATACAATTATATGTATGTTAAAAAGGGGACATTTCTACATTAAAGGATTTTAAGGAAACTCTCTAAAGGAGTACTCTGCTTAGGAAAAAAGTTTGCCTATTACGGTCTGGATTTGTTGACATTTTCAGTATTCCAGTTGGAATGCTCTTATAATCCATTTGAGGACTTGTATATTGTTCGTGATCTACAAAGTTCTCATTTTGAACCAGCCTGTCAGTATTGTTTGAAGAAGACCAGTGGTGCTGTCAAGTGGGGGCATGATGAAAAGTTGGTTTTTACTGTTGCAATGTAAAGTTTCAATTCAGCAAATTGCTAAAGCAAGCAATTGTTTTGAATATACAGTATCAACCAGTTTCATTGAGATGTAGACCTATACATCTCATGTCATACACTGATGTATTTTGTGGATTCAGGGATTAATGGCCTTTCTACAAACACAGTGCTATGTTTCCTTGTGTAACGTTCACTAATGTACTTTAAACATAAGCCATTGCTTTTGTATGAATAACAACAAAAATGATAATTTCCTCTTGGCACAAAGAACTTCAGAAACCAAGAAAGAGCTCTATGCAAACATAGTTGTTAGTACTATGTTAAGGTTACTTAAATATGCATCTATGCATAGTGTGTCTGTGTATTACATATTTGTGGCAGCAGTGGTTGACTAACTTTGGAAATACAACCCCATAAAGCTAGAAAATGAAATAGATTTTCTAATGTTTAGATTGCACTGTTGTTTCAAAATATATCCCTGTAGGTGAAGTGATCTTCTGTTTCACTGTTAATGAATTCTGTAAATAAGTACTATTCACTGTAACTTTCTGTGTCTGAAAGGGCTTTGCTGACATAATGAAAATACTATATTTAATTGAAGTGTTTCACAGAACAGGTTGTGACACTCAGATTATAGTGGCAGCAACTTACATGATGAAGAGAAAATGCTGTGATTCCATTCTCCCCCTATAGAAAAGAAGGTGGGCTGTTGCAAGAAACGGTACTATGGGTAACAGTGTGATAGAGGACCACTATATAAGGAAGGAAATACAAGAGCAGGTTGAATGTACTTGGCCTTTCTGGATGCTTCAAGATATTCAGAGGAGGACGTGAGATTACTAGGGAAGTTTTGCACTTGCTTTCATTCTACTACAAATTTATGTCATTCAGGGAGTTCTGTCTCACTTTCTATTCTCCAGAATTTTCCATTTTGCAGTTTCTTATCCTAAAGGGGAATAGGCCTCTGCTAACTTTTTTGAACATATTTTTTTCCAATATATATTGAGAAAAATATTGGGGATTCTAAGTGCTGTCTAAGCACTTAGTAAATATGGAATAATCTATCATAAATCTGTGATCAATACAAATAAAACTCAGCAGTTTAATTTAAACGTCCCAGAACAAAGAAGCCATCTCATAGAGAAAGTGTTTTAAGAATTTGGGCAGTAAACCTAAAAGAAATCTTCAGGCAGGAGATGTTCAAAATGATATCTTGCCACATCACAACATGCAGCAAATAAGAAGCTAAAAAAAAAGCACAACACAAACCCACAGAATACAATTTAAAAAAAAAAAAAAAAGGAAACCGGAATGTAACGCTGACAAGAATTGTTAAGTTTCAGTGGAGCACTCTGCGTTAGTAAGCTCTCAGTTTGTTTCATCTAGATTTCATTGTTGTGGTTACATTGAAATAAGGTCTCTTTTATGCTGTCTGTCTTGAGATGCAAGATACAAGAGATGAGCATATTGTTTTACTGGTTATTGTTTAAAAAAGTAACCTAATTACTATCTATTTAGGAATAGAAACATTTGAGACCTGTTCTGAAGTTAGAGGGAAAACTGTATGATCATTTCCCACATAATATTTAATATAAACATTATGTTTCTTTTGTGTATTTTGGGTTTTAAATTAAAACATTTCAACTAGACTTTAGTTAAGTAAACATAATCTCAAGCAGAACCTGTAGTTTTTAGGGTAAACTTGCACTGTAGTTCATACAATGCAGTAATCAAGTGATGTAAGTGTAAAGATCTCTTCTAAACGTCGTCTTTTGACATAGTTAATATCAGATTTGTGCTTTGTTTTGTGTCTCTGTGGCTGTACAAACTAGCATGTGTAAGTTGATTTCAGAAACAAAATAGAGTCCAGGCAAGAGAATGGGCTGTTCAAAGTACCTCTGACAAACAGGTGCAGTGAAATTCAGCTGGAATGAGGCTTCCCTCAGCACAAATCATAGAATCATAGAATGGGTTGGGTTGGAAGGGAGCTTAAATATCAACCAGTTCCAACCACAGTGAAGTGTTTTACCACAGTGTAAGCTTTTTCGTGTTGTTTGAAGCTCTGGAATGGCTTTCATTCTAGTACAGATAAGGTTAACAGTTATATTGTGTGGATAATGTTGTGTATTACAGGATGTAGAATTTGACCTTATGCAAAAGCATATGGAACATGTTTTTTCCTGTGTTTTTGTGGCATCTGCATAATTTTCAGAGGTTTGATAACCCAGGTTGCTCAACTTCGCAAAAAGTGACTACTGACTAAGTGGGGCTAAACTGTGCATCAGTAGTTTTATCTGCCACCAGCTCTGTTGGGTTCTTTGGACATGACCAGACTAACTCCACTGTGCAAGCACACTGATTCTGGTTTGCTAGCTTTGCTGCACCTGTGCACACATAAACGTATGATAAATCTCACCAGCGTTGCCCTAGATTTCATCATTTAAAATCTCCCGGTACTATATGTAGCCTGGACTTCATTTAGTATGCCGCTTCAAAGTAGCTTAAGGGCTTCAGTGTGGTTTAATAGGAAAAGAATTCCTGCAGCAGGTCTTCTACAGTGAAGATATTTCATACCACCTACAGAATTGCTTGGTAACTGCTTTTTATTCTTAATGAAAGATGTGTGCTTAGACTTTTGTCCGTTTCTACCCCCTCAGTTCATATGAAGGTTATAACTGCATGGCATGTTTGTAACATCTATCGAATAATATTAAAGGAAAAAACCAACTATACTGAATTAGTCACCCTGTCTTCAACACTGACCTGAACACTTTTAAATACATGAAGTGGTATTCCTAAGCAGTGTTTGTTATTCAGGCTGTTATATATTTAGGCCTGGAAAGATGAAAATAACATTAAAAAACTTGTGGTGCTAAGTATTTCTATTAAGTAAACACTGGGGTTGAGTGCTGTGTGTATACACATACTTAAACATCTCTATATGTACATACATATGTATTTATATATGACTGTCTCCATTCAGTGCATAATGCCAGTGCATAGTGCTTGTGCAAGCTCTTGTTTTGCTGAGGCTTCCTGTGTGCTGAGGTGCACATTTTGTAAGCATTCCTTAGGCAGGAATCTGTAGATGGATTTATACAACTGACCAATTCCAGCCATTTGGGCTGAAATTTCCAATGCTAAGTAACCATCTCAAGATTGTTTTAGTGAGAATTTAAATGGAAATTTGGGCTAGTTTAAAACTATTTTTTTGTCTGGGGAGGTTGGAGGGCATTACAGAGGACCCTGTGTTTAAGGAGGTATCTTTTGGCACACGCAGTGTGACTAAGTGTTATCCTTGGGGAAATGACTCCTTTCACATGCTGTTAATATTTTTTTTCTGGAACTCCCTAACTATTATCTAGCTATAATTTTTTGTTTCTAGTCAGACATGAACAGTATTTTCCTTGTATTCAGAGGTTGAAGTTGGGCACTGGGGGAGAAATCTAAGGCCTGTTCCTGCTGCAGGGCCCACCGCAGCACAGTGCATGGGTGGCTGCAGAGCACCCCAGCACCTTGCTGAGGTTCAGGGTGGATTCAGAGCATGAGGAAGGAAGACACAGCTCAGGATCTGTTTAGTGAGACTATGGACACCTCCCTTTGTGAGGAAGCAGAACTGGAGAAGGAGTGGGGATTTGGGAGGAGTTGCATTAGCTTTTCGGGTTGAAAATGTTGATTGGTGATCCTGGAACTGAAAGGACAATGTGTGAAGGGACCTACTGCTAATGGAAAGAAAAGCAACAACAATAACAACAACAAAACATAACATGCTGAGGAGCCATAACGCTGGGGAAAGGAATGGGGCTGACCCCACAGGAGCGAGTGGGAAAAAGGACAGGGCACAGCTTGAGTGTGAAAATGGGCAGATGGTATATGAAGACTGATGTTTGGATGGTGACATATCAGAAGTGGCAGCACCCACTAAAACACAGCCCGTTCCAGAGCTGGGAACAGAGCCAGTGTTTTTTAAAGGTTTATCTATTTTGGAAGAGAGATGCAATTTTTAAATTTACTTATTTGTAGTATTACTTAAGCTAGGTTAATTCCTATGTGGACGTACGTAGTTCTAAGTTAAAATGAACTTAACTTGATTTGATTTGATTAATTTCAAAATTAAACTTTCTTACCTTAATATAAATTAGTCTAATGTTTGAGTGCTCCCATACAGATATCCTCCAAGCTGCATTACTTTTCTGTCATCAGAATACCCAGCTACGCATGTGCTGTGTGCTCTTCATGGTGTTCAGTGCTGCTGTAGGAATATGTTACTGTTATCTTTTAGCAGCAGAGACGGTGCAGACCAGTACTTTGCAGCTAAAGGCTGTATACCTATATGGCATTGGTACACTTGGCCTTTAAAAAAAAAAAAAAAAAAAGCAGGGAGCAACACCTAAGAGATTATACAGGCATACATTATAGGTATTTTGGAAGAAAGTATTGAAAATTGAAGCACTCAAAAATTGCTAGTGTTATATGCAGCCCTGCACAAAACTGCTTGATACAGCTTGCATAGTTTTAAGCCTGCTCCTTGTCTCTATGCATTACTCTGTAAATTCTTTCATTTCAGGCTTGTGTTTGCCAGTGCTGTTCACACTGAGGTTTTTTAAAAGACTGAAGATTGCCCAAATATATGTTGTGGATTGCAAATAACATGTTCCTCAGACATTACTACCAATGCTAAGCCAAATTTAACTCTTTATGCCAACACCAAGAAGTTAGAGGGACTCAAAGCCTTTTATTTTTTAAAAAATTATTATTATGAGGAAAACATGTTTTTCCACTAGTTATGTTATTACATACAGCTGAACTGTTCTGGCTGAATTAAAAAAATAAAAATAAAATGAACAGCCTAGTAAAAAGAACTGCTTGCTGGGCACTACTTGCAAAGGGAAGATCAATAATAAAATTTGAGAAATTACAGTCAATTAAAAATAACACTTTATATTGGGAAATTTTATGTGATACTAAAAAAGATACTACCAGCATTGCCTATAAATAGAAATATAAATGGATCATATTGCCAAGAGGCTATAAAGATTAATATTTAGACAGTTTTGAACTTTTTTAGCATTTAAGAAAAAATAGACCTATGTTAATCTGTTTACAGTATCTACAAAGGCAACTAAGTGGATGTGAAATGAAAACTCACTGCATAGGAAAGAAGAAGATTGTTAGAAGATGCACTAAAAAAAAAACAAAAATACAACAGCTTAATGCAGGGAACTCACAATATTCCCTGTTTGTTTTGGAATCCTGATCAACATAAAAAGATTACTTTGTACTTGAAGTATCTAAATTAGATGAGCAGTCTTTGTACTTGAAGTATCTAAATTAGATGAGCAGTCTGTTTTATCTGTTTGAACAGAGTGGTGTGAGTGGTCAGGATAACCTGATCTGGATGTCAGGAAGCATGAAAACAAGGAAGACTGTTAAAATGTAATCCCAACAATAACAGTAGGTACTATGGTAATGTGAATAAGATAGATACTATCATTTCTTGAAATTAAGAGATGGGTGAAATACAGTCAGAACTCCCCTTGGTATTCTCTTCAGACAGAAGCTTAGAAATATTTTATTAAATATTAATAACTACATGAAAGACCTTTGGTCTTATTTTCATTTTAATTAGCCAGGATGTATATGCCATTCACTTTGAAGCCAAATGCTACTCCTTTGTATTAACCTGCAGGGGGTACTAGAAAATTGAACCAAGTAGCATTTAGCTCTTTCTCCTCCTCCGATGAGATAATTAACATGTACTCCTTTGCAAACTCTCTTAGTCTTACCTGATCCCCATATAGAGGTTTCATACTGACTTCTAGAATTTGAGTGGTATGGTGTAAAATTGCTGCCTCAGCCCATTTCTTCTAAATTGTCAGAACTCAGGAAAGTTATTAACCTTCAACTTAAAACTGCTGAACCTACAATGGAAGCTTAATCTCATAACGAAATCAGATTGGAGGAGACAAAATGGACAATAATTTCAGGAGGGAAACAAAGTTATATATAGTATACTGAGCCCATTTTGTTTTGGGATGAAAGGTAAAGGCAAATGAAAAGCCTAATAACTTAATGATAGCTGGTATGGCTAAAAAGAATGGGAAGTTTTCTGACTAATAAATCTGAGGCTGGAATTAATAAGAAACAAATGAAAAATTAAAGAAATCAATTATATAAAGTCTGTGGGTTTCTAGACGCTTGGCTGACTGGTTCCCCAACCTGCCTACCTTTTGCATAGGTTCCCCACTCCACATCAAAAACCTAAGAATCACCTTAAATGGGACCTTGGAGCTTCTGACCTAGTGGCCAGAGATCCAGGGCCCTCTGGTAGGAGAACTTGAAGAACTACCAAGCTCCTAGACCACTGTTTTCCGTTGGCTGCTGGACTTGGACATCCACTTTGGCCAGAGCTTGGTGTACTGTAGCCAGCTGGTTGGGCAGCCTAGTGCTTCTCAAGTCTTAGCCTGGCATGTTTTGCTTGGTGAATCTACCACAAAGCTATAAGCTTTTGAGTCCTGCAGTATATGGGGTTGAACATTCCTCATGGCTAAGCTTCTGAGTCTGAAATGTCGAGTGGACGTAAATGAGCTATGCACGTTAAATGACAGGAAACAGAGCTGCTTTCAGAGGAAACCCACCTATGTTCCACTGAATGAAAACAAGGGCGTTTATACCGAACACTTCACTTACTGATGAATTCACATTTTCCAATGATTATAAGAAAAACTATAACCAGTTTGACTGTCACTATAATGTCCCATGACTGAAATTGTCTGCTCTGTACGTAAGCGTTATGAAACATGATAAATTACATCATCACGTTTTTTTTTCATGGATACCCTCCTCCTCATGATAGATGGTTCTTTAATAAGCTGCTATTTAATATTTTGTATATTTTGTTTCCCACTGTGTAGAATAAACACAATTCCCCATTTACTGTACATCCTTCAACCTTATTCTGGGAACATGACTGTTCATTTTTCCCTTTTTGTGTACAGGTAAGTTAAGATGATAATACTTCATCTTGCAAGAACGTTACAAAACAAAACAAAGCATCACTAGTAACTATGAAAAGACACCCATGCTGTGGAGATGTTAAGTTTATTTGTCCAAAACTCCTGTGAAGTGAAGGACTATAAATAGTCTTGTTCTGTCAACAAGGTAAAAATCCAACTAACAACATCTTCCTTCACCTCCTGATCATGGTTTATCTTTACAGAAAATGTTAAATAGTTAACAAAAATATTATTATCTATATTTTTATAAATAATATTTTTAAGTTTATAAACAAAATCTGATTGTTGGATGAAACAAGACACTGAGATACTTTTCCTGTGTAGTTAGTAAATCATAATGTGAAGTTGGGTTTGTAAATATTGGGAATTTTGTACCTGCTGTAGCACAATATGCCAGGTTCTATGCTTCTGCTGGTAGAAAGGCCAGTTTAGCCTGTTACATAGTGATTGCCAGACTTAGACTAGTAATGACTACAGAAGTTACAAAGCACTTTGTGATATATCTCACTTTCCTTGTTCTCAGATATTCGTGTAATGTCTTAGAGCTAAATGAAAATTTTAAACCTATTTCTTACTGCTAGAACAATTGGTTTGAATTTGAAAATGTTACTGTTTGATCAAAAGAAATATTGGTCTTTGCGCGTGGGGAGCTCTAAGTAAAATCATTAGCTATTACTGAGGGAGAGGAAACAAGTAGAAGGAATGCTTTTATTAGCATATTCAATCTTTTGCTTTCTTGCATGTCAATAAATAAATAAAAGCAGCAAAAAAAACATTCTGTTATTAATATCACAAGTGGACACTTTCTGTGTTTAGCAGCATTATTATTCAAGAGTTGTGTGGCACAGAAGATGAAAAATATTAGATTTATGTTTTGTTTCTACTAAATAATTTACTTTAGTATCCTTTTATTAGTATTACTCTCTGCTCCATAACATTATCTAAGTCAAATGTATTAAAATCAATTTTTTTTCCTATTCTTAAATAGATCATTTTTGTACAGAGGAAGGGTTAAGAGGAAGAGCAAACCATGTGTCGTATTGCAAATGGGTTGAGCACTTCCAGAGAGCAAATATTCTCCATCTCGAACCTAATGAAATATTTAAAGTTGTGTTATTGAGTGTCTAGAGTAGCTGAATGGGAGTTGGGGGTTGAACTTAAAAAGAGAAAGACCACTATTCATAACGATCAAATCTCTGCTGCAAAGCTAGCATCAGCATTAGGTGTCATTAAATCAAATGGTAACCATCAAGCAGTATGGAAATCAAAAGGGACATAAGCCTTGAGCTAAATCCATTAGTTCTGCAGACCTTTGGTGATTTTGATAAGAGGGAGGACTGATTGCCATCGAAGTAAGCTTGGTCCAGATATGAGTTATAAAAAACAAGTTATGAAATAGAGTTTTATGGGTGTCATTCTTTAAATAGATTGGTAATATCCACAATTACAAAGCAGTAAACTAAATATCTTGTGGAGGGGAGAATCACTCCTCAGTAAACTGCAATTTAAGTAACGAGTTGGAATACACTTCAATAATAATCGAGGAAGAAACACTTAACACAACTGCTCACACAGTTCTATGTAATGAAAATTCATGCACCTGTGGGTGCCATTATAAAGGGTGGGGTGAAAAAAATAATAAGTGAACATTTAAAAAAGATATAAAAGTATAAATAAAACAATTGATTATGCTATAAAGCGATTTCTTCTAGAGGTTTAGTAACTGAATTTAAAATACTTGTAAAAAACAGTCATGGATCATTTACACTGTAATATATGAAAGAAAATCTTTAGTATTTAAGTATATTATGTGGTTCTCATCGTTGAACTTTAGTGATGGTTTTCTCAGCAAACACTTCTAGCCCAACTGCTGAACCCTCAGAAAGTGTGGGGTAAAGGATGAATGAAATATAATGTCAGTTCTCTGAAATTACAACACAGCTTACTAATTCACTCTGAAAATGTGGCCCCGTTTTCAGGTGTCACGTTGTTGAAAACTTTGAAGTGAGTAGAGGCTATGTTTTATGCCAAGATAATACAAAATAAAGACAAAATCAATTCTATTTATGATCAACGTTACATTTGAAGCAAAGGAAAAATGTACCACTCATATAGATATGAATAGTGTAAGTCAGTTTTTAGTTAAATAGTTTACTTATTTTGAGATCCATCATCAGTGAGTAATAATATAGAGTTCAATTATTTTCATTTCATATTCAATTATGACTATATTATGTTAGACGGCAAATTAGCTTCCAAATTAATAGTTAATTCACTGTATGTCTGGTGTTTTTCAGCAATTTTCAGAAGATTCAATGAATGAAATGGTAATTGTGTAGTCTGTCTTAAAAGAACAGCTGCACAAGTTAGTTCACCACAAATAAAGTTGGATAAAATGATTTATGAAGTACTGTTTCCTTAATTATTTCACAGCCTCTCTGGCACTGGAGACTTATCTAAGCCAACTATTACAAATCTCTGAATTTCAGAAATACTAGATTCCTGTCCCTCCTCTACCTCTGTTCTTCATCAGGTATGCTCAGGTTATGACCAAGAGCGGTTTTTTCTCCCTTGATCTCAGACACAGAGGAAAAAAAGAAGTTGTAGGAAAAAATTGTCTCAAAAGGTACTAATCTTTTGCAGCTTTGTATTAATGTTTTTTATAGTTTAATGTAATTTGAGATCTAAGAAACCAGTATTAATCGGTGACTGAGTTAATCTGAGTTTTCTCATGACTTACTCTGTGGAAGTTTTGTGAAAATAGGAACAGGGGATGCAATGTATTTGGCATAGATACGAATGCTTTTAGCAAAGAAACATAGAATTCAGTCTTTCAGAGGCTTAGTTTGGTGTCATTTTTTAACATTTTGCGTCTGAGTGTCAAGAAATATGAATGACTGTACTGAAAATTAAATTATCCTAACTAAAAGAGGATCAAAGAAGATAGTTTAATTTTGACCTTTTAGCTTAATATACTAATATAATTAATACATGCCAGAAGGATAGCCATTAGTTAGTTTATTATATATGGAGTGTAATTCTCCTTTTAGCTTTGGACTATGCAATCCTCATAATAAACTTCTGGGGGTTGTTTTTTTTTTCCAGGTGTTTCTAGAAAAGAGTCAAGCTAGGGGAAGTCCTCATTTGCCTCTTGTCTCAGAAATGTAGTGATGATCTTGCCACAAAAAGAAGAAATTCAAGAGCTTTGCAAAGGGTCACTGGAAAACTCCACTTCCAATTATAATCATCTGTTCCAGCTCCTTGCAACTTAGGCTTGTTACATATATTCAGTTTCTCAGGGTTTTTACTTTAGAAGAGTTCTTTCCCTCTCAAACCGTGTCTTCGGTTATGTTGCCTTGAGCATCAGCCTATCTGTATTTTAGACTAGCAAAATGTTTATTCTCTGGGGAGCAAGTGGTTGTCTCTTTCCCATCCAGCATGCTTGCGTGAAAACACCATTGCTCTCATAATTAGGAGGAAGAGGAGGAAATGATAAAAAACAATATTGTGAGGAATCATGGCAGTGTTTAGTCTAATAAGCAGGGAGAGGTTGTCTGTGGGATTTGAACCTACCAGCTTGAGATCACAGGTGTGCACCTAGACCTCTGACCTGTTTGAACCAGTAAGGAGTGGATCTACATACCAAAGGGGCTATAAATTACTGACACAAAACAAATAAAAGAGCTGCTTCTCAAGGATATTCCAAATGTACGGTGAAAGTAGCATATAAGATTACCATCAAAGTCATGCGCTTGTTTTCATTGATTTTCTTTAATTTTTGACATTGCAAACAACAGGGAGATTTGTTTTCCATGAAGTCTCACTGTTATGAAATAGTATGTAGCTTGAGTACAAGCAGCAGACTGGAGAAGAAGGGCAAATTTTTTCTTAGTCAGACATTTTTAGGTGTAGGCAGGACTATTAAAATAATTGAAGGTTCAGTTCGGTGGCTGAACTAAATTATCAATCAAAATCAAGTCATATAAGCAAAATGTTTTGTTTCAGGTTAAACGTAATATTTTTTTTCACCAGAAATGATATTTTAGGCTCTTAAAAAAGCAAACTAACAAAGCAAACAAGGAGATGGAGATACATGAACAAGAAACCAGACAAGAGAGACTGAGAGAACAGTACAGATTTGTCTCAAATCATATTTAGGTTTTATAAGATCAAGAGTATAAGAGCCATGCTAACAAGTAGCAAGCTTATCCAACTTTTGGTATTTGATCAGATGTCTCCACAGAACACTTACTTTGCTGTGTGGCCTTAAGTTACGCATTCATGGGAAGATGTATGCCTGCTTAGTTAGAATTAACAATGGAGATATGATAAAGGCTTTCAATTTCTGAGCTCCGTTTCAGTGGTCCACTTAAAAGAATAAATGCTTCAATGAAGGCTGGCTGGGAAACGAGCCTCTCAGAGTTTCACCAGTTCTAAGGGTGAAATACATCTCAGGCTTAGAAAGAAAGGGGAGATAGGGATGTTTTTTAAAAATACCACTTTTTCTGAGCAAGAAGGAGACTGAGCAAAGAAGGTGATATGGGTTTATGCTTGTTCATCAAATTCCAAGCCTTGCAGGCAAATTGAATCTACAAGGGCTTTCATTCAGCATATTCTCTTTTTCTAAAGATTCCATGATTCTCTGTGGATTTCAAGGGCAAATTGTCCATTATTAAAGGAATTCTATTTTTGAGTTCCTTGTTGTGCCTTGTTTTCTCTAAAGGGCTTACACAGAAAGAGAGCTTTTGAAGTCTCTTTTGAAGTGTCCAGGCTCCAATAAAATGTTACAAAATTGCTAGGGATTTGGGAGAGCTCTATCGTTGAGCAGGTGGATTGTTGCTAAAGAAGGGTCAAAGGATCTCCATGTAAAAGTACCTTTGAGATATCCGTACCTAGGAGCAGCAACCAGGCTGTAGCTGCACCTAGAAGCAGAAAGGATTCAGCACCGAGGTCTGCTCACAGCAGAAAGGTCCTATCTGATGTAAACAGCTAGTGAGAGGTAGGTGAGTGATGTTACCCATCTTGTTTATCCTTAGCGTTTGAAGTAAAAAGTCTTAATGACTTACGCTAATTAAAGATACTTTTTCTTTAACAAGTGGAGTGTTCCCAGCTGCTATCCTAGGTCACTGTGCTGATACAAATTCATTTATTCATTACATCCTGCATATGTAGCCCCAAATGTCTCTTTTCCTGTAATTTGAAAGTGGGATGTAAGGAAAGTAAAACTCATATCTAATTTCTTTCATCCTCAAAACTGTAAAGGTCCATGAATTCCATCTCATCTGTGTGTGATTAGGTGGCAGAAGAATATAATTAGCACTAGCTTCTCCATATATAGGGAAAGAATTACCATTGCATACAGCCCTCTTGCATTGCATCCTGTGTGCGGTGAATTCTTTTCTGTATCACTTGTGTCACAGCAGCAGGTGAGAGGAATATGAAAGAGCCTTTCTTAATGTAATCCCTCTCATTAGTGTTTTAACAGTCAGATGGCTACAGTCTGGGAATAATCACTTATTTCAGCTCTTTCTTTGTTAATTTCCTGTCAGTTATTGGCTTTTTTTTTTTTCCTTTTTTTTTTTAATTACAACTTGACTAGAAGGTGTTGGAAGAGTTACCTATTTCTATTGAGGAAAAACATCGGAATAATCCCAAACAATGCAATGTTAAAATATCCAGTTTACACTGTTTACACTTACTGGGGTGGATCCACCTGTTGCATGGTAACTGTCATTTAATGTTATTATATATCTTTACAGAAAATTATTTCCAAATTAAAATGATTTTTTCATGAATTTGGACTGCGAGATTTTTAAAAACTCTCTTTTGTAAAATGTTAACAATGTGAATTAAACAAAATAGTATTTATCAGTAAGAAAAGGCACTTTTAAATGTAATACCAGTCGTCTATCCTTTTAATGTATTTTTCCTCAAAACAATATGCTAGTCCTGTCTACACTCTCTCAGTTCATCCTGAACAGCAATGGATGGGGCCAAGTGTCAGTCAAAAATAGTAAGGAGATGTGATTTCCTGATAGAGACATGAACAAATAAGCAATTTGAATTTTCTTCCAGTTGATTTCATTTATGTTTCATTTTTAACCTTCAGCCTTTGAATACCTGGTCTTCTATATAGTCTTGAGGATATCTGCTGTTCTCAGTATATAAGTAGAGGCTGAATTGTATTTGTATAGTTAATAACTCAGTTCTCTGAAGAGCCAGTAAAGGATGTTCTTGGCTTTCGAAAAGTAGCATCTATCCCAGCCTGTGTCAGAGGATTCTAACCTCATATGTTCAGATCTCTCAAACAGCAATTTTTCAGGTGTCAGCTCACTGATTTTAGTGTTTCAATGGCCAGTTTGACACAAGTTACAGTATTTTGGAGACATTGAGCATGAAAACATGAAGCTGAAATCTGAAATCACTAAGAATGTTTGGTGAAAAAAAAAAAGTCTTTTATAGTCTCAAGCTAGGCATGTGAATATTCAAGTGCTCAGAAGTAGCAAAGGGAGAATATCCTATAACATACTCTGAATGCATTCTTATATTTTATGATGGATTTATTTTAATTTTTAATTCCTAATGGAAGTTGTAATTATTCTTAGAGATAGAATCATTGGATGGTTTGAGTTGGAAGGGACCTTACAGATCATCTAGTTCAAACCCCAGCAGACACCTCCCACTAGACCAGGTTCCACAAACGTCCACTCAACCTGGCCTTGAACACTTCATGAGCTTTACATGGTTCTCCTCTCTCAAGTTTGCCAACGTCCCTCTGGATGGACCAGAGTATAGAGTGTATCAGCTGCACCGTTCGTCTTGGTGTCATCCGCAAACTTGCTGAGAGTGTGCTCAATCCCACTGTCCCTGTCACCAACAAAGACATTGAACAGTTCTGATCCCAGTACAGACCCCTGATGGACATAGCTCATCACTGGTCTCTACCTGGACCATGAGCCATTGAATCCAACTCACTGGATGTAAGCATCGATAATTCCATATCCGCTGAGTAGTCTATCCATCAAGTCCATGCCTCACCAGTTTAGAGATAAGGATGTTGTTCGGGACTGTATCGGGGCTGTGTATAAATCCAGGTAGATGACATCAGTTTCTCTTCCCTTGTTCACCACTGCTGTCAGTCTGTCACTTGGGATTAGACAGCTGAACCAGGAGGTGCTGTGTCCTACTACAATCTTGGCTTTGGAGTTTTCCCTGGACTCCCGTTCTAAGTTGGCACTGATTATTTTTTCCTTAGGACTGCTCAAGCCAGCGATTTTGAGAGATGAATAATAATTTCAGAGATAAATTGTGAATAAAATAAGAATTAAGAATAAAATTCTTAAATAAAAGCCATTTCTTTGGAATTGTTGAAAGCAGGTGTAATATTAGTCAGGATAGGAGAAGGTGTAGGGTTAGGAATAGGAGTTGGGTGTAGGGGGTTAGTAGTGCAGTGTATTACTTTGCTATGTGGAAGGATAAAATGGTAGATTTCTATATGAAGAGCATTGAAGTAAGGAAAACATTCAAGTAACTCACCCATAAGTAGCGGAGATTTCAGTTGTAATAGTCTGGTTTTGCTTTGCTTACTGTTTTTTTTTTATATTATTATTTCACTTGTGGCTACTAAATGCTAAAGCAAGGAAGTGTCCCAAACTGGGACTGTGATCTCATTCTAAGTGTAAATAAGAATAGAATACCACTGTGGTAACCCATTTTTCTGTAATTTGCTTAAGTACTTATGATAGATTTTCTCATGTCATTTTTTTTTTATGTCATTATTCTTGAGTCAAATTTTAGCTGCTACAATCAATCCAAAACCGTAAGAGTGTGGACTACAAAATTATTTATTTCAAATGCAACTTTAAAAAAAGTTTTTGCCTAATATTACTCATAAAGTCCACATGATTTGTTAAGTATGATCCTATGAAACAGCACTGCTCTAAACCTCCTACCTGTTGTTACAGCTGAGTAATGACTTCATAAACGTGTGGGTGTAATTTTGAAACTGGAAAATGCCTTCTCCTGGGCCACTAATTTCTATCTGCAGCAAGATGAGTTATGTTATAATGTGTATGTACTTTTTAATTTTGCGTAAGTGCACTTTCTGTCATTGCATCTCAAAGGACAGTAAGAACAAGTTTCTATCTGGAGTAAAAGAAAGGCGCATGGTCTTACTGAGTGTGTGCTCATTTCTATTGCATTTGTTTATGTTAAAGTAAAATTTAATAACTAGACTAATGGCCTTATGCATTTCTCTTTTCTTCCTTAAATAATTCAAGTGAAAACGATAAAGCAGATTGTCAGTGTGTGCGTTGCTAAAGCCATGAGTCCTGGGAGTCCATGTGGAATAATGCAGATCTGTGCTTGCCAAGCGGTGTTTGGTCTGACAGTGGAGTCTATGCACGGCTGAAGGTCTGGATGTGTAGCAGGATGTCCAACAGTTGTGAGGGAAGTGTGCAGTAAATACCTCACACTAGATGCAGAATCTCTTCTGAAGTGGAGTTCGTTTTATAAAAATAAGGTTCCAGATTCATTCTTTGATCCATTCATTTCACATATGCAACTGTCTGCTGGGATACCAATTTTTAATCTTTCCCAATCTACAAGAGGATTACTTTGAAAATAAATCATGTTTTCTAAATTACCCAACGATTTCATCTTACTGTACAAAAGCTGTGATCATTAAACTGCTAGTGAATTCTGAGAGTATATTTATACTTTCTCTCATGAATTGTAAGTGTTCTTACATCTTCAAGCCAAGTACTATGTTCTACTGACTCAAGCTGCCACCTTCAAGTCACCCACGCATGCAGTTTTGATATATTCTAGGCATTTTTCAGATAGGTTTTTAAATAAACCAAACTACAGACGTAAATGAATAAAATAGACTGTGAAAATCAAGAACTGATTTGCAAGTTCGGTTGGCAGCTTTGGAGCTGAGGTTTGCAGCTGCCATGCTGCTGTAGGTAGCAGGTCATCCTTCACCTCCAGTCTCAGGTGCAGTTGTGACTTAGATTGCTGCTGAGCTTTTTTTGGCTTGACTGGCAAAATAAATTCCCACTGGCCCTTGTGGCAGCCTCCTACTAAATCCCTTTTGGCTACAGCTTCTGTCCTCAGTCATCACAGACCCCAACACAACTCCCAAGTCAATCTCAGGCCACTGTCTTGGGCACACTTCATCCAGGTCCCCACTCTTTTTCTGAACAACTACTTACATGGCCAGACAGGAGAGAGGCCTCGCCTACTGCCTGCTTTTTGTCAATTCAGTGCTTTTTTGTTGTCACGGAGATAACATTTTGTTTCTTTTTATCTCCATGCGGTTTTCACTCTGTCCTACATCTTTGTTGATGTCCTTCCTGGTCTGAGCTGTTTTCAGTTGTTATTTACTTAGTTTGTGCCAGTTACAGGCTCTTCATGTTTTCTTTTATGAAAGGATTTGGGATGTCTGATCCCATAAGGATTTATTCCCGGATTTAAGTGAGCTGAAACTCTTGTGTCTTTGCAGGATCAAGGCCTGATCTGGTAAATAAGCTGTTGGAAAATTGGTGTTAAAGATTGTTTTGATAGCTTTCAGAATGTTTGTGTTTTGAAAATTGCTTTATTTGGCAATGGATGTCAGGTATTTTAAAACATTTGTTAGACATACTTTTTACATACAAGATACATGACTGGAAAGTATTACATTAAAATGGTCTTTTTAGCCGTGTTTATGGGCTCTATACTTATTGTCAAGGATTGGATGATATTAACAGCAGGCTTCTACATTCCCATATTCCATTCTTCTTCCATATCTTTCAATGGAAAGGAAAAAAGTCTACTCCTCACAGCTTTCTGTGAAAGAACCACAATGATGCCTACAAGATGTTTTTGGCTGAATTATGTAATTAGAAAGTTTGTGGCTGATGGACTTTGATTTCACCATTGATTATTAATAAAACACTAGAAATGTACAGTAGTTAAAAAGAGAAAGCTAGATACTGGTCCAGTTAAATCAATCCAATGCAAATCAAACAAAGTTTGTGGTGAAAAGAATAGGATAGAAAGAATCATTTTACTTGACTTAATAAACAAGAATATTACTAAATTGAAGTTTGGATTTTTTTTTTTTGTCAGAACAGGATTTCATCCAATATATTTTGACAGAGCCTTGAGCTATGAGAAACTACTGATTGTAGATCTTCTCTGCCAGAATGATGAATCTATTTCCAGTAAGCTAGTTGCTTCATCTTGTTGGATATACACTTGGGAATTTATCACGTAATTCCCTTAATCCAAACCAGTTGTGTACATATTTTGTAATTGGTGAATTACTGTCAGTAAATAAATACTCATACAAAATCAACTGGTTGTTAAGAAAAAATAAGGCATGCAAAAAATACATTTAACAATATTCATACCATACTTAAGAGTCTTGTATTCAATGTGTCTTTTCACACAAACTGGAGTGTCATCTAAAACTGGTGTTTACAGTTATTACAACGTTGAATATATACTACCTTAGATAAGAATGCATTTACATTGCAACTGTATGTCAAATACGCTTTTTAACACACTGCGTAATACCAGATCACTGGTCCTTGAAATAAGATGTCCTTAAGTTTGTGAAAAAGAAACAGCTATTCTTCCATCAAATATTGCTCTACATTTAGATGAAATGCCTTGGTAAAGTAATGTCTTTGAAGACTGGGTGTTACTTCCTTTAGCTCTGATTGTAGTTGGCAAGCATTATATGTTCTTTGTGTGTTACCAAAACAAAACATCCATCTGCAGCATACTCTGTATTTTCTTCATAAATGGACATAACTTATGTGTATTTTGGTGCGTTGTTTGTAATTGATTGTCTTACTGCTTTTGTGTACGCATATATCTTATTGCTACTACTGAATATGTATGATTGATGCATTGAACTGTTGGCTTATATTCTGTGAATATTAATCAAAGAACGTGCTCCTCTCCTTAATGGCTTTGCTGTGTGGGAGGCAGCCAAACAACATAGACTATAGTCTGTTGTTCTTTTTTTTTTTTTCTTCTTTTTGCTCTTTAATCATTATTGTGTAAGACACTGGCAAGAACACTTTTTTTTTTTTTCATCTATAAACACTATTTCATGCTTAAACATATCCATTGCTTGGTCAAAGTTATGAAATATTATTGCACAATTAAATTTTGTTTTCAACATTTCCTGGTAGAAGCAGTAATAGAAGAAATAAAGTAGTAAAGGAAGGAGAGATATTTAAGCAGAAAAAAATATGAGGCATAGTGAACACAGATGGAGCAGAAGATATGGAATAAGTAGATTCAGTTTCTTATAGTTTCAGGTCTTATGATTTGGACACATAGTTTTCTTTAATCAAAAGCCAAACTCGATACATTTCCGGATTTTATTACTATGGTGCAAGGGATAATTTATGAAAAAACTGTTCTTAAAGAGAGAGTAGACATCTGCAGTGTTCTGATGTACACGTAAATGTGTATGAGGATAGACATTGATTAGGGTATGACAGCTTCTTTGGGTGAGAAATGAAAAGACATGTTCAGTATGAAAAAAATGCCAGTAAATGTTTCTGTGTGGAAGCGGTGGTACAGCTTGGTATCATAAGCAGCAAGCTTCTTGAAAACACATCTCATATTTTTATGGCATGTAGGTGGGATTTAAATGTTTATAGCTAGAGTTTAAGTCATTCTCTGTGAATCTCACCAGTTAGGCAGCCAAGACTAATAGGCTTCAGGGTTTGTAGTATTTTAAAAAGGAGGTTGTTTGGGTGTTTTTTTTTTGTTTGTTTGTTTGTTTTGTTTTGTTTTTTCTTTCCCCTGTCATAAAAATATTCTGGAATGGGGCCTTTCTTTAAATTCTGATTTTTCAGTTCTTCTGGTGGGTGCTGTTAGCAAAATTTTCCTGCTAGCACTATCACCTGCTTAGCTGAACTAGCAGAACTTCCAAACATGAGTTCATTTTTCTGTTGCCTGTCATCCTTGTCCATGATGATGATCTTAACTAGTCATACCAGAATGGTAGGTCTGTAGAAAGTTCACAGTATTTGGTGTTTGTATTTGCTAATGTTACTGTTCTGCAAATTTTATAACTATTTTGAGTGTAACAATTTTTATTATTATTATTTTTTAATTCCTTCAATTTCAGCCTGGAAAAGATAGGTCAGTTTTTTGTTATATATCATGATTTTGTAATATTCTAGAAGACATAAGACAGAAATCCCCTAAACCTCCTTCATTTTTGTATGATGTAATGTGTTCAAAGGGAGGTCTGTTTTTATGGAAAGGAATACAGTAGTACTGAAGCTTGTGATTCATAAGAAATAATAATTTCTGAAAGCTGAATCATGGAATCACAATAAGGTTTTGTTTATGTCCAGTCAGATCATATCTCAGAAACATATTTAAAGTATTTTCAGGAAGCATCAGTAAGAGAATTGAATGGTTTCAAAAAAGTACTGGCTTAGTCTACAATTACCTAGTGGAAATTAAAGTTTTATATTAGTTGAACACGCATTTGTCCAGTGTTTTACCAGCTGTTCTTGAACATCTGTAAATATTTCTCTTGCATATATACATACATTTGTAATTTAATATATTAACATGCTCTTGCAGAAATAGCTCTATTTGGAAAGAAATTTTTACTTTCAGACTGCCTGTCTCAATGGAATATTTGTTTCAGATCCATGTCAAAACAGTACCTTGTATAGTTTCAAAATACCTTCTCCTGGATGAAGGCCATTTCTACTCTTCTTAGTTCATACAAATATCTGCTTCTGTGGTTTCAATCTATGTCTTCAGTTCTGATAACAGTTATACTCACATTATCATTGTCTATCAATTTTAGAAAGCTAATTCTTCGTAACCAAGCAATCTATCTTCACACGTCTGGTTAATGTAGTTACTACTTTTTGACCTTCTCAAAATCTACCAAAATTTTTTAACATAGTAAGAGAAGGTAAGTAATGTTAGGTGCCTTTTTCCACTGGCCTGCATCCATCATTGCTCTTTTCTAATTTTTGTAATCAGGCTTTAGATTTCAACAGTAAGACAAAAGTAAGGAGAGACAAGGCCATGACTTTTTAAAGACCTTGTCTTTAGTTC
Source organism: Anser anser (assembly GCF_964211835.1). Lineage (NCBI taxonomy): Eukaryota > Metazoa > Chordata > Aves > Anseriformes > Anatidae > Anser > Anser anser. The sequence continues at coordinate 39,011,628 of NC_139723.1, forward strand.
ATGTTAGGTAGAAATTCTTCCTGTCCCTAATACATGCAAAGTTTAGCATTGGCTACAGTCTTGTTCTGTTTCTTGGAGTATATATTTTTCTTGAGTGTAGTTCTTCAAAAATGTTCATAAGATGGTAATATAATGTAAATATACAGATTGTTTAAAAGAAGCAAAATGCTTGGATATGGTCAGCATTTGGCTGATTTTGAGTAAGATAACCTGCTTGCAGTCAAACAGAATTTCTATTACTATTAGCTCTTTCCAGCTATTTTCACGTCTTTCTAAGAAACAGAACAATTGATTTGATTTTAGATTTAGTTTCAAAACTGAAAAAGGCACTTTGGAGTGTCTTTGTATGATAATGTAATTTCCATATCTTCATAGAAATATTTATGGAATTGAAAATATTTGAACTGAATAAGGCATCTACATTTGTGGGATAAAGGGATGTGAAACTAATACTTGCATTTTCTCTTTTTCCAAATTTTAGGGGGGACACAGAGATTACCCCGCACAATTGGAGTATCTTTGGCTAAAGAACTAATCTTCTCTGCACGCATTGTAGATGGTGAGGAAGCAAAATCGATAGGATTGATTAGCCATGTGGTAGAACAGAATGAAGCAGGGGATGCCGCATACAGAAGAGCACTAGCTCTGGCAAGAGAATTTTTACCTCAGGTATAACTAATTATTTTGCATTCAGTTGTTACCAAATATTAAGTCTGAAAAAGATTCAGCTGTATTCCGGTTATAACTGCCATGAAGTTATGTATTTACAAGTCATGGTAGTTATGTGGAGAGCAATGAAAAATTTTTCTCATGGTTCAAGTGGTGTTATTTGGTAAATAGTTCCCAGTAAAGCAAATAAGCTTTGTCAATCCATGTATCATCATGCTGTGGTCTGTGTTTGCATTGTGTATTTTGGTTTTCACATGTTAAACAGTAAAAAATGGTGTAAGGGTTGTTTTTTTGTTTGTTTGTTTTTTCTTTTTTTTTTAGTAAACCAGTTGTCTCAGTAGGTTATTCTGTCGCTGTTGAACACTTCGAAAGAGATACAAAAAAGTCCTTATGAAAGTGAATGTGTTTCAGCATAGCTCTTGTTTTGAAAAAACAAAGCTAAATGTAATATCAGTATTAAAGCAAAACCCATTTACTACTGGAAAGTGATCCCTTTGCTTTCTATCCTTTGTGTATAAGTTAGATGAAAGAATCATGCTCTTGTATAATTTATTCAACATGACATCTTATCTCCATCTTTTACTAAAAGACTTGAAATGGGATTTGCTGAATTTCTGTGCTTTAGAACCTAAACAATTTAGTAAGAAATTTAATTATGACCCTTAGAGGAGTCTTTGTGTTAGCTGATTGCTACCTGTTCCCTTACTGGCATAGAGTGCAGGCTGTTTGTTCAGAGAAGAAATGTGCGTTTGGAGATCATCAAACTTGTTTTTTAACTGAAGTGTCCCAGGTAGCAAATTCATAGGTGGTAGCATTAAAGAAAATGAGTAAACCACTGTATCAGATCACAAGTTTAGCAGCAAAATCTTTGCATTCAAAATAGGAAATGGATTAAATAAGATGCTTAAAATGACTGTTTGTGTTTTGAAAACCCTCATAGAAAGACAAACATGAAAAATATACTAAAGCTTTTAGCATACAGTGGTTCTGGAAGGCCGATTTGTAGTTAGAGCTTTGCACTGGAACCAGTTCAGAAGCATATGGAAAGCTCTGAGGTCCTGTCAACTCATGCAAGTGCAATGCCATGTCACCACCGAAGGGACTGCATTTGGATTTTCCCAAAGCAGTAGGCCACTTCTTTAAAGCAGTCTCTTACCGTTCGGAAGCTGATGCCAATGACAGGCATAGGACTGAGATGATTCCCAAAGATGCCTCCTTGTGGAGGACCAAGGTGGAACTCCTTCTGTTTGCTACTGAACTCAGTGGCTCATGGAGAAGTGTCATCACCTGACCACTGCAGGCTTTGCAGTAGCACATTTTAGGTTTGAAGCTGTATTGATCCATTTGAATTTGGTTTCATATCTTTTTATGTATCTCCATTGTGTGATAATAGGGACATAATTAGATTGATTTATAAAGTCCTATAATGATGCCCTGTTACAGTGGTCATTCTGAGCCTTGTTTTGAAAGGAATTGAGCAATCTTGACAAAAGTGGATATGCTCAGCACCTTTGAAACAGAAACGCAAAACACTGTTTTCAGTTCTCTATTCTGAAAATGATATGCTTCTTCATTTTTTCTCAATGTTGAAAATACCATTTTGTTAGAATATAGCTACTGTAGATATATAACCTGACCTGTTTATTTAATACACGTTCAAAGTCTAAAGGGTCCCAGTATAAGGACATTGATGTGCTGACTCTTTACTGCATAATCTTTTAGAATTTAATGATATGTAAATAAGCCTTGTCTTTCATTTCAGGGACCAGTAGCAATGAGAGTTGCAAAGCTGGCCATCAATCAGGGAATGGAGGTAAGGATCTGTACTACCCATAAAAATAAGTCAGGCAGGCAACAGGTTTACCATGGTGATTTATTTTTTTTTTTCTTTCTAGAACTGTGTTTAGTTTCTCAGTGTTTTAAAGTCTTTAAAAGTCTATTTGGTGAAAACCTTTTTGAAGATTAAATGCATTTTTTTTATGTCTATGTTTTTTGAGTTCATACTGTTGAGACTAGGAATTATGTTGATTTCCATAACAAGGTGTAGCAATCCTACATCTATCTAGGTGTAATGCACTCTGCTAGTTACTAATAGGAGCAAATAAACATACACTGCTATGAACAAGTTATATCGCAAATGCTGGACAGAAAAACATCACCAAAGTCATACTCTGTGAAGTCTATCAAGGCTTTCGGTGTTTAGTAATTAATAAAGGCATGCTATTTTTTTTTAATAGTTTAATAGAGGCTAGTGTTAAAATTATATCTGGAGTCCAATTTCATATTTGGTTCTGATTACCATTTTCTGATTTCACGGCTTCCCTTGGTAATATATCCTGTTGCTTATCTTCTCTTGACAATCTACTTGTGGTGCATAGCCACAGCCTTTTCACTAGCCTTTTGGTGAGCTGGTAATTCTGCTGCAGCTGACACTTTAGAAAGGCAGAGAGATACTGGTGAGAAAATCATTTCAGTCACTTCAGGAGAACAGTCATTTCAGCTGTTGTTGTAGTTTAGCCCAGCAGGCAGCTAAGCACCACACAGCCGTTCACTCACTCCCCTCCAGTGGGATGGGGGAGAGAATCAAAAAAATGATAAAACTCACAGGTTGAGATAAAGACAGTTTAATAGGACAGAAAAGGAAGAGAAAATACTACTACTACTATTATATACACGAAACAAGTGATGCACAATGCAATTGCTCTGACCAGTAATTTTATCATATCATAAGCCAGCGTTACACAGTACAGCAAAATGATAACCTCAAACCAGCCCCCAGAGGTGACAAACAGCACAACAGGGAGCAAAGACCGCAAGTAAGGTGTTACACAGCACAACTCTGAGAACAAGCACCGCAGCCCCAAGAGAAAAAAAAATGAACATTGTGGATGCCTCTGGCCAGTTGGGGTCTGTCCCCTCCCAGCTCTTCATGCACCCCCAGCCTCCTCGCTGGCAGGGCAGTGTGAGGAGCTGAAAACTCCTTGGCTCAGTATAATCACTGCTCCGCAGCAAGCAAAACATCAGTGTGTTACCAGCATTATTCTCATCCTAAATCCAAAACACAGCATCATAGCAGCTACTGTAAGGAAAATCAACTCTGTCTCAGCTAAAACCAGGACAGCTTTTCAGACCAACTCACAAAACTAGGTGATGGTGCAGGATTGCCACTGGCCTCATTTACTTTTTTAAATCCATTTAAAATTGAGTCCATGTTTACTTTTTAGTATGGTATTATTTTCTTACAGATTTTTTTGAATATAGTTATTTCAGAACAAATTTTAAATAATCACGCACTAAATCTTTTCCCTTGTAGTAGTTAAAATGATTACAAATGTGCAGTGAAGAACATACATTGTTTTGACAGTGTATTACATACTAATTGTATCACCAAATACGGAAACTGTTACAGAAACACTAATCACTCTCACCACATGGCAGAGAGGTATTTCTCTGTTAATGTACCATGGAAGAACTTTAAAGTAAACTGTTTTAGTATTTGGCATATAGAAACACAGCTAGCTGTCAGGAAATAATGTATATGAAATGTACAAAAATATGCTTTTTATAATGTTGAATTCTTTTTCTCAGGTCGACTTAGTAACAGGCTTAGCAATCGAAGAAGCTTGTTACGCTCAGGTATGTAACCATGATTAAATAAAAAAATGTAGAAAAGAGGCTTTGCTGGAGCATGTTGTGAGGCACATGCAGAAATACAAGTAGAAATTGCTTTATAGTTCCTTCTACAAATATTTTGTCATTGGATCTAGGCCTTCCTTCTACATACTCTGTTTCTATAAGGAATTTAAGGAATGAGGTGTAGGACACTACATGAAGCACTGCCAGCCCTATACCTCATCAGTCATACACTGATATGCACCTAGTCCAAGAACTGCTTTGCTATTGTTTTCTTTTGGTTTAGCATAAAATAACATGTAGGACACTTCACAAGCACGTGCAACTTAACAGTATGTGTGCTAACCAGGTAACAAACAGAAAATCAAAAACAGAATAACAACAACAAACACATCAAAACCCCAAAACAAACCCTAGAGAGATTCATTCTCGCTCTCATCTGTTCAGAGAAAAGATACTCCTTCTTCTCCTGAACTTTTTCTCTGCCTCCTTTTGTGCCTATGAAATGACTGGTACTTTCACATATCTGACTATACGTTGCACTTTTCATTTTGCTGTTATGTTTTATGTTATATTAAAGAATGGGGATATGTACAAAAATATTGTTGTTGGTATTGTTTTTTGTATCAATAATGAAATGTTACATATTACCCTTTGCAGACTATTCCAACCAAGGATAGAATTGAAGGTCTTCTTGCATTTAAAGAGAAAAGGCCTCCTCGCTACAAGGGAGAATAAAAGAAGCTGATGCCTTTAAACTACAATGGGGTATATGTACAGATATGAGGACCATTAAGGTGCACTTTGCATCTGAGCCTAGAATATCACAACCACCAAAGTAAAAGCAAATCATACTGATGTTACAACATTTTTAATGTGTCCACACTTGTACTGGGCCCAGATAGAAATGTGTGTCCATTCATGCTCATTACAGTTTCTGAAGGTCGATCTATGTACTGGCAAGGTCACAATTTCATGCAACATTTTTAAAATTTCATATGTATGAAATTTACCATTCCACAATTAAAAAGCTCTATAAATCCTTTAAATAGGCAAAATCTATATGTGATGTTAAGTATAAATTTGCTGTATCATTTTATCAAAATAAAAGTGACTTCTGAACACCAAAAAAAAGAAATTGCACCAAATATGCATTTAAATGATTCTGTATACCAGTAAAAATACATTTGAGAATTCTACCTGCATATGTACATTATAAATAAAGTTAAGGGAGATTAAAAAGATTATTGTTTGGTAAATATTAAGCTTTATTTGTCTGAATTACACTATTCTAAGTAAAATGAAAGTAACTTTGAGAATAGCACATAATGGTGTCCTTTTGATGAAGTCATTCTTATTATATTCATTTAATTGTATTAAATTAAGACATCTTAGAGGCCAGCCTTTAATAATACATTCTTGTGTGTTACACTTGGCTTTGTCTTGCATTCTTCCAAAATGCCATCTGATCAGTACTGTCCGCTGTTATGGAATTTTATTTCACTTGCCCTGGTTATTTTAAATTTGTGATGATTGTATTAAAATATTTTGCGCAGGGATGTGTCTAATGTGCTGTTAAAGAAACTAGAATTTTCTTCATCCCCAGAATGTCCTTTTTGCAGGGTCTAAATAATGTATATTTATATGCAACAGGGATGATAATGAAATGTTCTTTATTCTGTGGTGGCCTCAGGGTTCTTTTCATATTTTGAAAGAGAAATCCAGTGGGTTATAAGGTGAGAATGCTGTTGTGATTCATATTGTATATTTGATGTAGTTGTGCCATATACAGCAAATGCTTGAAAACAACCTCTTAGAAATTATTTTTGTTAACTTGACTGGAAAATAAACATGCCTTAGCAGTCAGAGGCTATCTTTTACATGAAAACAAATTTCTTTGTATTTGGTTACCATTGGCTTATGAAACTTGTGCATGCTCTGCTGTTTCTGCAACATTAACTATGGTCAGTGTCCATATCTATGATGATAAAGCAGCTATTGAACATGAAATGACAGGAACTCATTTAAATTCATATTTAGACATATCATTACATGTAAATTGATTATAACTGGTAGAGCACACACTTTGTTGACTGGTAAACTTGCTGAGTCGATCATTTCATGCATGATAATTTGCAAATAAAGTACCGGTGCTTGTTTTGATAGTCATATAAAGCCTAGAGGGTCATTTTCTCCTGTTTTTGAAATGCTAACATGTCATTTTCATTTTTACTGAGTAGGAAATAATTATGTTAATGGGATGAAAAAATATTAAGTCTATGCTGACTGGTTTGTGTTTTATAACTTTGATATACAGTCTGCTTATTAAGCTGCCTGTTTTTCTAACAAGCCCTGATTCAGTAGCTTCTGTCAATGTCTGTTTTAAAAAAGTCTAATAACTTGAAATACTGTGGCACAAGACTGTGTAGATTTGTGCCTTTAACTAGTAGTTTTGATCTCAGAAAATAATTTTGCTGTCACAGTGGTCTCTCCATTCCTTTTCTCAGGAGGAGATATTGTCAGATTGTAGCAATTTGAGTCCCTTCTTTGAAGTCAAGAGTTTGAATGTTATTTCAAAGTGAGTATCAATAGCACAATTTCTAAAGGTACTATCTAGTGATATTGGAATAGTTCTAAAGGAACAATATTTTAGCAAAAGATGTGTTAAACGCTTACTGTCTCTTTTATTAAGTAACCAGCATTAAGATGACTTCATTGCTCATAATTAATAGAAATATTAGAATTCTGCTTCCAGGAGAGAGTGATTTGTAACAGAAATGTTCTTATATAGCCTGACTTTTCCTTATGAAAGTTTTGATCTAGCAAATCCTCCTTCAAGTGCTTAGGATCAGCTCTTTCAATTCCTGGTAAAGCCATGCTTTTCTGCACAGTACCTCATGGGTAGATGACCCCTGGTCCCTGCTGGTTTCCTGAAAGGTTATTTCATGGTCCCTAGGCATAAGCAGCTTTTTTTCCTGCTTCTGCTGAGCTCAAGTGGGTAGTGAGATCTTCTGCACTTTAATACTGAGATGAATATTGAAAAGTGATAGTTCAGGTAGGTCAGTTACCTTGAGCCTCCTGGCAGTGTAAGTGCAAGTGCAACTTAATAAATAACCCAGAAATCCTTGCAGAAATTAATGTGCCAATTTATATGACCCATGTCATTTTAGCCTTCAACCTTTAATCTAGGAAAGTATTTATTGTTTGTTGGGTTTTTATTTTGTTTGTTTGTTTTTGTTTTCCCCTGTGTTAATATTGAAGTAACTCTGCATTCTCTCTAGTTTAATAAATTTCTGGATAAAGTTTTCAGAATTGTCTGAATTACTTCAGTCACTTCAGAGTCTTTGAGTATCTCACCTGCTGTAAAGAAATTCCAAGTTTTATTTATTCTGAGATTGTGTAATAATGCACTTAAGAGCACTTTGAGGATGTTGTTCTGTGGAACGTTTCTATGAGATTGTGGAGCCATTTGTGCCAAATAGTTGCTGAAAATCTGTCAGTCTATTCAGAATTACTCATAGTCTTACTTCAGGGTTCATGTCTGTGCTTTTTAGAACTGCTTTTAACCAGCTGCATTCAAAATAGTAAATACCAGGATGTGTCATTTGCAGATGTTTCATATTTTTCTTTGGTCATTGTTTTATGATGCATTTAATCATAATCAGATTTATTGAAGGTAACAAAAATTAAACAGTCTCTTCAACAAAGAGAGGGCAGAATATCATGCTAGCTTGAATTTGGCTTTGGGAGACTTAGGGTGTAACGTAAGGTGTAGTATTAGTGCCGTTTCAGAGTAACAAAACCAATAGAAGCAAAGTGAAAAAAAGTAATTGAAACATCTTAATTTATCACCAACTTATTTTTTTCTTTCATTGTTTTTATATGTAAGCAAATCCCTGAAAATGTGTCTACTGAGGTTAGAAAGATGATTTATTAAAAATAAATAAATTGAAAACCACTGGTATTTTTTTGTGGTGTAAATTGAACAAGATGTGCTTCCACCTCTCATATTACACATATTACATCTAATGGCACTACTGAAAATTCAATTGTCTAATGAAGATTGTACAGTTAATGTACTTACTGTGTGATAATGACAATGTGGTTATTTTAAGATGTTCTTTTTCTGCACAATTCTAGAAAGACAACTATCTCCAAAAATGAGAAAAAAAGAGAATAATTGCAAACAGATAAGCCAACAGAAGACATCTACAGCTAATGGTAATGAAATTCCTTTAATTCTTTTAATGTGTTTTGAGGGCTTTTAAATACTAGTTTTTCTGTCTATGCCCCTTTTTCTGTTGGCTTTCATTTTGTCTGAGTCTGGAACTCAGGTAACAGGGGTCAGGGTGCCCCTCTAATAACTTGTACATGTACATTGTTTTTGTTTGTTTGTTTTTCTTTTTTTTTTTTCACCTTAAGAACACTGATGTTTTATAACTGAAGTTAGAAGAGTTTTAAAAGTTATCCCAAAAGTTTTTTTGAGAGATTTAATTACATATAATCATGTTATCATTAAAGATTTGCTAAGATACCGTTTTATTATAGATTCAAATCATGTTCAGTTTCAACCTTGGAATGGAGTTGAGTATGTTTCCTTAGTTCTGCAGAATGCACTGTGTTTACACAATGTGTTCATTATGCGTTATATATGTGTGTATATTGACATATCGTATGCATGCATATATATATATGTATGTGTGCGCATAGGTGTACATACAAATACAATTTTTCAGACTGTCAGATAAGACCAAGCCCCTTCAGGATGTGATAGTACTATTGTACTCCAGGAAGTTTGGAATTTATTTGTGCAAGAGCACTACCAGCAAAACCTTGAACCCTGTAAAGTATGTACTGTGACTGTTCCAAGTGGCAATACTTGCAGTGTGGAAGTTCTGTAATACAGAATTCTTTTGCAGGAACAGCAGTCAAGTAGCTAGGACATCCATGCGTGTTACCGTATATTTCATCATGCACATCTGGTAGTTCAAGGCTAGAACAAATGTAGCAGAAGTCACAGTGATTTCTAACTTTAAACAAAGGTGTGGCATACCAGATAGCACATTCCTCCCAGCCCTGTAGAACCATTTGCTTCTGCAGTTTGGACAGGCCTACAGCAATCATGAGCAGCTCATTAATCAACAACTGTCGTAGATTATAAGATCAGTCTCCACTCCCCCCTCCCCCTTTTTCTAAGTCTAGACTTAGATTTCATCTTCAAATTTTATCTAGTAGATAATTCTTCCAAGGACAGTCATTCACATGGGAAGAAATATGAAATATGTTAAAAGAATTTATTATAGAGGGTGTGAACATTCTGTGTCAAAGCTAAGTCCTATTGCAATACTCCAGCTCAAAATAATACATTAACCCTGAAAGGCATAGTCTGTATATGTATGTTTGTAGACTCTTCAGTGTTCTCGTTAGTGACTACTACTCTTTGATTATAATTTCTAAAGTGTATGCTAATAAAGCTTTTATAACATTAAAGAGGTGAGAATGTGTTGCAGTTTTCATGTTGCATAATATAATCACTTTCAAAAGAACATGAAGATTTTGATATTTTTTATTTTAGGGAACATACAGCAAATAGTTGCTTCTTTATTCTAGCAATTGCTAATTGATTTAACATTTTCATTTAAGCATAAGGGACTTTCTGATATCATCTTTGGCTCAATTCTTTCTAGCATGTTCAAAAATCTGATAATCTGATGCCAGTTGTACAGATTCTTTAAAAAGCGTCTCTTTCATGTAGCTTAGAAAGACAAAGTTTAAAATTTAAATTATAAGGACAGAGTTTTGAAGGTTGTGTTTTCATTACATATAAATGTTAACAATGTGTGTATGTGCTTGTGTTTGACTGTTTTTTTTTTGTTTTTTTTTTTTTTTTTATGTAATAAATTCATACTGCCAGAACTGTTCTCTCCAAAGCTCGTATGTAGCTGAACTATTTATGTAAACATATGTAAGCATCCACAGATAGTGACCACTCAGGACTGATCCAAAAAAAATGATTAATATTGACTATTGTTTTGGTTGTGTTATTTTGGCCAGCCTCCTCTTCAAAGTAGTGGTGAAAGGAGGAGAGAGCCAAGAACCATGCTTCGAAGAAGTAGTGGGTCTTGTAAGGATGGATAGAAGAAATGGTTTGTATAGTGTGTTCAGGCTGCAGTGTTTAAGTTCAGCACAGTCATTTCTGATATTTTTGTGAGCAACTCCACAGACTTTTCTGTTCTGGCTTGTTTCAGCCAGTTCTGTACCCTAATCACTTACAGAGATTGTAACATCCATTTATGATTCCTAGGCTATCTATACATAGTGTTTGAAAGAAGGTTGGGTCCACAAAAGACAGCATAATGAGAACGGTTCTGCCTATATCATCAGTTCATAAGGGAGGACATGGACGTGTTTTAGGGCTCCTTTTATCCACCTTCTGCTGAAGGGAATTCCTTTCTTCAGTTTGGATTCACAAATCCAATTCATTTTGGATTCTTAAACATTTTTCATACCTGGGTTGAAATCAGTCCTTTAGTGAGAAAGTGAAGAGGGTATGCTTCACTTACTTGATCTATCTAATTTCTGAGTAGTTGGAGTACTCATGAAACTCAGAGCAGATCCATTTTTGCTCCCATCTTTCACTGAATTGATCTGAATACTCCTTCAAGAGTGACGTGATCACTGGAGGTTCTCGGTCAATCCTGATTAAACATTTTTATTTTAATTACTTAGTCTACCATTTGTCTTGTTGAGACATAGTAATAATGACCATTAGCCTATTAGATTGGAAAGGGAAGACCTGTCTTGCAGCGAGTATTACACTTTTATTAATAGATTGTGGAGCAAGGATAGAGTCCTGCTGGCTTTGCTCTCATCCCCAACATCTCCTTTGTACTCTGTGGATTCCTGTCTGTCAAGTGTGAAGATGCCTTCTGACTCAGATTCCTTAGCTGTGGAAGTCTTAATTCATAAATCCTGGAAGGTGTTACATACAGCATGGCTGCCATTGTCTAATACATCAGGAGTATGGCTTCAAAGGAGAAAGGAAAATCTCAACAGTTAAGCAGGAATTTTGAGAATCTAAATTTTTGGCTTGGGCACCTAAGCTCCCGCATAGTCTTATTCTTACATGTGCACCTTTGTGATTGTGTTTCTAGACTGCTTTGTGCTTTAGGACTGTTAGTTAAGCTTGAAAATAGTTCTTTAGCAGAGGTATATCAGGAATCACTTTAACTACTGATGACATACAGTCAGTCCCATGATGGAACTGTGTTGCTGTTAACAGGTGGTAATGCTTATGGAATTTAGCTACCCCTTTCTTTACCAGCTTCCCTAAGTAGTCTGGCTGTCATCAGTTAGGTAAAAGGAAACCCTAACAAGTCAGGGAGGAGATGGTGCAGGAGCAGCCATAGCATAGCTAGACTACCAGAATGGTTGCTTGTGCTAAAGCAGTCGTACGAAGCTGGTTATTCCAGCTTTGCAACCTGATTCTGCCAACAGTGAAGCACAAAGTAACTGTGTTTAGGGCAAAATTTTGATCACTTTGTGCGTGTATATATACATAATATATAAAATGCATGTCCGTATGTCCACTCTGCTTCCAGCACATAGTTTTATGGTTGTTCATGGAAGCTTCTGAAGCATTGTTCCCATTGTTAAAATAGCTCATTAAAACCACGTCTCCACAGGTATGTGTGTTTCGAGTTACAAAAACATTTTGTACTATACATGCTTTTATAGTTCATATAATTACAGCATATTTATCTGAAGTATTTCGCAAGTATACATTTGTGTAATACTGGTAGGAGATTAAGTAATAGCTGCTTACTAGCACTATTGCACAAGAACATCAAATGTTATTGTGATGTACTGAGATTTGAGGTACCAAGCATGCTTTTGGCTGCTTTGTTCCTGTGACCTTTGTGCTCTTTTGGATAATACTGCAGTCCTGTAACGACGGAGCATGTTTTCCTTTACACAAATGCCAGTAACCACTTGAACAGGGCACTTGATTCCAGTTTTGTTGGGCGGTGCCTATAATGGACAACGGTAGTGTATGCAAGCCAAGTTGGCAATCTGTGTGCTTTGCAGTGCCAAAAACTTCAAAGCTTCTTCCTTTTAGAACTCTAAAGCAATACAAGTTTGTGTTTCTTCATATCGTCAAACTTAATTATTGGCAATAAGCAACTGCTGGCAAGAGCAGCACATCACATGGCTCCATTTCTGCTTTAGAAAAGGTCAGCATATGGCATAAACACTTTGCTGTATTATACAGCCTTGTACTCTGATCACATAACACATGCTTCAGAAAGCATTATGCAATGTTATACTCACTGATTAATGGCTGCTTGCACAAGAAGTTTTTCATTACCCTGAATGCTAGCATCCTGGGAATGATTAACTTTGTGACATAACTCTCATCACATAAATATGGAAGATTCAAATATAGCCTCAAAATAACGTGTTTCAGAAATAACTGAACACTTTCCTGCTTAGCACTGTGTACAGTACATGATTAACAACTGCTTTAAACCTTCAGAGTTGAACAGAAAAGCCTATTTGGGAGAACTGCACACAAGATTTATTTTTAGGTTTTAAAGTTTTACCCAAGATGAATTTTTGCACACAGCAGCATCTCATTCGCAATGTTTTTCCTCTGCTTGTGTAAGTTTGAGTTTCCTGAGAAAAATCTGTGCCAACAATTTTCAGTGTTCAGGCAGTGAGTTAAACAGAGCAAGTTAAATCTAGCCCTTATTTAGATCAGGAACTGCATGCGTGTAAATGACTCAGTCCAGTGTGTTCAGTATTATAGTGTATACAGTCGTGTGCTTAAATCAGCTTGGTTATAGCAGAGTAAATTCACAATAATTGCTGTGATATTTCTGCTGCCAAAATAACAAAACAAAATGCTGTCCTGAATGAATCAGCTCTCAAACCTACAGTCTGAACATTACTACATGTTCCCATTTAACATTTTCATTTTATGTTGATTGGTCATTCCATGTTCACATTTTACAGATTCTTATGTTAAAAATCACAATGACAGAGCACCATGGATGTTATGATCTTAAGGATGTAAAAGAGAGGAAAAACCTGTAAAAATAAATGTTCCTCACCATATTTCTCCACATATGAAGGTGTAACCTTGTTTTTGAAATAATTTTGAAATAATTGCTACCAGTTATCTATGATTCAGTGGCTTTGTTAAGGAGAAAGTTGTTTGCCTGTTTGGAAATTCAAGATCAGTTTTCACAAGGAAATAACTATATTAAACTTCCACTTACTAATTTGCATTTAAATGTCAGACTAAAAAAAATACATCTGCTTTTTATGATTCTCTCTCCTGTAAGTAATCCTTCTCACAAATAGTCACACTAAATAAAACTACTTAAAGTCCTTATAATAGGCAAGATGGTTTAGGATGTCACTATATTACTTCATGCATTCCACTTCTTCCAAAATAATCTTCACTGAGAACAAACAGAGAAGGTAAACATTGACCTTCTGTATGTTCTCTTTAATTTTTGCTTTTTCCTGCATTCCAACTCCTACAAGCAGTAGCAAAGGCTAAAGGAAACAGCCTCTGACTAAGCATTAGCTACCACCGTGCCCTCATTATAGCTGAGGGCTCTTATTCTCGCTTAGCCTACGTGCAGAGCCAGCTAGTCTTTCAGCTGTGATGACGAAATGCCATGCATTTCTTCCTGGAATAGTACGCAGATAAGAGGCCACTTGTTATGCTGAGGTTTCAGATGAACTGCACTAAGGGTTTCAAAACAGTCTGTCACAATTATATCAGGTTTCTTTAGCAACCAATTCATTTCAGACACTTTTAAGATAAAAAGGGAAGAGATGTTAGTTTATTTTCCCTTGTGGTTTCACTGTTTAAACCTTTACAGGATATGACTGGATAGTTTATACATGGACTGAATTTATTAATTTTAAATAAAGCTGGCAGATCAAAATGGATCTGTTCCTGTCTTGAAATTCACATTACTTATAGTCCCCTGTGTGTGCCTATTCCTTTAGAGAAGAAACAAAAATCTCATGGCTATGATATTCTGCTACAAAAGTCCTGCTGTGCAAACTGGGTTTCTGAGTACCTTGAGCTCATTCTGGGTCCAGTAAAAGCTGAGAGCATTCAAGATTGTGCAGGACAAAACGTCAGTGCTTTGATCGTGGGGTTTAATTCAGGTGCTAGGAAATGTGCACACAGTGTGAGACCAGTTGACCTATGCGTAGCCAATTGACCTATGTGTAGCTTAGCAGAAGTAGGAAGACCTGTTTGTGAGATCATTTAGCAGATCTGGGGCCTGTTTAGGTGGTTCCATACACTAAGGAAAGCAACTGTATTAGGTTCAGACTGAAATGAAATCACAAAAGCGTCCAGTCTGTAAAAGAAAGAGGTGTCTCTGAAGTGTTTGTTTCAAAACAAAATATATATCCTTAATAATAGCAACAATCTTAACATTATTTTGAGGAAAGGATTATATTGCATGGAATAACCAATGGATCACCTACAGGTTACATAGCTCTTTTTGCTTATCCTTAGACACTAATTGCACATTTAGAGTCTGTGATATGCCCCATTTCCGTTCATTCATTAAGGATGACATTAAGTCAGTTGCAGCTTGCTTTTCCATTGGATCTGAGAGCCACTTTAGATATATGAGTAAATTGCAGCTTAGGTAAGTATTTAATATGAAAAGAAGAAGAAAAAATAAAAAAGGCATTTCTCTTTGATCACTTTCCTTGCAGTTCTTTACTTTTATTAGTATCTCATTAACTGGGAACTAAAAACTAAATTCAATTTCCTTTTAAGACAACAAAATTTTCTTTTTCCATTTACATAATGGAATTTGGATCAGGTCTTAAGTCTGTAACATTATTCCTGTAATGCATTCCAAATAAATGTGTAATTTGCAGTGAGATCACTGGGAGTCTTGGCTATTCACAGTCCCCCCTTTTTTTTTTCTTTAATCATTCTTGAATGAAGAGCAAACCATTTGAAAAGGTCTAGAGAACACTAGGTTTCTTAAAACTACCATTTCCCTTTTCTTTTTTTCCTTTCCTATGTTAGTTATTGACTGCTGACTGAGAAAAAAATAAATTTATCTCATTAATAAATTATTTCATAATTGTATACTTTTCATATATTACTGTGAAGAAGTCCTGTCCTTGCAGAACAAGATAAAACAAAAAGCCTGTGCTTCTCCATGATTTTTCTGTTCTCTTTTTTTTTCAAAATGTGGAAGTCAACCAAAACACTGCCATTGTGGTGGCCACTAGCAAGTCTTTTGAAAGTGAGACAGAGTTAGTTGTCACAAGAGTTGTGATCCACCAAGTACAAGTACGAATTATGGGCATCTCCTTTTTTGGACTGTTGTTGTTGTAAGCTTAGAATTTAATTAAATACCACAATGACAAATACATAAGAAATGTTACTTGTTAAATACTACTGCTTCCAAAATAGCTTTGTTTTATAAAATCGATTGTTTATAAACCATCTTACGTGTTGTTTGAAGCATCCTGTGGCAGCTATTACTTGTTTTCTATCTTTAGAAGAATTGATCTAGATGTCTGAAAACAGATTGATTTTTCCTGGAGTACTATAGGGGTTAAAAAAAAGCAGTGCCATTCTCTCAGATTATACTAAAAAGATAACTGTGGTTTAAAACCTTGAAAGGTTTTAAACTGAAATTATTACGAAATCGAAGTCTGTCATCTCACTGAAATCACAGAACCAACAAACAAGGCCCCAGTGCCAGAGCTAGTGAAACTGGTTTTCTTGGCCGTTTAGCCTTTCTCACCCTTTGCCTGTCCCTTAGCAGTTGTCCCTGCTCATGTGGATCAGGACACCCCTGGCTGAGGAGGGCCAGGTGAGCGTACTCTGTAGCTACAGGTGTGCTGGCTGCGGACGGAGCCTCCGGACAGAAAGCTCAATGACCAAGTCAGACAAGTTCTTGTTTAGGGGGCAGATGGGAAGGGGGACACTAGATTGAGATTTGTTTTCCATTGAACCACCTATAGAAAAATAATAGGTCATTCTCCTCTTCCAAGTACAATTTATATTGTATAAGGGTTCAAAGGGTGAAAGAGTGAGAACTGACATTTTTGTAATGTAACTTTTGTAATATAACTTTGTTTCCTAAGGCTAACAATACATGGGTGGAATATAGGGTACATCAGCTCTGTTGAGATCTAAGAAACTGTAGGCACATGCTTCCTCCAGTAAGCAAGTTTCCAGGTCTGGGGCCATCTTGAGCTGACATAATGATTCATTGTTACCAGTATCCAAACTACATGGAAGCACATGTACTCAGATTTCTCTGCATGCATTTGCAATTATATACTGCAATTCCTAATGGCAGTATAGCATAGTAGGCATTAAAAAAAAAACAAAAAACAGTCCCTACAAATGAGAATTCTTCATTGCCTTTACTAAATCCAAATTAAATCAAGAGGGGGCAGGGGGACAGGCAGGGGCTAGGGAGAGAGTCTGCATTTTGCCCCAAATATCAGCAGCTTTAGGCTATTTTAACTCATAAAAACAATTACAATAGCACTTACCAGTCAGTCATTCGTGACTGAAATGTAAATAGTTTATGCTGGTGAATTAGTAACTGATAAATAGGTATTTTGAACATTCACAGGTATGTTAAGACGCTGCAGAACTGTTTATGAAATAAATAGTACTGTCAAGAAATACATCATTGTTACTTTCAGTCTTGCTGTGGGGAATGTAAGAGTTGAGGGTGGTTTTTTTATGCTTATTATCTATTCTTCAGAGAATTATTTCATTGCTAGAAGCAGATGGTGATTTTTAAACCCACTGCTATTTTGGTGTACTTAAAAAAAAAAAAAAAAGGGTCCTAAAAATAGACCCAAGTTACCATATCCAGCAAAAATATGTTGTCAGCTCTTTACTCTGCTGGGCTGAAAACAAATCTGTCAGCAATTTCCTTGGGTTAAAGTATCTGAACACTTGTGTGGGTTTTTTTTACTGTCTTTTTTTTTTTTTTTTTTTTTAAGAAAGCATTTTAAGTGGTTTTGTAACAGAGTCCATTTAAACCTTTAAGTATCAACAAATTACCATCTGTTGTTATAAAGGCACTTTATCAAATTGATGAGACCTGCACTCCGGTTAATGTTGTGGAGCAACTGCGTGAATTAGACTTTAAAGTCTGAATGACTCTGAAATCAACATCTTCAGCTCTGCTGGAACAGACATTAAAAAACACCCCATTTTCTGTAATTATGAAAAAGAAAATGAGAGTGAGAGTTATTCATGTGGAAAAAAAAAGCACTTGTAATGCATCTTAGTCAAATAGGGTTCTTATGTTTGCTTTAAAGTAATTTCTTGGATTAAAAGTGTGGTTTGACAGAGTTACTGGATGAGAAAGGAGAAAGTCTTTTGGATTCCCTTTGCACCTACAGGTGATTTACATATTTTTAGAAATGCTGCAGTATTAGCTCATTATGGCATAGCTGTTGGCATCAGGACTAAATTTAAGGGTTCAGGTAAAAGAAGATGATACCTTTTGTCTCTGTAAGAGGTAGATATCACCTAGAATGATAGATACAGAAAGATTAACCAAAAAAAAAAAAAGTATCTGTGGATCATTTCTGAAGTAGGTATTTCATTATAATGAACTCTGCAAAATATATATCTGAGGTACAGCTGAGGTACAGCTTCTTAGGGTCAAATCCTGTGAAGTACTAAGAATCCTCATTGCTCACAGGAGTTTGGCAAGCTCATTAATTGCCAAAATCAAAACAGCAGTTTACCAGTTTGGTGAAGTGAATACTCATTTCCAGAGGTGTCCAGCTAGATTTAGGTGGGCTCAATCCTGCCTGCTGGCAGCATCAGTCCTTCTCCATTGCGTACAGAGGGAAGTTAGGGTCCTCAATTTGGTTTGAAATTCATGCATGTTACGTGCTTAAAGCAAGCAGTGTGGCACTTCCCAGAGTTCAACACGTCTTCCAAAGCAAACCTGCTTCTTTCAAACCCCCTAAACCTCCCTTGCAATGTTGGTTTGAAAAACTGTCTCTATATACCTATATAATATTACATTGTCAGTAACTTTGGCAACAGTTACATTGTGAGGAGCAATCCATTGGGCTTGACACTGAACTCACTGAAGTGTGCTTGTAGACAAGCTCTGGAGCATGCAAGCTGTCAGGTAAAGGAAGGGTGGGAGACGAAACTTGAATACATCTTCTGTTGTAGTGTACTGAAGAGCACATTTTCCTGCTGTGTGCCAAAGACCCTGAACTCTGAGCCTGGACGTGCAGCTTTACAAGTCAGATCTACCTCCTGATGACCAGCACTGAGCATACAACATGTTGTGAGATTCTTCCTGGAGGAGTCCTGTGTTGCCTGTTACGAGGGCAGGTAGATTTTACAAGCACAGTATAGGTAAAGTGTGCCAGGGTCATGGAAGTGTTGTGGATGCCAGACCATTTCATGGAATGCTCATATCTGGTATGGCAAATGTATGGACACTTTGCTCTGCATTTCATGCTCCGTATTTTAGGTATATAACTGTGCACTGATTACAAGATATGCAAGCCACAATTGTGTGTTTGTCCGTACAGTGGAACTGCACTATGGCCTATCCCAGGTCTGGCCCTGCACAACACCCCAGTACTGAGTGAGACAGACAACAAGTTCAAGGAAAAATTAAGGACAAAAAGGAAATCATGTGGAAACAATTTTTGAAATAAATTAAAATTCTTAGAGTGGTGGACTAATACAATTTTGTTTCCAGGAATCTTCTCTTCCTCTACCATTTAGCTTTGCAAAGGCTTCTTTTTTTTTTTTTTTTAAATCACAGTTCACCTTATCCTTGTATTATCTTGAAGTAATACCTGATGCTGCCCCCTCTTGTCAAATCTTCTTTATTCCCCAAACATTAAACTTTCTGTTCAAAAGCTACCTTTACCACACAGTTTTTCTATCCCACAATCCTGAAATGAAAGAATCTGGGAGTGATGGAAAGTGGTAAAAAAAATATCTGTTCTTGCCAGGATAGGTATGTGATTACTGTAGTGCTTGGGCTAAGGCAGTCAGCAGTCTGATGTTTAACTCAGCTGATGGTTAACTTCTGTAGGCACAACCACATGGTCCACAGTGATTTTGAGATAAACTTTTGGTTATGCAAAGTCAGCCACTGTCTTTGTTGGAATTAAAGAAAGAGGAAGATGAAGTGAGAAACTCGTTTTCATAAGAATGTTATGTCATTCACATTACCTTAACCCAACGATGACCTTAAAGGAGACAAATCAAAAAAGTCACTAAATAAATAAATTCTTATATTCTTGGCAGTAGAATTTGCTTTGCACATATGAACATTTGGCAAGTTTCTACATTTTCTTCAGCAAAACTAAATTAAAAGCTGAGGAAAGGAATCAAAATTGAAGTTGAGCATATTGAGTTGCACTGACCCAAACACATACTTCCTGAAGTCAACAGGATTTACATGTCTTAGCAGAAGAGAAGGAGCCAAGGTCTACCTCTGTAAAAAGAGCCACAAAATTTATGTCGTTAGGTCTGAATGGTGATCCTCACTAAAGAAAGAATGAAAGGAAAGGGAAGGGAAGGGAAGGGAAGGGAAGGGAAGGGAAGGGAAGGGAAGGGAAGGGAAGGGAAGGGAAGGGAAGGGAAGGGAAGGGAAGGGAAGGGAAGGGAAGGGAAGGGAAGGGAAGGGAAAGGGAAAGGGAAAGGGAAAGGGAAAGGGAAAGGGAAAGGGAAAGGGAAAGGGAAAGGGAAAGGGAAAGGGAAAGGGAAAGGGAAAGGGAAAGGGAAAGGGAAAGGGAAAGGGAAAGGGAAAGGGAAAGGGAAAGGGAAGGGAAAGGGAAGGGAAAGGAAAGGAAATAAGAAAAGAAGTTAAACTACATAGAACTTTTTTTTCTTTTTTTTTCTTAGAAAAGAACATAGCCAGATGGTAGGAAGTCATGTTTGTGTATTTATGCGCATGTGTATATAGATGTATACACACATTTAAGTGTTTTTAACAGCTTCAAGACTCCAGCACGTATCTCCAGGTGCGTGTAAGCCATCTGAACCCTACAGCCTTTATTGCATAATGCAGGCATATTACAAAATATTACCACACCAAGATCGTTTACATTATTTCATAACAAAAAGAAATACTATTACAGAACATTTTTACCCTTAAGGGAAAATTACTAATTATTTAAAACATTGTCTGTGTGTGTGTTTGTATGTGGTGCATAGGGGTATATGAGCCTCATTATGGAAAAATGTAGGGGTGGATTAAAGCAGAATCTGTGGGATACAGCCCAAGGTCAGAGGAGTTTCAACAGACTAGAATGTCAAAAGCTAAGCAAAAAATACCAACACAGTTGATTATAATGAGCTTATTGGGGTAATATGGACCACTTACCTTCAGGGAAAAGCAGCTCTTTAGAAGGGGAAGTAGCTGTGTAAAAGACTGTCTTAAGCCTGATCAGAGATCCAAAAGAAGGCCTAGGTAGAAGGCAAATGTTTAGGTCTCAGAATGGAATCCCAAAACCTTTGTTAAAGTTCTGCATTCTCTGGACAGCGAGTGGATTGCTAATTTCTGAGACAAATTACTTCAGTTATCTGTGTCTCCTCTATTCAAATCCACATTTGTTTCTTCCTGTGAGAGAATAGTAAAATTGCTGGGTTACTGCTTATGCCCTTCTGTGTTAAAAAAGAGTTCTAAAGAGTTCTTGTTCCTGCTTGTAGAATTGTTTTTTGTTTCACCTGGAGACTAAAATGGAGGTCTCCCTGCCTTCAGGTGAATGGCCCAGTTTCCTGCCCAGAGAGGCTCACTCTGTTATACATGCATTAACATAGAATCACAGAATTATTGAATGGTTTGGGTTGGATGGGACCTTAAAGATCACCCAGTTCCAACCCCCCTGCCATGGGCAGGGACACCTCCCACCAGACCAGGTTGCTTAAAGCCCCATCCAGCCTGGCCTTGAACACCTCCATGGGGCATCCACAGCTTCTCTGGGCAACCTGTGCCAGTGTCTTGTCACCTTCAGAGTAAAGAATTTCTTCCTTATATCTAAGGAAATATTCTTAATCGATCCATTCTTCACCCACTTTGTGCTTGGGATTGCCTTGGCCCAGATTCAGGGCCTAGCACTCGGCCTTGCTGAACCTCATGAGGGTCACGCAGCCCCACCTCTCAAGCATGTCCAGGTCCCTCTGGATGGTATCCCTTGACCACACCACACAGCTTGGTGTTATCAGCAAACTTGCTGAGGGTGCACTTGATCCCACAGCCCATGTCACCGACAAAGATGTTAAACACTGCCAGTCCAAATACTGGCCCTTGTGGAACACCACTTGTTGCTGATTTCCACCTGGACATGGAGCTGTTGACCACAATTCTTTAGGTGTGACCACCCAGCTAATTCCTTACCCACGAAGTTGTCCATCCACCAAATCCATGTCTCTTCAGTTTACAGACAAGGATATTATGAGGGACAATGTCAAATGCTTTGCACAAATCCAGGTAGATGATACCAATTTCTCTTCCCCTATCCACCAGTGCTGTAGCTCTATCATAGAAGGCCACCAGATATGTCAGGCATTTATGCGTGCTCCAAGTCCCCATCAGTAATTTTCTGAGCAATGGTGCGATTCCAGCAGGTGTGAAGAGTGTCACCCCTCTAGGTTAAGGCTCCCAGGATGCCTTCCTGTGAAACACACAGTGATACCTTTCCAAGGTGGTAACTTCTGGTTGTTGAACATCCTGGGTAAAACAAGATCCAATCTAAAACTGAGTACCACCTATATCACCTCCAGCTGTACTGAAAAAGAGTTAGTGACTAATATTTTTTGTATAAGCCTGACCCAATGAGGAGACTAATTTTGAGGAAATGTAACCTTATCAGATACAACAGGCTGTATGCAAAGTGCATGGAACTCGACTAGGAGAAGATAAGGTCTGGTGTATTAGCAGAAGAATCATAGAATATCCTGAGTTGGAAGAGACCCGCGAGGATCATTGAGTCACATTGTAGCAATTGTACCTCAAGACATTTATGTTAAAACACACATATAGTCTGAACTACAATTTTTCAATAAATAAATAAATTTCTGGCTGATGGGTGTGCACTCTGTCCATAATCTCTTTCTCATTGTTCCACACTCCTAAATTGTTATGTACTGAGCTGAAACGAGGAGGCTAGTTTGACGGAATGGAAACTTAAGTATTAGTGGGAGGAATTCCCCTCACAGGACAGGAAATCCCTTCTTGGGCAGGTGTAGTAAGAGGACTTGGGAGCAAATGTGTCTTCTGCTGCTGTCTTTCTCCTCCAGCTGAACCATGTCTCTTGAGAGAGGGGTCTTTAAAAATTTATATTGTGTTCACTGAGAAATCAGTTAGGCCTAAGTCTTAGCAGGTGACACTAATAATCAGCATACAGAAGATAGTTCTGAACTTGCTGTTGAGTTGCATATGCAAAGAAGGCTAATACTTCACCTTGAAAGGATGACAGGACTTAATTCTTGAATGTCATTTTGAGGCTTTCTAATACAAAGAAGTGCAGTAAATAGTGCTTTTACAGGGCCAGGAAATAGTCTGTGCTTGTGCTTGTTCACCAGTTTCCACATAATACAGGCTTCTTGGGAAATATGTCTCAAAATATGTTATTCTAGAAGTGCACAACTGAAATTTCTCTGTGATTTTGACAAGTTTGAGTTGCAGCAACTGGCACTGTCCAATATGTCTCTGATCACTTTCCTGCAACCTCCTGCAAACTTTTGTTTGCTTGCGAGTCCTCAACCTCCCTTTTTCTTCGTGCAGTCCCAGGCACCTCAGTAATTACTTCTTTTTATAGGGATATTTATATAGAGCTTAACAAACAAACACCTACCTGGAAGGCAATATGACCCCCCAGAAGACAGGGGCTGCCAGCTAACTGACCATCCAGGATGTTTTCATTTGGCAGTGATGAATCAAAACAATAACTTGGTGTATCACATCTGACCCGTGTTTTGCAGGGCTAGCATACCACATCTTTCTTTACTTCTTTCTTTCTTTTCTTCCCCTAAATATAAGCATACCTCAGCAGGTAGGCAGGAAAGCAGAGCTCTGAGGTTGGTCAGGTTACCCATAGCTACTAATAGAGAAGCTTTGATAAAGAACTTGCTTGCAACTGCAGCTAACAATCAGGTGGAGTTAATTTGTGAATGATGAACGACTGAAGGGAGTTAGAGGTGCAGCAGCTGAAAGAGGTCCTGCTTTTACAGCATACGTGATGTGCCAGCACATCCACCCACCCAATACCTTTTCTCTGAGTAGGCTTCTCTTACAGTATTCTTTGAACTGAGTTGTAGGCCTGTACTTGTCAATTATTTCAGTAGTCAAATGGACAATATCCTCTGCTATCAACTATTTATATTACCGGTTTTCATCCTTGAGAATAAAAGAGTTGTAGATGCAAAAATTTTTCATGTAATTGCATAAGCCAGCTATCTGCAGAGGCAATGCACATATGCCTGTGTCTATCTAATAAGTATGTAAAGTAAAAAAATTGCGCAGACTGTTGCTGTTCTCTTGTTCTTCAAGTCATTTTATATTTGAATTATAACTAACTCACAGCTGAAGTTAAATCCAAAGATTATAAAATGGGTCAAGTTCTTCATGTGCTAGTATGCTACAAGATTTTTATTACTGGTTTAGGGTAGCTTAGCAAAAGGTAGACCCATCTGTGCACATGTTGTATGCAAAAATTAACAAATGTTCATTCTTGGAGTCCAAGCAAAGCAAATGCTGTGTCGTGGAAAAGTTTTATTAAACGACAGATCAGTTCTCTGTTGTCATTGGTGCTCCAGTCAACATAAAACAACTCCACCTGAAGCAGTTCTAGGTTGCATAGTGTTACTTGAGCTGTTAGCATGAGCTTCTCCCCATTAGGTAAAGGGTCTATTTAAACAGTAAATGTTGTGTGGGACACAGCACTAGGTATTTTTAGTATGTATTAGTGGCTTTAATATCAGGAATGACATAATTAACATTAAAAATGTAGTGTAGCTTAAATTTAGCATTTTTTTTTCAAAGTAAGTTCAGAAAAGCTAGCGCTGCGTACATAGCTGAAATGATGATTCCAGGAAGGAATGACATGTAATTCTATGAAGTGCACATAAACATACTATATGTATTTATGTATGTTTATGTAACATGTCTCTATTAAATATATACTAATATATTCGTTAATATATAATAACGTATTTGCATGTATACCAGTGTGCACAACGTATCCTCATGCATAAAGAGTATTTAAAATAATCCTTATTGAAAGAAAGCAACCTCTGGGTTTGTCTTTCCAGCTATCTCCTCATGGACCAGGAATTGAATTTGGATGTTACATGTGAGTTGTCTAGTGTAATTGCTGAGCCTAGCATCTTCCATCAAAACCAAGGCTGGCAGCAGTAGTTCATGCTTTCCTGAGCAGCTCTGCTCAGTGTGACACAGACCTAACTCTGGGGCTGAAAGAAAACACTTTGATTCTCATCGTTATCCTTTTTGAGCTTGTCTACTGAAGAAGGGTGCCCAGCAGTGACGCTTTTAGGTCAGGAACTGATATACCTAATCTCTCTGGATTAGAGCAGTGGTTTGTTTCATATGGTTTGCACAGACGTTCTTGGTCAGAAAGCTTGTGTGTATGTTACCAAGTCACAGCTATCCAGCTTCAGTCCATTGGATTGGCATTTTGCGAGTCTAGGGTATCTGTCCTCTGACCTTGAACAACCAGTCAACATTTAGGACTGGTCGACTTATAAATTTTGGCCTCATCTCAACTCCAATGGATAATTTGACAGATGAAATGTCATTTTCAGAGAAAGTATGCTTGTGTCCACTGGTGCACTGTAGTTATTCAGCCTAAAAGTTCAGTCATTCTCAATTTCCTTTTACATATGTCATTGCTTTTTTATATTTGTGTAGTCTCAAAATTAATAATATGATAGTCTTGTTCTTCATCCTGCTATGATGGAAAGAGGATCAGGAAGTTGTTAAGCAGTGAATAACACAAAAAATAAAGTAAAATAAAATAAAATAAAATAAAATAAAATCCCTGCCTTTTCCTTAAATTATGATGTAAGTGATCTAGCTTGAGTTCGGAGATTCTTGCCTACCCATTAAAATGGAATCTGTGTGTGGTAGTAGTACTTTCTGAAAATAAAGTCTGTATTTCCTAGAAACAACGTCAATGTATTGGTGCAAGCATTATGGAGTACCAGGTTGTGATCATCCCCATCTCCAGTGGAATTTTGAGTTTCTTGTCATTGGTCAGGGTTAGACCTTGAAATAAAACTAATAGTTATGGCAGCTTCCAGTAAAATGAATTCTTGTAAAAGAATTTTGCCCTGTCTAACGGGGCTTTTTGTCTTTATCCACCATTATGTTGTCTGAAGGACAGAATGCAGGAAATGAGCTTGTTTCTTTGTTTAGGGCTGTACTGAATGACAAAAATCAAGTGGAAATCCAAATATATTGAAATAGTGTTACTTATATATGCACAATATATTGGCTTATATTAGTCATGCAAGACCATTCTTCCTGTAAAAGGCTTACAAGGAAAAGTTCCCATTATGCAAGGAGTTGTACATGGTCTGACTTTATGTGACTTTAACCATGGAAATGAAGTTAACTACCCACATAAAACTTTGTAGGACTGGGGACTTTCTTCCGCTTTATTATTTCTGCATTATTCTATTTGCAAAGTATCTTCAGATCTTGAAGTTAATTTCTATGACTTGTAATAAGATAGAGTTAAGACTGAAGGATAGGCTTGGATGTATATCGTGGTTTCTTCCAGATCCTCCTGCGTCTTTCTCAGCCATAGTGTTGCTCATACCTGTCAAACTGAATCTGTGATTCTGCACATAAATTTCATAAATGTACGGATTTTTCTTTTTTTATTTTTTTTTTTAAAATAACAAGGTTTCTAGATCCAGTCTACTTGGAAGAGCGTAGGACACGACCCATGCAAAGCTCTGTGTTGAGGTACTAGAAGTTTCTGATACCTGCAACAAATTGTTTCTAAAGCATGCTAAAGCAGTCAGCAGAGTGAACTGTCCTTCATCTGGTTTCTCAGAATGGAATGTTTTACAGTGCTTTTTTAATTGAAATTTCTGTTTAATACATAGTTTACTGATACATCTTTAGCATCTTGTAGCCCTTAGTGATATGGTTTAGTGGAGGACTCGTTAGTGTTAGGGCAGAGGTTGGACTAAATGATCTTGGAGGTCTCTTCCAACCTAGATGATTCTGTGATTCTGTGATTCTGTGATCTTGCTGCTTCTGTGTCTAGCGTGGCATACTTTTCCCTAGATCATCTCTGTCTCCTGCACTGACCTGGAGTTCTGATGTTCAGGGGAACACAATGCAGCAGCTAACTGTGATTTCTGGAGCTCTTCTTTAAAACCAAGTCTAGACTAGTTTTCAGTTTTGAAGGAGTTTTCACACCTAGTACCAGAAGCATCTTAGGAAAATCAAGGGTAAGTGGTAAGTAACATCATTTTATTCATTGTGAGACTACACCTTGCTTGGAGTGTGTGGAGCCCATGACTGTGGTGCTTCTTTTTGTAGTTAGTGTTAACTGAGATTAACTTTTGAAGGCAGTGGGACTGCTGATTTTGCCTTGGGCTGGCTGTTAGAGCAGAACTGGTTCCTGAATGCTGTTAGTCTCCATGTCTGAATCAAGACTGCAGTTGTATTGTTGAGTTACCAGCATCCTTTAAACTTGTACTTCAAAGCTGATATACTGACAGCAGTTTAAAACTGAAGTGTGGTTATCCACAAGCTCTCTGAAAATGAGTGTCACTTTGATTCCTCTTGTGACAGCAAAAATTTGTTTTTAAGATCTGTAACACCAACCCTGTAGCTCAAAAATCAGTCTTTTTATTCAAATGGAAAATGTCAATTTACCACAACACAGAAAATGGCATTTTGCTAAAGATATCTTATAGAACCATTGAGCTGTGGCTTGTGGCCTTAAGAGTCTAGGCTTCCTTTTCCTCTAAATATACTACTCTGTTCTGCTTTCTTTGTGTCTGTCATGTTGAGTAAGTAACAGGCAGCAGGCACAGAACCAGGACTCATGTTCATGTATCTTGTAAAACAAAACAGGCAGCTCTTTGAATTATGAGACTGGAATGCCATCAGAGGCTTCTTCTGAAGCCAGAAACCTGGAATGAAGTCTCATGCGTAGGTACCAGAACCCTGAGATAGAGTTGCAGCCACTAACTTAAAATTTGCTCAGGCTTTTCATTTTAAATATGATACTTATTATTTTGGCACCTACGTGGTGCCATCTGTTTAAAAAACAGCCTCATCTTTCGTATTTCTTGTTCCCCTGCCTAAGGTTCCTAGTGAGCCTTCCCCACGCTGCCCTCTTCTCTCCCCCTTCTTTGCTGCCCTGTACCTGTGTAGCTTTATCTACTGCTCTGCTCCATCACAGTCATTGCCAGAGTCCTGCTGGCTGCTCTGGTGCTACTGCTCTGGCTCGGCTTGGTGCCAGAGATGTGATACCGGCAGTGATATGCTCAGGTCTCTGGCTTCTTTGCTCGTGCTGACTGGTCCCTTCAGTCCTGTGGGGCTGACATCCAGTCTCCCATAGGATCCGATTGCTAATCAATCAGATGCTGCCTGTGTGTTGTGTGCCTATGTGCTGTGAATGAGAGAGAAAGAGCAGAATCCTGTGAGAGTAGGTTAGCTGACTCATATAGTTTTCTGTCCTGATATTATCTCATCAGCCATAGATTAGAATAATTCACCAAAGTAATGCTACTACTGCAATTAAAAGAAGGGTTATTTGCAAACGCTCTTTTAAATTATTGTGGATCACACTTCTGAGAATACATTAGAAGATTCATTTTGTGTTACACTTTCCTTAACGCAGGGTTTAATTTATCTAAATTTTGCGGCCTATCTGTTCAAAGGCACTGTTTGGCAGTTCTCAAGATTGGTTTGCCAAGCTGTCAATGTCTTTTCCAAACCGACACAGTCGAAGAGCTCGCTGATTGGCGATGCCTCGCTCCTGTGACAGACAAAGGTTCTTGACCCCCGGACAGTGACGTGCAGCGTTCCCGGCCTGTTTGTGTCCCATCCCATCTCGAGCATGTGTGCTGTCAACTGCCGGCTCTGGCAGATAAGGAAATGCGCCTGCCCTTTACCAAGAAAGACAGACCTCGTGCTTGTCTAAAAACATCAATTCCTATGACGTCATCTGCCAACAATTAAAATCATGATAACCGTTTAAAGGAAATTCTGCAAGATTTTTAAAAAATAAATTTTTTTTTCAGGTTGCATTATTATAGGTACCTGTTGAATTGAAGAAGTACAGTCTGTTCTTTTCTGTCTAGTCTGCCCTTGTTATGTACCCAAGGGGTAATATTTCAGTGAATGTTACTAAATCCACTTTCAAATGTAGCTGTTGATCTCTCAGTTTTCAGGGTTATTTTCTCTGAAGTGTATTCCACTTCTCTGATGTTTTCTGTTTTGATAGATTCTTAAATACTGTGATAATTGTTAGAGTCTATTAAGTTTCAACTTTCTATTTTTATCCACTGGTAAACACTACACCAGATGTGGGCGTGAAGGACCCTGAGAAGCTGAGGGAGTTCTGCTTTTATTCAACATTTTTAACTTTCATAACTGAGAATTTCAGCTCATTTTTTAGGGTTGTGTATGTGCTTTTCTTTTTTTTTTTTTTTTTTTTTTTAGAGCTGAGAAAAACAGGCTTACGCAACTTAGTTTGCATAAGTGCAGTGAGTCATTCACATTTCTTTTTTGCGTGTCTCTGTGTGTGTTATATCACTTTATATAACCTTTCTTTGAAAAAGCACTACTGTGAATGCTAAGAATATATTTTTTCCTGTAAAACAAAAAAAGAAGGATGCCCAGTGGGCAGATAGCTGCTTCTCTGTGATGTTTCCTCATACTGATACATGTTCTACAGGAAACATTTAGGTGATTCTCCTTGAGGCTATGGCTCTACTGGCCTTCAGTGGCAAAGTATATGTTGATACATGGATGTGTAAGGAAGGCTGGGTAGCTCTAACCTTTCCCCTTCGTGGGGAGATCTGTGAGGAACTCACATGATAATGCTGATTTTATACATATACATATAGAGAGAGGTCCAAATGTGTATGGTCTTTTCAGCATACTGTAGCTACTGCTTTATCACACTGCTTCTTGCCATGTAGCTTCTTACCATGTAGGGGAGAGTGCAGCTTTCCCAAGCCTCAACACCAACTGGTACTCTGTGCATTGTTGGAAGAAATTTAGGATTTAAATAATTCACATAGCTATCAGACATGAGTTGCAAACATCCTCCATCAGGCACACTTACAAAGAAGTCCTCTGGAAGGCCTCATCTTTTCTGACACTATTTCAAAACTCTGTGTGATCAAATGTACCCTGAATGTTCAGCTGCTTGGAGTTTATTGTTTTGAATGCAATTACAGGTATTAAGTGTCAGTGTAGCTTAAGTGCTGGAATTGCTGTTTTGTTTTGTGTTTACATGTTTCTGATGTGTTTTCCTTGACATTGATGACTGTCACTATACAGCAGCAGAAGGGAGATTTTGCCATGAAAGAAAGTGTTGTCCAGGGTGTAGAGATGTGTGCACAGGTTGTCTTCTTGCTCCCATGGCTCTTCTGAGGCTTACTGCTTCATTTCTCTTAATCTCTCTGCTGTATCACCATGTTTTCTAATGTACATACTCTCTGGGCATTCTGCAAATCCCTTCCAGCTTGGAAAGTTCCCCACAACAGTTTCATACTTAATACTTCCATGCACATTCAGAAATCCCCGCAGTCTGCTCTACAGCCCTGTGCTTTACCCAATCAGATTCAGGACCTCTTCTCTTCTATAACCCAATTTTTATTTCCATTACAATACATCACAATTTCTACTTGATTTCAGTGGCATCCTGTGTTTTATACAAGCAGCATCATCCAACCTTCTCATTGTTCATTTCTATCAATTCTTGTGGCAACATTTTGGCTGATGAATTAATCACTAAAATAGAGATAACGTGTTTTCTGTCTGATGCAGAGCAGATGTTTGCAGTCTCAAGATAAGGCAGTGCCACTGCCTAATTAGTGGATTAGCAGTATCTGAAGTCTGCAGAATTGCCATGAAACATTCAGGTACTGTTTTTAATTGTCTGTGGTAGTGTACTCAAATGGATGTTAGGCATGAGAATAAGACTTCATTCATCAGTAAGAAATCAGATTCACATCAGGAACTTCATTACCTGTCTAGCTTCAGATAAATTAAGCAATTTTCATGAATATACTTGCATGTGTAAAATTAGGTGTACACCTAGATTCGTTGCTGGATTGATGTTCAGAAGAACAGCTCTGCTGGTTTAGGCTGTAAATGGAATTAATATAACCAGAGACAAAAATACTGAGTCAGAGTCACATAGATACAACCATTTCCTCCAGCAAATGTTGACAATAAGGCACCTCCTTCGCTCAGTAAATGAAAATTGGCATGACATCTGGTGATAAAAAAGGTCACTGAACGTGTGGAACTCTGGATGGATAAGAAAATTTTCCTAATCATATACGTAAAAACTACAATTAAGAGCAAGTTTTCATATTTAATTCCCTTAAAGACATGTTTTTCCTTTGCATACAGTAGTGGACAGAATCTGCATGAGCATGATAGTTATTCTTACTACTGGCTGATTGTGTCGAATGGCCCCTTGCATGAGCGAGCAAGTAACTAAATTGCCTATGCCTTTGTATTAATCAGAACCTTCAATGTGGTGTGTGAGAAATGGGAACCTCTTCAGAATAAAATCACATGGCAGACTTTTTAACTTAAATTATTTCTTGTGCTCATCTGAAAAGTGATGCCTTAAATTTGATGGATGGATTTGATGGACTACTCAGGGGGTAAGGAATTGGCTGGATGGTTGCACTCGAAGAGTTGCAGTCAATAGCTCAATGTCCAGGTGGAGATCAGTGACAAGTGGTGTTCCTCAGGGGTCAGTTCTGGGACCTGTTTAACACCTTTGTTGGTGACATGGACGGTGGGATCAAGTGCACCCTCAGCAAGTTTGCTAATGACACTGAGATGTGTGGTGCACTCAACACGCTTGAGGGAAGGGATGCCATCCAGAGGGACCTGGACAGGCTGGATGGGTGGGCCTGTGTGAACCTCATGAGGTTCAACAAGGCCAAGTGCAAGGTTCTGCACCTGGGCCAGGGCAATCCCAAGCACAAATACAGGCTGGGTGGGAAATGGACTGAGAGCAGCCCTGAGGAGAAGGACTTGGGGGTGTTGATTGATGAGAAGCTCAACATAAGCCATCAATGTGTGCTTGCAGCCCAGAAAGCCCAGAAAGCCAACCATATCCTGGGCTGCATCAAAATAAGCGTGGCCAGCAGGGTGAGAGAGGTGATTCTCCCCCTCTACTCTTCTGAGACCTCACCTGGAGCACTGCGTTCAGCTCTGGGTCCATGAAGGTTGTGAACCTGTTTGAGCAGGTCCAGAGGAGGGCCGCAAGGATGATCAAAGGGCTGGAGCACCTCTCATATGAAGACAGGCTGAGAGATTAGGGGGGTTTTAGTACAGAAAAGACAAGGCTCCAGGGAGACCTTAGAGCAGCATTCCGGTATACCTAAAGGTGGCCAACAGGAAAGCCGGGGAGGA
The DNA here is from genome assembly GCF_964211835.1 of Anser anser. Lineage (NCBI taxonomy): Eukaryota > Metazoa > Chordata > Aves > Anseriformes > Anatidae > Anser > Anser anser. The sequence continues at coordinate 39,043,610 of NC_139723.1, forward strand.
ACTCTTTATCAAAAAATATAGTGATAGGACAAGGGGTAAAAGCTTTATACTAAAAATGGTAGATTTAGATTAGATATAAGGAAGACATTCTTTACTCAGAGAGTGGTTAGGCACTGGAACAGGTTGTCCAGAGAGGCTGTGGATGCCCCATCCCTAGAAGTGTTCAAGACCATGTTGGATGGGGGTTTGGGCAACCTGGTGTAGTGGAAGGTATTCTTGTCCATGGCAAGGGGATTGGAACTACATGGTCTTTAAGGTCCCTTCCAACCCAAACCATTCTGTGATTCTATGAAGTTTACTGATCCTCTAAAAGCTCTTGAAGCCTTCTATTTCCAGTCTCTAATGGACATTATCCTTCTGCCTATTTTTATGTCCACACTGCAGAGGTCTTTTACTTACATTGTCCTTTGAAGTCAGTAATACAAGTCAGCCACCTCAGTGTACCATATTGTAAGTGTATCATGAGGAAAAATGTCTCACTAAAAGGTGAAGGTCCAGTTGCATTAAAGGATGACTCTTTAACAGTACACTAGTTGCGTGCACCTCAGACACTATGGTAAGAGTCTAGAGAAACAGGATGAACTGAGCGTATAAGAAATTATATGGTTTATTCAGTGAAATATGCACTCTTTTTAAAGGTGGTTGAACCTTGACTTGAATTGAATGTTTCTCTTTCTGCTATTGTCAATTTACAGATTTTTTTTTACATTATTTAGAGCAACATGAAAGATTTTATTGCATACAAAAAGAAAAAAATAAGAAATTAACAGTCATAGATTAAAGGAAAGAATAAAATCTTCACAAGGCTCAAGTTAATAATTCTCTGTATCTCTGTTGCGTCTTCATCTGACTGCTTTAGCACCACTCACTAGAACCAAATTTATAGCAACTGAGTTTTAGAAATTTCACAAGACTTCAGCACAGGGCAAGCTAACTTTCTATAACCATGATAAAGTAGGAATAATTACAATTTAAGTGACCCTTATGACATGTTTCCAGCTGCCTGGAGTAGAAATCTGGGTCACTACTCCACTGAGCAATAATGTAAAACATCAGAACACTCCTGTATTCCAGATAAATTGCCCTGTTTCTACTGAAGTCAAAGGAGTGATGCTACTCGTGGTATCAGAATCTGGCCACAAGTTTTTTCTGAGCTTGTCTTAACTCTGTCAGTGACATGTTTTCTATGCATAAACTAGAAGGCTGCTTAAGCTTTACATTTTAATAGATTCTTTTCTTACTCCCTTTCCTTTGCCTCCTGTTCATTTTAATGGATTTCTCTTTAAGATTGTCTTCTATATGGCAGGAAGACTGACTCAATTTTGGGGGGGTATCTGTGAGACGAAGTTTATATTAAAGATGGTATATCCTTCATCTTAACTGAGTAGCCTCAGCAAGTCGCTAATGCTATTATTAGAAACGTATGGCCAACAAGTTAGCTCAGCAGCAAAACAGATAGCGTGGGTATCAGCCCATTTCTAGAGTTAACTCAATAAAGCTGCTTCTGAAAAATTCAGATGTCAGTAAAGGATTTGCTATCAGAAGGAACCAAGAAGAAGAGCATTGCTTTACCTCAAGCATATTCTTTGGATGGATTTTTGGCACTAAATTAGCTTGGGATGTAGAAGACATCCCATGCCAAGCTCCTGCAAGGGTTTCAGATTACATTAACAACATATCAGGAAACAAGTACTCAACATTACCAGCCTTGGTCTGGGTCACAGGAACAGACTTGAATTAACGTGTATGAAAAATCCTTTTTGCAATTACATAGGAGTGGGGGAAAAAAAAAAAAAAAAAGCATCTTCAGCAACCTATCATTGGAAACTTTTTCTTGAACCATTTTTTATTTGTGAGCCAAATACTGCAGTAATTAAGCTGCAAAATTAAGGGAATGTGCTTCGCTTTTAGTGGAAATTAACATTGGTTTTCTCCAGGCATTCAATCACTTAACTCAGTTGTCTTTTTATATTATTCAAATGTGATACACATTAGTCAAACATAAGTGGTTGAAGAATCATGTTGCAGAATGCCTCTTGAGAGAGAAGTGTGTTATAAACATTTTTACTAATGGAATATTTATGTTAATGTAAATTAACTCCATAAGGGTGGCAAATCCTTTGAAAGGTGAACATGAAGTTCCTGCTGCACAGTGGATGCTTTTATTATTTCATTACTTTTACAGCAGAAAGAGTGATGTACAGGCTTCTGTTGTAGCCAACAAAGATTTTTTAAATGCAGTTTGGTGACCTTCAAGAATCAAGTCCAGGCATACAGCGAAAATATAATGCAGATGTGTGATGCTGAAGACACAAGGGCATTTTTCAGAAATAATTGTAAGAACTGTGGTCTGAAAAAAAGTGCAAAGTGAACTGTATCTCCGTGAGAGTAGAACAAAATGAAGAGCTATCTATGGTTGGCAGGCAGTAAATTTAATTGGGTTGGTAGAGATAACATTAGGTGATCAATTGCCAAGAATATTAGCAATTGTGTCCTAAAAAATGGCAAGAAAGACTGCAGTTATAGTCATCTCTATTTCCTTAAATCCAAGCTATGGGCATTTGCTTAGAGGCATGAGGTTTGACAAATGTTTGAAGGACGCAGGGGATTGGTAGCAGAGCTTGTCTGGAAGGTGTTTTCTTTGGTTATAGCTGAACTCAAGACCCAGGTGGTTTCCAGAGAGCAGTCTAATTCAGGCTTCCCCACTGGAAGCAACTGCTTTGTAATCACCTAGAGATAACCTGTCTGGAAACCATGAACTTCTAAATTTATTAAATATATAGATATTGTATCCACCTGAATCGTGAGTAAGAAGTAATTGAATAAGAAGTTTCTCATGGGCATGACAGGGATGGCAAAATGGAGGAGACAGTGGTGCCATCCTTTGGAAGACAATGCAGCAGCCAGCAGAGCTGTGCTTGTGTACTATCTCCAGCTCTCACAGGTTTTTCTTGTGTGTGAGGGGAAACAGAAGCCCTGGAGGTTAGGGAAGGGCAAAGTCCAGTGAAGTCATGCCCAAGGTGTTTAAGCAGGCAGGGCTTTACCAGCTACCTATTTTGATGCTCCCCCCCCCCCCCCAAGAACAGACTGCTGCTTCCTATCTTCAGGGGCTTTGTTTGCTTGTTTGTTTTTGCAGCATGTAAATTTGTTATCAAAATGATTTATATTGCACAAAGCACTCTTTCAACTGCATTTTATTAATTCAGAAACAGCAATGATAAGATCTAGTTCTTCGCAAAGAATTTGGTATGCCACATCTCCCAGATGGGATCAGATTACAAAGAGAGTTCAGCTCCCAGTTAGGCTCTTCAGTGAAGTGGTTAGATTTTTGACAGCACTCAGCATCCAGTGGATCTGGTGTTCATTTTCAGGAATGGGAGCTGGTGAGCACTTCTGAAAATGTAACCTTTTGTACTTAAATATTTGTGTATCTTCTCCCAAGCCCATTTTCTGTGAAGTTATGTGGTGTTTTTCATTGTTATTTTCTGAATTTATTTCATTGTTAAATAAAACAAAACTAAATAGTTCTGCAAGACTTCAATTGCATTGCTGTGCAGTGGGATTTTCATAGTTTTGTGATTTTCATGATATTTAAAATCCAAGTGTTCATAAATATGTGCATGAGTGAAACCACAAATGCCATGATGAGTTATTCAGTAGTGATAACTCCAAACACTCCAAGCAGAAATACTAAATTTAAAAAATAAGTTGTTATTTGTATAGCCAATTAACATGAATGTCTATTGAATCACAGTAAATCCACAAACACATGCTGAACGTTTTCCTTTTTTTTTTTTTTTTTAATGTAAATCCAATTGCCTTAATGCCTTGTTTCTTCGATAAATAAGAGTTTTACATATTTACAAGGGAAGATCGACCAATGTCATCTACCTGGACTTCTGCAAGGCTTTTGACCTGGTCCCACATGACATCCTAGTCTTCAAATTGGAGAGGTATGGATTTGATGGCTGGACCATTCAGTGGATAAGGAGTTGGCTTGAAGGTCACACCTAGAGAGTGGTGGTCAATGGCTCTATGTCCGCCTGGAGGCTGGTGGAAAGTGACCTCCTTCAGGGGTCTGTCCTGAGACTGGTACTGTTTAATATCTTTATCAGTGACATGGACAGTGGGATCGAGTGCACCCTCAGCAAATTTGCAGATGACACCAAGCTGAGTGGTGCATTTGATACAATAGAAGGAAGGGATGCCATCCAAAGAGACCTGGACAAGCTTGAGAAGTGGGCCCACATGTACCTCATGAGGTTCAACAAGTCCAAGTGCAGGGTGCTGTACCCGGGTTGGGGCAGTCCCAGATAAGAGTACAGACTGGGAGTACAGACTCATTGAGAGCAGCCCTGCAGAGAAGGATTTCTGGTGGATGGTTTCTGGTTCTGGTGGATGAAAAGCTCGACATGAGTTGACAGTGTGTGCTTGCAGCCCAGAAGACCAATTGTGTCCTGGGCTGCATCAACAGAGCAGGTCAAGGGAGGTGATTGTCCCACTCTGCTCCACCCTTGTGAGGCCCCACCTGGAGTACTGCATCCACGTCTGGGGTCCCCCAGCACAAGAAGGATGTGGGGCTGTTGGAGTGAGTCCAGAGGAGGGCCACAAAGATGATCAGAGGGCTGGAGCATGTCTCCTGCTTAGAAAGGCTGGGAGAGCTGGGGATGTTCAGCCTACAGAAGAGAAGGCTCTGGGGTGACCTCATTGCAATCTTTCAGTACTTGAAGGGGGCTTATAAAAAGATGGAGAGCGACCCTTTGCTCAATCAGGTAATGAGAGGACGAGGGAGAATAGTTTTAAACTAAAAGAGAGGAGATTTATCTTAGGGATTAGGAGGAAATTCTTCTCTCAGAGGGCAGTGAGGCACTGGAACAGGTTGCCCAGAGAGGCTGTGGATGCCCCATACCTGGAGGTGTTCAAGGCCAGGTTAGATGATGCCCTGAGCAACCTGATCTAGTGGGAGGTGTCTTTGCCTATGGCAGGGGAGTGGAGTTAGATGATCTTTAAGGTCCCTTCTAACCCGAGCCATTCTATGATTCATTCTGTGATTCTATGTATTACATCTGTCCAAGAACTAAAGATTACTTACTTCTGGTGGAAATTAGTACGGTGGCCTAATACACCTTAAATATTCCTCTCTGCCTGATCATTCTGTAATTGTAATTTTATCTCCTGAAAGATGCTTCCATTTCACAGACTGGTTCAAATTGGAAGGGAGTTCTGGAGGTCACCTGGTCCCACCCCTGCTCAAGCAGGAACACACAGAGCAGGTTGCCCAGGACTGTGTCCAGGCAGCTTTAGAAGATCTCCAAGGAGGGAGACTCCACAGCCTCTCTGGACAACCTGTGTCAGTGCTTGTTTAACCAAACAGTACAGAAGCACTGCCTGATCTTCAGAGGGAACCTCCTGTGTTCCATTTTTCTGTCCACTGCCTCTTGTCTTGGCACTGGGCACCACTGAAGAGAGCCTGGAAAAGTGTCCTTAAGGCATCCTCCCTGCAGGTATTTGTAGACATAAATGAAATCTTGAAGGTGTTTTCCAACCTCAATGATTTTGTGATTCTGTGATTCTGTGATCTCCCCTGAGCCTTCTCTTCTCCAGGCTGAACATCCCTGGCTCTCTCAGCCTTTCCTCATAGGAGAGGGGCTCCAGGCCCCTCATCATCTTGGTGGCCCTACACTGGAATGTCTCCAGTATGGCCACGTCTTTCTTTTCAGGTGCAGTGGAAGTTGTTATGTTCTAGCTCCTGACGCATACCAGTGAATACAAAAAATGAACTTCATATAGCCAGACTGGTATACTGATGATGCCAAATAAGTCCAAGACACTTCTAAATCATTGTCACTAGTGTCACATGCAACCTTTTTTCCTTTCCATGAACACCTCGCTTACCAAGTTGCCTCTATAACTGTCTTTTCCCACATCTCAGTGTTCACCCTGGCAGCTCTGTTTCCAGTCTCTACAGTGCATACCAAGCCTTCCCACTGACCCTGGGCATCTCTCCCAGCTTCCCCCTACAAGTGTATGCCATTTGTGTACTTCTCATTCCAGTGCTTTCTCTACTGTGCCAGAGAGACACTCATCTTTGCATTAAATGACCTCAGCAAGAAAAGTCACCTTTAGTCACAAATCGTTTTGCTCCACTCTCCTTTCTCTAAGCAGCTGTCTGACTGTGATTATGGTACCTTTGTCCTCCCTCTGTTCATCGAGTCAAATTCTGCACGTTGGATGTTTTTCTGGGCAAGCAGCAACTCTTGCTTGCCCCTGTTGCATGTCTGGCACACAATGGAGTGGCAGGCATTCACTGTAGTAAGAGTTTTATTTTGATATAGGTAGTGATTAATAGTTACTGCAGTTCATGAACTGTTACTGGCCTGTGTGAAATGTCTTAGTGGCCTCTCTTTTGTTCTTAAAAATCACGTATACAGCTACCTAGGCAATAACCATGGTTAATGTGCATGTCAAAACGAAGGCAAGCAATGAGCTGTGACTTCTGCTTTTCACTAAATCCTCTTTAAGTGTTACCTCATCTTCCCATGCCACCCCCACGCCCTTCATCTGTTCATGTGCTCATTGCCTCCTTGGCCTGACACTGAGCTCAGTAGGTCAGGGACTTCTTATGCTGGTGCTTATTTCAACACTACGTAGCACAGTGGTCTCTATCTTGCCTCCTCCCAGAGTTCCTAAATGCTAGGTTAATGCCTTGCTATTTAGCAGATAATAACAAAAGTAGCGTAAGATGGAGAGGCATGGGGGCATTACGCTGAACTTTGTGCCTCAGAAATGGTCTCCGGTGGGATGGATGAAACAGGGCGGTTGGGAGGCGTGAATTCTATGCCCCCCCCCCACCTCATTTGCGCTCTGCCTGCTTGGCAGCCATTTGAAGGGTTTCATTCCTCAGGACAGGCTGTCTGGCCCCTTCCACAAGCACTCAGATCAGTTTCAGCACATGAAAAAAGGAAAGGTCTGGTTGCAGGGAGCCGGGGGAGAGGCAGCACTGCATAGCTTCAGCAGAAAGCTAACCTTTCCTTCCACTGCTCTTCTGTTCTTCCCCCCTCCTCCCTCCGAACCCTGCAGAGAGAGATTAGCGATCAAACTGTAAATCCCCCAAGTACAGAAAGTAGTAAACCTCCCATCCCCTCCCCAAGAGGACGTGTATGCTGACAACAGCCTCATTCAAGCTGACACCTGTTTCACTTTAAAACAGGCTCCTATAAATAGAGTGAATGTAACCCTAGGTGGCATTGCAAAATATTATGGAAAATGCGGCTTACAACCCTGTGACGAAGGGGGAGTAGAGAGAGTGGGGGTGGGCAAAAAGACACTATCTACCATAAAAACCTGGCAGCTTCATGCAAGGGCTGTTGTTTTTAATTTAAATGCTCATTTCTTATTCTATTTTCAGATCCTCTCTGGGATTTTAGGAATGTTGAGACGTGCTGGTTATAAAGCCCGAAGTACAAAATGGTCACGGATGGCTGGAATGAGGCATGTTCTAATGGAAACAAATCACTTGTCACTAAGCAGCCTTCAAACTTTTGAACAAAAGCTCAGAAGGGTCAGGGAAAAGACATGTTTGTTGACTTAAAATGGCTGGATGCAGGTTGTCAGAAATGCATAGGCTTCAATATTGCTGGGGTAACCCTTCAGTTCTAGGGGTTTTAAACAAGGTTAACCACTTTGATGGCAACCATGAGTAGAACGAGCAATTTACACTAACAGAAAGCTAATACGTGTATAAACTAAAGTGTGCTTACTACTGAAATGTAAAGTGCATATACCACTGCAAAACAGCTTCAGCAGGGAACTCGGTTGTGGGAACCACATTCAGTTGTACAGACATGAATGGTCATGAGGAAGACTACCCTATGCCTACTGAATTTTAGAAGGGTCACCAATGTTACTGTAACATAAAATGTGGGATGTATGTGGGATTAATCAGTGTTTCAGTTAGATAGCTAAAATAGTGTAGTTTGGCTTTATGACAATTTGAGGGTAAATCCAAATGCCAATTAATCTGTTAAATCAACTTTCTGTGTTCTCAGTGCTAAGTGAAATTATGCAAGGTTATCATTAAGATATTTTATTTGCTTCCAAGACCCGTGATCAGGTTCAGGACCCCTCAACCAACTATAAATAAAAGACCAGCCCTCATTTTTCCTACGTAACACTTAGTGTTTCTGTGCTAAATGAATCACATCGCTCTGTAATAATTTGTAAACTGTGGATGAATTATAGTCTTTGCAGAACATCATTTTGAATCTCCTAATTGTACTGTAGCTTGGCTTTGTAAGAAAATGAGGCTTATGCAATCTTTCTTTGTCATCAGTCTGTCTGCTAGTCCCCCTCACTAGTAGCTTCTGAGCTCGTTCAGTCCTCAGCTGGATTTGAAGAGGGATTACAGATAATTATGTTTTGACTAGATTTATGAAAACTGCTTTCTGTCTAGAGGAAGAGATGCAAAGGTAGTGCCTCCACTGAGAGAAGGCAGGCAAAGCATAGGTGTTATGGCCAGCACAGAGCTCCCTAGCACAGTAGACATCGTGTTGTGCATACAGAGCATGTACCAGGGACACAGTGGGGACTGAGGAGACGGGTTAGGGCTGCAGTGACTGGGGAAATAAAGCTGATGGGACAAAGACTTGGCCTCCATGAGCAGCCAGTTTCATTTTAACATTCCTGGAGTAATTTCTTTTTCATACTGGAAACAGCAGCAGAACTAAAGGGGATGACTCTGTGCGGTTAAATGGTACATGTAAGCTTCAAAGCATCAGGCAGGCATTTGGTGTTTCTGAGGTTTACTCCACTAAGGAAACATTATTCTACTTTCAAAGGGAAGAAACTGAGACCTTCTCTGCACAGAGACTTAACTTGCTCAAAGGCACTGGATGACTCAGCAGCAACCAGGTACAGCACACAGACACATTTAGGTGGCTTCTTTCTGTGTCACTGCACCTGCCACGTGTCCAAGCCAGCCCACATATACTGCCTCCTCCAGGACCTGGAGCACAGACAGCAGTGTGCCCCGCTCCTGCCTTTCAGGTGGCTCGGTGGGGCCTTTAGCCTGCTTCTGCTACTGCTGCGAGGGGAGATTGCTGCCTGTTCAAGCCCAGCAATTTCCTGACGTCCACAAAGGTTGTTGCGTGTGTTGCCATGACAAGGAAACAGCTTCCAAAAGCCACTGGTTATTTTGCTTCTCTGCCAGAAACGGGAGGATGTTTCTGCAGGAGGACTGCGAAGCAGGCTGTGGAGAGCTGCGGGGGGTGCAGGCAGAAGTGCTCCCAAGTTAGCTTGTGTGGAGTTAATGTGGGTTTCTCCACAGTCTCCTGTACAAGCTAATAGTCATTGCTGTTTCACACCGCTCTTCTTAGTTTGTCCATCACCCGAAGGCCACTTGGAAACTACGGGGAGTTGTACTCTAGGAAGGCACTCCATTTCTTCTCTTTAGGTGCTACACCGACTGCGAGGAAGCCTGTCGGTGGTTGGGCTTCTCAGTGTCGGTGGGGGTAGGTTACAAGCACCTTGTATTTGAGTTAGGAGCAGCATCACCCTCCTCACTGCTTTGGTCACAGTGCACCACCCAAGTGCTGTGCTGAGGCCAGAAGCTCCATTGCAGACTAAGCTGGGTGCTGGGGAGAGGAGCAAGAATTGCTCCTGACACCACAGCTAGTTTGTACATGGGAGTGCAGCAGCACTGGGAGTGTGTTACAGGGTGTAGGGGGGGGGCAAAGCTTACTACTGCAAATTCCTGCTGCCTCTGCCAGTAAGACAAGCTGATTTTTCTTTGCCCAAATGAGCATCAGATGGGAAAGAACACTTTTAGAAAACTTAAGCCATGATAGTACATTTATTTCTGGGACAGAATTATGCCTGGTGCTCATGTGACTTGAATGTAATATGCTTGCGCACACATACAGAGTTTTTGATTTTTATCACATGGCTGCCAAAAATAACATTGAAACATATAAGTTAAGCATGCCATTATAACACAATGGCACTTCATTACTGTTCAGAGCCGGTCAGGTTTCCTTCTGAATATATCACCACTAGGCAATAATGGAGGAGTGCAGAGGGCAAGAAAAAGGAACAGTGCAACCTCATGGCATTTTATCCTAAATGTCAGGCATGGTCAGCATCCTCTTGTGAGTTCCCCGGTGTATGGTTTTAGCATGTTTGGTAATTGTCTTTCACAGTGTTAAATTTAATATAAATATGGTAATATCAAATTGGATGCTTGTGGAGATTTTTTTTTTTTCAAATTACAGCAGTTGGTCTTATGAATAATTTCTCTCTAATCAGCTGAGTCTCTCTTTCCTCTGTAACTCTTCTTCTAATCTTATTTTCATAACTTGCTACTTCTCTGACTTTCAATTAACACTTCATCTATGTTCTTTACTTAGACACAGTAGGTGTAGCCTTTCGAAATTCTTCCCTAATGTGATTTTAGTGCTGTCACTTCAGTTAGGGGCACGGTAAAGACTAACCTCTGCTCCTGTAGCTCTGTTGCTATGTTGCCTAATGACTTTTTAGAAGTTCTGGATTAATGCAGGTCAGTTGATAATTTGGGGTCACATGGCAATATGATGCCTGGAAAAAATCCATTTGTAATCTGAAAGCTCTTATGGGAGTGTTGCATAACTTGAGAAAGATAATAGCTCATTAGATTGAAGTCTGCACAGTGAGGATGGGTAAACAAAACCTGATTAGTATCACTGAAAAAAGGCTATCTTTTTTTTAAGTACTCTTCTCATATACGGCATCATAGTAGCTCCAGGTAATGGTAGACATTTCAAACAAACCATTGGGAGTCCTGTTTCTGAAATCCCGTTGCTTACCGAGACTCATCTTACATGTTGACATGGCACACCCTCTGCTCTCAGTTTCCTTGCTAAGAGTGCCAGGTGTAGCTCGGACATCGAGCCAGCAAACTCTAGTTGTGCTGTCCACTCCATCCTGTCCTGTCCTAACCTGCATGCCAACAGTGGCAGTCAGCAGTGAAACAGAATGAGCAGAAAGAGCAAATCCTATGTTTTTCTTAGCAAGTAGATTTTAGGAAGCTGATGGAGGAAAACAGAGCAGCTAATATCACTAAATTGTGAGTCCTCTGGCTGTCTAGAATATAAAGTTTTTCAACCCTGGTGACAAGATTGTTTTTTTCCTTGCTTATTATATAATGAGAATTCAAGATGAGAACATGATAGCAATAGCACAGCAGTTATCAGGGAGTGTCCTACAGCACTGAGTAGTTGGCGTGGTAGAGAGAGTTGTTATGAAATTGTTTTTAAAAATAATTTTGGAATGCTGCCCTTCTTTCTACTTATTTTGAGGTTCATATGCAATGTGTTGAATGTCTACATCCTGAATTAGGCTGCCAGTAGATCCTCCCAGCTGGTCCATCCAGTAACTGTTGACTAGCAAGATCATGTTTCCGTGCTAAAATTTTAAAAATAATTTAATGATAGCTATGTTTAGTGACATCATTTTAGCACCCGTATGACTTCAATCTCCCTTGTGGTTTGCCTGAGACTATACAACAGCTGCGTTGTGCCCATGTACACCTCATAAGTTCAGGCATAGTTGAATGTTTAGAAAGAGGGAATTATGCTGTCAAAGATCACTGCATCCTCCTCTGCTGTATAAGCTCTAGTTTCACTACAGAAATGCTTGAGCTTTATGTAGTCTTCATAAATCTTTAGGAAAAAAAAAAGTAGAGTTTCCTAATGGAAAGGCTGTAGAAAAAAAATAAAATATATATATATACATTTAGTAACATTATTTTTTTCAGGGTGAATGACAGCTAAATTTGGAAACAGATGAGTTCTTCTTAAAGTGGTTTATTACCATTATTATCACTTAAGTGATGAAGTACACTATTAATATGTTTATTCTGTTAATGAAGAATAGTGTTGTTGAAATAATAGTTAAAAGATATTGATCTTTCCATTAGGAAGCTTTTGCACGGAGAATCTCTATTGTTTAGGGACAATTATTTTTCAAAAGCCTGTGATCACTTGGCTTCCCTACCTAGCTGTTCTGCTATTTTTGTGCAGCTGTGGTTGGGTATCAGTTAGCATGTTAGCAATTCTGTTTATAGTAAGATAAGATGCACCATAGTTACTGGCCAAAGTTTGCTACATTGCTGACAATTCAGGATAAGTTGGCTAGTATCATTGATTCACACAGAGCTGTGAATAGAATTTGTTTGCCTTTTTCTATCAATTGGAGATTTCTTTTTGTCTTTTTAAGAATACAGTCTTTTCATTTTCACTGTGTAGTGAAATAGTATTTCTCACTGCCACCATCAGAACATTTTTCCACCACGTAGGAAAAGCTTTTACTGCAGTTAATGATGCAATCTCCTGATGTGGCTGGAAGGGCAATCTGTGAAAAATGAATATTGACTGTGAGGTCTCATATGTCTCTCTAACTGGCATGTAATAGAATGCCCCCCTGCCCTGCCTTATGTTTGTATTTCACAGGACAGCTAGTTAAGAGGATTCTGTCAAATTCGTACTTTCATCATACTTTCTTTAGCATGGCAGAGATTGGAGAGCTGCTTTTCTCCACTCCAGCTCCAGATTGAGTATAAAAGTGATATATTTTTGCTTTCTTGTAGCAAAGATGTGTGAGCATATTCTGCTAAGGGCCATGCATGGATTTAGCCGTCCATGGTGTCTGTCCTTCCGAAGTCCAGGCTGCAGGCTGATCCTGTAGGTAAACCTGGTTGTGCTGTCAGTTTCACCCAAGAGAGGGTAATTTTTTAATCTCATTTTCATGACAGGAAAACTTCAAAACCCATCCTGAGGTCTCCCATTGCATGTGATGAGGCTGAGTGGTTAACGAAGAGAAGGGGTGAAAATGTGACCTGTGTTAATCAATAATTTGATCCTCAGAACCATGGTCCGTGTCCTCTGATGGAAGAGCAGTCACTCAGCTGGTAAGAAGGGTGTGTGGGCTGTCACCACAGTTATTTTACAGTAGGGTTGGCAGTTGGCTACTATTCAGTCTGGTTATAAAATTCATTCTGGCTAATATAAAAATCCATTTAAAAAATATAAAAAAACAGCTAAATAAAACAGACTGACACAGCTTGTCAGACACAGTATTATGTCAGGAAGCCAAAAGATGCTTTTGCTCTGAGTTTTCTCACTGTCTTGTTTTGTAACAGTAGGCAAATGGCTCCTGCCTCCGCTCAAAAAATAAAAATTAAAAAAAAAAAAATCCATTGTCAGTCCTGTACATTTGTACAGACAAATTACTTTGGCAAGAGTCTATATTTCAGGATGTGCCTATATGGTATCCAACAAGACCTTAGCTGAGACAGGAACCTCTAAGGTTGTGTGAGCATCTGTGCTAGATGTCACTGGTACAGCACACACCAAACCAGTGTGGCTCTGAATGTTGATTTCCCTGCTCTCTTCTAGCCTGTGCCGTTTGGGAGGCAGATAGATAAAATCTAGTTTCATGGAAGAAATCATGAAAGATTTCTATCCAGAGAAGAGGGAGCTTGCAATGAGAGGGACAAAGTCTGGCACTGTTGCCTGAGTAAGAGGATAAAATACAGTAAACAGTCTGAGGTGTAGGACAGAATCTGATTTGGGAGCAAAGACACAATAATTAGCTGATGTAATGAGACAGCAGATCAGTGAAGTGGCTCAAGTAAGGGTCCAAATTTTTCATCTCTCCTCTTTGGCCGTGGCAGATCAAAGCAGCGCTGTCCAGGCTGAGTGATCATGCCAGGGCTGAGGGTTCGTACATGGAGCCTGTTCTCTCTGCCCAGATCATAGCTGATCTTGAAAACAAAAGTAATTTTGCTTCCTGCTTGAATTAAACACTCTGCTTTTATCCCAAGACCAATGGGAGAACATTACAAAGCAGATAATGAATCGTTTTTTCCTCTTTACTCGCTCACAACTATGAGGTAATTCAGCTGAAACAGGAGTTGGAAGACTACAAAGCTGATGTTAGTGAGGAGAAAATGAAGAGAAAGATTTGTGAGTCTAAGAAAAGAAGAAAGAAGGACTGGACAGCTTGATCAATCTCTTGTGACAATTTAAAGAAGGGTCATAAGAAGAGTTCAGAAAATATTTTAATAACATTAACATTTTATTTTACTTCATAGCTTCCTTGTTCTGTTCTTGGCCCTCCATTAAAAGTAAAACATTGGGAACTGACAGAGTCCAGAAAGCAGCAATGGAAATCATTAGAGGGATACTGTCATTTGCTTCAGTGGGAAAGTGCTTATGGCTGACTGATAGAAAGTGCTGTGAAAGAGCCAGTTAGCATTATGGATGAAAGTGTCTTTGTATAAATAGAGATTAACAAGATTAAGATTATTCATTTGCCAGATGATATAAAAGCTAAAATATGTCATATAACAGATGGTATTGTACAGAGGTGAAGACTTAGTTACATTTATTAATCTTCTCTCCAATACAATCATTTAAGTACATACCGTGAAATTTAAAGGCAACATTTCCAAATGTGTGTGGGGTGTGTGTGGGGGATACTTCTAATGCACCGCATAATAATGATATAGGACATCACAGTTAGCATAAAGCACTTCACAAAAAAATACTGGACACGTGTCCAAACAAACTGAAGTAGACACTTGAGTTCCATAAACCAAATGGCCACTGCAGACATTTACCTGCGTTTGTCAGTTGTGTTTCCCTGAGGGCTGATGGTAAATGGGTGATTTCATGCAATATGAAATATCAGGTGCTTAAGTTATTCCACTTATTCACCTGATTTGCCTGTGCAACTGTAGCTACCTTGACAGCTGGCTGCAATTCTAGGTAGAGAATCCTCAGAGCAGTAACTCTTAAAAAAGTGGCAGTGTGCTTAAAAATGAGTAAACGTGGAGACAGAGCTTCTGTAGCTGCGCTGGCCAACTCAGCATAGTTTCATAATTTTCGCTGATCACCTCCTGTCTTCTTCCATCATATCCGAAGACAGGTCATTTCATGAAATAGGATTCCAGGGATTGTGCACATATCAAAAAGCAAAATGAACCCATTTCAGATTGGTTTTGCTGTTTCAGAAGGCATGGTCACGTACACAGTCTCAAAAGAAGGTGGGAATGAAGCTAACGTAGAATTAACCACACTGAATAACTTGCACATTTTCAATGAAGTCTTTCAAGTATTCTCTGCTTTTCAAAAGTGAGCAAGGGCCAAAAACAGCCACATCAGTTGTACTTGCTATAATGAACTCCTGCTTCTCTGCAGCTCTGAATCAAAGCCACTATCCTACACATACCACATCATAAGAAACCACTAACCCTAACCATGAGACCAGCACATTCTTGTCTCTACAATATGTTCGCTACACTCACATTAATAAATGAATATAGTGTTACAATGGCTATGCTATTAAGCAACACCTGTTCAATACAATGGAAACAAGGCACTCCATGATTAAATATATTATCTTCTTGACAAAGAACTGCACAACTGTTTGGCTAGAGTTGTGAAGCAAATGGTGTATTTACATATGAAAAGGAATTTGTGTACATTTGATGAATGACAGAATAATTGCTATATATGGCAAAGAAAGGGGACGTAAAATATTTCGTATACTCATTACTGCTATTGCAAATAAATGGGAAAGGCCTTGATATAGCTATGAAGGTCCCTTTCTTGACCACTGCAGCTAGGAAGAGTGTATACAGGCTGCTGGCAGCATATCAAGACTAAGTTTTAATCCTGGAAATCTTAGCTGCGAAGGGTCTAGTACAACATGTTCAAATCATCCCCTGGGAGTACATGCTTTTGTCCACTTGAGTTTCAAGAGTCTCAAATGGATGTCTTCCACCATTTTACATGGATATCTGGTCCAGATTTTAATAACTTTCTGACAGTGATAATTTTCTCCCTTGTATTCAGCCAACACTTCTATTCTCTTGGCTTCATTCACAATCATCTCACTATACCTTTCTAAACCCCTCAGAGTTATGGGTCTCATCACTAGCTGGGCAATTCCAGCCCAAGACTCCATGGATGCAGTGGGGAGAAAGTGAAATGTGTGGGGGACACACAGAGGTGGGTTCTATACCTACTGCAACAAGTCACAGGATGGAAAAGAAGATAGGCTCAAAGGGCTGTAGACAGAAAATTAGGTAAAGGCAATGGACAATGGTAGTTTTCTACTTCAGTTACCTCTGCTACACACATGTGAACACACATACACAGACCTTGAAGGAGAGACTTTTCATGGTAAATTTCCTTTAAAATTGTTTCTCTCAGCACTTATCTGGAGCTGAAAGCCAGACCCAAAAGTAGACGGGCAGTCTTCTCAGCAGTTCAAATCTTATTGCCCTGGTAGGAGGAGATCACAGATGTGATGCGATACAGTTGCTGAAAGGGTGGAAAACAGCAGGTGAAGAGAAGGATCCTGGATGGGTGGGGAAGCGCAGTAGGTTCTTGACTTAGGAATATCCATGATGAGAGGTGTTGATCGGATTTGCAGAAATTTAAACCTTCACAGCTGAAACTGATGGCAGTGAGAACCATATTCAGCAAATACAGGGTGCTATCAAGTACTGAGAATTGTAGTTGGCATCTCAAACTGGCCCCCAAATTAGCTCATGCTGAACACAGATTTTACTTTATTTTCTCTGAAACTTGCTTTCCTCTGCATCTAAACATTAAAACAATGATGTTTTACTGTTGGTAATTTTTTCATCTTTATTTAAAGAAAAAAAGCAAACAGAAAACAATGGAAAAATATTATGATGTAAAAGCCAGACAATAAGAAAACTCTTGCTTGCTGGGCTTGAAAGGCGTGCAGTAAATGACACCTGAAGTCACAAGCTGAAGGAGTAGAATAAACAAATATACGGCCATCCACTGGAAGAAGGCAAAGTTGCATACCAACATAGGGGTATGAAACTGTGTAACAAAACATGGTCACATGAACTGAGCTTGGGGGGCTCAGTGAAGAGGCAGTGGAAAACCTAATACTGCTTCTTAATTTGCTCATGTTCAAGGGCTTGATCTTGGGAGTCTTATTATTCTTTTCACAGTTTTTTTTTTTTTTTCTTCACAGTGGAGTTTATGGGTATAGAAAACAACTATGTCTCTTTCTGAAACACAGCTGGTACTGTTGATTCCTCAGCATTCGTGACCACAAACCAAACCTCATACTGTCAGCCTACGTTAATCTTCCCTATGGCCTGCTTAGATTAGTGACCTATCAAAGTATGGCATTATATTATTCTTCTATAAACACTTCTTCTCCTGTAGAAGATTTTTATAGCTGTACAGTGTACTGTGAACTGTGTATATAACATGATCCTCTCAGTTCAAAAGCATAAAATCATAAAACACAGAATGGCTTGGTTTGAAAGGGACCTTAAAGATCACCTGGTTCCAACCCCCTGCCATGGGCAGGGACACCTCCCACCAGACCAGGTTGCCCAAAGCCCCATCCAGCCTGGCCTTGAACACCTCCAGGGATGGGGCATCCACAGCTTCTCTGGGCAGCCTGTGCCAGTGCCTCACCACCCTCTATGGGAAGATTTTCCTCCTAACCTCTAATCTAAATCTCCCCTACTTCAGTTTAAAACCTTTCTCCATTGTCCTATCATTATCTGACTGAACAAAAAGTTACTCTCCATTTTTTTCTGTAAGGCCCCTTTAGGTTTTGAAAAGCTGCAATGAGGTCTCCCTGGAACCTTCTCTTCAGGCTAAACAGCCCCAGCTCTCAGCCCTTTTTCATAGAAAAGGTGCTCCAGCCCTCTGTTCACCTTCAACATAAGCAAGGAACAGGGATTACCTGATAACGATTTTTGGGCTAGCTAGCAGGGATCTCTCTAATGAGATCTTGCACAGCATTTTTTCACATTCATTGCCAAATGCTCAACCTTTACATGGAAGTAGGACACGTTGCCGATCCAAGAAGACACAGATAGCATGATGAAACTCTTCTGATATAGACAAGGAGGCCTAAAAGAAGCAGGTCCTCTCATTTACGACAAGTAACCACAATTTTCCTCTTCTTACAGACTCTTGTCGTCAGTAGGTTTGTGCATTTTGCATTTTGGAACATAATGCATAGCAACCACATGTGGGCGAGTGAGATGATCTACAACTACTAGTGCTTTCATACCTGGTGAATAGGACTGGAGCTCATAAAAATGTTCTTTGATTTGTTTGCAATTATTCTTCACTTTATTTAGTAAAAAATTATGATTTATTAAAATAACAATTGTGCTCTCTAGGCATGGTCATGGGCAACTGGCCCTAGGTGGCTCTGCCTGAGCTAGTGGGGTTGGACTAAAAGACCTACAGAGGTCCCTGCCAACCTAATCCATTCTGTGATTTTGTGAGTAAAGTAAAATAACACTTTTATTTACAAATACAATGTTTTCTCAAAACTATGAACTGTATATGTGCCAAACATCTACATTTTGAAAATACAGAGAGGTGAGGGGAAGAGCCATTTCCTTCCCCTAATTTAGTCACTAAGTGGAATAAAAGAAGAAACTGCTGCACCTCATATGAATTTCTTTTTTTTTTATTTATTTTGTTTTTCTGTTGGCATTTCTCTTTTTCCTCATGCAACTTTTCTAGAATATTGACATTTTATAAAGCAGGTAGCAGCAATGAAAGAGAATGGAGATATTCTTCCTTCTTTAGATATCCCCAGAATATGATCATAACAGAATTTATAGCATCAAATGGCTGTTTAAAAAAAAAAAAAAAAAAAAAAGGGTGGGGGGTGGATTTTAAAAATTATTTAGTTTTCAAAGAAAGAAAAAGTAGGAAAAAGTAATTGTTCATATTGTCAAATGATAAATTGACCAACTAGATTTTTTATGTGCCTCAGATTGGTTCCTGAACAATTGAGGTTTAGTTTATGTTTATGGATTAAGGAATGCTGCATTACATTGGGATTAGCATCACACAGAATAATAGTGAGCTCCCACTCTCATTTGTGCATGTTCATCACTGTCAAGAATAGCATAACTGTAAAGAAGGAAAGATTGAGTAGTATGTTTAACTTTAAATCACAGCCCTTGCCAAAAGAAGTTGACCAGGGTAATGGCAATTTCTCCTGCAAATGTTCTGCTTGTGGTGTTCATGTTATTCTTCTTTTGTGTTTGAGTTAAACAAACTTTGTAGGCCTATTGAAAATATATGGCTTTACTCCTTTGAAAAGGTTTCACAGATTTTGTTTAACAATAGAGGGCATTGTGTTTATTTCCTTAGATCGCTGTTGAGATGTAATGTCACAAAGTAAGCAAACTCTTCTTGTGTTCTGTCTTCTTTGGCCTAGAGCATATGGTTAATAGTAGGTGATGAGGTAATTCTGCTAGTAAACGAGTGAACAAAAAGGATATTAATGCTAAGATGAGCCAAGAAGGGCAGCTAGAGGGCAGGAAAGGTACTTTTCTCCCACTTCTTTTTAGGCAGAACTGAACTCCCAAATTCTGCGTAGTGTAACATCAGATACATTCAATGCATAGGAAGAAAGTGTGGCGATAGCACTGTAAGATAGCAGATGTTATGACAGACAGCCTTCAGATGAGGTTGTCAGAAATGTATGTGGCATCAAAGCATCCCCATCTCGCCAGATGTCCTCTTCCGTGAGCCAGTTAGGCACCTACAAGCTGGCTCCCTGGCTGGCTTTTTCTCCAAGGCCCTGAGCAAAAGAGAAAGCTGATTAGCTTGAGAGCCAAGCAGACTGCAGTACTAAGCGCTGCTGACAAATTAAACTCATTTACATTCTGCTCATAAAGATTCTTCCTTAAAAAGGAAAAGTTTGTGATGTGTTGTCTGCTCCAGACATATTACACACTCTCCCTCCTGCCCCAGTTTAGGTTTTTTAATTGAAAAATAGGTACATAGCTGGAAAAAAATAGATTAAAATTTTGAGCTATAGTGCATAGTGCTGCTTTCTTCAGTAATAAAGATTGGGCATACCAAATTTGGAACTGAAATGCACAGGGAGTTTCCACCCCTTATAAACCTTACCCAGCAATACTCTGCTTATTAGGCAGACAAAATGAAACCAGGGTAAGACCATTAGAGAGTAGCATACATAAGTCCATCATCTGTAGAAAGGTAGGTTATGTATCTTACCTAACATTATCACGTACTATGTTTTTCAGTCTTTGTCCCCATCATTTTTGACTTGAAAAGGCAAAAGGCTGTTAACCTTATTTATCACAGGACAGGTGCTCCTTCTTTTCCCCTCCCATGTTTCTCAAGATTATTTAAATTAGGTTATACCGATTTTAACAGACATAAGAGATGTCATATTGAAAACCCTGATGACAAAGTCCTGTGCTGGTTTCATTTACACAGATAATGGCAATACAATGTTGTATGCATGCTGCAGCCAGCAGACCTGGATCATGTTCTGAGCAGGTCAAGGGCCGGTTCTTTGTGTAAGAAACTAATTCAAGTCTTTCTGTTTATTTCCTTTTTCAGCTCTCCTGTAAGGCTGCTAGTGATGGTACATTTTGTATTGCACTGAAATCACAAGCACATCTTGGTAGGGCATATATTGTACTCTTTATAGTTATCACAATGACAGCTGCTAAAGGCCTAAGAGCCTACTGCCCTAGCAAGTGCCTTTAAAAGTGTGTTAACTAGTTTAAGTTGGCAATTTCCCAAAAAGTAGCCACATAGAATATATAGCCGTATATATATATATATGTAGCCATAGATAGATAGATAGATATGATAAATTTATTTAGCCCCACATACATTTATGCATGGATATGTAATTTTGTATTTAAACTCTTCCTAGTGATTTTTCCAATGATTTCTTCCAGTGGACACAGTAGTGTGATAATTGCATAGAGATTTGTTTTCAGTTTCCCATAAGTGGTAATCTACCTTACTAAGTATGACAAGTAAATAGCTTTGCAAGATTTTTATCCATATTTTTTAAAAAGTCCTCTCTTAACATTTATACCTTAGGAATTAAAAAATCTTGACTATTTTAACATCACTTTAGAAAGGGCTAGGAAAGCTGCAAATACGCTGTTGCAGTAAATCTGTGGCATTTCAGAAACAATCAGAAGAGTAAAGAGTAATGATTAAACATTTAATCAGAAGCATTATACTTTGTTGTGTTCTCATTGTAGCTGCAGGAAAAGATGCTGTAACAGATCTTTAAATAGAAAACCTGAGGCTAAATTCTACTTCATCCATCAAAAGCAGCTGCTAGGAGATGACCTAATTTTAGCGGCTTATCAATTCCTTGGTGCTTGTTGGTTGATGTAACTTTGATCCTCTGATGCTAGATGACTTTTGTGCTGAATATAGCTAGAATTTAATGTGAATCTTTTGGATGGCTGCCCAGCCAAGCTGCATAATCCAAACAAAGAGAGCGAACAGTACATGATTCAAGCTACTCACGTGTACAATAATACAAATGTATGTATCCTGATTCCTTTGGGCAATCAGCTACATGTCACCAAGCACATATTTCAAATACAATGTCCTTGCTTTTTTAATTTTTTTTTTAAACAATGCTTTGCTTTTCACTGGAAAAACAACACAAGATGCAGTGAGACTCAGCTGCTGCCAAGAAATAATGATAGAGTCAATAATTGCAGGACGTTTTTAATGAATGTTTTCCAAGCAAATCATTGCCATTTCAAAGGGCTGTTATTTCTATTTATGTAGAGATTAGCCTACACGTTATCAAGGAAAAGGAATGGTTCTATGGCTTTTATCATTTGCTTTTGTAGCATTTAAGGGATTTTTTTTTTTTTTTTTACATTGTAAAATGTCTTTGTCTCTCTTTCTATCTTTCTCTTTATCTGGACAAACTTGTTTTCCTCTTCCTCTTTCTTTCCCTTTCTTTCTTTCTTTCTTTCTTTCTTTCTTTCTTTCTTTCTTTCTTTCTTTCTTTCTTTCTTTCTTTCTTTCTTTCTCTTCTTGGCTCTTCACTAAAACCATCTGTGACACACATGCAAGTTGCTGGGTGTGTGAGCAATGCTTCGCACATATTTACTTGCCCTACTTGGCATTATTTGTTAGTCATTAGAGATTATGCAGGAGTTTTTCATGTGCCCCCCCCCCCCTTTTTTTTTTTTTTAATTTTCTTAGCAAACTAAAGTAGGGATGGCCAGGCTGTTGTAGAGTTTAGGCTGGGGAGGATTTAGACTGGGAGGATTAGACTGGAAGGATTTCTGAGTTTTCTTCCTGGCACTGACAATCATGCATTGTGTGAGCTTGGGCCAGTCACTTAGGGCCTGTTTTTCACACTCCAGTTGAAATAAATGGGAACTGCATGTGCTCAGCACCTCTGCAAACCAGGTCATTTATCTCCTCTCCTTTCATTTATGCACTGATAAATATAACAACCCTCGCCTTTGCATATGCAAACTGGGTAGGAAGATACAAATATAGGCAGTTAAACATGCAAATCCCTCATTTTGATGCACAACTGTCCATTTCACACTACCAGAGATTTCTACATTTGTAAGCCTTGTGTTCTTTCTGGAAAAGAAAAGGAAGGGGGGGGGGGGGGGGGGGGGGGGGAGGGCATAAATAACACAATCTATACAGACTTGTCAGGGAAGCATAGCTGAAATCAATATGTTTGTGTAGCTTCTTTTCTAGTTTCACTTCTGTTAAAAATGCTATTAGGTTTAATGATCATTTTAGCCTACTTTATTACTGGATTAATCCATGCTGTCAATGTGCAGATGCCTTGGGCTTTACATGCTAATTGTAGGTTGTTACAAGACCCAGCATTAGCTGTTTGACACACTTTTGGATTCTTAGGTGGGCTTAATTGTCCTTCCATGGTACCAGTATTTCTTCACTGACAGTACGGGTGTCCAAAGTGACTAGCCTGCAAGTCAGATTGCCTAGGTAAAAATGCCTGCACTGAGGAAGAGTAAATCTCAGACCTATGGATGTACAGAAAGGGTCAGTTCTGGCAGGCAAGGCCAGGAAAAGCAGGAAAAAGAGTCAGTAATAAGCAGGCTGATAAAAGTCTATTATCATTCTGCCTGCCTCTACTCAAAACAAACAAACAACAACAACAATCATAAAAAAAAAAGGAATATTAATTAGAACCATAAGAACCAATTTAATTCAGTAGAAATGGGAATATTCATTACTCCCGTTACTCCAATTTAATTCATTAAGTGGTAGTGCTCTAGATAGAAAAGTTCCTCTGACTCCTGGCTGCCATGCCATGCTTAAGTAGGCACATGCTGGAAGTCAGAAGCACTGGGGCTCTGTCTTGGAACTGCAAGGTACATTACTATTCTGCCATATAAAAATGATCAAATCTTGGAGAACATCCTGACGTCATGGTAACCAAACCAACCAACCAAACAAACAAACAAAGGAAAAAAAAAAAACAATCCTACAATCCTTCACTTCCCCCAAAACATGCAAAATAAACCTACCACCTTCTTTTCAGTAGCCTTACTGTAGAAAAATGTAAATGCTTCTGTTTTACCCAAAGTCTCACAGAAAGACCCGAGCATAAAAAGGACATCCTGCCCGGGCTTCAAGTCTGGATCTTGCTTTCTGGGACAGTTCCTCATGTCTATGCCCTTTTCTTTGCCACTTTCTCTTGGACTCCACTCTTGTCTCATGGGATGGACAAGGCCATCACGCAACCAAAATGCAAGACGTGCATATGTTCCAGAGGAAGCCTTCACTCACAAGGCCTCATGCTTTCACACATCTCCAGTGCATGCACCAGTCGTGGTCTGGGGACATGCTTGTGTATTTCTTGCATGAGATACCCACCTCCAGTTGTGGCAAGGGAGGATTCACAGCGTGCATACAAACCTTAGCTGCATTTCAGGCTACAGGAATTGCCCTAGCTGGAAGATCAATCACTGTACTGAACCCACAGCTCTTGGGCTATTGCCTAAGCACCATCCTTCCTGGTGTGCCAGTCGCCTTCCCAAATTGAACCTGGTAATTATGATGTTGCATGTAACCATGTGCTTACCAGGAGTCTTCAGGAAAACTGAAGTGGCTTAACCATTTATGACCCAATTTCTCTTGCACTGGACTGGACAGATTATTATCTTCAGTGGAAATAAACTTAGGTGCTTTAGGAGTGTCAGAGAACAAACAGCTGCTGCCTTTAGAAAAGGAGCGACGTATTTTGAGAATGGGGCTGGCAGCCAGACATTCCTCACTTCTCATGCATGGCCTTGGGCAAATCCCTTATTCTCACTGCCTCATAGTCTCTGTACAGCAAAGGCAGGTTTTTTTTTTCCTTCATTATGGGTGTGTATGAGGATTAAATAAATCACCTGAAAATTACAAGCATTAAAGTTATTATTATCTATTATAATCATCCAGAGCCTCTTGCTTCTAGTCAGCCTCCCGGCGTCTGATGTTTCAGTTTAAATTTCATATGGATGGGGTGGTTTTTGCTCCATTCATGGCTATCTGTTTTACTGAGGGTTTTGAGAACCTTATTACCAATGAAGAAAGTTGCTACTTTATGTGATAGTCTAAAGATTAATTTCAAACCTTGTGGTAATGAGTTGAAGTTGCAAAATGCCAAGATTTGTTACTGTCATCATAGTATTATTAGTTGGGCTAAAAGGAGCAAAAGTGCCTTGCTTAAAGGGCAAGCTGCTAAGCAGCATCACCAACTCGCCCAGTTGCCTCGTTTACATAGGAAGCCAGCTGAGGCAAGGATGGGCTGGGAACCCAGATGCATCTCATTGACCTGGATGTGGCAGCTGTACATATCTACCTGTACTTAACCCACATTCTGGATATCTGTGGATGTGGGTTAGCCTAGTTACTGAATATCGCTGTGTTTTTCAGCCCACTTGCTACGTTTGTGAATGTGACGTGAATGAGACTACAATGCTGTGAAGTATCATATTACCCTCCTGAAAATGAGCTTTTAAATCCAGCAATGCATGACACAGTTACAAGAGCAGATGTGATCCAACATGTGAAATGACCCCAAAATGTTTTCGGAGGCTTACTTGTTCTTCCAACATCCTTGACCTTTTACTTTTCAGCAGTGTAAAAATCAGTTTAGACATGGATTACTCGTTTTAGAGAAGTTAGCACTGAGTGTTGCTAACTGATCACAAATGAGCAATTAGCAATTTCAAAGCACTCAAATTTTGAAATGTTTATTTAATTGAACCAATATCCCAACTAACATTTTCTACAGGCCAAGTGGAAAAAAAAAAAAATAATACAAAATTGGATATAATAAAACACATACCAAATCCTGCCCTGCTTTCTGATTTTTATGTTGATTTACACTTTATCCATGGGCGTAAAGGCTGGATATAAAACCTCATCTTCATAAACACTTATGAGTTGGGCCAAATTATATACCGGTGCTGTTACTCTGGATGTACAGTGCTAAAACTCAAAACTGATTTCTCCGTGTAATGGATTTCTCCGTGTAATGGAGAAATGTAATAATAATGTAATTAGATATTTGTGCATGGAAAAAACTTTGAGTAAAAAAAAAAACAACAACAAAAAAACCCCTGTTCATCAGTCAAGAAAGGGATTCCAAAAAAGCCTTATCTTGAAATCTGTCAACAAGTGAGACCCACAGTTCTGGAAATACAATGTTGGTAGTGATCTTTAGTGAAACTTTAGAAGCAAGTTAGTTCATGACTTCTGCCGAAAATACTTTAACAACCTCCACTTTTGGGGACAAAATTCTGTAAGTCTGTGGTCTTTTCTGGGTCACTAGGATAAAATCAATGAGAGGCAGTGGTGCCCAGCAGATTTCTACAGAGCTCTGGAGGCATCTAAGCAAAGCTATGAGATCTCTGGACACACAAGTTGATGTTTTGTCTCAGTACGTTACTGGAAATAGCTCTGTATGTCTTGTCCATTATCACATGTGATAAACATGAGTCACCCGGGAACAAACCCTGGTCTTCTTCATACTTGTCAAGTGCACCATCTTGCTTACCTTTTCCTGATATTTTTGCTTGCAGAACTCCAAAGAAACAGTGAGCCTGCTACAGTGAGTATCCTAGATAACTATGAATTTCTGTGCCATTCAGCTGTGTTAAAACAAAGGAACAAACAAACAAAAAACAGTGCTAAAACTAGGAGGGTTGTAGTAGAATTACCAGGCCTAGGTTTTCAGAAGCAATTTCCTTATTTTATTTTATATTTTTATTTTCTTCCAGCTTGAATAAATTCAGGAAATAAGACTTGTGTTATTTTAGAATGCCCTATGACTTTTTTGGAAGGAAGACCCAGGCTGTGCTACATTGCCATTAATGGAAATGAGAGTTAAGAGCCTAATCCTTTTGCAGCAGGGGAGATTAGAGCATATTGTGAATATGATTTCAGTGTATATACTAAGTTCCCCAAGGGTATCTCATCAACAGCAACTTAAAAAGTTACTTTTATGCCACTTCTACTCAGCTGACGAGAACACTTGACATTTTGAGAAGGTTTAGAATAGAAAACATTAGCAGTTCGTGTTGATCATGTAACTCATTGGCAAAAACACTACCGTTTAAATATCATGTTCAGTCATCGCTGGATTGCAATCTAATGAGCATAAAAGATAAGTACTTCTCAAAAGTGACTTGTTTTGTAACTTTCACAGTTACAAACTTACAAAATGAAAAACGTGGACTTTTCCTTCCCCCCAAATATCATTCTCAAGGACAGTGTCCTTTCCTGCCTTGGAAAACCTCTTCAAACAGCTGTAAATAAATGATCCTGATTCTTTACTTTGTGCTTGGTGAAATCTCAATAGGAATTTTGTTGATTATGAACAGGATGAATAATTGTGCTAATGTCGTAGTTACTGAGCTTGTTCGAGCTTGTCTTTGAACACCTACAACTTCATGGATTTACTTAGCTATTGTCAGGTAGCACCATTCTAGGTATTCCTCCAGTGAAAGGAAGTGTAATGTCCTCTTTCCTCCTGCTGACATAATCACTACTTGACTTTTCCTCTAATTGAACCAACCAGCTTTTGGAGTTGAGTTTGGCATGGATCGAGGAGTAGGATTGCTGATGTCTTTAACTCACTTGTTTATTTAAGTTATTTAAGTTTCCAGTACGTAATCAGTTGAATAAAAATGACCTTCCCATAAATATATCTGAGAGTGGCTATACTGTATTATACTAATGACTGCAACATGCAGAAAGCCAAAACAAGCATTTTGCCAGTATCAACAAAAATGATGAAAACACAGTTTGCAGCAATGTAAGAATTATTGCTGCCAGCTTGCAGTTCCCAAGTTAACTCTTGATGAAGTTATAAATTGTGACAATAAATACTATCTTGAGCCATAATGTTGGCCCTTTTCTGCTGTCATAATTCGAGGCTGAAACCATTACAATTGAACGGTTCTATCTCCTTCCAGGTATAATCAGAATTTTCCTTCCCAAAATTAAATAATGATAGTGAGAGGGAAAAAGGCATGCATATATGGTGATTTCTGTTGCACAGTCTCAACTGGTTCAGGTACAGAAGTGGAGAGTAACTGAGTGACTCAGTATGGAACTTACACACAGATATGTAGTTCAGAGCTCTGTTTGCAAACAAGGAAGTAAAACAAATCTAATTTCAAGCTCCATTGGAAATTGAGGGGAAGCAAACAATATCTGAGAGACAGAAAGCAAGGAAGGGATAAGATAAAAATTCAGGACAGATATTGATGTGTGCGTGGTGGTGAATTGTTTATCTGAATTGTCCCTAAATGTCTTTAGACTTTGTTCCAGATCATCCTAGTTTTAGCTTTTTAAAAACAAATCCTCCCTCTTATTTTAAATAGGGATATGCTAGAATTAGAAGCACTTATCCAAACCATTCAGGCTTTAACTTTCAGGGTTCAGAGTAAATGGGACCTGGAACTGAAACAGCTTTGGTTTGGCTTTTGCAAAGCCCAAACCACCTCTTTTTTTTTTTTATTTACTTATTTTTATTTTTTTCCCATAGTTAGGCTGAAGCTTTACATAGAGAGCTAGTCATGAATGTGTAAAACCATCTCACACTAAAAAGAACAACTGCAATTCAACTGTTTTGCTGTATGTGGTGCTGGTTTATGGAACACTAGAAAGATAGTAGAAACATTTCCACACTGTGAATAGCTGTGGAAGGAAGAAGAATCATTTGGGGAGTGTGGACTATGGAGCTGTACTAATGTAAGAGTGAGGCTGCCTCCACAGACCTCCACTAATGTTACATCCGAAGTCTATCTGTGCTAGATAGCTTATGTCTTGGCTGAGAATAGCCGAAAGTCTGAAACATTTTCAAGTGTAGTATGCGTACCCTGTTTCACTTCATTGCTTTACTTCATTACTATGGTAATCTCTTTCACTGTGAGTGTTTATAGAAAGCTTGTTCTCCAGGTTAGAAAACAAGAATTGCTTTCATTGTTGGTCTTCTTCCAAGCTCCATTGTTAATTATAAACATATTTTCTTCAAATCTTTTTCACAACCTTTTGTTTGAAAACTTCACTACTTAAAGACCCGGGTAACATCACAGTCCCTACGTTTGCCAAAGGCCACACTGTCCAAGGGGAAGGATATCTAGGATAAAATCCTTATCTGTTTTTTCCCTTGTGCAATGATGCCTTATTATTGTTATATTTGCAAAAGGGAGGTTTTTCAATTATCAGCAAATCTTCCGTACTGCACTTTGAACGTTTAATAACCATTAAAAGAAATAAATTTTAAACATGTTTTGCTACAGTTGTGTTTAGATTAACTCCCTCTCAGCCTCCCAAATCTTGGAGGCTTTTTTAAAAGTAATTTGCCAGGGCTTTTGGTAAAGTTTGCTGAGCAGGACAGGCTAAGCAATTCTAATCACAATGTAAGCATTTCAAATGAGAATATTCCTCTTGAAAGTATGTCCACTAACAAATATATTATGTGGGGAAAAAAAAAAAAAAAAAGAGAGAGAGAGAGAAAAATATCTCAGAAAAATTCCAGGCAATCCTAATGCGTTTGTCATGAGATAAAATTCCATTTTGTGAGTGTTTCACTGATCCTTTCCAGTTCTTTTGATCTTCTTTTCTGGGATGTTTTGGAAATGAAAAGTCACAAACTATTTTTTTTTTTTTCCCCAGGAAAAATATGGAATGGTTGCTGCCCGTATCCCTGGACTATCTTGGAGTTTTTACTGGGGGAGAATGGAAGTCAGATGTGCTTCAAATACTTTCCTGCCCAGGGTCAGCTGGCTGCTCCGGGACATATTTTAAAATAGCAGCACAGCATTAAACTGTAAAACCTAACAACGACTTCCTCACCATGGAAAACTTCTGTACAGAGCAGTGTATAGAACAGTGATTCAATAGTAGTGTAATTTCCTGACGGAGAGAGCCAGATTTTAGGACTCTGCATAGAAGACAAATGTATTCTGCTGACTCACCCATGTCTTGCTCCATCTTTTTATCTTATGATATATGTGGTCAGTATCAGCCTTGGGTTGACACTGCTGCTGTCCCATCTGTCCTGTATTAATTCCATTCTGTGGAAGGGGCTTAGGACCAACTTAAGTGTGATGCAAAAACAGGTGAAGTTCCCACCTGGTCTTTTACACACTTTTTCCAACCAAGGAAAGGTTGAGGAGGCTTCCATTTTTTTATTTTTTATTTTATTTTTCTTGTTAAAGTTGTTTGAGCATACATCACAGGGAGACTCATGGGTGGGTATATATCCAATATATATATTGCACTAAGAACAGGTGGGAATAGCTGTAGAGGCTCATTAATTTTATTGTTCCACTGTTGTTGCCAGAAAATTACATGCTGCTTTTCCCCAGCCTGCTGTGAACTGGAAGAGCTGCCAGAAACTTACCCACCATTTTCATGGAAGCAGCGTAAGATCTGAAAGGCAGGACTTTTGGAGTGACCCGTCCATCCAGTGGCATCTCTGAGGGAGAACAGACTCCTTTTGATTCAACCCAGGTGAAGAGCCTGTTCATGCAGAGTCACTGAGTTACTGCTCAGTGACTGAGTTACTGAGTGACTCAAAGAGTTACTGCTGCAAGTAACATACACAAGTCCTGTTCTTTGCAGACACAGCTACTCACGTTTGCTTGAGCCTGCTGGATGGATCTGTTCATTCTCTGGTGGGGGTAGCAAGGCCAATGCAGAAGCTGGTGTGCATTGGAAATTCTGTGTAACACTAGACAGTGACAATGGTGGTAGAGGCCAGAGTAAGTGTGGGATTACCTGGTGGCTTACCCTCCTTGAGAATCCAGGATCACCCACTAGAACTGGAAAACACTTACTGGAATCTATAACAAAACTGACAGAGAAGAATTACTAAATTTTTGATATTCCAGACAGAAGCAAAGGGAAGGACCTTAAACATTTCTTTCTGCCTACTGTCTTTTTCTACTGTTGGTGTAGGAGCTGTTCTTCAGGCTCGCAATTAAATTTCCACCTAACCAAAACACTAACATTTACAGTGAGGAGACAGAATATCTTGTTGAAGCTCAGTGTCAAAAAGCAAAAAGAATGGCGGCGTTGGGTATATGGTAAATATTTGGTCATTATACTGTTGCTAATGGGTTTTGGAGGACTGGAAAACCTTCAGGCCTGGCTCCTGTACCCATTCCTAAGTAGAGAAGATCAGTCCGTTGGGGTGGCATGTGACAGAAACTACCCCCACCTCACGGCTATTGCAGGACCATGTTGAGTTAATGCTTTCTTTTCAATAATGGCTTTGCATTGTGGACTACGTTGATGTACTTCTGCTGCTATCAGAATGCAGATCCCAATTTGATCTTGAATTTAGGGAATGGAAAATCCTGATAAACATCCGGACTGTCATGAATGCAAAGGACAAAGCCTTTGTAGTAAAATGTCTCCGACATACGCCCATGAGAAGTGTTTGATGTGTTGTAAAAGGCATCTGTCAAAAAAAAAAAAGTTTTTCCTCTTTGGCTTTGTTGAGCAGACTGTGGAAGTAAATGACACAAAGTAACCCTTCTTTTTCTCTCTTACTACCCTCTTTTTTTTGATCTTGCAGCGATGTGATAATGGTGAGTCTGTAACTTGAAAGTAATTTCTGTAATAACTTATAGCATGAACAGAAGGGGTTTTATTTTCTGCTGCTAAAGGGAGATCAAAGCATGATCTGGAGATTAGACCTGCTTTGAGAGAGAGAACTGAGCAGGCCATTTCTACCTCTGTCACTGAATTGCTGTGTCAAACTGGGCAAGTCACTTAACATCTCTGTGCCTTGGGCCCTTACTGTCCTGCAGCATTCAGTTCTCGCACTACTGGCAATTGTTTTGCTTGGCTTAATCATAAATGACTGCCTGCACACTAATTAGCTTCAGCCGGTGCAAAGTTCATTATCCTTCTTTTCAACCTTTACACAAACTCAGGGGACGTGATAGCTGTTTTGATTTAGGTTTGGTCACAGCTTGATGGAGGGGAAGTAGGAAATTGCTGAGGTCTGCAGAGGAGATGCAGACGATGGCACAAGCTGCAGGCTGATGGGAATCAGGCTGAGGGGCTGAGGGATGTACTGCATGAAGGACACCAGCATCAGGGAAGCATTGCTGCAGAGCTCCGTCTTGGCCTGGAAGAGTTTAAACAACTACTGAGCAATACACACACTGCAGGCCAACCTGCCAAATAACCCCCATGTCTCACACTGGCTGCACTTGACTTTTGGTCTCCATGCTTTTGCTGTGCTGCTGCTCAGACTAGTTCAAATAACACTGGCTGAGGTATGCTGTCTGTCCCTCCCAGCTGTAATTTGGAGGTAGTGCATGCTCACGAAAAGCTGGCGAAGGAAAAAGCCATGTCTGTCCATCCTCCTGCATGCTGCATCTGCGCAGCCCTCTGGAAAGCAGTCGACTGGCCGAGCCTCCCAAATAGCAAGGCAAAGTTGTGCCAACAGTAGTCTCCCTGACAACCATTGGAGCACTCTTGTATGTGGAAGACATCATTCACATGCAGTCTAGAAGGAAAAACTTTTGGAAATTCCTCTGCTCCAGGCAAGGCTGCAGTTTTGCTATCTGCAAAGAAAGAACTGTGGCATTCTGTGGCAATATTGGAAATTTAATCCATAAACACTTGCAAAGGCAACACGATTAGATCAGAAGCACTGGAGCAACACAGTGCTCTGTGCTAAAGTAGGCTCACATCCGTTCTGCCTTTTGCACACAAGCAGCCCAGGAGAGAAGACTCCCTGCTGCAGAATGCCTCCCTGGAGAGTCAGGGGGAGCGAAGAAAAATTCCAAATGTTGCACGTGTCCCTGAGGGAAGTGAGAAAGCTGTCTTCTCCAAAGCTTTCGACAGGGAAACTCAGGAATGCAGAGAATAATAGGCTGTCTGTGTGTTGCAGTATGCTGTTTTATTTTTTATTTTTTTTTATTTTTTTTCCTTGTGCACCTGAGAAACATGCAAATCCCCAGTTTTCCCAGTCTGATGCAGAAGCCAAGCAAGCCCCATGAATCCCTGCAGCAGTTGCAACTGTGTCTTCTTGCCCTCTGCCTCCTGTCCATTGAAGGGGAAACATTGGGTGGCATAAAAGATTTCAAAAGTTAATGAAAGGCTAGCTGCTAAAAGCTAACACTTGTGGCTTTGGGCTCAAGGAGCAGAGGAACAGGAGGGCAGCCGGCTCATACCAAATATCTGAGAGTACCTTACTCACGGGAAGCATTGGCAGACTATAAAGTGCTCTGTTAATTATTGTTGACATTGCATAGAGAGCTTCATGCTGTTCTTTCTCTGCCTGCTTCAACTTAATTTGTTTGAGAAAGTACTTTTTCTGTGCTGCAGATTGTGTAAATTCATATACTCTACTGCACTGACAGATGTGTCTTTGTTTTAGAAGAAGCCATTATTTTTTTTTAGTGCTGAATGTGAATGGAGCATTTCACATTGGTTGCTTCCAAAAATATTTATAAAGTGAAGCTGAGCAGCTCAAAATATTTTGCCCTCCTACACTGACATTCACATGCCTTTATAACAGCGTTATCAAAAGCTTTTGCAGCATGAGTCGACCACAAAGATTGTGTTAGTCAACAAACGGCTGAAGGCACACATTTTAGTCAGCTCTACCCCACACGATGTGTAGCAGTACCCAGTAACACAACAATAGCTAATGGGGTAATTATTCTCTGTTGTGAATCAAAGGCAATCTTGTAATCATCCTGAGCTCTTATAAGTTCTGCTTATCTCAGGAGCCAGAGAGGGAAGAATTAGGGGCCAAATTTCCCTTTCTCCCTCTTTCTCCTGGTAAGATGTGGTTTGGCTTTTCGCTGACCTCCAAAGCCAGTGCTTGTTCTGAGGCATGCCATCGGTCTGGTAACCTGGCAGTGAATGGTTGCATTGCTTGCCTGCCACATTTCACCACTCACGATCACCTAGGTGCATTTCTGTCCAGTCTCCTGTTTACTGAGTCTTCCCAAACAGGCTGCTAAGAAATGAAGTATACCAAATCCATTTGAAAATAGAGAAATGGTCCGTACAAACACATGAATGCATACAACTAAATGACTTTTAGGTTTCATAAAATAACCTCTCTACCGCTTGATTTTAATGATTTCCATAATTTTCACCACTGTACTGAAACCAGGGCTTCCCACATATTTCTTTCCACAAGGAGTCATCTGAGTGGACTATATTTGCGATCAGAGCTTTCCAGCTCAAAGTAGATGAGCATGAATGACTGACCTCATTAGTACAGTGATGATAATTAACACTCGATAATTTGAATGGTAAAACCATATGTTTTCCATGTCCATTCTAGGCTCTTTGTGTCCTTCCATCATTAAAGACTTAAAATGTTACTTAATGACTAACAGAGTCCGGGAAGACAGCTTATAAACCTGCCAAATAATGTGTATCTCTTTTGGCTCTGGTCAGCCCCAAGGAGCTGGGGACAGTGAGACTAAGCAGCACACTGAAACACTTTGATTCTGCTTGATGGGCAAATGGTTAGAGCAGGCGTTTTAAACTGTGTGTCGCTGGGATGTCATTCACCCTGAACAGTAGCAAGGAGCTCAACAGCGGGAGGAGACTTGGTCTATCCTTCCACACTATCCTGCCTTTCTAAATATGAGTTTGTGATGATGGAAAAAAGGCAGCTTTACTTAACAATGAAAAGCAACTCCACCTAATCCCCCTTCTTCATTATTTAGGAGATAAAATATCACTCTAATATACCCAATGACTGCAACCTGGGTAGGATGCTATTTCCCTTCAATAGATGTAGAAGTTTCTTTCCTCATAATCCTTGCATTGTTTGGACACAATCCTTTTCTGTACGCTTAAGCTTTTTCCATTTCTAGGTGATTTTTTTTTTTAATTGCTGATGAGTGCGTGACCCTTTTGTTATCTGTATTCAGTGTTAATTCTGTGGTATTTAAGTGTGTCAAAATGAAAAGTGCCTCAGCTGAAGATCATTTTCAGTGGAGATCAGTAATTGATTTTCTTTAAAAAAAAAATAAAATCCACTGTGTGTGTGTGACTTCTGGAGGCTTGCAGATCAAAGTTATTTCTGAAACTTTGAAACAGGAAAGAATAGCACCCTTTCAAGCATGTGTTGCAATGTATTTGCTACCTTTTTGGCAATAACTTTCAGCAGGTGATCCAGAATGGAATTCCTAAAGAAATGTGGAGGTAGGTAACAGCAGACACGTGCCATCTCTTGTCCCCTGTGAAGTGTTTATTCCCTTCAATGAATTTGTACCTTAATTAAAACAAACAAAACCAAACAATCAGAACCCCCTCACCTTTCCCATTTGCTTAGCACGACGTAAGAGAATACTAATCACTATGTGTAAAGTGTCATTGAAGAATCTACTCATCCAGGTTCTGTGGAACAAAAGTGAGATATAGAGCTTGCCTCTGCTGTAACCGTGCCAGGGGAGGGAGGAATTGATGTGACAGATCATCTCAGGCTATCTAAAGAATTAGGTTAAAGGATGAGGGTCGACATGGATGTTCTTCTGGCATGAGGTATCTTTCTAGATGAGAAATGACGTATGTGTGCAGAGGGCAGTAATTTTTGATGGCCAGGCCATGACTGAAGTAGGCTTCCTTCTCTCTGGGAGCTGATCTCAGATTTCACCAGCTCCTAGCGCAGGTGTGTAACAGTTTTCTTTGACCTTTATGTTTCTGGCATAAATGTTTAGGGGCGTGCAAAATGCCTAAACAAACCCTTCTCTTCTTGGAGAAAGAATAAGTGAAGAAATATGTGATAGATGCTAGTGGCATTACTTAGTGCATGACTAAACTGCACCTACCCTCACTGAAGTTGTGAGTGGCCATTGAAGAAAAGCAGGGTGTGTTATGGCATCAGTGTTCCTGGTGTATTACTGAGCAGGTCAGACTTTGCATAGGTACAATGTTTGAAGATACTTGGTTTCCCCAGGAAGCCTTGAACTTGCCTGCAGGAGTCTTGCCAGAGCTTTTGAACCTTGTAAAAATGCAGTTTCAAAATTCACCTCCTGCCCCAAAAGTACAAGCGGAGTTTTGTAACCAGCTCACGAGATGCTCATCCTGACGTTGCAACAGGGTACCTCTACCTCTGGAAAAGCATTTTTGAAAAACATCATCTGCGGGTTACTGGAGTTTACCTGCTTGTGCTGGGTTGGTGCAAGATGCAGTGCCCCTTAGGTGAGCCATTTTCTACAGAGAACAGCACTGCCACTGTCCCTCACCTGCTGGGGACAACGCCCAGCTGCCGGTGGGTAATGCAGGCGGAGATATCCTACTGCAGGGAGAGATAGGAGAAACAAGAACTGGCCAGACTGGTTATAGAGGCCCAGCTGGGGGCTCCCTGGTGCTGGGTCTTGTTCAGGCAGGCTACAAAACCTGCTGCAGCAGGGTGGCTTGGTTTGGAAAGAGCCTAGCGCTCCTCCTTTTTTTTTTTTTTTTCATGCTCTCCCACTCCCATTTTTGTCCTAATTCCTCCTCCCCCTTTCATAGCATTTTAATTAAAAGAATACACTGGCAATGCTGAGTGCTGCATTGGAGGGAGGCCCCAGTTAAACTGGTTCCAGATGTGCTAGAGCTGGCCCGGCCGTGCACACCGAGGAGGAAAGTGTGCCTCTTCAGTTACGAGCAGGCACCCATGTGCCAGGCTACGCACGTGGCCGACTGCCACAGTTACTAACCTAGTATTAACTGTATTAATTGTGGACATAAACAGTGTTTAGCGCCAAGCATGTCACAAGCTGATTATAAAAGCTCTGGTGTAGGCAGGGTTTCAAATTGTGCTTCACTCTTAATTTTAAGTGCCTCCCCCCCCCCCCCCCCCACCCCCTTCAAATTCCTTGAATGTGTCCGTGTATTTACGAAAACACAGCCGTGTACCAGGCTGTAAATACCACCAGCGGTGCCTGCTGATGGCTGCGGGCAGCCGGCAGCGGGTGGCTTTTGTCGCCCGTGTCCCTCCCCCTGCAGCCACCCTGCTCGGCACGGCTGACCTACTTTTTGCTGCATGTCCCTCCGAGCTGCACAGACCGTCACAGGCCCCGGGGCTCCCCGGATCCCAAA
This sequence comes from Anser anser, assembly GCF_964211835.1. Classification (NCBI taxonomy): domain Eukaryota; kingdom Metazoa; phylum Chordata; class Aves; order Anseriformes; family Anatidae; genus Anser; species Anser anser. The sequence goes on from NC_139723.1 coordinate 39,080,047, forward strand.
GCCTCGGGAAGCCGCAGCCGCAGCATCCTGCACCCGTCCCCGGCCGTGTGCCCCCAGCCTCTCCCCGCAGCATGGTCTGTTGGGGGGGTTAATGGCCCGGTACCAGCCGCCTCGGTGCGAAGAGTGTCTTTTATTTGTTTGTCTATTGCCGTAAGCTTCCCCAGGATCGGTGTCTGACCCGGCCATTATCTGCCAGTAACCCATCTTCGACAAAACAATCCCCGTGGTAAAGCATGATGTAACTACAGTTCCTCGCACGGACAGAAATAGCACCGGTGGCATTTATGTACAATGCAGCCCCATCGTCCTGCAAGGGGACAGACAGACCGTGGACGTGATGCGAAGAGGAGGTGCTGCCCTTGGCTGTGCCGCTGTGGCCAGCATCCTGCCCCGGTGGTGAGACCAAGGGAAGGTGTGCTAGGGCTGAAGCGCTATCAAACCGTGGGCAGGACGATCTTTGGCCGGTTGGCTGCAACTCGCCTTTTCATCACATTTTGCTTTCCTGTGTTTCTCTTAAAACGGTGGTGTGTTTTTTGTTTGGTTGTTTCGTTTTCCACTCTGAAAAAAAAAATAATGCTAGAGGAAAAGCATTTTAGTTGTGTAAGTTATCAAAGGGAGAAGGTATCTTTCTCTCATTTTTAAGTATAAAACTCTTCTTGAACAGGACAGAAGTAAAATGTTCTGAAGTTAATGATTTGGCTTGGGCACACACCTTTTAGACTACCATTTTATTTGCTTGGTCTGAGAAGTACATGCTGGGTATTAATAAACACATGATTATTGGATATCTGTACAGATATTGTCAGCAGAGCTTTTTTTTTTTTCTTTTTTTTTTTTTTTCTCCAAGTACATAAATACCACTGAGCATACAAACAAAGTGCATGCAAGTATGTGCAGGTAATGAAACGTGTTCTTTGTCCAAAGAAGTTAAAGCTTCCCTGGTGCAGCTGGTAAAATTTGGAAGACGAATGAAAGCAAAACTTCTGAGAAGGGCATTTCCTGGCAGCACGGATTTCGTAGGCTCAGGGCCAATGGACATCCATGGAGTAACCAAGGTCCATGGGCACTGTGACCCCAGTGAGCAGCTGTGGGTCACTCTTCTGGCCGTTGTGCTCTCGGAGGATGGTGGGGACAGCCCTGTTCTGTTCCAAAGGAGTGCAGCTGGTTCTGTGGTTTGAGTGGACAGGTTGTCTGCTCAGCTCTGCTCCACTGCTTTAAGGCATTTCCCACTGAGGATGCCTTGGCTGCGCATGGCTGCTGACCTGTTCGTAACCTGTGTTTCACAGAAGTTTTATTTTGAGTGCTGCTGAGTGGAGAGATCCAGGGGCATCTGGGCTCAGTCTTCCCCTCTCACAAAGGAGGCACCTTCAGTCAAGCTTTGGGCTATCTTGTGGTGGATTATCCTTAGCTAACGTAATAGTGCCCTGCTGTTAAGGGCAATAAAGAAATCCCCTACTGGCTGTTAGGTCTTTCAGCAGCTTTGATGGGAACGACTGCCAGGTGTCAGCAATAAGGCCAGGGCCCTTGGCAGGGGTTTAGGGTACTATCCGTGAGCAACTGGGGCAATTCCTGGAAAAGAAGGATTTTACAGAGGAGTTATGGGTATTTGTTCACCTAGTTATATAGGGTGCTGGGCCTTCCCATGTATCTTTCTCAAAACACAGTATGAATATTGGGTTGCAGATGGCAGTCACTCAGAAGTGTAAATTAGAACGGCTTCTGGGCACAGTACAAGTGCAACTCTCTGCCTCCTTCACAGCTGGTCTCTTTCTCGGTTGTATTTAGGTTACTAGACTCTTCAGTCAGCGTTTATTTGTTTGTTCTCCAAACAGCTGCATGCCAGTTGCAGGACAAAGAATTTACACGTAACACAGGGAATAAGTCTTTTGTACCCAGCCAAGCAGAAAAGTGAAGATTTTATAGAATAATGGGAAGGCAAAAACAGTTCAGCCCCAAATTAGCCATCAGTTCACTATCATAAACTAATCTTTAGTTTTCTGTTACACAAGCTGAATAATTCTTGACTTCATTAACGATTAAGTCAAAACTGAGTAGTGACTGCAGGAGTTGGTCTGTAGTGACAAAGTTCATGAGATAATCTTATTATGGAGAATTATTCACCTGTTTAGATTAACCTACAAAATCTGTGGTATGGGAAGTAAAAATGATGTTGAATGAGTGCCACCAAGTGTCCTCCTGCTGTATATGAAAGCCAAGGTCTTAAATGGGAGAAAGGTAACACAGTACCACAAAGTTTTGTAACTTTGGAAGGAACATCGCAGGGACAGCAAATTCTGTTAGAGTGACAAGCGTCATAATTAACGCCACACCGCAGTGCAATAGCATCTCTGGAGACCTGGTAAAGGTGAAATATCCATGGAAGGGGCAGAAATGCAGACATAACCCTGGTTATCCAACCAGCTCATCCATCTGTTCCATATGGTGTTTCCTCTGAGTGACTGGTGCTGCTTGATGTTGACACTAAGCTGTGTGTGGCTGTGTTGCGTTATGTCATATGATGGCATGATATAACCTGATCTTCCTTCAGCGGAGCTGGTATATGTCACAGGACTTCCTAACAGGTTACGTAAATTACAGATTTGGCAATTAACATATCCATTTTAGCCCTCCTTCTGCTACTGTTGATCCCAGTGCCAGTCATGTCAATGAATGCAGTAGACGCAAGGCTGAGACTGGGTGTATATGCACAGACCAGCACAGTTTTAGCAGAAAAAAAAACACAATTAAAGTGTTGCCAATGCCCTCCCAGATTGTTTCATCCCAGCCTCTCTGTAAACTAGACTAATAGGTTTTCAGATTTTCAGTTCAGATCCACAAGCTTGATTAAAGAAGCACGATAAATATTAACGTATCTCTAATCTTACAACTTGTTGAAACTCAGGTGTTAAAGCAATGGATGCCCAAAATGTACCACAACTCCACTTGTGTTTCTCTGTCCTGAAAGCTCAGGCAAAAAAGAGATGCCAGAAAGCCATTTTATTGTTGCACACAGTAATAACCACTTGTTGTCATTATGGAATTCATTGCCTAAATTTCCACACTGCAGACAGAGACCATGCCTAAAACAGCTACACAAAGAGCATGAAGGAGATTTTTCCTGTGGTGGGTGGCATCCCAGTTGCCTTTCCTGATCAATGTGAAGTCCCTTTTTTGCTGGAGAAACAGCAGAAGGCAGTAGGCTAGGACAAGGTCCTAGACAAAGAGATGGTTTATTGCAGGATTCTGGCAATGCACTTACTGTAGGCAACAACAGCAACAAAAAATAAGTCCCAAACTGTGCTGAAGGATGCATGCAAAACTTTGACATTTTTCCTGGAATATGTTCACATATAGATAAACTAATCAGTGCTGTGGTAAATGGCACCCATTAAAGTGGGAGGAGTGCCAGGAAACAAAAGGGAACACCGTACATTGACTGCAAATGAACAGCAGACCCATTCCTTTTAATCAGCAGCCCATTGTATGTCTCAGAGCCTTTCCACAGAAGTTAATGGGTGAACAGACTTTTGCTGGCATAGATTTTCCATTGTAGAGCACTCTGTTCTGTTCTGGTTTACTATTTTGCTATAAATTAACTTAAAAGAGTCGCTTACCACTGTCAGAGCATGCTGTGAAAAAAACTCACTTCTGAAGCAGTTTGTCACTCTTCTTTACATGATGGAACTGGAAAATACAGGAACAGGAATCACCATTGTGGCCCTGAGCTTTTTGAAAGGATTTTCACTTTTGTATGACTGAAGCGTATTTTGGGGGACCTATGGAAAGCAAAGGGGATGATGTTTGAGTCATTTGGTCTCACAACATGTAAAATACATACTATTGATTTGGTGTATTTCTGAGGGTGCAGGGGCTTTCTGAGTGCTCTGTGGGATGGTGGATAACTATGCTGCCAATGGATATGGATAGGTAAGGGAAGGTACTAGAAGTAGATGATGAGAGTCAGAAGTACCTTTGTAGACTTGGATAAATGGCTAAGCTTTGGTTTAGACAAAATTAACCTTCTGCACAGAACAATAAGGAAATAACTGCCCTTATCCTCTCTTGTCCATTCCAAGAACAATAAGTACAGCTATCAGTATTCTTGCCAATATTTCATTTATTATCTCAATTTGAAAGTATTTTTTTGTTTCAAGGACAATTTTTAATGTACTGGAGAATATTTCTAGTAGGCTGTGGTATCTGGGCTCAATCTTACCATTTATACAAGAAGAGGAAACATAATAGCTTCTCTGAAATGGCCAACCTTACTACAGCTTTAGAAGCACTCTATGGGGAGTTGAATAGAAGGAAATGGCAAACTGAAAAGGGTTGCTAAGAAACAATTTCAGATGCTTCCAGATTTTATTAAAAAAAAAAAAAAAGGACACAACCACAATGCCAGACTAATAATTTCCAAAAGGAAATGATCGGATGACTATTTTCTACTAGCAAACAATACTAGTTTACTAAACAAGGAAATAATAAGGAAATAAGTGCATTGGGACTTGGTATAATTAATAAACATGAATGGGGATTCTTTCCCAAAGAAAAGCTTTGTATGGGGCCTGAACTTCCAGTAAAGATTTTGCTTTAATAGCCTCAGTGGAGAATCTCTTAAACAAGTTGCACAGTTGATTGGACATGTTGCATTGATGAGCGTCAGGTGGAAAACCCGCAGTAATTGTCCACTTTGATGCAAGGAGTGTTCGTGCTGTCATGACAACTGATGTGTGATATGTACAGATATTCCCTGCTAGACAAACCACCACTCCCAATCAGTTATCTGTAGCAAAAGATGTTCTCAGCTTCTACTTTTCAGCTGTTAGATAAGAAAACTGCCTTGCAGTTGTAGCTGATCCCAGATACATTAATCCTTAATGCATACAGATTCAGGAGTTTTGTTCTCCGTGTTATGTACTTGCATTTTTTTCACGTTTCTACTCATGAAACATGGTTGGCTGCTGAGGTTTGGTTTTACTGATAGTTTGTTTTTCCATTGTTTTTTAGACTTTTAACCACATATGCTTTCTCAGCTACTTTTTGAGGGACTACCTCATAATACACTTTAATAGTTGGCTACCAAAGGTCAGAAATTATACAAGCCAGGTCATTAACAGCTAATGAAGTAAGTTTTCTTTTTTTATTATTTTTATGCTGTGAAATCTTGATCAGTACATTCTTCACAACTTCTTCAAGGAAACATAACCCATGAACAAGTGAATGGACCAAAAGAAAGTTCATCTGGCACTATTTAGTAAAGTAGCAAGCTACAGAATAGCTATCAAAATTAAGTTGACGCTATGCTTTTCGTCCTGGAACAAACTGGTTACTTCAGTTTTTATTTAATGAGGTAACACAGGAATATATTGATATTGTGATTCTATTCTCTCATGTTCTTTTTAATGTAATGATATCCTTATATATCTTTGTCACATATTTTGTTGTTTACAAAGCCCAATAGTAGATGTTTTTATTACACACAATTATGTTAAGATATTAAAATAATTTTAAATAATTATGCAACACAGAGTTTTCCACCCATCTCCAACAATTCAAAATTTCCATTTTTGACTGATAACAACAGCAAAAAATTACCTACAATCTTTACTTGGTTGAAGACAGTTTTATTAATGTCATGCTAATTGATACTTAATCTAACTTCTGCTGAAGTATTTCAGTTAAAGACATTTGGAACAGGCTCTAAAATAATAGCTTGCATGCAGGAAGACAGCCATTTTGACTTCTTTTTATTTTAAGGTTGATCGGACCTCCCTTTGAGTGGAGGGTGAAAAAAGTTGGCATTCTTGAAAGAGTAGTTTCCTTGTACTAAAATATTCTGCAGTCAGAGAAACACAGCTTTCATTGTGCTTTGTGCTGTCTGAGTCATGTGCTCAATGAATGATAGATCAATGCTTAGTCAAGCCTGGACATGGTGAACTACAAAAGCTGATGAATGGAAGACAAAATGGGTTTCAAAATATAGTTACTTCTTTATGATCAGCAAAAATATCCCACCAGGATCTCAAATCCTGGAAAAAAAAATAATACTGAGTTAAGCATGACAAAGATTAATTTAAGGTCATGTTCTGACTGCTATGTAGATAACGAAGAAAAAAGAGAAACTGAAACAAGAGATCGCCAAGTGGACAGTGTTACACTCAAGTAGTGAGTGAGCCTTTTGGATCTCAATGTCACTTACACATCTTGGAGAATCGAAAGAGAAGTGACCACATCTGAACAAAATCCTGCACTAAACTGACTCTCCTTCCATCTGTCTCAGTCCAGATCTTTGTGGATGTTGTCCAGAAGGAAGAAGGATCTCTGTCTCCATGAATGTCAAATTCTTGACTGCTGTGATTTTCTCCTGTCTTTGGTGTTCTGCTTTAATTCTCCTTCCTCTTAGTTCTTAAGAAACTGCTCCTGGTAGTATGACCATATTCTTCTTTCTTTAGACTCCTTCCCTTCCCTTCCCTTCCCTTCCCTTCCCTTCCCTTCCCTTCCCTTCCCTTCCCTTCCCTTCCCTTCCCTTCCCTTCCCTTCCCTTCCCTTCCCTTCCCTTCCCTTCCCTTCCCTTCCCTTCCCTTCCCTTCCCTTCCCTTCCCTTCCCTTCCCTTCCCTTCCCTTCCCTTCCCTTCCCTTCCCTTCCCTTCCCTTCCCTTCCCTTCCCTTCCCTTCCCTTCCCTTCCCTTCCCTTCCCTTCCCTTCCCTTCCCTTCCCTTCCCTTCCCTTCCCTTCCCTTCCCTTCCCTTCCCTTCCCTTCCCTTCCCTTCCCTTCCCTTCCCTTCCCTTCCCTTCCCTTCCCTTCCCTTCCCTTCCCCTTTCCTGATACTATCTTCATACCTCATACCTCATACTTCTCTGCAAGGTAGGATCAATTTATAGTGACCATACTTGTATAATTTTTCCTCTACTTCAGTTTTTTGTGTGTCTTTGTAGTTTTGGCTAATACACTGTTTGGGATAAGTTCTTTCTCATGAAGTTAGGCACCATAAGCTTATGCCTCATGATTGACGTCCCCATTCAATGGCAGTTTCAAAGGTACCTAAGTCACTTGTGGCTTCTTTAAAAGATTTCTTCTGGTTGATGAACGCTGGTGACCTAGCACTGAGAAATGTGCTTCCTACCATCCATCATGCACAACTTAGATGTGCTCATTGTTAGGCTCTGTAATCAGCTATGTGAACATATCTTGAGGGTCATCACGCGGCACTTGCAGGGCAAGCAGGCGATCAGGCCCAGTCAGCATGGGTTTATGAAAGGCAGGTCCTGCTTGACGAACCTGATCTCCTTCTATGACCAAGTGACGCGCTTGGTGGATGAAGGAAAGGCTGTGGATGTGGTTTACCTTGACCTCAGTAAGGCTTTTGACACAGTTCCCCACAACATTCTCCTCAAGAAACTGGCTGCTCGGGGCTTGGACTGGCGTACACTTCGCTGGGTTAGAAACTGGCTGGATGGCCGGGCCCGGAGAGTTGTGGTGAATGGAGTCAAATCTGGTTGGAGGCCGGTCACTAGTGGTGTCCCCCAGGGCTCGGTACTGGGGCCGGTCCTCTTTAATATCTTTATCGATGATCTGGATGAGGGCGTCCAGTGCACCCTCAGTAAGTTTGCAGATGACACCAAGCTAAGTGCGTGTGTCGATCTGCTCGAGGGCAGGAAGGCTCTGCAGGAGGATCTGGATAGGCTGGAGCGATGGGCTGAGGTCAACTGTATGAAATTCAACAAGGCCAAGTGCCGGGTCCTGCACCTGGGGCGCAACAACCCCAAGCAGAGCTACAGGCTGGGAGATGAGTGGCTGGAAAGCTGCCTGGCCGAGAGGGACCTGGGAGTATTGGTTGATAGTCGGCTGAATATGAGCCAGCAGTGTGCCCAGGTGGCCAAGAAGGCCAACAGCATCCTGGCCTGCATAAGAAGCAGTGTGGCCAGCAGGTCTAGGGAAGTGATTGTGCCCCTGTACTCGGCTCTGGTGAGGCCGCACCTCGAGTACTGTGTTCAGTTTTGGGCCCCTCGCTACAGGAAGGACATGGACGTGCTCGAGCGAGTCCAGAGAAGGGCGACCAAGCTGGTGAGGGGTCTGGAGAACAAGTCTTACGAGGAGCGGCTGAGGGAGCTGGGCTTGTTCAGCCTGGAGAAGAGGAGGCTCAGGGGCGACCTTATCGCTCTCTACAGTTACCTTAAAGGAGGCTGTAAAGAGGTGGGGGTTGGTCTGTTCTCCTACGTGCCTGGTGACAGGACGAGGGGGAATGGGCGAAAGTTGCGACAGGGGAGTTTTAGGTTGGATGTTAGGAAGTACTTCTTTACCGAAAGGGTTATTAAGCATTGGAATGGGCTGCCCAGGGAGGTGGTGGAGTCACCATCCCTGGAGGTCTTTAAAAGACGTTTAGATGTAGAGCTTAGCGATATGGTTTAGTGGAGTACTTAGTGTTAGGTCGGAGGTTGGACTCGATGATCTTGAGGTCTCTTCCAACCTAGAAATCTGTGATACTGTGATACTGTAACATGACAGAGGAGTCCAGCATGCCACTAGCAGTTGGAGGAGACCCAATAACCCCATGAGAGACTCTAAATCCTGCCCTGTGCCCCCTGGGCATCCCCAGAAGCCAGCTAATGGAGGGATCCACATTGTGCTTATATTTGTATGTATTTCCCAGTAATGGCCCTTCATCCTGACCAGCCAGCAAGGGGAGCAGGAAAAGGCTGCTGTTGTTGCTTGCTTTTGCGTGAGGGAGATGAGGGCATGTGTATAAGTACTCTGTGTGTCTCTGTGCCTACTGGGAATATATGCTGAGCATCACTACCAGCAGGACCCAGCAACATTTTAGGAGTGGTGGCAGCCTCACTACTGTCAGGCCACTAACTTTTCATAAATCTTTTACACATCATTTGGTTGCTCTTGATGGGAAAAGCAACACATAAGCAATGCAATTCCAAGGTATTTCTGAAAGCTTAAGAGGCAAATCACATCTTTTCACGTTTGGTTACAAATTGTATTCTAGTTTGCATACATCCAGTTTCTTAAAGCATAATCTTGCATCTTAATTAATAATAACTTCTAAATTAGTGTGTTTTTGAAATGAACAGCAAGTGTTTCCCTTGGTGGGTGCTCACATGAGACTTGTCAAAGTTCATACAGGTTAGCTTTCTTTACTGTATCCCAAGAAGATAAATTTTCATGCATGAAAATCCTTTGGTAGAGTTAAGATGCACATTATTTTGTTTGGTGGATACTGTTGCCCCCTGGAGGCCATTTCTCAATTATCACAATATTAGATTGGAACTTAAATTAAAACTTAGAAATGTTTGGTATTATAAACAAAATATTCCCTTTAGCAATTAAAAATATTGTGATTTTAATTAAAAGGGTTTATGAGCTTATCAGAGAAATAACTGATTTCTTACTATGCTAATTATTTTTCTACATTTGCTGTTTAGATTTGCAAATTACTAGACAGTAAAATTTAATTGCTTTTTAAGGGAGATGAATATTTAATTTGAATACAGTACTTGGGAAAAATAGGGATTTTCTGAATAACTGTGTGTGTTTAAGCAGCATAGCTAATCAAACTAGGGAGTGCAAGTGTCTCCACATGCGCTGCAGACACATTTCTTCACAGTACTACTATTGCTCATGTAAGGGCAAGACACAGGAAAGTGCACAGTTGTGAGCAGAGGCAGTCCTAGATTGCATTCATGCTTTATAGCTCCTGTATTCCCCCCGGTTGGAAACAGCTATGAAGTCAAAGGCAGCTCGTGGAGTTAAGCATTGTGCGTGGCTATCGATGACAGCTCTTATCCTGATGGCCAAGCAGGCAGGAGCCCAAAAATCACATCCAGCTCCTTCTCCACTGCATACCCTCCTGGTTAGGGAGGGCACACAATCAGGTACACCCCACGGGGCACCTCATAGGCATCCTGAAGTGGAATCTACTTTTCTGCACTTGCGTAAAACAAACAAACAAACGAACAAAAAATGCACCATTTTTTTCCTCTGTTTCTGCGTCTGTGAAAGAATTTGAACAATTTTCAAGGGGACCTGTCTCTCAACTCCTCAGGTCTTGACTTCTATAGCTAGAGCTAAAATAAATTGCTCATCAGAACAATTTGGTGGTTGATGGTCTGTAGCTCACATCCAGCCTAGGTAGCAATGACTTTTAGTCCTTGGCCACTGGAGTCAAAGCTGGACTACTGAGCCAACTTCACAGGTAATAATTAATTCAGCACTCCATGCAGAAAGATATTCTCTACGTGAGTAAGAGTCTATTTCTAAATATTTAGTTCTTAAAGGCATTGCTAATCAGTATCACTAGTGGTATAAATTAAGTATTAATTTATACATGTCTACTTGTTTAGCTTTTGCAATTACTCCCTTGTCTACACTTGTAATTAGGCTGTTTTTTCTTCATGAATACTGTATCTCTCAGTCTTTTTTCTCTGCTGGTGCTCTGATTTCTGTTGCCTTCCCATCCCCATGGGGTGCTGGAATTTGCTTCTGCTATTCTTTGCTGAGCTTCCTGCCCCAGCAAGGGAGACACCTGTGCTGACAAAGAAGCAACCCCACACTAGTGCAGGGATGAATGGGGCTATATATGATATACATATGATGGAAACCAGACAAGGACAATGTGTGGTAGCGCTTCTCACATATATTACCTAGACTCAAAGGGGCTGGTGCCACTGATGGTTCATGCACCATGCACCCTGGCAGGCACACCAGCTTATTTCGCCATGCACCAGTTCTTCAGTTTCAGCTGGTGCTTCTTTCCACATGCAGTACCATGCTGCAGGCTGCCCGGCAGTTTTCTGGGCAGGCAGGTGCAAAGTGCTTGATTCTACTTGCAAAGCCCTCTTTGTCTGACGGCTTTCAGCGTGCCTTCTTCTCCAGCATTTTCTTCCTCTTCTCACTACGGGTTCAGTATTCCCTCTGTATTCCCACATAGTTCACATTGTGCTGTGTAACCTTCATGCAAAAATTAATGTGGTCTGTTGCACTGAGCTTCATTAGTACTTCAGGTAAGCTGAGTGAGAGTCTTAAAAATGCTGAAAAGCAGATGAAGGGCACCTGCTAAGAAGTGCAAGAACTGGGCTTGTGCTAGCTGTTTTCTGTCAGGAAGAGCAGGGCCACATGCAACATATTCAAGTATTATAATATAGCAGGGTAATAACTGTTCATGTTATTGTTGCTTTTTCTGAGTTTGGGCATGAGTAAAGATTTCATTCAAGCTGATACTCCAGATGTTCATAGTCAAAGTCTGTCTCACTATGCTCCCTTACTACTTAAAAGGATTAATTTTTCATCCACTGGAAACATTCAGTCCACAACATAGCTCAGTTGTGTTTATACACAGATTAAATTTTTTTTGAGGACATGATGATATTTTGAATCTCGTGAGACCATGTATGTATACCTCCATCTTGTTTTTACATGTCTGCTACATACATTAATGATAAAGTTTATACACTTACTTACATGGAAATCAACAGTCTATTATTATTCCTTCCACAATTCTAGCTTTAGAAATAAAGACATACAAAGACAAGAAAAGCATATCGGTTGGAAAATGGAGAAGTCCTTACTCCCTCCTGTCTGCAGGCTCCATCTATTTCTCTCTGACTATTCCCATCCTGCCTGTCCACACATAATACTCCAGCCAGGTTCCTCCTTATGTTACTTTTGTCACACACACACACACACATATATAAAATTGCTATGCATATATTGGCATATATATCGCATATACATATATATGTGTGTGTATATATATATATATTTATATATATATATATTCATACATTATATATATATTTTTCTTATTCCTCTGTCCTCAGCCCCTGAGTGACCACACAATGCTCATTATCTTGCGGAGCAAATGAGGTTGCTCTCAACTGCCTCCTGTGTTCCCACTGTGGAGGTGCTGACCCAGCATCACAACATGGGTCCCCACTGAGCCCCTGAAAGGTCTGCCCATGCCCAGTGGCTCTGAGCAGCCATTTTCCAAGAAAAGAGGCAGAAGGAGAGCAATGGAGTTGGAGGATGTAGCCAGGGAGGATGGGGTTACTGCACAGACATGCAGCCTAAGAGGCAGGTGGGACATGTGGCTTGTCCTTCAGGGAAGATCTCGCACAGCCCTGCCAAAATTGTCAGTGTAGGTGTGGTAGGTGGATGTTACATTGGGCTGAATAGGAGTATTGAAGAATAACTTCAAGTTAAAAATTGCTGAAATGTTTATCTGCTATCCTTTTGTAAAGCAAAAAATACAAATAAAAAATCTCTGTGTTATTCACAAGTGGGAAGTTTACAAATGGCTAATAAAAATCAATATTTTGGCATTCAAAACATTGTTTTTACCCTCACTGTGCTTGAGTCTGTGGTTGTGACAGCATGTGAGAGACCAAGCCTGCGTGTAAATGAGGCACCCTGTGAAAGCAGGCTTGGGACCAGAGCTGTAGGAGTGTGGCTGGGATCATGGAAGATCAACAGCACCGTCTGCTAGATGAGGCTGTCTGGCTCACTCGCCAGTGCAGGGATCTGGGCTGTCCTGCAGTAATGCTTGTCACAGGCAGCACTTTTCCCCCAAACTGGAAAAACTGGGAAAACTGGGCAGCTGTTGTAGGAAACTTGAAGCACTGAGGAAAGGTGAGGTGTCTCCACAACAGGCAAGGGTGGTCTCGAAGATAGATAGTCCACATGTGCTGGCTCCTGCTATTTATTACTTCTGTTGGTTAGAAAATGGGGGAGAACAGGTAGAGCTTAAAGCCATATTGCTTTGGAAAGCAGAGGAAGTTAAAATGTCCACTTCTGTTTGAAATCTATCTTTTTTTTTTTTTTTTCCCTGTTTGAACCTCTGGTTTTGTGAATGAAGCTTTAATGGTGACCACAGGGAAGGTTTAGGCTAACCATGGCAGTACAGACAGCTAATCCCACCTTCTGCTTCTGCTCTGACCACAAAACACAAACCCTAGCAGGCCCAAAGACAGCCACAAGCGAGAGCTGCCCTGCGTGCATGCTGCGTGGTATTTACAGTTACAGCAGCACGAGCGGAGCGCGCTCCAAAGAGGCGTTAATCGCCGCCGTCGGTTACAGATACCACGGCAGGAAGGAGAACTAAAACCGGCACGCAGCTTCTCACGTTGGTGCCACAAACGGCAGGTCTGAGTGAGTAGCAGGTATCTGTAAACACCAGCGAGGAGGAATTCTGAGTTGGAGCAACCACACGCTGACCACAGCATGGCCATGAAGGGGCAGCCGGGCCCGGTGCTGCAGCTGGGGCTTGGCTTTGTCTGCCACTGAGAGCTGGTGGGTGGGTGGGTGGGTGGGTGGATGGATGGATGGATAGATGGATGGATGGATGGAGGATAGATGAAGGAGGAGGAGACCGAGAAGGAGGAGGAAGAAGAGGAAGAGGAGGATGATTGTGGGGACCAAGCCGAGGTCTGTGCTGGCCAGGGCCTGGTGCAGACCTCCGTCTCTTTTCAGCAAAGTAAAAGGGGCAAAAAGCATCGGAAGGATGCAAAACGGTGTTGTACATTGTGACAGACCAAGAATCTCATCCTTAATACTCCTGAGGATCACCAGCTCAGCTCAGCTCAGGGATATCACTATTTCTGGGCCTGACCTATTCAGCTCAGTAAATGCCAATCCCGTGTGCAACTATTCTACTCTAAAACAATAAGACTTATTGGAGAAAAAAAACAAATAACAACAACAACAAAAAAAGCCACACAAGACCTTCAGAATGTCCCTTCTAATTATTTATGGTTTAAATTAGCAGCTGCATCCTACATAATATCATTAAACTTTGCAAGGGTTTGGACAAACAGCTCTGCATCTTACACAGTACTTTTATCTTTACCTGTAAGACATTGGTTTGTTCCAGGTTGCTCACTAGGCAAGTAACTGTTTTTTTTTTGTTTGTTTGTTTGTTTGTTTGTTTTTAATTCAGCCACAAGGCAAACTGCTGTTATCTATTCGAAAAATGGTACTTCTGTTTACAGTGAAGCATTAATAGCATTTGTTAGAAACTAGCTTAATTTGGCATTACAGCTACAGGGTGGTCGAGCAAACTTGCTCTCACAATAATTTAAAAGTTGAGTTTATGTCAAGAAGTATGGTTACAGCTACAGTGCTAATGACTCAAGTGCTAGCACTCATGGCATAGAAAATATTTGGGTGGTACTGTGGCTCGGAAAGCTTTCTGCCTTCATTCTCTCCTTAGCATGGGGACTTGAGCAGCTCTTTGCTCAAAGGCTCTGGGAGCTGCCCCTGCTGGGAGGTCAGAGCTGCTTTAAGTTGGGGTACGTTTAGTCTAGTGGGGATATGGAGTCAAGACACACATGTTGACAACAACCAATTAATATCCATGGCTGGTGGTTGATAGGTCTTCTGGGGCTTTCCATGGAAAGAGGCTAGAGTAAGCAAAATCTTGTGCAAGGGAATTGGAAAGAGTCCTATATCCCATAACCATGGGGGGTAGCCGAAGGCAAAGGCTGGTGGGGACAAAAGTAACATCATATTTTCCTGTAGCTGAGAGCATGAGGATGTTAGCCTGAATCCGTATGTCTAGGTGTTGATCACTTGGATAAAGCTGGCATGGCATATGTACCTGGAGCAGCTGTGTGACAGTCACACTTGGGCATCTGTCAGGTTCTTGCCCTCTCTCATTCTTTAAACCATAAGAATGAACCTGCAGGTTCTTTCACAGCACACAACAGCTTCAGAGAAGGGACAATGTGCCTGTGCTCTGCTTTCAAAACCCTTTATTCTCCTTGAACAGCTTGGAAGTGATGATTTCCAAACCAGAGGCTGGATCAGAAAAAAAGGTAGTGGTTTGTTTGGTAGTGAACCTGAGGGAAGACAGGGAGAGATGGTGGCACAAACGCTGGCATCCAGGTCTAGGGCACTGTTAGCTGACTTTTAGAACATTAGTCATTTGTTTTTGACTCATTCAAAGGAACAGCATCCAAGTATGTTTTTTTTGAATTGACAAATGACAAGAAATTAGGTGGCTGCATTTCTGATTTCTCCTCCTAATATGCAAGGGCTCCCCTTCCCCCTGCTGCTCAGCAGAAGTAAACAATATTCCCTGGGACAAAATTTAGCTTTCCTCTAGCTCTTCATAACATTTAGCTCATGTTAGTTAATGCCATTAGTCAGAGATCTCCAATTTAAGTGTCATAAAATGCTAATTATAATGAGGCGCTTGATGTCTCTCCCCGGGTGTAACATCTCAGGATGCTGCTGAAGTCCTATTGGACAAGAGTTACCGGGACAGAATGAGGAAGGTGTTTTGCTGTGCTGTAGAGGTTAATTAGAAAACTTCTCACATTATTGGTGAACCTAATTAATTTCACAACTTTAGAAGAGAGTCCTGATTACATCTGGTAAATAGCTGATAGCCCCAACAGCAAATTATGGATAATTTGATACAAGACCACTGTAGTTTGTGGTTACATGGCAACAGCACATTTTGCTGACTTTTAAGTAAGAGTAATGACCACGACCCGGGCAAAGAGAGCTGTGCAGAATGTCCAAGGGGCAGAAAGTGCCTTGTTCTGGTCTTCTAGGAGGAAATCCTGATGATTTCAGGGAGTAAAAGAGGATGTTGCCATGGAAGACATATTGGTTGTTCCCCATTTCCACTAAGCATGTCATGTCTAAAGACTGCCTTCCCACGGATACTGTTGTGTCCGAACTTACTTGCTTGACATATGCTTAAACTCTATCACACAGTACTAATAACCTGCGTTCTTTATTCTTTCTACAGATTTATAAATAAATAGTTCTAGTCATTGCAGCCATAGACTTACATGAGCTCAAAGATAATGCAGCTTTCAACCACAGCTCTACACCTGCCCTTTGTGAATATGTATTTGAAAAGCAATCTTCCCACCAGCTGCTGGGCTGATGATAGGTGGGATTGAATTAGTAAGGCAGATAGATAGATTCAAGCTGACATCCTCGTTGAATCAGCTGCTGGAGCTGGAGGTTACTGAAAATCCTTAAGGGCATATGTGCACACATGAAAAACCATCAAGAAAAGAGCAATATAAAGAAAGATTGTGTCTTTGTTAGAGGTGAGAGCTTGTCCCAAAGATTAGCCTTACTGGAACTATTGGCTGAAAGCCCTCCTCAGCTAGACACGAGTTTTGTGTTGTAACTCCTTCCTTACTGAACATTTATTAATTCTTGCACTTTAACATAAAATGTACTCTATTACATCTGGCTTACCATCAGCCTGCTATATCAGCCTACTGAGAATGACTGGGAAGCTGGCAGAGCTTCCTAGGGATTTGTCAATGCTGGGAAGTCCCACTGAGGTTTTTGGGGCGTTCCTCTGCTGACCTGCCAAGTCTGATCTGGATTCTGGTAGCACAATGCAGAGAAACAGAGCCTTCCGGGCACGTGCTACCCCCAGCCTCTCAGGCACACAGCTGGGCAGTTGGCAGAACATCTGAGATTTCTCCCTGTTCTTCTGAGATTATATATGAGTTTCTGGCTGCCTCACATACAGGGGCCAGGAAGGAAAAATGAAGATGAGATCTTGCCCACACCAGAGGGACTTTGTTAGCACACTTTTCCAGGGTACCTCTGTTAAAACAACACTGAATTTTTTCGTTCTTATATGAAAAAGTAATTCCTTTTAGCTGTGTTGGCAATTACAACTTTATTGCCAAATGGAGCTTGCGTCTAGAGCTTTTGGCATTACAAGAATGTCAGGCAGGGAATGAGAAAGAAATCATAGCTGTGCTGACAGTACCTTTCAACGCTGGTGGGCAATGCCTGCGATCACACACAGAGATGGGAGATGAGTAAGAGACTTGAGGCCACATTCTGCTCCAGCTATGCAGAGATGTTGAAGAAAAATAAAGTGGAGCTCATTGCTCAGGAAAGTCTCTCAGAGCTGTGGGATGTTGGATATGTGCCCCTATTCTTTGGGAAAGTAATAGCATTAAGTCATGGATAAGAGAAAAGAAGGCACATACTCTTCTTATAAAAGGCCTCTTTTTTTTTTTTTTTTTTTTTTTTTCTTTTTCTTTCTTCTCCCCTGTTTATTTGTTTGTTTCTTCGGTCCTGGGAAAATCTTGGCAATGTAGGTTGGTGGACATGTCACATTTAAACAAATCAAAAGATGAAAAGTCAGTTCTTGCAAAACACAAGAGTTGCTTAAGAGAACTGACCTGTTATTGCAAATGATCTGATCATGTTGTACAAGTGCTTCTGTGTTTCTACAGATCAGGAGTTTGTAGCAGATTGTGTCCTCCCCCATCAAACTTGTACTCTGTTAGTAGAGTTATGTGGTGTAAAACAATTTCTGTTAGGAGGATTTGTAGAGCAGAGTGCCCAGCTGCTCTGCACCTTGCAGCCTTGGCCTAAGTGTTTGTGATGGATAGAATTTTGATCTAGAAAACCTGAAATGTTCAGGTTTGTTTGTGCACATACTATGCCCTGGAGTTTCTCATGCCCTTTCTCACCAAAATACATAGATGCTGAAATTCTGCTCATGATTGCCTTACCGACATAATATTTCTGTTTGCTCTCTCCCTGCAGGTACCTGAAGAAAAAGTTATTAGTCTTTTCAGAAGAGGCTTCAAATAGTTTACCTGTCTGATTCTCATTTAAGCCATTGTAAGCAGTTAATTCATGGGTATGACTTTTTTTTTCTTCCCCATAATTATACCAGTTTGCAGGCTTACCTTTACAGCATAGTTTGAATTTTGTGAGTAGAACTCCAATAAAACACAAACGACAAACCTTTTTGTAAGTGTTATTATTTTAGTGGATATGTACCATAAGTATTAAAGTTTAAAAAGGTTCTTACCACTATACTATCAAAATCATTTCTGTGGCAAAGCTTGTTTATGTTACAAAATACAAAACTGTTCCCACTTAAATTATAGTACTGTAATCATAAATACATTCTTTTTGATGCTCAAATATCCTGATTATAAAGCATAGTTAGTTTTTGATTCAGTTTCTAAAAATCTGACTTTTCTGTGTCCTACTAGCAAGTACTAAAGTGTCTGTGATCACGCTGAGCTGAAGGATTGCTCTCACAACCATAATATGTTCAGGAAAGCATCCAAAAGGAGCTGAGATCTGCCCACATATAGAGGGTTAATTTCCCTTTAATATGTAGTTAGTGGAGAGTATTTCTGTAAACACAAAAGGAAACGAAACATGTAGATGTTTGTGGACCAGATCCTTAATTTATGGAAATCACTGCTATCCAGCTGAAGTCAGTGAAGCTATGACAGCTTATTACCTACAGTAGATCTGCCCATTGGCTTCTGCAAATATGTGTTTGTGTGGGTAATGTGGGACAAGTTGAATATGGTCATCAACATTGACTAATGTCCTTCCATGGGAATAGAACACCAGCCTCAAAAACATCACTTTTGCAAACTGTGTTCTACATAGGAACTGGTTTCTTTGTGGCAATGAAATACAGTCATGTTACAGCCTGCACACGGAAAGACATTGCTTACAAATCATGAGAAGTTCTCAAACTGAACGAGTGGTAAGACTATTTCCTGAGAGGAGCGTTCTGATCAAACCGGAATATGTCTAAAAACTTCAGCATGCAGGTAAGAATATCAAGTCTGGTCCTACCTTTCTAGGTGTTAAGCACTGAAGGCCCCATTAGACCTTCTGAAGACACTCCAGGTCTTGTTGGTTCAGACCTCTTACAGGCACACTAGTAAATAGGTTGAGGATAGATTTCAGTATTCTTCACTATCTCCACATCTTTGCATGGATTAACTGTTACTGCTGCTTTTTCACTTTGCAGCAGATTACCGGCAGAGAGAAAGAGGGAGAGAAAGAAAAGAAAAAATCACAGAATAATCTTTATTTGCACACCAAAACAACTTAAGTTCAATTTGCAAAGAAAAGAAAAAAAAAAAAAAGCATTTGCAATCCCTCATTCAAAGCACTTTTCTCCTACCCGTTTTTGAAGTATAGGAAGAAGATTCATGAGAAACATTAAAAGCAGAGATAGTGAACCACTGGGATAGATTGTGTTGAGAGCCTGTGGAGTCCCCATTACTAGTGTTTGATGTTTGTCTTATCTCACCTAAGATAAGACAAACATTTGTAGGGAATGACATAGATGGTGATTTTGCCCTAAGAAAAGGAATAGCTGGCCTCTTGAAGTCTCTTACAGACTTCTGCCTTCTTCCCCTCCATTTTCCCTGTGATTTATGGCTCCTTGGGGTTTCTGCCTGCCCTCTTCTATTTTCCTGACAGCATATTATGGAGGACTTGCACATAATTGTTGACTACTTGAGTGCAATAAGCTGGTTTTGATTTTCTGTGATTTTCTGACTGCATTTGGTTAAATATCTGCAATAGCATGTGACCTTGTTAAACCACACTCCAGTAAACTGTAGATAAAGAATATAATTTTGGATTTAGAGTTTGGCAAAGAACAAACCGGTCCCATGCCACTGTCCCGCCAAGGAAAGATGTGGTACGCTTGAGGTGAAGGTCCTCGGAGCTCACACAGAGGCCTCAGAGCTGCTTCCTGTGCCACTAAGTATATGGGGCTGGATCACAGGGAGGGTATTAATCACAGGGTTGTTTGGGTGGTCTACTCTGTTACTAGGCCTGGCTAGTTTGCAGACTATGCCAGTCCTCAGTCAGCAGACAACGAAGGCAAAAAGAAGGGAAAGCTCTTCTTTTCATGGTAGGTGAACCATGAATTTCATTCTGCCCCAGAGCCTGCTTGAAGCTAAGCTCCTGCTGAGTCTTAAAGCCAAAGGGACTGCTGTGGTCTCCTGTCGTGTTAAAAAGGTAAGATCCATTCTCCAAAAAAAGTGTTCTGTATGGAGACTTTAGAATGCCTTTTCTTGAACGATTTTACAAGAGCTTCAGAGTAAAACTTAAGGTAATTCTCTCCTTTATGTGTATGTACATACATGTGTGGAAATATGCCCTTGGGTAAGTAGCACTCCAGGTCAGGGCTAGGTGCTGCCACTATTACACAGGTAGTCCTCTGACATTGTCTAGAGTATTTGCCACAGATAAAGCAAGAAGGCCTCAGGAGGGTGTATAGATCTTGACCCCATGCTACTTTCACACAGCCTGACATGGCATTACTCCTGATAACAAAATCTCACTGCAGCCAGAAGTGACAAGCGTCTTTTCTGCAAGCAGTAGTGCAATTAGCCAGCGACAAGGTTTTTCTTCAGTCAGCACAGGTGGAGGAGGTCAGTCAAAAGCCCTTCTATTACCTGACCTCCCTCCCCTTGTGCCTGGAGCACCTATTGATAGCAACAGATACGGGCTTAACAGGATGGGCACCTGGGATTAAGACAGTTGACGGCCCTGCGTTTGGATTTCCTATCACAAAACTGACCTTAAGAATCAGCTACAGAAAAAATAAATAAATACCAGAGTTAAAGTCGAAAAAAGGAGACCTCAGGGCTGTGAAGGTTTATATTTATATCTTGCTGCTGTGAAGGAACCAGTGCCTGAAGCTGTCAGTTGACGGTTGCACTCTCTGAGCCCGAGTGTCAACGTCTGTGCGGGGGCGGGGGGGGTATTTTTCTGCCAGTACAGACCAGGGCTCCCCTATAATTAGAGGTGGCATGGGGTGAGGGCCTGCCACAACCATGAGTTCACTCCAGCTCCTCACTCAAAAATAGGATTTGGGGAAGCGGGGAGGTGCGTGGGGGTATATCGCCAGTTCTCGTTTTTTGCACAAGATGCACCTAACAGAGTAGCACAGGGCATGATTGATATCTGTTTGAAGCAAGCTGGGTTTTATTTTTTTTCTGTCCTTAACCAGACCTGAAAAGCAGTCCCAGGCTGTGGCTTCAGCAACCGGCAGCGTGAGGCCAGCTGAGTTGTGTAGACTCCCACAAAGGGTGTCTTGCTTCCGGCAGATGTCCCAGATACCAGGCCATTTGATCCCACCACAAAAATAGTTGCGTAAAATATTGTGCGTTGGCTCTGGCCTGACAGCGATGGGACTGTTCCGCTTCACTGGGCTGGTGGAAACATCCAGAGGGGCTGTGGCTCGTGTCCAGCAAACCTTCTCCCTCCATGGGGCAGCGAAGCGCCTCCGCAAGAACGAGAAAGGGAAGGCACTGGGGAGCTCTCCCTTCCCTTCTGCAAGTAAGGCTTTTAAAAACGGGCACATACTTTCCTAGCTGACTCCTCGCACCTAGGTTTGTTGCCAGGAGGAATGGGAGAGAGAGCGCAGCACAGCTTAAGGCCCCTGGCACATTTCGGGATTGTTGCTATGCCTTCAGGAAAATACGGACCGCCAGCCAAATCCTCAGCTGGTGCTGAGTGGCGCAGACCTGCTGACTGCAGCATGGGGAGGCTGATTTGCACCTGCTCAGAGTCTGGCCCTCGAGAAAAAGCATAAAAGAAGCAGGTCCTTTTGCATTGAGCTTCACGAGGTGTTGAGGAGCCCGCACCCAGAGCTGAGACTGCTGCTGGTCTTCACAGTGTCACTGGGAGCAGGGCTGCCAGCCTGCAGAATTTTAAGCTGCAGTGACTGCTATTGATGGCTGCACACATATATTTCTCAAAATAAAAATCATGCCACAAATCATCCCAATTCCACAAAATAATCCCACATGGGCAGTGAAATCATGCAAGAATGCTGCTTCCGAAGACAAAATGTTCTTAGCCAGAAGAGGTTTTCTGTTTTGTTCTGTGGTTTCAGACCTATCCGAAAACTGGCTCTGCCTGCCTTGTCCTTCGTCCTGGTTTTATGGGACAAGTATTGTCAAAGTGAGCTGTGAAAAGGGGCCAGGCACCACATCCAGAGAAGCAACAAATGGGTACCAGCATCAGTGAACCGGTGGCAGAACAGCCCTGTAGCCTCAGCCACTGCTTGTGACAAGGCCTAGCAGGCAGCGTGGAGTAAATTAACTCCCCTTGGAAAGTTCAGGCATGCTGCAGCCACATGGGCATGCAGAGCCCAAACTTCTGTCTCCATCACCATGTACTGAGAAGTGTACTTGAGACGTGCAGACTATGCAAAACAGGTGTCAGCTCTTCCAACACAAGCTAGAAAATATCACTGTTACTTATGTCAAATATGAGCTCAAGCTGCAAACCTGAAAAATGAGCACTCCCACTCTACTGCTACCTGATAAGCTGTCCTCTCTCAGTGTCATGTGTCTAGGACTCTGTTAATACCCTTCAGTTTGATTGCAAGGCTGGATGCAGCTGTAAGCTGATCTGGCTCCTGACTGCAGCAGCACATAGCTTTTACCACTTTTCCAGCATAAAAGAAACAGTATGTTGTGGTGTGCTAGCAGTTTGTTTGTTTTGGTTGCTTTAGAACAATCTCTGACCACAGTAGGTTTTCCCATTTTCTAGGAGCTGCACTGTAGTGGAAAAGTGGAAGAATGAGAACTGGGGAGAAAATGATAGGCCTACATAAATTAGAAAAGAAATAAATGAAATTGACTGTGAACACAAAAGCAACCATATAAGGTTGGAAGAAAAGCTTATCCACACACGTGTCCTGTCTCTGACCTGTGCTCAGAGCAGAGGAAGCACATGGTCCTGGGGCATCCTCCAGCCTAAAACCTCCTGGATACCAGTCAGAGTCAGAGACTTCCCAGGCTGGAGGTTGCTGCCTCTCTACATCCAGCAACCCTTTTAAGGACTTCCTTCCATGGTTTTGCCAAATTGCTTGTTGAGCCTCTTTATATTTGTCTTACATAAAGCATCTCATGATGGATGAGTTCCACCATTTTACATTGTGAGGAACAACATGTTCTTTTACTTGCTTGTAACATTGCAGCCTGTAAATAAGGACAGAGTGAGGAGTTGCCATTTCTCAGCCTAATGCAAAAGCACAGAAACACAAGAAGAAAGAAAGAAACAACAAAAACACAGGAAAACCTATTGGACTGTAACAGCACCCAGAAGAGATATGAAAAAAAAAAAACCACCAAAAAACAGAGATAGAGTGAATTTGGCTATGCCATGGAGCATAACTCCTAGTTATAAATGTTCTTGCTAGGCTACACCCAGGTTAGAGGGGTATAGGGTGCCATGACCTGGTACAGCTTGGTGAGTCACTGCAGGGATATCAGCACTATTGATCAATTTTACTGCATCTGTGCCTAAAGGTCCTAACGTGGATCTGATCTGCATTTTCCAGGTGCCATAGACACACAGAAAAAAAAAGACAGATCAGCTCCTGAGGGCAGGCCTCTAAAATATTAATTGAGTGAGAGCTGGCAGATACAAGGTGCACAAGGCCATTGGTAGCCACCAGATTTCTTTTGCTGGACACCTGGACTCAGACACCCCAGGTTTTGGGAACACCTGTAAGACCGTAACCAGAAACATGAGAAGTCCTCACTGGTTTCTTAGGCCCTTAAAACGCTCGCTCAGGAGCAGCCACTGCCCTTGGAAGGAGCCAGGCCACCACAGCAGCTAGGTGCATCCCTTCTTGAGCTGTCCAGGAGGTGTTCAGTCAAAGCTGAAACTCTCTTTTTATCAACACCAGCCACTCAGAAAGGCAGCAGAAAGAGCCTTCCGCATTTTAGCCAACATACTTCCCTGGTGTCATGGTTTTGGCTAGCATAGAGCTATTTTTTTTTTCATAGAGGCTTGTGTGATGCTGTGTTTTGGATTTTTGATTAAAATAGTGGTGATGACATACTGCCGGTTGCAGAGCAGTACTTACATTAAGTCAAGGACCTTTCAGCTTCTCACACTGCCCTGCCAATAGGATACTGTCTTTATCTCCACCCATGAGTTCTTGCTCTTTTACTTCTCCAGTTCTCCCTCCCATAACACCTGGGGAGAGGGAGCGAGTGGCTGCGTGGTGCTGACCTGCCTGCTGGGGCTAAACCACAACACCTGGCTAAGTGCATAAATGGGAGGGTGCCCAGTTCTCTGTCTTTGCTCTTTGACTTCACCAAGATGACTGAAGTCTAAGCTGTTGCCTTACAGTGAAGAAAAGACAAGCATCTTCCTTTCCATCTGCAGTGTGGTTTGAAAAAAGCTGTGTATTGCCTTAGTAATGACAAAAACATTATATATATGTGTGTGTATGTTTTCATTGATAGATCAGAATAGGAATAAAATGTAATGTAAGTCATCTTGAATTGTTTAAGCTTGGTTATGCTCAGTGCTTTTGTTTGGGCACTGTTGTATAAGTGGTTTCTGTGCTTTTATGGAAGGCAAGATATAAGAGATGGTAAAGACATAGTGCCAGGAAGGTGTAATACTAACACTGAAATTTGTGAAACTGGTCATATTGCTTATTATCACAGAAAATAAGGCCAGATCTGTATTTTTAAATGTTATTTAAACTATGACCTTTATAGAATGATATTGAAGAATCTTACTGTTTGATAAAATAAGGCACAAAATTAATGCTGGTAATTAGTTGTTAATTTTTTCTTCTTTTGCTTGAGACTCACTTTTAAAAGCTTGAAATAACATTCTCTGGCTGAAATAGGCCTGGGCAGCTAGCTGGAAAAGGCCAGAAGTCTTGATCTATAATAGGAAAATGGCGGGCCAGCTCCAACTGTGTTATGAGTGAGAATAGCTCAGGAAGATCATTGAACTTGTTCATAAAGGTGCCAGGTAATAAGCGATGAGGAAGTATGCTTGTCCTATTTGTTCTTGATGCATGCCACCATCAGAGTTTTCTGCTGGCCTGAATGACAGCACACAACTGAAGACTTGCAAATACCTTTCTATAAGGATCTAAGGAATTCAGGAGCTTGAGTTAAAATAAGTATCTAGCGATATGTTTCTCACAAGCACCTAAAATGTGATTTGCCGCTATATATATATACTTTTAATATACGCATATATGTTACACTTGCTATTTGTATGCAACTATATATGCATAAAAATGCTTTAACCTAATATTTCTTGAACCTCCTCCCCCTACAGAATGCTTTGATGTGTTGTGGAAAAAAGTTAGCAGCAACATTTGTGCTTCTACAGGATGTACACACAAAAGCTGTAGCTTTTCAGATGGAATTCTAGGTCAGAGTTGAAGAACTGCCAAGAGACTTTTGCATGCAGAAGGATGTTGTTGGAACAGCGTGCAAATGGTTCAACTTGTTGAAATGAGTCAAAACAACATCATTTATTCCTGCATAATTGCATCAAATCAAGTTTGAGATAAATGCAGTTTTGCTGTGGAGGGAGCTAATATAATGTAGCTAAAATAGAATAGGAAAACATACTTCAGGAGCAAAATTAATTCTTAATATAACTACAGTGGAATCAGCAGATGTTACATTGGTGATGAATATGATTCACATTATCATATAGATATGTATGAAAATGACCTTTTTTAATGTGTTACTAATCACATAATAAATCAAGTATTAAATGCCATATTTCCTAACGAGTTAGTTGAAGTGTTGTAGCAGCATTTGTCTAAGAGCTTTTTTCTAAGTCTTGGGAGAGTTTCAGCAATGTGGCACACCTGCTTAGCAATCCAGCATTTTCATATGTTACCGTGGGCCATAGCCCACTCTCACATATGCCAAGAAAGACCATTACAATAGGAAAGCATGTACCAAAGTACCTTTCATTCTGCTTTGAAAGGATTTGTCATGTAGCTGGAAACTGCTTGTTATGAGCACTGTACCTTAAGAAAATATTGTTATTTTTTCTCAGACGTACAAATATTGTTTGGATTATAACAGAGTGGAATGTTTTCCATATAAAAACAAACAAACAAAAAAACTGATGTCAATGTCGACAGGAATACATATAAAAAATTTACTCCTGAAGATTTTTGTTGTAATGCACTAACTTCTGGCCAAGGGGAGCATGATTTATCCTAGACAAATTATTTTGAATTTATTGTATCTGATAGTATAACAAACAATAAACTAACATTGTTTAAAACTGCTCAATCTAAAGCACAAAACTTCTTTGTACAGGTC
This sequence comes from Anser anser, assembly GCF_964211835.1. NCBI lineage: Eukaryota > Metazoa > Chordata > Aves > Anseriformes > Anatidae > Anser > Anser anser. The sequence goes on from NC_139723.1 coordinate 39,105,940, forward strand.
AAGAACACGAGGGTACATCTAGATCATCAGACGCTTTCACAATGATTTTACTGTGTAAAGAGAAAAAGCAATGGGACGAGGTACATGAAAACCAATAATGTGCTGGAGCCCTCATGTGGGAGCGGTGTTTGGGGAGAAAAACTTCATTGGCTCTCCAGCTGAAAACAGTTCCAGCTAAACTGTGGTCCAAAAGGCATTCAAGGAGAGAACAAAGCAGTGGCTGGAACTTGCAAAGAGAACTGTCTTAACCTTCACTTTATCTTGTTCTTATACCTTTTCCAGTCCATGTCCTCCTACACAGCCTGAGGAGGACACTGAAGTTAACTACAGGATAACATTTGCATAATATAAGGAACTGTACAAACAAAGTTCTCAACTCTTTGTGTGCTCAGCCTCCAAAACAAGAGACAGGTAATTTCCTTGATAGAGAGGGAATCTATTTAATGTAATTATTCATTTTTTTACTAAATGGGTATGGTCATAAAAGACAGTGGTTCACCATAGGTATAAGGGTGAAAAACTTCTTTTTTTATTGCTGTGGGCTCACCATAGCGGTCTGCAGATCAGGACAATGCAGAAACATAGTTTTCCACGTGTTGGTTTCCAAGTAAAGGACAAAACTCTCTAGTTCATGTGGGCTAGACCACGGCATATAGATGAGGTCACTTCACTATGGGATGACACAGAAGTTTTCAGCTCAGAAAGACCATGAGGAGCTACTGCACATTGTTCTTTTTCTTACATTGGGATTGGGCACACACAAGATGGGATTTATCCGGGCTGGTAATTTTCATTAGAAGCTTGTTATTTATAAAACTGTACAATTAGTGTGTATTAAACTTGTCCTAATTTACTCCCTTGAACAACAGTTTGATCTGTGTCTTAAAAAGGCTTTCTTATAGTGTGTGTGAATGTGTGTATACCTGACAAATAATAAAAATAATAATAAAAAATGCACTAGAACTGAAAATACTGAAAAGGAATCCCATGAACTGTTTTTACACGCAGCAGCTATGTTTGGTCTCTTTAGCTCTATTTTAATTTCTGACCAGTAGCTTCAAATTTGTCAGTGCACGATTCTGGTTCTTTCAGCTATTCTTTAAAATTCTCTTTCAAGTCTAGGCACCAGCATGCTCCTCTGTTCTCCCCTCTTTCCCCATATATCTGTATCAGACAGATTGTATTTGTTCAGCAAGACAGCTAAAGTCACTGCCTTTCAAACTTGTGCTATGCATTACACTCTCACACTTGACCCTCATTTTAAATAAAACTTTGTTCTTCACATACTCAGAGACCAGGAAAGGGACAATTTGGCTGCAAAAGTACACAGTCTGGAATCAGATGGAGAGCTCCATATCTGAGTTTCAATTTACCTTCATCCACCATCTTTTGGGGTTTTCTGGGTCTAGCCGTAATCCGAGCAGCTCATTTTGACAGATTTAGAATGTTTCATACAGTAATTGGAATTTCACTGCTTTAATGTCTTCATTCAAACAGTTTCTCTGATCATGGCACTGGAAAGGAAGTCTTATGCTATACATAGCTTTATGTGAAAAAAGGAGGTTTATGTGATTATGGTAATAGTTCATAAAATCTAGCAGACAAAGAATAATTTAGAATTCATTTATTCATAACAGCAGAAGTTAATATTCTTCTTGCCTACAAAAGAGCTTCAGACATAATTAATCTTTTCTCCCGGATTTCTACTATTCTGCAGAGCTAGTTTGGTTTGCTTCAATGTTACAGATGCCCTAACATTTTTTTTTTGTACTTTTTAGTCTCTTCAAAATACTGTTTTTCCTTAAATAAATAATGCTAATTCCATGAAGATGGTATCAAAGTTGTCTTCCAACTTTCCTGCAGATTTATGTAGGAATTTGAATAGAACACTGCATTCTGCTCTCTGTTCTGCAGCTAACCATTTTATTGGTATAGAATAAATCACTTCCCTACGACTGAGGATTTAAGCAATTTAGCATATCCCTTCATAATATGAGAACTTCCTTTTAATGGTTTATCTGCTTTGGGAACAGGGGAATAGTGTGTGTGTCTGTTTCTGTATGTTATTCGTATTATTTTATTAAAACACCAATTTTTTTCTTCTTCTTTTTCTCGTCCTTTATTTATTTTTTTTTTCCCTTCTGGTGATTCTCCTCTATTTCTTCATCTCTGGCCAATCTAAGATACTTCAAACCTCCCCAAATGCAATTTTAAGCTGAGCTCATAGCAGGCTGGCAGCAGCCTCAAATACTTAACTAGTTACTTGGGACCATTTCTGTACTCCCTTGGCCTGATTTTGTCGAAACCCTTCCAACTGAAAGCAGAAAAAATTTGGCATGTAGCCATGAGAGAATTGAAAAGCAAAGACCATAGGCACAATGTCAGATTAATCTCTGTGTTAACTTCACTGGAGCACTATGTCTGGAACATATTAATACAATTTTGCTGTGTGATCTGTCAGTTGCATGCTATCATTCTAAAGAGTGGCTCTTTAAAACCTTGTCCTCCAGGTTAAATGAATTTAGCAATAACGAACTGGCAGATTGTAGGAGATGTTTGTCCTTAGAGGTGTCTGTGGTGGAAATCTGCAGCTTTTAGTGCTTGGCCCAATGCTCTTTCACATTTTTATCAGTGAAAAGAAAATACAGGTAAAATTACTGTTGATAAAATTTGTTGATCACAAAAGGAACTGAAATTCTTCTGGGGAAATATAAGTATAGAGAAGTCAGGCAGAAAATTTCAGAACAGCGATCTGGCCATTTGCCTTTTTGCTAAAGAGGTGTATTGACAACAGGAATCTCTGGCCATGCATGCATGTGTGCATATGACATTTTTTATTGTTTTCCCTCAGGAACTGGAACTCAAGGTTAGAGATAACAAACTTCTCTTATAGGTATTATTATATAGTATATACAAGCATATTATTATGAAGCATGTTAAAATTTGGTGATCTGTGGTAAGCTTTGTGTACGCTTACTCTACCTAGAAAGTGCATATCTGGAGAGGGCTTTGTCCTTTTGCTCAGACAGGAGTTGGAAGAGACCACCTGTTCAACCCTTGCAGACTCTCAAGTACTTGCCCCACCTTCCATGGCAATCTTTGCAGTTTTGGACACTTGTCTGGTTTGAGCTGGTTTTTTTTACGGTTTTGTTGAGCTCATGACTGGGGAGCAATGCCCTAATAACTTTAAGGGAAGTGACCTTCTGGTTCATCCATTGTCACATCCAGACTAGGAGGAGGAGAAACAAAAAAGCTGTTGTCATCACAGCTGAACTGTAATAATTTTGAGTTATAGGGGAAAAAAGGAGGTGAATTCCTGACCTCAGAATTTATGGATGTTTGGCTACTCACTCTAACAAAATATTGCCTTCTTTCTGAGGCTGTCAGCTTTACTTAGTCACCTTAGACAAGTTATACATTGCTCAATTAAAATATATATGTGCATATATATATATTTAATGCAATTAAAAGAAAAAAAAAAGTTCTATTCCAAATATATGCTTTGCTATAGAAAAGTCTTTCCAGAATGTAAGAAAAATCCCTACCAACAACATGCACATCTATCCCCTGCCTCCCTGTGGCGACATCTTCTGCCTCATTTCTTCTGTGCTTTCCTTGCACTGGCAGCACTACTGGCATTCCTGCTCAGGCAGCCCCCAAACAGGCCATCTTCAACAAGAAAAAATAAGGCAATTCCTTGAGATGATCAGCATTTGCCTAAAAGGCAGAAACTGCCTCGCTACCAGTGATGTTTGCCTGGTTTGGCTGAGGATTATCTTGGCATCCTCACTGCCCATTCCCAGCTCATTGGCATCTGGTGGCACTTCAAAACCAGCCAGAGGTATGGCTCTGGGGCTGCCCTGGTAGGGTGGGATGCCTATATCCCATCCCTGGCAGCAGCAAGGGGTGGCACTGGGTGTTTTTTTGCTATTTCAGCCTTGCTTGGATCCCCACTGCCAGGCAGTGCCCTTTGCACAAAACCTGCCAAGGGCAAATGAGTTTCTCTCATTAACAGTGTAATTGATGAGAAATTATGGACAGCTCAGCAGGAAGAGCAAAGGCCATAAAGATGAGCAAAGGCAGTGAGTGTACAGCAGTAACTGCAAGGTTTTCCTCCTGGAAGAGGTAGACCTTCACCAAGCTCACCCAGCTGCTTAGAGCTGGGTATACTGTGACTGGCAGCAAGACCAGAAAATACATTCCTGTTAATTAGCGGCAAGAATAAAATATTTCTGAAATAAGGTATATTTATACATGGTTCCATGTTGTCTTGAGCCTTACTTATGTCCTGGAAGGCCTAGTCTCTGTTTTCACCTCAGTTTTCTACTTTAATTTTGTTGGCATAGGAGTGGAAAAAAAAGTGTTTCTCTAAGATTTTGCACGTGTAGCGTATGTCATATCTCTCCCCCTTCCCCTCCTGCCCTGGCTTCTGGAGTCATTGGTTTGCTGGTGACTGCCCGGGCTCATCCCCCAGCCAGGGCCTGATGCTGGTAGCAGATCATCTCCTCAGGGAAGCATGAACAAGGGCTGGCTGTGTTTACTGGTTATAGGGGTAGCCCCCCTTCCCACTGGAGGAAGAGTACACATCCCAGTACAGATGACGCGAGACACGTATGCTGGCTGAAAACCATACCGTATTTGCTTATTATCCCAGCGGGCTGAAGGTCCAGTGACCCCTGCCCCCGCCCCGCAGAACACGGCATTGCCGCCCGGCCGCGGTGTTCTTGGTGAGGACTGTGACACAGGTGCTGAGGCAGACAATCCGCAAGCGAGGCACAGGGCGTGCCCGCCACCTCCAGGGACACAGCAGGGACAGTTCCACCGCCAGCACCACCGCCAGCACCGCCACCAGCACTGCCACCTCACACAGGTGAGCTGGGCCCAGGCCTCCAGGGGGCCTCACCCAGGATTTACATTAAATAGCAGCGTGCAAACAACTGTGAGACCCAGAGCCCTGGGTGAAGCTCAAGGCTTTAGGAGAGGCTTGGCATTTCAAGAGGATTCAAATGCATCTCACAAGCAACAGGAATTGACTGCTCAAGTTGTAGCAGACTGATTTACAGGCTGCACAATGGCTTTTATTCTCTCAGAGATCCCTGCTACCCAGTTGTGGTGGTCTAAGTTAATCAGTAGTAGAAAATTTACTGGGGTCAGGAGGAGGACAACCTCATTCAGGGAGTTGTTCAGGGGACGAAGTGTAATTGGAAAGATGGGGACAGTTTGGTGACTACTTACAAGGCAATCTGCCACATTTAGGCAATTATCTGGGGCCTGGAAGACAAATCTGGTACTTCTGTCATCAGATAACAGGCAAAGTATAAATCAGTTTACAAATGCAGGCATTTGTTCTTGAAGCTGTCTAACTGAAACTTGTATTTCCAAAAGGTTCAGAGGCTTTGGTTGCCCCATTGCTTCACATACAGAGGTCACTTGCCCCAAAGCCCCACCTCCACTTCTCCTTTGCCTTCCCTTGGGTCCCAAACTGTCCCTGCCCCTGCCCATTCTATGCTGTTGCCCATTTGGTTGCCATGGCAGTCCCATGGCAGAGAGATGCCCGTGGCAGTGCCATTTTTACTGCAGGACACCAGGTACAGGTGGGATGTGAGTGCCAGTCGGGCAGCTGCAGGTGATCTTAGCTCACTCCATGCTCCTTCCTCTTCTCCTTCCTTTTCTCCACAGCAGCAAGATGTCTGGGGTAGAAGATGCTTTCCGTAAATTCGCAGTATACGGTGACACAGCTGCCAGTGGCAACGAGATGACCGGGAAAAACTTTTCCAAGATGTGCAAAGAGTGTGGGGTGATGGATGGAAAAGCCGTGACCAGCACTGATATCGACATAGTATTCAACAAAGTCAAGTGAGCGTGGCAGCGAGGGGCATTGGGCAGTGCTGTTGGGTGGGCAGAGGAGATGGCAACCAGGCTCTCAGACAAGGGGCAGCCCTGGGGTTTTCCCATCCCATTGCCACCCACCTGCAAGGTAACTTTCCTCTTGGTCTCCCCTGGCTGTAGGACCAAGGGTGCCCGCACCATCACCTTTGCTGAGTTCCAGCAGGCCATGAAGGAACTCTGTGGTAAGCGCTTCAAGGGCAAATCACCAGAGGAAGCACTGCAGGCTCTGTATGGTCTCATCGAGGGGAAGGAGCCGGGCAGCGCTGGCACCACAGTGAGTAGGAGCTTCCTTGCCTACTGTGCACCTGGAGCTGCCGTGGGACCGCACGTCCCAAGGGCTATCCTTGCATGTAGAGAAGAGCCTATTTGTGATCTCACTCCTAATGCTGGCTGTCTCCTGCTGGTCTCCTTTCTTGCAGAAAGCCACCAAGGTTGGTGGGGTCGAGAGGCTGACGGACACTAGCAAATACACCGGCAGTCACAAGGAGCGCTTTGATGAGAGTGGCAAAGGGAAGGGTCTTGCTGGCCGTGAGGACCTGACCGACAACAGCGGCTATGTTGGTGGCTACAGGGGAGCAGGCACTTACGACAAGACACATTAGGCGTGAAACTGCTTAGGAAAGCAAGGACTTTCTTCCCCTATTACTTGGGAGGAGAGGCAAATAAATATCTCATGCAACTGGCTTTCTGTGTCTGTGCTCACCAAATCTGACAGGGTGGGAATGCATGGGGTGGGCACTGGATGATGGTTTTGTGGGGGAGGTTTCCCATTCAATGGTGCTTTGATTGCTGTGCAGCAGGGCTTGAAAGCACCTCAATCCAAGGACAAGACAACCTTCTGGAGAAAAGTCTACGGGCCAAATAGCCCACTGCTATCACATGGCTTCTCATTTCTAATTAAGTGAACAGTAGGTTAGTCTTCAAATATTCACTCATTATTTTTATTCTCTCCTCCAAACACACTTGTATTTTGTTGTTATTTTTGCCCTGGGGAGCAATGCATGCTTGTCTTTTTATTGCGTCGCTGGCATTTTATGGTGGCAGTTTCTGGTGGCAGACAGCTCATCAGCAGTACCTTACCATACCTTGAAGAGTACCCTTGTGAGGCATAGGATGCAACAGGTACTACCTTGGGAGGATGGTAGGGGTCCTAATAACACCAGTTCCTGCTTTTTGCTTTTCCCCATCCCCCAGGTTAAACCCCCTCACATATTCCTAGCACGTGCCTGGGTCACTCATCACTATTTCCCCTGGTTTCAGTGTGCTGGCAGCTGGGGAAGAGTTCATGACCTCAAGGACAGTGAATAAAGTGTGATGACTGACCGTGGCCTCCTGTGCTGCCCATGACCTCCCTGAGGGTTTTGAGGGGATGGGAGACCAGGAAGGGGGCAAGAGAGGTGTCAAAGGAGAAGCTGGGGTGCTTTCCTTAAGTGTTTGTTCAATTGCTTGTCTTTATTTCTCAGTACCAGAACTGATCATTAAAGCTTTACCTTAATTGGCAATAAACAAAATTCTGTGTAATTCAGACTTGAGATGACAAAACAGGATGAAATGCACAAACTAAGATGGAAAAAATAGCGCTGAAATATATGTAAAAAATAAAGGGCATATGCCCACTTTTTAATTGGCTTTTTATAACTCAGATAAAACACATTGAAGGTGGCAGCAACACTGGCATAGTACACCATGTGCTGTAAAACAGTTTAAGCAAAGTACGTGTAGATTAACAGGTAGCAGGGCATTGTCCACAAAAGAAAAGGTAATTCACTTATGTAACAATGGAAGAACATTCTCACCTAGATCTGCTTTTGGTGTTATACCATTCCTTATTTTAATGCAGTCAGCAGGTAATTGCAACAAGTATTAATATTTCAGAGCTATGATTGTTGTTCCTGACACTTTGTATTGTTCCTGAAGTGGCTCTATTCAACTCATTGCTCTTGAGATGCTCTGGTGAAAACATGTCTGGGAGTCTGCAGTACTGTTTGACAGTGCCCTGGGCCTGGGCCTGGACACAGCTCCTTAACTCCTTTCTCTGGAGGTCCCCTGCTCTTCCTAGGATGGAGGCCTGGTTGGTTTTCTCCCCAGAACAAAGCTCTATGTGGAGATTACAGCTGGTGTGCATTATAGTGTTATCCAAGGTATGGGTTTGAGGTTCTTCCAGTACTTTCCACCCTCCAGCTCCATCCCTTACAAGGGCTTATTAACACATGGTGGGTAGTAATCACCAGTGTCCCACTACCCCTTGGTGGCCAAGCAGAAAGGCATACCAGCTCCACCAGATAACACAGTTTTCAAGCAAAAGATGTAAGCACCAGCCATCTTACAGCCGTACCAATGTTCAGGATTGGTGTGGTGTTTGGTGCCATTCCTTCTTGCCACACTTTGAGCAGCTCAGGACCTTGTCATTTTGGAGGAAAGGAAGACATGGACTGTCCTCAAGAACCTTGATTATTTCTTCGTTAAGACCTCAGTTTCCTTATAAATGAATCAAGGAATAGTCCCCATAAAGTTCTGCAAACAAACACAGGGATGTGTTGATGTGTTGTATGTTGATGTATTGTAATATTAGTTTCTTTTTTTTTTTTTCCTTCTTTTTTCTTCTTATTTTCTTTGTGTATACATAGTTGGCATAGAAGAAGCTGTGGGAGCTTAGGGAACAGACTGAGAGCTTTGTACTTGTGCTTGTGTACTGTGAGTTCTGGTTTGCATTAACTTGGGTACAGTGTGACACTGGAGGGTGAATTTCTGAGACGTGATTCAATCTACTTTATCCTGTAATCTAACTTGTGTAGTACTCCAGCACCAACAAGAACCACTGCTTGTCCTGCCTATTCCTTATAAGTAGAAACCACAAAAAGATGAGGAATGCCATGCTCACTCCCTACAGCAGCTGCAGAGTGGACAGATGAAAAGGAAGTTGTGCTTGACTGAGGAGTTCAAAAATAGTACCTGATTACTACATGCCCCTGGGGAAGCAGTAATAACAGTGGATCTAAGATTTTAAAATAAAGGCATGCATGTATCAATGGCAGCATCAAAAACGCATCTGCAAGCAGGACAGAACAAAACACAAAACCAAAACCAACACAAAAGAAACAAACAAACACATAGACAAAAAACAATTTATGCTTTAGTACATTGGGAGCCTGCAAAAATTGAGGAGACTGCCCAGTGCAAGGTGGGGTGGGGGGCTCCTCTTACACCACTGCCATCTAATACTAAATTTCTGCACCATTTTGTGTATGCTCTCTTACAGAGGCCATACTGTCTAGCAAACCAGCCATCCCAGGAGAAAGAGGTTAGGAGCCTTCCCCATGGCGGCAGCAGGAGTGTGTTGTACATCATTTCCCTGCACTGTCCTCCCCCTGTGAACATCGCGGGAAAGACGAGGATGCCTGCTGGCACTCCTGTTGAAAGATAGGCACGTGTTTGTGCAGTAATGAGAACAACAAGGCCGGTGGAAGCTGCCAAAAGAGCTATGTAGCTCTACACATGCAAAGTGCTGGATTTGGGGGATATACTGGGAACACTGGAAAACTTGCTGAAATAGAACAATGCTGCTAATCTAGGAGATTATACCCAGCTATGGCTAAGATGTGTCATTACTGTGGAAAAAATGGAGAAGGATTGGCTCCAAATTATCTGTGGGGGAAAGAAACATTGGATCAAGGCATGCTGTCAATTTACAACCACTTTAACACAAAGGCAAAACAAAACAAACAAACAAACAAAAAACCACTAAATCCTGTTATTTGGAAAGCTCAGCAGGCTTGTTTCTGTGGTGTGTCTCTGGACATACCCCTCAACGCCCAGACTCTAGCCCTTCCATTCCATGCAGTTTTCATGCTATCTTCTAGAAATTTGACTCAAGACCAACTTTAGTAGTTCTTTGCCAGCTGGTCATTGCTTCAGGGTACTGGAGCATGTTACCTGTTACAACAGTCAGGTAGAATATGCTTGATAATATTGATGAAATCTGCACACAAATTAGAACAAGATCTGAAGATATATCTTTGTGACTGTGCTGCAAGAGCAGAGGCAGTAGGACAGGGAGTTATCTAACACAGGTAGGAAACAGATAAGAAACTACAGATACATACATGTGTGTAATGGTTTTAAAGCAACATCTTCAAACTACTGAAGACCTCTGCTACCCCTTTTGCCACATGGACATGCAGTAACAGACTTGCTGTTGCTGAAACCAGCACAGTTTTACTTTGCTTTGACAAAGCAGGAATAAGAAAGAACAGATAACTTGCATTAATGCAGCCACTGCTGGTGGCAATGCCGTAGGACAGATAAATGACTATCCATGTAAGGTAACACTTGCATGGCAGCGTGGGCTGGTGGCTCACCCTGTTTGCTGTGGTATTGTCCCTGCCTTTGCACAGTTGTTTTTGTTGTTGTTGTTGCAGGTTGTCTTTCTAATGTGACCGCAGAGCTGGCTAGAGGTGTGCGGAGCCCAGCACTGAGCTTATGGACCCATGGTTGCAGAGGGTGTGCCAGGTGGGCAGCTGTAGCTGCACCTGCATGACAGGGGGTCATGTATCCATGAGTGGGAAGGGAAGGCAAGGCAAGGCAAGGCAAGGCAAGGCAAGGCAAGGCAAGGAGACATTTGGAGATCAGTGCACAGTACTAGTTTGGCTTCTGAGAGCTCTAGATACTTGGACAACTCTTGCTTTCAGTTGGGTTTGCAGTAAGTTGCTCTGTTGTTTCACTGGATTTCATGGTGAATTATAAAGTCGAAGAAAGATGCACATGCCATAGGCTTGCATCTTTTTCCAGCAATATTAAGTAATCTACTGGGTAAAAATTTTCTTTCCCTACACACTCTTCCTTTGTGACCATTGCTCATGCTCAGCCTTTATTCCTCCCCTCCTTTTCCAGCTCCAAAGCCAGCTGCAACCCCTGGGACAGCTTCACAGGTTGTCTGGGTGCCCCAGTAACGGTGTTTGAGTCTCAGCCCCCAGCCGCCTGCAGCTGCAACAGGAGGCACTTGGCTGTTGAGCCTTGCCCATCAGCCTGACAAACATCGCCTGACACCACTGGGCCCACGGGCTGCCCCGGCAGGGAGAGCTGGGGACCAAACACAGTCTTGCTGTAGCCTTGCATCACACCATGCTGTGCAGTGCTGGGACAGCGCTGGGAAATGGGTAATACTGAGTACGAAGTGGCTCTTTTCCCTCAATATCTGGGGTCATTTTACCTCTGGTGTTGGTTTTCTTCACTGTGTTTGTAAGGAACCATATGGTACTTTAAAAAATAAAAAATATCTTTTTTTTTTCTTTTTTTTTTTTTTTTCTGCATGACTTAAAGGGTGTTTGTGCTCACTAAACTTAAAGCTAGTAGTTATAATTGCTGACTATGTGCCCTGTATTCAGCACAGCCACAGTCTTTTTCTTCTCTTTCTCTCTCTCTCTCTCTCTCTCTCTCTCACTCCCTCTCTCTCTCAAAAGTGCAATATCCTTGTGCAGCCTTAGATGCACCCACCCACGCTGGGTGCATTTCATTCCTTGTCTCTCAGCCAGATGCCACCCTCACTCCGTTCTGTGCAGATGTGGGATATATTCTGTATCGTGCTACCTGGAATTTCCCACTTTTGGTATCAGAGACAAAGGGTCACAAGGAGTTTCAGAAGACTTTGCTAATCACTCACAACTAACCATTTATGATATAAATCATTCATGAACTGTGCTCACATGCAGTACACTCACAGCAAGTGAGTACATTTCACAGCAAGCAGTGAACAGATTAACGAGTTCTTCTGTGCTGCACAGACATAGCAAGAACCAGGACGGGATGGAGATGGCCAGAAATGCTCAGACAAGTGCATCAGTCTAAAAGCGTTCAAGTATTGCCACCTTCTGGCAGGGCCATGTCATAGAGCTGCTTAACCACAAAACCAGGCTCTTCAGGCCATTCTGAGATGCTCGCTTCATCAAACCTGCAGTTCTGACTGCAATCATTCCAGAAGTAAAATGTATGAATACCCTCCATTCTCTGCTTAAATTTCCCTGTTTTGCACAGTGTTTGAAGTAGGTGGAGATTGGTGCAGGGGTTTTTTTTTGTGTGTGTGCGTGTGCAGTTTGTGTTGGTCTGCATAGAAAAAGGTAGATGGACTCCCATTCTCAAAAATAAACATGCATTTGTAGATTTGAGTCCTAAATTACAGAACTGTAAACACACTGTATTTTCCTTTAAGGAAAAACTGGTTTTACATGTTCTCACCTGCTTCTTCGTCCCTGAGTCACTCACACCAGCTCCCCTGCCTCCATGCTGTGGTTTGCTACCCCTTAGCTCTGCTCTTTTTTTTTTTTTTTTTTTTTTTTTTTACTTTATTACTTATGGGGCTATACTGCCAAATGTCATTTCTGATATGAATCAATCTAAAATTAATAACAATAACAACAACAACAACAACAATAAGAATAATAATCAAATACATATACAAAAAAGACAAAGGCCTCTTCATATCAGTGGCTGTTTATAGCACATTCCTACAAATGGAAAGTTGGAAGTACCTGCTTGAGGTGTTGTCTATCTCTTAGCCTTTGTTATTTATTATTCAGTCTCAAATTCAGTCACATCCAGCCTTTTCTTTCCTGGAGACTTGTCCTTGCAGCAAAAGCTAAATGAAAGAGTTAAGATCTCTCTGTTATTTCAGAATATCTAAAAGAGTGGCCTGCATGTTTAAGGGAGGCTCCGTGTGGACTAATGTGACTTTAAACCCTGCACAGCTGATACTCGTAATGCAGAAATCCTTGGATAGCTTGGCTCCCAGCACCTCTAACTTCCCATATGCAGCACAGTGTCACTGAAATGCAGTATCTTGGAAAGGCTTAGGTGTAATAACAACACACATATTTTGAGGGATTTTCCTGCTAGTCCTCAGTAGTTCCAAAAGCAGCCTCAGGCCTTAGTGGGTTTATCTGTCCTGTCAGGTACCATTCAGTGTCAATAAGGGAATCTCAGTTTTCTACAACAACCACAGTAATTCAGTAAATACACAAGCTCTGCACATCATCAGCATTTTTCAGAAAACACTTTAAATCTGAAGGATTCTTCTTAAGACAGCAGAGTTTCTAAAACAATGTCTTTAATCTCAGTTTAAAAACCTAATCCAGTTATTTCAAAATACTTCATATCCTCATTGTAAACTTTTATTACAGAACAGTGAAGCTAAAAACAATCAAGCAACACCAAAAGAGACATTCACTCAGAAGAGAGGGGAAGAACTATTCCTCCAGTTTTCTACTACTAGGTAACATTTTAAAAAACATATATGCATATATATTGCAGGGAAATAGAGTGCTGTCACTCACTGGCTGTGCAATTGTTTTTGATTTGTGCAATTGATTTATGACTGATATCCCCATGAATGTACTAATTGCACACGTAAAGCTGACAGTTTCTCTGCAATAGGGATAATGCTAAAAAACAACTATATATAACTATGGGAATCATCTATGCAAGCTGTTCATGTAGAAAAATTGTTTACTAAAAGTAATAATAAAAAAATTATCTTGAATATAAGTCATGTTTGACTCACATTTGAAACATGGCCTATTGCACTCAGTATCTTTCAGTAGCTTGTGCTTTCTGAAGTGTCTGGCACTGGATTCCCCAAAATGAAACTACCAAAATCACCAGGCTTTTTTTTTTTTTTTTTTTTTAAATACACCATAAAATGAGTATAAAGAAACAAATAGTTTTACAGTAAATCCCACATTTTTATAGTCATATTTTATGCATATTTTTTCACACTTTCTCATTGTAATTGCCCACACAATTTCTTTCCTAGGGAAAGAAAAAATCACTGTATCTCTAAGAGTACCCTGTTCAAACAATTAAAAACATATGCTCTAAACAGCTGTATGCAACAAGTATATCTAACTCTAAATCTTATTTTTCATATTCTTCTAAAATCTCTATATCTAGTAGAATCCTGAGATACACATAAGTGCCTGTAATGTGCCTGCTTGTGGGGAATACGCAAGCAGAAATTTTGATTTCTAGAATATTTAAAATGAGATTGGATAAAAACCACATATAGATAAAAAATGGGAATAGAGATTGGTTACATAATTTATAATTATCATTGCTATACATACACAGTACTGGAAACCCTACTTGGGCCATTAAAAAAAAATGGTAAGACAAACACCTTTTCCTGAGATGCTCACTAACATTAATAACAGGATAAATACTAACATTTAGGAAAGGATGAAAGTAAACTGGATATCCTTAAGCCTATTTTAAAACATCTGATCTGGGAGTGAAACTTAGCTTCAGAGGTTACAAGCTGTGGTGAATTCTCACAAATGCTTTTCAAGAAAGGTTTGAAAAAAGAAATGGTTGTCACTCAACAAAACACAAGAAGCTTTGGTATATCCAAAGAGGTACATGGAAAAGATATCTCTAGAGAAGGCTCAGACCACACAAAGGAAAAAGTTGTTGCTCCTTCACCTTTCAATGCACAGCTGCCTTTTCAGGAACTGCACTTAATGGACTTCAGGCTAAAACCCAGAGTCATTGTCTAAGGTGCTGATACACTTTGTCCCAAGGTGAGAGCAAGTCCCTGAGTTCCCAGGTTCCACCAGGAAACAACACCCTGATGGACAGCTGGGCTTCCACATGAGGTGAGGAAAGAAAGGAGTTGTTAACGCTTAAAGGTTAGGAGCTGATGATTCCTCTTTCCACGTGTTAGAAATTCTCATCTCCCAGTTTCTTGCTGCTTACATTATTACTGAGAACACAATTTGGTTATAAAGCAGCTTGGGGGTAAAATCAAACACACTGTCAGTCAAAATGACTGACACTTTCACAGCAAATTTCCTTCACTGTGAGAAGTGTTTATGCTATTCTTCCTCAGGTAGGGGGAAAGATGGAACAATACTTGGTTTATTTAAGAGCTAAAAAAATTATTTACGAGAATTTAAATCCCCATCTGAACTCAAATACAATACAGGAAGAGGGCTGAAAGACTTTAAATACTTTTACATGATGGAAAAATGTAAAGCCTATAAAGCTGTAAATAAAACGAAATGGAAGGTAGGAAAAGTCTAAGCATCCGCACTTATATTCGTGCTGCTCACTTCGTATTCCCAATGTTTTCAACTTTATTTTGGAGCTTGCTATTCTGCAAGAAAGAAAGAAAAGGCAAACCTACAAACAGGGCTTAGCTCTGAGCTTTATATGGTGAAAGTGGAAGTACAAAAATCCAAGTCACTTGGTTTCGGAAACTGAACTGCTTCTTAGAAGATGTTTGCTGAAGACAAGGCAGCTGCTGTTCTTCATGTTGTTAGTGGGAAATGTCGTAATAGTAGTTACGTAATCTCAGCTCAACCGCAACGAATCCTGGTCGGTCATCAACACTGTGGAAAGATGACAAATATGACTGCACAGGAAGGAGGAAGCTGAAAAGGTACATTGGCCTTGCAACACCTTGGACTTTATCTCAGTGACAGATCCTATAAGCTGCTCACTTTAAGGCTACCAAAATGTTGCTACCAAGTGATAACCAAGTGGCAAATGACAATACAGAGCATCCTGTCAGTGAATTAATTGTCATGCCTACTACTTTCTGTTGATGAAGGTGTTACTAGAAATATATGGTAAATTGGTCCCATTTAATTTTCTACTTTGTGTACTTCAGTAGTAAGATGGAAAGAAAATTTACAGGGCATTATCTGCCTTACAATGGGTACTACAGTCATACAGAGCAGCTTAGCACTACTGAGAGAAGCCTAGGCATACAATACATGGCCATATTGCTTTCATTTCCTCTTTATCTGCACCTCTGTTGATTTGGGAGAATATAATTAAAGTGACAAGACCTGACAATAATACATTACATATTGAGATAGTTATACTGCATGACCTGAGCATTCTTATTATTGATTTATTTTTATTTTTTTTCTTTTTCTTTCCAATGTTAAAGATATTTGAGTACAAACAAATAAAAACCAATACCCTTGATAATATGCTTACTAATCACAATGAAAATGATACAGATTTACTCTAAAACTGCTACGGCATTATCTGAGACAAACAAAAATGCAGAAATTATTTTATGGCTCCATGTTCTTTCTAGAGTACCTGGTGTAATAAAACTACCGAAGAAGCAAGGTACCTAAAGGTGAAGTACCACACTGCCTGAAATGGAACCCAGAGACCTTTGCTGAAAATATTCTTCGTGTACTCTCCAGATGGTGAATTGGCAAAGTAAGTGACAATGGACTTCGGATGCTTTTTGGAACCCTTTCTACAGCCAAAGGTAGCTTCAACAAAATAGTTTAAAATGACAGATTGTAAAACATTTTAAATGAAATTTTGCAACATACTGATTTAAAAAAAAAAAAAAGAGAGTATTAGGTGGGCTTTCTTTCTTTCTTTCTTTCTTTTTCTTTCTTTCTTTTTCTTTCTTTCTTTCTTTCTTTCTTTCTTTCTTTCTTTCTTTCTTTCTTTCTTTTTCTTTCCTTTCTTTTTCTTTCCTTCCTTCCTTCCTTCCTTCCTTCTTTCTTTCTCTCTCTCTCTTTCTCTTTCTCTCTTTCTTTCTCTCTTTCTTCCTCTCTTTCTTCCTCTCTTTCTTTCTTTCTCTCTTTCTTTCTCTCTCTCTTTCTCTCTCTCTTTCTTTCTTTCTCTTCCTTCCTTCCTTCCTTCCTTTTTCTTTCTTTTTTCCCTCTTATCTGTATTTCATAATTCTAACTTTTGAAATGTTGCTGATCAGAAAAAAATGTTTCTTAAACATTAGGTACAACTTGGAAAGGTGTTTTGCCTTTCACTAGTAGGAAGTCAATGTGGTATCCAAACTGAAGATATTTAGAAACGAGAGAAGAAAAAGTCAAAACAATTAATAACTGAGCAATAGAGGAATGATTTGATAACATGATTGAAATTTTAGTAAAGTCTTGGAAACCAAAATGAAACCAAATACAACCCAGAATGAAACAGGAATGTTTCCTTCCTTAATTTCAAACTTTCTTTTTGAAATACATCAGACTGACATTCTGGTGGAATAATTGTTTCTGTTGACACTTTTTTTTTATTATTATTTATTTATTTATAAAGGTTCCAGCAAAAAATAGATCACCTGTGTAAAATCAGATTCTTGTGGTACATTCAATAACTCAACTCACATAATTTTCATTTGAAAGTGTAACTGACTCCTTCCTTTGCATGTTGTTTGTAAGCTAAATACCAGCTGAAATGATATGCTTTGAAATACTCTTATATTATACTTTCTGGATGTCAACTATGCAGACTAAATTATACTGCTATTAAAAGAGAGATCATCGCATCACACTCACTTGTATGTCCAACACAATTTCATTAAGTTATAGACTTCTGTTGGACAAGCTTCAGGACGTTCCATTCGTTCTCCTCTTTCAATCATCTGTGCGACTTCACCACCTTTCATTCCCTGGAATAGAATCATAGAATCATAGAATCATTAAGGTTGAAAAAGACCTCCTAGATCATCTGGTCCAATCATCACCCTACTACCAATGTCACCCACCAAACCATGTCCCTAAGCACAACATCCAACCTTTCCTTGAACATCCCCAGGGACAATGACTCCACCACTTCCCTGGGCAACCCATTCCATTGCCTGACTGCTCTTTCTGAGAATAAATTTCTCCTAATTTCCAACCTGAAGATGGGGTACTAAGACCTTCTTCAACCTGTAACTACTCTTCCAGGTATAAAAAGAAAGGTGTTGGTTAAAATTTGCTCTGAATTTTTACAGTAAAAGAACTGCCAGATAGAACTACTCACCTTATATGGTTTTTGCCCATAAGAGAAAGCTTCCCACATTAAAACCCCAAAGCTCCAGACATCACTTTTGCTAGAAAACTTGTAGAAATTCATACATTCTGGAGCATACCACTTAACTGGCCATTTTCCATGACTTTGTGCCTAAAATAAGCAATAACAGAAAAGAAAAAAGCAGTCTAGAGACAGTAGTACGTAGTAAACAACACTGTAATTCCTATAAGTCAGTTTAACTTAGATTTGCATGCGTTTGTACCAAGTATTTCTGATGTGGCTGGCATTAGAGAAAATATGCAGCAGCTTCTTCAAAACTGTTACAAAATTGTTCTTAATCTTCCAGACTCAAATAATGCACTGAAATGAATGCTATGGTAAAGCCAAGCTTAGCTAAAGGACCTGGAGTTATGTTTTCAGCGGCATTCAATTTTAAGCTCTTTCAAAGATTTTTCAAGTCTATTTTTTGCAGGAGGTAAGAGATATCTACTTAGCTACACTGAGTCTTCTTTTTAGCTGAAGTCAATATTTTGTTTCAAAGCAGCTGCAAGCTGCAATTTGCTTAAATTATGCCATAACACTGTTACAACAATGCAAGTGTCAAACCATACCAGCACAATGCTAGATCTGGTAATATAATCCCTCTGTATTTTGCGAAGTTGTAAAAGGAATGGGCCTTTGATACCAGATTTCAAACCTCTGACAAGCTAGGCTAGTGGCAGTGATTTAAGATGTCACTGCCTTTTCTGGCAGCAGTTACTGTTCCCATAGGAAGGTCATCAGAAGGCAGTATGTGCTTGCTCCTTCTCTGCAGTGTTTCATAGTCTGACTTACTGATGAAAGGAAACAGGCAAAAATAAATAATTTTAACTTTAAGAGCAATATACCAGAAAAGAATATGTAGACATGTAGAACATTCATCTCCCAAGGATGTTTTTACCTCATTAAATGTGGTAGTTATTTCAGTCTCTTTAGCTGTACAAAGATGCAAATAATTTAAAACTAATCTGAAGAAACATTTCTTATATCCAATGATTGCTTACCAACTATACTCCTTCAACAAAATCCCCCAATCCAATTCTGTTAGTTACACAGTGTGCTAGCCTATATTTTCCTTGGACATGGTGAAAACCATGTACTAAATTCGTACCTGCAACAAAGACTTTTTCCCCCTTTTATGGAAGGAAATATCTAATTTCTACAGAATATTTCTGCCCTCTAATGACAAATTTACTGACAGTAAATAAAAGAAGCAACTAAGTAAGGGATTATCTTTTCCCTCCCTCTCTCTTAATGTTGATCACTCATTTAAAAAATCCATGACCTACTAGCAGACTGTGAAACAATAAATGACACATAGCATTTCTTATTTTCAACTCTTAAAAACAACTGCACTTAATCTGAAAATAATCTCATTAAGGTATGTTAATACACAAATACACAGCTTTGGTATCTTATGTAAACCTTACCTTGTAATAATTTTCATCAGCGCTAAGAGCCTTAGAAAGTCCAAAGTCACTGATTTTGGCATAATGTTGGGTGACTAATAGCACGTTCCTTGCAGCCAGATCCCTATGCACAAAGTTATTCTCCTCCAGGTATTTCATCCCCATGGAAACCTGATGTACCAGCTCTGTTATATTCTTTTCCGTGACATGTCTGGAAATCATAATTGAATCTTTAAGAGTTCATTTTCATGATTTTTCAAGTTCAAATACAAATTCTGCCTATGAACTTCCTCACAGCATACTAGTAATGCGATCCATTTATGTTTAGCTAAGCTTTAACTAGAACAGGTAGCATAAGCATGTCCTGAACAAGACAATATGTGAACATATCAATAAATGAGCAATTGAAGAATGTCTGAAAATTCTTTAATTTATTCAGAATGCACTATTTTACCAGAAAGGTTTGACAGTTTGGAGACATCTGCAAGACAATTATGTCTAGGTGAAGAGTAACTACAATAACTAATTATTAGATAAACGGCATTTCAATGTAAAATGTCCCTGAATTTAAAGACAAAACAGACCTGTCTGTTTTCCCTCTTTTGGATAAATGCTATGAAAAGGAATCAAAGCTTACATACCTATTTTTTTGCAAAAATTTGTTCAGTGGCCCAAGTTCAGCCATTTCCATTACTAACATCCAGGCCTCAGCTTCACATATGCCTATCATTCGGACAATATATGGGTTATCCAGTTGCTGCATTACATTTGCTTCTCTCAGTAATTCATCCTTTATGGCTGGATCATTACTCTCATTCTTAAGAATTTTTACAGCCACTGGCTTGGCACCCCTACAAAGAAGAATCCAACTCTGGGATTAGTTGCTGAAAAATCTGTGTGCAAACGTACATTATCTTCAACTGATGCTCCTCTGCACACAGTACAAAATGTGACAAAAGACAGAATTGAACATTAAGACAGAAAAGAAACTGATTGTAATGGGAATAACTCTCTATCAAATGCTCAGAGGACAGCTAAGCAAAAGAAAGAGAATAGAAAGAAAACTAAAAGTAGTTATAAAAGGTCTAGACAACCTTTGAAATAAGTGTACCTAACACTATTATCTTGTCCATTCTGGCTGGTCTCAACTAATAAAAAGACCAGGAATAGTGGAAAGATTTACTAAAGAGCTCCCAGAAGAAAAACTATAATGGCCTTTCTCAGCACTGAGGTGTTTTGGGGGTGAGACTAGAATATGCAGCATTGGAAAGCCCCAAGGCAGTGCTCTGACCCACAGAGAAACTAAACCTGCTCCTGCAACCTACAGCTCATACAAGTGAAAAAGTCACTGATGAGATGGCAGAGCTCAAATACGAACAAATGCTGTGAAACAAGATTAGCAAATACACAAGCTAGCACCAGAGCCCTTCAAATCCCCTCAGACTGTACTGGAAAATGAAAAATCCTCCTTGGCTCTGAAAATCTCAGTTAAAGAAATGCCTCCAGTTCTGAGTGGTAAAAGTGTATACATAATGAGTCCATGCACTTAAACAACATACTGATAACATTTTATTATGAAAATGCACAAAGAGTCAGGTGCTCCCACTTCTGCCAGTTTAAACAGGGTCTGTTCCTACTAAAATTGCTTGATAAGGGAGGACACAACATTTTCTGTCTACTTGAAAATCAACCCTCCAGCTTCATGAAACAGGTATTTATCATAATTATTTTAGGTGAAAATCCATTTGCTCCAGGTAAACTGTGCATGACACTCTACACAATTTCTCATAGAGAGACTGCAGTTGTGAAAGACAAGAAGGAGTAGAATGACTGCCCATACATTGTGTGGTGAAAAGGCAGAGGACTTCTCACTCTATTTTATCCCAGAGAGGAGAGTAAATAGTAATAATGGGCATTTCCCCACTTTACAGACAAAAATAAGAACTAGGACGTGACTATGCTGCAGCCAAGAGATGTTTGCAAGCTGAAGAAAATGAGTGCACAGGCTTCCATGTACAAAGACAGAAACTGGTGAATTTTAGGCCAAATTACTTGGGTACAATCTGTCAACCCAAATGACAAGGTAAGATTACTTCTGCTCAGATAAGTGATAAAGATTTTAAGGATTAAACTTCATGAAAACAGAAATAAATACTTACTTTTTCATCTTATAGAACCCTTTCTTTACAGTACCAAAGTTGCCAGAGCCAAGTTCTCCTTCCTCCAGGGTTAACAATTTCCTGTCAAGAGTGACATTTTTTGGTTTCATTTCATCTGGATCAGCGTATGGACTTTCGTAGACCTCGGTGTCCATGGGTAAGGCCTCTCTCTGATCACCTGCAGTACAGTGAATAAACATATCAGAGATTATGTGAAACTGTTTTGCTGCCACAGTTTTATATTCACCACATTCATGTTCAGGATTATCGACTGCATCTTTGGGTTTGATTTATGAGTGCATTATAACAAAACGACATGCAGTCCAGCCACAGGTACTTTAGGACATCCCAAAATAGAGTGACATCTACCTGGTGACATGTTCTAGCTGTTGAATAACCACATAATGTTACTGCTAGGAGGTTCCTCGACAGGAGAAGGGTTAAAGATGTGCCTTTCTTCTTAGTGCTTCCCATTAGTGCTCAATTCTTCACTCGGAATGCAATATTTAATTACATTTTACAGAAAGCCTTGGCAACAGGTTGGCACTGTGGATTCAGTGGGGCACAATTCTTTCTATGAAGTGTAAGGATGCAGCTTTTAGAGTCAAAGAGATAATAATCCTCCACTTCAACATGCAAAAAAGGGATTACTGTTAAATCACTTCTATTACAGACACTGACGTCTGGCAGTCTCAGCTACCAGACTTGAGCTATGACAGTAGTAAAACAATACACAACATGGTGTGAAATATAAGCAAGAAAAAAGAAATGTGGGTAGAGGGAAGACCTCTCACATAAGGAAACAGATGTTATTCATAGCATAGATTACTCTGCTTACCTTTCTCTGCTCCTGTAAGACCTCTTGTCCTTTGTAGCACGTAAGGATTAAAAGCTGCTTGGTCATCAGATGGGGAGCCAATAGGTGGCTGAAGCTGTAGCACACAGATAGAATTATTAAGTTTAGCAATATATGTGTAAGTTAAAAGCATTTTTTTTCCAGAGGATTATGGCATAATGATTGCAAGAGACACATAGATAAGAATCAGAGAGTAAGAAAAGGATGAAACAAAGCTTATTCATTCTGGAGGCTATTGCTTGAGTATATATGCAGGCCAAATTACACATACACTGCTAAAGCATAAAAAGTTACTGCAAATATTTCAGAACATTTGATCTGAGAGAATTAACTGGAATGGGTCATGCACAAATCTTACCCTGCAGATATTAAGTTTTCATGCTGTCTTCAAATCTGCCATGTAACACTGCAAGTCCTAAGAATTTCCCTTTAATTTGTCCTTCCTCCCCCTCCAAGTTCTTTCTCACTATATCTAGGCCGTAGAGAAGTTCCTAGAACTAATGAAAACAAACAAAAACCCTACCCTGTTTTTCCTGTGGATGTTGTAGAGTGTTTCAGCTTGGATGAAACAAGGGGAAAAAAATAAATTATTTTAATAGGCTTGAATGAATGAACATCATGGACCAGATACTCTAGGCCAGCCTGTATGCTCTTTCTGGTCTGAGGAGGGAGAAAATTACCAAATTTCTACTACATTTGAACATCTGATTCAAATATTATTCCTCTGCCTTTGTTGTTTTTGTCAGAAGAATTTCATGGAGCACACAAACGAACCTGGAAGAAACACTGTGCGTTCTGTAGCTGCTTGGTTGAAGGATGAATCTCACACAATAATCTATAGGTTAGTGAAATTTATAACCTGCTTTTTTCTGTCTGTGATCAGGGAGATGTTACTTTTAAGAACAGAGAATTACAGAAATTATTTCTTCAAATCAGTAATGTTTCTTTCTCAATGTTAAATTTTTACTCGAGTGATGAATGACTTCACTATCCTAAGAGAGTGCTTCAAAACCAGAAATTCAGAGATCAGCAAGACTTTGTTCAGTTCTAGTAGGAAATAAAAATGCATGGTACTTGCAAAACACTGGATAAAGATATTTTGCAAATATTCAAGTATATAATTATTTTTAATAACTGAAGATTTCAGTGGTATAAGTTTCTACCTGAAACAGTTGTGGTTTGCAAGTAAGATGAAATAGGGAAATGTCTAGGAGTTAATTGGCATTTTATCACTTGGAAGCAGCTGTTTGACCCAGGATGTACAGATCATTAAATCATAATGAAGTAATCTGCCCAGGTGGATAAAGCAGAAGAGGTTTCTACACAAACTTTACAGCAAACCACAAGTAGGACACAAACGCTCAGCAAGATTCTCACCTAGCGGGATGACTGTGGTGGCATCACAGATAGTAAGGGTAACATTTCTGACTTGAGTCATTTAGTCTTGTGGAACAGTGTTGAAAGGCCATTTATTATCAGGGTAAGCCACAAGACTACTGACACAGTTTTGAGATAGGTCAGGGACAAAACTGACCAGCCAGCTTCAAGAATAAGGAGACGAATGGTATAGAACAAGATCCATTCTTTCTCCTCAGTCCTGATTTTGTTTTCCTAGCCAGGTAAACCTTGCCAGATCTGCATGCTAAGACCTGCATTTCCAAGGCCTAAATCACTTGATTTTACACACAGGACATATGCCTTGGTAAAAAATTCATTAACCAAAAAAAAAAAAAAAAAAAAAAAAAAAGGAACTAAAATTGGAATTCAATCCTAAGCCCCTCAAGCAATGAGCTGCCAGTTTTACTGTGAACACACTTAGGATAGTTATTCCCTACACTACCTCCAGATATATAAGGAAATACTTATGGTCAATCAACACTATTTTTTTTTTCCAAAGGAAAATCAAATCAGATGCAATTACAGTTACTGAGGACACAGTGGTTTTAGTTTGTGGATTTAATATATTCTCTATTGCTTCAGAACATGCCACGACTCCTTTTTTGTTTGTTTGTTTGTTTTTTAATCTTACTGATAATTACTATGACCCATTCCCTATTACCACTGAGAAGTGGCTCTAGCTCCACTGAATGGCTTTCTAGATGTGTTCTTGCTTCCGCAGTTAAGTGTACTTATAGGGAGATAATTTTACAGTCCAAAAGATAATTAGAAACAAGTAACTCACTGAGTGGATACAAAGCAATATAGGTTGACATTAATACCTGTAGTTAGATAGATATATGTACAAAGGAAGCTGTTGCAAATTATTACATTGCATGGCTTTTATGGAAGCCTCCAGTTAACACTTCTTGGCCAAGAAGTTCAAAACAAGAGAGTCAAAAAAGGAGAAAAATATGTTGACAAATTTGGAAAGGGGCTCAGATACTGAATCTTCAGTGGCAGCTTCCAAGATACTGGAAAAAATGTTCTGAAACACTTTGGAATGATCACAGTTTGGAATGATCACAGAACAATCAGTTTCAAAGAATACCTTTGCATACTTTATCCTTAAAATAATCTTTCTGACAGAAATGCAAAGTATTCAGTAAATGACATCTCCAAGATACCACATTGTTCTGGGACTTCTATGCTTTTTTAAAGCTTTAGTAGGACTTATCAATTGTTCTCTGTTCATTCTGGGGAGTACCCTGACAATAAACCTAAAGTGTGATGTATCTGAGCCTTGGAATGTCCCACATCATACCTCACACTTAAAACACTGAAACCTTTCTGTTGTCACAGTTATGTGAAGCACATCTGTAGCTCCAGGCTAATGAATGAAGCATGGTAGCCCTTTTTCCTTTCCACAAAAGGTCAAGATCTTGCTAGAGTTTGTGGTTGCTGTTACATGATGAGGAATATAAATTAAGCCCACATAGGGTACAATATCAGCAGATCTTTCTATTTTTCACATGAGTAAAAAGTTTGTGCACCACTTGTTGTCACTGTAGCTGAAGCTTCGGAGAAATGAGATACAAGCACTTTGAAAAAGGCCTTTAAAGTAATAAACTCAGGTTTTCAAATGGACGTGAACTTTGTGCTGAAATAAGTGATTCTTGTTTGATGTAGTAACATAACGCTGCAGGCAGAAATATAATGATGGTAATTCAGCTGCAATACCTTGTATAAATTTGGTAAGTGAGATTTATGTCATTATTGCTGAACAACGGGGCAGAAACACTTAGAAGTTCAGTAGGCTCAGACAGTACTAGACAGCTCCTCAAACTCAAACTTTAAAAACCTCAGAGGGCATATACTTTCATGTGATTAGTATTACCTAGGCACTAGAGAAGCAGTTAAATATCCCTGAATCTAGGTCTCAGTGTATGAACTGGCATACTTTCCACTGGACAAACAAACTGACATACACCATATTCATATGTCTCACAAGAAGCTCTTCACCAGTGCAGAAAAATTGGTAAAAATATACTTTTGACTATGACATAGCTGACTCCTTCTGTGAGAGGTAGACAGACATTTCCTTTCCTTTATAATTCAAGAACAAAACAAAAGAATCAGAAAGGACTGGGTCATCTTGTTCAGAAAGTGCATTAAAAACAAGTGCTTTACTCCTATTCTTGTGAATTAATCTCTGTAGATGACACAGTAACACCAAATTTAACAAACTTTTGAGTGGATTCTTTCTCAGAAAGCTTCTCATGTTTAAGATGAGTGATAATGTCTTACATATCATTAAGGCTAGCTTAGTTAACTAATACATACATATGTGTGGAATGATATTCCCCATTGCTGCAGTTCAATTAAATAGCTTAACAATATATATATATATATAAAATTAATATTTGTTTGAACTGTAATTTGATGCTTCACCTTTTCAGCTCATGCGAGTAACTTGGGAATATTATGTAGCACTCAAAACCTCAAACAGCAGCATTCTCTTCCTTAGTTCTGACAATTATGTATTTGTGACACGTAGCACCCTGCTTGCCTTTGAACAGGATATTCTAATAGAAAGGTTGGAATTTTTCTCTTGCAGTCAAGAGCCACGGTCTAGAAATGGTGCAGGAGGTATGTATCTTTGCATATATGGTGGCCTGGGTAATAGTACAACAAAAACTGCCTTTTATTTAACTGTTGTTCAAATTCAGAGTCCTTTCTGTCCTTGCTTTAAAAGCAGCAAGTTTAATTCTGCAGGTCTTTTCTGACAAAGGGAGCTTTGCCTTAATACAGCCCATGTATAGGCTAGAGGATTACTTCTTATATTCTTATCACAACCAGAGAATGGGCAAAATAACTATGAACTTGCTCTTACAGTTAAAAAAATAATATATGAAGACTCTGCTAGAGGAACCCATTAAAAATGGCACATATTATGCGATACCTTGTTGTATGAACTCTTGTAAACTGTGAGGCAAGATGTCATATCATGCTTTCCTACTAGAATGCTGCTGTGACCTTGACCATTTTTTAACATGAACAGATTTTATTTTATTTATTTTATTTTATTTTATTTTATTTTATTTTATTTTATTTTATTTTATTTTATTTTATTTTATTTTATTTTATTTTATTTTATTTTATTTTATTTTATTTTATTTATTATTTTATTTTATTTATTTTTCAGCTAGGATTTAATTTCAATTGGTTGAAATTTTCAGATACACAATCTAATCTAAATATGCTGTTCTTTCCCTTATTAGGGACTGACTTTACTGATGTAGCAGCCTTGTAATAATAGAGCCATATCCACAATAAGAGGAAAGTAGGAGGTAGAGAGTTTGATCTGAGTCAAAGGCAACTGTCTAGTAAAAGGAATAACACTTTCTGTGTATGATTAAGGCCTCAGTAGGATAACCCCTAAGCACGTATGATAGCCTCCAGTTGCTACACTGAGAATGAGATGCATTTACCATTTGCTTTAAAATATGAATGAAAAGGCTCCCATTTTTCTGTCTCATTTATATAGTAAAGACTGTTATTTGATAGTAAATATTGTATTTATGCAGGCAATCAGTACAGCAAGTATTATTTCTTTTCACGTTAGTAATTCTGATTTGCAATAAACCAAACATATATCTAGGACCATAAAGTCATCTTACTTTGCTAAACCAACTGCGAAGCAAAATGCTGCATGACAAAGACCATGGTAGCCAACTACTCAACGAACTTTGACTAAAACTAGGTTACCACTAGGTGGCACAAATTCATTTAAATAGTCTAAAATGACAATTTCATGAGTAAAACAGCTGAAAAAAAATTGATCAGAGTGCTAAAAATACATACAAATAACCAGTTCGTGAAATAATAATAATAATAATAATAATAATAATAATAATAATACCACCAACACATTTTGCAAGTCTGAAAAAATATAAGAGTGTAAATTTTATGCTTTACTGTCTGATGTAAGAGAAGTAGCTGTATGTAAGTAACCAGGTGTAAGGGTGTTAGGTGTGTTAGGTAAGCTGTCTGTGTTGGGGCTAACGGATGGCTAATCTTGGAAATGTTAAAAGCTGGACTGTTTGTTTGTTTGTTTATTTATTTTCTTTAGGGTCTGAATTTGTCAGTAAGATGAAATTTGTGCTTAAAGAAAAATTATGATCCAAACAGATTTCTGAATTATTTCCTTAAATGATTGGTTTTTCTCTCTATGCTGCAGTTAGTACTCTGTGTGCTTTCCCTGGGAAGCAGAATAAAGGCGTTTTATTGCAGAAAGCAACCTGACAGAAGCACAGGTTTTATCATGTGAACAGACAGCAGTGACCCAAGCCATGTCTAGAGGCTTCAGACCCCATACTCACTTTTCTGAACAAAGCCAAAATACCCCTCTTGTCTAATATGTGATAGTAAGGCAATTTTTTCCAGATAGCTTTAGAACATGCCCAGATATTATATATATAATTGTATAAAATGACAGAGAATAAAAATGAGGCAAGAGTCCTATAATAATTTTGAGGGTGTGCAGATGACAACAGCTACTGGCACCTTAATATAACAGTGAACTAAAGTTGTATAAAAAAAGAATAGTTGTTTTTATCAGGATTATCAAATATACTATATGTCAGCTTTTCTGAACAGCAGTGTATCTCTAGGGATTTTTGTGCCTGCTCATTTTTGTTCCAGAGCAACCAGTAATAAATAAATAAATAAATAAATAAAATGAGAGAATTGTGAGTAGAACAGGAACACACATATTATTCTCAGCATGCAAGCCCATAATTAATTACATGCTTCACAACTGCACCAATTACTGGACAGTATCATTTTCTGGCCATGCAGCATCACTTTCATTAGTACAGGACTGTGTTCCCTTTGACACCCTGACATCTACTTTCCCATTCTGCTTGGTCTTGTAAAATCTTACACTTGCCTAAACTTCAATGTATAACAGGATTTGTGCGCACAAGTTCTGTAGGAATACATTTTGTGATTGCTATTAACAAATTGTTCCCTAAATGTGCTCAGAAATAATCTAGTAAGCAAGCCAATTTTCTAATTAGGAATGGTATTTACTGCTAGAAATATCACTTTGTTCTGCTATAAGTGTTTTCTGAAGCATTTTATCATTTACATTTTATTTGCAGACATGTTGAGAACAGGACTAATATTTTGGGATGTGAGAAATTACTTGAAAATAGCCCCCCTCTCCCCTCCCCTCCCATTTTTTTTAAACTTCTTTAAAGCTATTGCTTTAGTTAAGGCTACAGTTATGCAGATGATTACTAAAAAAAGCAGAAAGCTAACAAAATCTTCACAATCAGATTGTTAGTATTCAAGACACACATTCAGTAACAGCAAGCCAACAGGAAAAAGGAAGAGTGAAATTAGTTAAGTGTAAGTCCTTTTAACTCAACCAAAAACCTAAGAAGACTGTATGAGGCACCTTTTTGCTGCCAGCCTTTGGAAAGGTGTACGATTTGAGTCTTGAGATAATTCCACCTCTTGCCCAACTCTAGAAACCACAATGTCAAAGAGGAACAGTAAATGTGTCAGGAAAATTGCTGAAGGTATTTTACAAAACAGATGTAGTACAAAAGAACATAACCCAACCTTTCTTGTGTGTGTGCCTGGTTAAGTACAAAAATAAAGCAACAAATATAGTGTATGAAATCTTAACACTAAATTTTCTTTAGACGATATTATTTTAAACCACCTTGGATCTGTACATGTATCTTAAAGCAGCGTTTAATTCATAGACTGCCCCTTCCCTGGTTGCTTTACACGATGTTTCTTCTGCCTCTGTTATTGAGCTTAAACCCCTCCCAGACATATTTAGCTATGTGAATCAGTTGTTAAGTTTAGTGTGTTGAAGGATGACTAATGTATAAAGCAAGGTTGGAAGCACCCTTTGGTCTTACAACAAACATTGTGGTTATTGAAGCAAAAAGCATAGAAATTGACATTAATTCCAACAAAAATGAACAGGCCTTAAATTTTTCAAGTGCACTTATGTTCTATATAAAGATAACTTTTAAAAATTCAACTATGTTTTAAAAAAGTAAATTCATTTAATTAAATGTGACTAGTAAGCATTTCTAGTGGTCACTGAGAGATCATACCTGCCTAATTAAAACTGCAGTACTTACTGAGCAAGCATTTTGCCTGTATCTCAGGTTGAAATAGTAATGTGATCCACATCCTTAGTCACTTCAAATTATTTTTTTTTCTATTTAGCTCAAAAAATAGTTTTTCTAATGATTGGATTGAAATGATATTTTTTTCCAAGCTTATCTTTATTTGATTTTACATAGAAAGGTATCCTTTATTGAAAAGCATCAAGTATAGCTATGCAGTCCCTATTCCTGATGGAAGAACAAACTTCCTCAGTCCTTGACCCTCTTCATAGCTGTATGAGAATTCAGTAACTGCATATTGAAAAGGCTTATTGAATCTGTTATTTTCTTTTACCTCATAAAATTCTCTTTCCAATTGTGAATAAAGGAAACCCAAGGCACTCCTTAGTTATTATTTTACAATAAATAAATTCTGTAAGGGTGTACGTGTTCTTTGCATGTGGTGAACATAGCACATGGCTACATATTATACTTTTACAACATGAGTAACTCCCAGCACTTCACCTAGCAGCCATTTCCACTGTCTTTATGGTAATAGTCCTTAACTCAAATGTTTGTATTAGATAGTCAAACAGATACTGATAGTAATTTTAAAACCTAATCAAGGACAGCAACATTGCCAGTTGGTAGTGAAAATTATTATTTTCACTGCACAAGGAGTCAAACCATTGTGCAAAGGCAGATGTTAACCACATACACCAGGTATGAAAACATTTGGCTTTACTCAATAAAGCGAACCTTCATTTTACTTCTGCCAGCAGTCTCAAAATGGGCAATTTAAACAGAGCAGTATCTCTCCTCCGAGTGATGATACAGTCACTAGACAACTTGACTGTTAATGTTCAATGAGGCATTTTGAACATAATGTTCAATGAGACATATATGAAAATACTGATTTCCATGTATATTATATATATATAAAACAAGTTCACAAAATTAAATGCTTAATAGCTCAGTACAAAAATCTGATGAAAACAATAAATATGACAAAAAATGTTAGCTTATTTGCTACCTAATTCTAAAACAATCCCCCCCAAAAAATGTACTGCAACAATATCCAAGTTGTATGATTCCTAGAGTATTATGTGTCTGTAAGGCTTCTTAAATGAACTTACTGCTACATCACTACCTACTCTTACCTTTGAAGGTGTTCCAGGAAGAGGACGAGTGTCAAAAACAACATTATCTGTAAAAGAATCAAATGTAGAAAGATACTGAACAAGGTTAGAAACGTACTACAATAATAATAATTACAGAAAATAAATACATAATTACATAGGGGGGCAAATTTCTAGCTTTTAGATCATATTGCAGCATTTCTCCTGGCCCATCTTCTTGGCTTTTTTCTCTAATGTGGGGCAGTCACACTCTACTACTTGCCGCTACAGAAAAAAAGGTACGTGCACTGCCTTAATGGGAGTGTAAAAAGTAAGGGCATATCTGTACACCATGGCCCTGGTTTCCAGTCAGAAAGACAGAAGAGGGGCCCTGAGAGAGACAAGACCACTTCTGGAACAGCAAGAGTCAGACAAGAATCAGGCAGGATCACCTTTGTCCTGGCAAGCAGTGAAAGAGATGACTAGGTCTCATCTGTGTAAACACAGATGACAAATGGGATTAAAAAAGAAAGAGGCCCAAGAGCACATTGGAGGTCAGGACACCCCTAACCCTCCCAGAAATTAATTCCTGCAGGCACTGTGAGTGGGTGGCAGTTTGAAGACCCCCATTTTCAGCATCAGGTGCAACCAAACGTTTGTACTGCCTGTCTCTCGTGCTCCCCAGCATGGGAAGTCCTCATCTACCAGCAGCTCACCTGTCTCTGCACCCAACCAAAATGCTTGTGCCAGAGCTGCTGGCATGCCAGCCTCCGCTTGAAGTAAAGGTCACTGGAGAAGGAGTGCCAGGACAGCCACGCTGTTAGCATGTATGGGCCAAGTACAACAGACTGCCATTTTGAGCAGTAAACTGCATTTTGGATCTGACGTTAATTTTAGAGCTGGGGGTGGTATCATCCCTTAAGGTACAGGATCTGACTCTATCCTGCATGACCTGGCAGATCGTAACTCATTTGAAAAGTTAGAAATTTAATATTTCATTTTTTTTAATCCAAATTTAAAATTGCATCTACAGAAATCTGCACCCACACACCCTCCAAATCAAAAAAATGCATGCATTTTTCGTCATCATTAACACAGCTATTTATCAATTTCAAAATAATAGGAATAACTCACCACTTTCTAAGCCAAGTCGTGGACAGGGAATGGTAAGAACCCTTAATAATCCATCTGGTTTGTATGAATAATGCTCAACTAACTAACAGAACGAGAGAAAAAAAAAAGAGAGAAGAGAGAGAAAAAAAAGGTAAGAGAGGTATTATTAAATAGATTGTCTGCTTATAATCACATGCATATGTACAATATTTGATATATGTTATAGCAAATGAACTGGGCATACAGCAGAATTTTACTGCTATTTTACTCTCTATCAGAGGTGTATGTTTCTGAAGCAACCTCCTGGCTGAATCTGGAACCTCACCCAAGAACTGGATTTGTGAGATATAACATGCCACACCTGACTCTGCTATGAACCAGCTTTGTAACTCTGAGCAAATCACTTCTTTTTACACGTCTGACTTCTATCTTTGTTGGTTTTGTTTTGGTTTGTTTTGGTTTGGTTTGGTTGTTTGTTTTTGAGTTTTTGTTTTAAAGATGGTCAAAACTCTAGGGCAGGAATTATCTTCCTATTTAATGCTTTCTTTGGGCTCCAGACTCACAATGGGATGTAAACAATTAATAAATGTATAGTACCAATAGTTGTGCACATTTGTGTTCCTGCATTATCCTGTCCATGCCTTTTGCCATTTTATCACAGGTACATGACTGCTATTTTGGCTTTGGTACATTTGGGTAGGAAGGTGGGTGGGTGTCTGCAAGTGAAACATTTACAGAAATTCAAAAAATGTGCAAGTTTTGCAGGTTGCTTTAAAGTTTCAGTGACTCAGGGAAAGAAATGTGCAGGATATTTACAAGCAAGACTGAGTTAATATATACAATTAAAGACACATATTTTAGATTTATTACTGACTTTATTTGTCTTAATAGAGTTTTAAGCAAGAAGAAAATTCTTCATGGTTTTTACTTCACTTTACCCAGTCATTTCTCCAGTTTTATTCTGTTTTATTAACAACTATGGTATAGTTAACTAGCCAGTCCTCATTTGCTTTAGTTTTACCACAATTCAGACATATTTTGGAAGTAACCGTTAGCAAACTATGTTTATTCAGTCTACAAAGTCGGGAACTTCAATGCTAAAAAATGCAGTGTGTGTGCAGCATCCCAAAAAACCTATGTACTTCCCAGAATTCTGCTTATCATTACTATAAAGGACATAAGCCAATGACTGTACCTGGTATAGCTACTATTGAATACGGTCACTTACAAATGCAAATGGTCTTCCATTTTAGAGAATGTTCAGCTAATTGCATAATGATTACAGCAATATTAAACCCAGTGAGGCTTCAACATCACATTTAAATATGATTAAAATCTCTACTCTTACTTAGCTTTCTACACTAACATGCATTTTATCCACGTATGAAAGCCATAAAAAGGTGGAAACTTGACAAATAAACTGCCAAAACATGCTGCTGTTTAGCCAAAGACAGTTGACGCACAGCAAAGTAAAACAAACTGCCTAGCTGGGTTATATTGCAACATGATGACAGATATCCAAACAATTCAATCTTAACAGACCTGCCAGAGGGTGTCAAATCTTTTTCCATCTGGTATGGAGAGCTTTCCTGTCTTATCTCTGTCAATACGGTAATGCAGTACTTTTCCATCGTTGAGCAGACACAGGGCATAGGAACCATTGCTGTCCCTTTCTCGAATTCTGCAGGAATAAGAGAGATTTTTAAGGTTATTCTTTGCTAGCAATAAGTAACTAGGTTGAAGATGCTTTTTTAAATCACCTTTTCTCAACTTTCAAATTAAAAACAAAGGAAAATCTGTGCTGCAACTTCTGAAGACATTTTGCTAAGCCTTTCATTTATTTCTTAGTGTAATTTGTTTTCAGATAGAATTCCCTAAGTTCCTCTTTTTATCTCAAGAGTCAACATATGACGACAGAAAATCCACAACGTGGAGCTCTTTGCTAGGCAGCTACAGAACACTGTGCAGCGCACAAAGTACTCTCTGAGCTAGGAAGTGCTTGAAGGCTTGTACACTGCAGCCCTATCAAAGCCCACGGAAGTATGAGGACAGGATCCAGCATGTATAAGCAGCTATACTTCTGTCTCTTCCCCAGCTGACCTAAAATTAAAAACAACAGATAAGTGCCTCCATTAAAATAAGATTTCTCTTGTTTGTCTTTAATTTTGAAACCAAGAGATGACAGTGAGGAGAGAAAACAAAATAGAACGTAATACGAAATACAAATAAAAGGAAAATTTTCTCTGTGCACTGAAGCAGTTTCTGGTTTGCCTGGGAAATGAAAATATCTTGTACATTTCTGTTATCATTAATTCTTTTAATTTCTGGAAAGATGTTAATGTTTTCTTTCAGATTTCATGTAAATTTCCCATGAAATTTCACACAGTAGTTGGTTATAGATCTGCTCTTAATTTCACTTGGGAGAAATCATGGAATGTGATATAAAATAATTGTCTAAAATTCATGGGTAGCCAGCATGATCTCCTGCTTCTAGAAGATTTGGAAACAACATCTGAGATACCTTCACTGTGTTGCATAGTTGTTTACAGCTTACTCAGGGCTAGCTCACACTGAGAACAATATCTTCCAGTGACTGGACCCAGAATAGGTAGGAACTTGCTACGAGCTCCATCATAGTTGGCCCAGGGTGTCTAAGTTTAGAAAGCAGGTTTTAGTTTGAGATGCCTGTGTTCAATTATTGCTGATAGTGAGACAGAAGTGGAGTTAGCTGAAAATTTTCTGCAATATAATATGTTTTTCTTCTATGCAAAGCCCGGATTCGGCAACACAGACATTTTCTGTTCTGGTGTGCACAGAAAGGTACTCTCCATTGAGTTTGCCTCCTTTTCTTTATCATGGTCCCCACTTTACTGACAGCATATGATGCTGATGAACCAGGGCCTTAAGAGCCATTGCAAACTAGGGAGCAACCCACTTGACCACTTCTCTCCTCGAGCTGTGTGGAGAACTGAGCAACTCAGTAAATGTTTAAAGTTCCCAAATCAATGATGCCTGGATTTGAATGTCCCCCAAGAAAATGTTCAAAGTGATACCAGTTAATTCTGTTTTGTGTGAAAGGGATAAAATATGTACTTTGAGGAAAGGGCAAGATGACCCAGGCCTTGGAGGTGTCTAAAGGATGATTAACTGAGCAACTGCTAATCAGGAAGACCATTACATTGCCATTCTTGATGGAAACATCCTGAGGTATGCCCTTGAGTACATCACCAATCAACATAATGTGGATAGTTGGCTGAAAAACAAAGATTAAGAGTATTCTAATGTGAACTATCTGTGAACTATCCTCATTAATAAAAATCATGCCCATAGCCTGGGAGACCCTGGCCCATCAAGGGACACTTCAAGGATGCGCAGAGTGATTCTGTTGTGTCAGCAGCGTGAGAGTTCTGTAACCAATCTGAGGCTAGGGGCTCGTACAAACCTGTAAATATAGGGATAAGGGATTGTACAAAGAGTTGCATGGAAAGTCCCAAGGTGCACCAGCTTTGTGGGAAACCACCTGGTAACCAAACAGACTTGCACAATTCTGAAATAAACAATAATTCAACCTCGTGTGTGGATTGGCTTATTGCACACCAGGTGACAAATCCCAGTTTTTTATCAGACAACAAAATTGCTGCTCAGAAAGATTTGAGAGCAGGGTTTTCAAAACTCTTTTTTTTTTTGGCAAGAGGAAAGACTTCTGGGGCCAACTATATCTGCCAAACAGTTCTCAGATTCCACATTGAAACTGACATTACCTGTGAGCATTTCCATCAGCAGTTATCACCTAGAGAAAACAGCACTACTTCATTCCAAATAATGTGGGTAACTACGACAAGGTTACAATATACTCAGTAATTTTTCAAAAGCCATGAAAAAAATACCACAGAATACCCTTGCTAAAGTGCTGGGAGGCATTGCAGATGCAATGCTACTACTTGCAATCACATCTCCAGAGACTGCAGCGGCAAGCATTAAATTCTGCTCCTCACTCACTCACTCAACTCCGAACTACAACTGTGTTTTACTTCAACTACTCATGCAACTATTTTTCATGCAGAGTGCTTCTTGTTGCCTAAGATGTGAACAGGACACTGGCTAAAGGAAAAGGGAAGTAGAGATGTTTTTTTTCTAAAACCAAAGTAGCTTGCATACTGTGTCTAAAGCAACTTGAAACACATCGTGGTTTTTCATGACATGCAGGTATTTTCTCAGCATGCTGATTTCCTGTGCTGACTGACCGGTGAAGAGCAAAGAATGCTTTGTCTTCCTCTTCCTCTGACTTGCTCTTACCAAGTAAGACTTGGAAAGATATTTTCAGAATAGAAGACAGTGTCTAAAACACAAATAGCATTTCGTTTTCTTCAGAATACAGCACAAGTAAGATTATAAAATGTAATGGATTATTTCCCAGTAACAAGTTTGCTTCATGCTTCATATATGGCAATGGTGACTCAAATATTATTAGTTCTACTGAAACTGATTCCCTTTTGCAGCTGTTGTTACTATCGCAAGAGGCACTCTAAATGTTTTTAAGAGCACAGACATCAATGGGTGAAGAGAGTCCTGATTTCTTAGGATCACAGCATAGATCCAACAGCCCTATCAATATCCAGTGCATGGTTTATGAAGAACTTACGTTTGTAAAGTTATAATTGCATTTCTGTGCTCTTCCTTTCCCCAACCAAACAACTACCTAACTCTGAAGATATCTGTAGTTCACAGTCGTGGCAGCTTCTGTCTGACTGCTCTACCACTGTATATCCAAAGTACTCCTACAGAACTCAACACCACAATCCAAACTGAAAACTTTACTACCTTTGTTGACAAGGATTGTAATATGGCAGATTTCACCAAAATTTCATTGTGTTTGTGCAGATGCAATAATAGCTGTCTAGGTTAGGTTAACACTAGAACTGCAGGTAGTGTAGTGGATTTACGTGGCAAGGATTTGGTAACTGGGGGGCTGCAGCAGTGGCCTTTGTGAGAAGAGCACAGCAGCTGCCCCATGTTAGATAAGGGCCAGTTTCAGCCAGCTCCAGAGGGACCCACTGCTGCCCAGTGGTAAGCAGACAACGGCAACAACAAAAAACTGCTGTGCAGCAGCTGGGAGAGAGAGGAGTGAGAAGCAGCCCTGCAGCCCCCAGGTGAGTGCAGCAGGAGGGCAGGAGGTGCTCCAGGCAGGCAGCAGCAGTTCCCCTGCGGCTTGTGCAGGGAGAGGCCCCTGGTGGAGCAGGCTGTCCTCCTGCAGCCCATGGGTCCCACACGGAGCAGATCTCCACGCTGCAGCCCGTGGAGGAGCCCCCGGTGGAGCAGGTGGATGTGGCCTGGAGGAGGCTGCGGCCCATGGAGAGCCCCCGCAGGAGCAGGCCCCGGGCCGGAGCTGCAGCCCGTGGAGAGGAGCCCACGCAGGAGCAGGGGGTCTGGGGGGAGCTGCCGCCCACCCGTGGGGGACCCGTGCTGGAGCAGTTTGCTCCTGGGGCATGGATGGACCCCGTGGTACGGAGCCGTGTGGGAGCAGTTGTTGAAGAGCTGCTGCCTGCGGGCAGCCCCCGCAGGCTCAGTTCGGGAAGGACGGCATCCCGTGGGAGGGACCCCGCGGGGAGCAGGGGCAGAAAAGGACCGTGAGGGAGCGGCGGAGACGAAGCGTCAGGCACTGACCGCAGCCCCCGTTCCCCATTCCCCTGTGCCGCTCCAGGGGAGGAAGTAGAAGAGCATGGATGGGGGCACGGTGTTTTCAGTTTGTTTTGTTTCTCATTTCTCTATCTTGTTAGTAATAGGCAATAAATGTCTGTAATCTCCATACACTGAGTCTGTTTTGCCCGTGATGATAATTGTTGAGTGATCTCCCTGTCCTTACCTAAACCCTTGAGCCCTTTTAATGGTAATTTTTTTCTCTTTCCCTTTGAGGAGGGGGAGTGAGAGAGCAGTTGTGGTGGAGCTCATTTGAGTAAAACCACAACAGCTAGATATGCAGTATTCAGTACTTTACATTTACCTTAAAAAATGGAATAAAGGAAAAGACTGCTCAAACTGAAAGGTTACAAAATGGAACCTCCTTAAACAGAAATCAAGGTTTTCACATCATCCTGATGGTGCCTGAGATACTCAGTCATCACACCAAATTTGGGGACTATATATAGGGAAGTTTCAGTCTATGAAAAATGGAAATTTCAAGAACATTGAGAGAAAAATCCCAAATTCCAACTGCCTTATGTGCTTTAATGTGCTCTGAAATTAAGCATGACATATACTATTCTTCAATACAACGTAAAAAAAAAATATATTTAAAAAAGCTCTATTTTTGAAGCATTTTGACAAGAAAGGAATCCAGCAGTGAAATATCATATGGTCTTTCATTTTATGACGTTATAGAGAATTACAGATCTATAGAAAAAAATAATAAAGAGAATAAACACCTGCAAAGAAACAATATCAATATTGCCCCTTCATCCACTGACATGAGCCTTAAACTTTCAACAACTTCACTGAGTGGAAATTTGAATTCACAGATACAATGAAGAAAAGCACTAAAGTATCTAAAATTTCTACTGCTATGTATTTTTAAAGCAGCAATTTTACATGGAATGGAGAAACTCAAACTCTCAAACTGTTACATGATGCAATGTATAAAAAAAAAAAAAGCTTAGTTATTGATTTTAATTTTCATGCCATCAATCCTTGTGTATTTCTTTTGTTTTTATGCCTGCAACCCAAATGGCAATTATTAACTATTTGGTGTATCATAACAAACTCTGTAAATAGCTACACATTCTTTACTTTGATGAAATCCTAATTTTGTTTGAAAGCAAACAGAATGATGCCCTAATTTTTCTGGGCAAATGAAGAGCGCAGAAAATGAAGATCTCTTTCCTTCTCAAGGAAAAAACCCCGAGGGTAAAAAAAAAAAATTAAAAAATTTGCTGTTACAACACAGCTCATTGACTGTATTAAAATAAATAAACAAATAAACAAACAATCAAATAAATAAATAAAAGAAGACCCAGCATTCTAGTGTGGAAAAGCAAGGGAAATCCATAAGCAAAATGCTCGCTTTAGCAATGGTGGGAACTTATGCCCACTCCTGAGTCCAAAGGTGTGTTAACATTTGTTCTTGGTACTGTTTTGGCTTCTCAGCCATAACAGCTTCCTTCATGGCAAAGACACTGACATTCCTGTCTGTACATCAAGCCACAGCCATCCCCTGCTTGTCTGCCCCTAGGACCATCTTTCTTGTAATGTTATTTCTAACATGGCTATTAATTATCACTACAAATATCCGCAGCACACTGCACACATTCCAAGTTTGAGGACAATAAGGAATGAACTTGGTGCCATCTGTAATAGGACCATACAGAGGTGAAAAAGGACTGACTGCAGTCTTCCTTTACACCACTTCTACGCCTCCATTTAGGTACATATTCAAAACCACTGCAGAAATGTTAGCATACTATAGAATTTAAGAGTTAGCTGAGCCGCAGGCTGTTCCTATCTACAATGGAACCTAAAAGTTGATCTCCTGATAAGGCTATTGTGGTGTGCTGCACAGTGAGAAAACAATTTAGCAAGCAGGATTGAATCACAGGCATCTATTTTGCTCACAGCAAAATACGGGACGCTGCTCCTAAACCCTACTTTGCTTCTAAAGCTTTGCTGTAAAACCGCACCTGCTATAGGGATTCTCACTACAGCTATTTCAGTCAGGATTCACATCTTTTCGTGACCTCTCTGACCACCTCTGACACACTCTACTGCTGGAGCACATAGCACAGAGACAGCTTTGAGAAGCCATGGTCCTACTGTGATAAATTAGCGGGTGTTTGTTCATTGTCTTTAAAAGGAATTCAGAGGATCTGCTGAGAAGATAAGGTTTTGCAATTTACGACCTTGTTAAGGGGGAAGACTAAGCAAGTAGATAGTGGGGAGGGGGTGTTGGATAAACATCCTTGGTAAAACAAAGACTCTGAAATACTGTTTCCCGCTTCACTACCCTCCCCCTTGAACACGAGCACAACGCATGATCATTGAAAGAAAAACAACGACCCCCAACAACGAACTGCGCAGCTTCAGAAGGTTCAACAAGTCCTGACAAGCCGAAACTTGGACGCTATAAAACGGCGACACTGAAAAGGGAAAGTTGCGTGCTGTGGTGGAGCGGAGACTCCCCAGCCGCCCAGCGCTGTTTTGTTTGTGCCTGCTTACTTAATTAATAAAATATTTCTGATAGACCAAGAAATTTGTATGGTCTCACTTATAACACTACTGCTGTGGTCTGCAAGTGGCACCTACCTATGTACCTAACCGAAGATAAATAAACAGATCTTCCAAAGACAGCTTCCGTAAGGGGAAGTAAATCTCTTCCAAAGAGGGTTTCTGTGAAGGGGAATTAATCACTTCCAGAAGCATGGTTAACAGTCTATATTTTGTCATTTATCTTGTAAAATTGCCATAGCCATCTAAGCCTGGCAACTGCTCGGCGTCTTGAAGAGGAATGTCATCATTAATTAATGTCCCTGAATTAAGGTCAGGTTTACTAGGATTATTTTCATCTTGTCTGATGTCAACAATATCCAGGTCTATTTATGAATACAAACATAATAAGGGTAGATGAATATAAAAGAATACTATGCAAGGTCAGATAAATGGTGCACCTAACTAGGTATGCAGTCTTGTAGCGTCAAATGCCTAGAGGAGGACAGTAAGAGTAATGCAAATATAGGCAGCTGCATGTATTTTTTGACAGCTACAGTTTTTTGGTTGGACAAAAGACAAGTAAACTCTTACAAACAACTGCACTTCAGAACTTATTATATGAAAATGGTGTTACTGGTGTTAACTATTGTGGCATATAAGAGGCAGCTCGGTCCATAGAGATCAAGAGATACCATTATGAGTAGTGCTGTGAGCCAATTTATCAGTCTAGACTAGTCTTGTACATTTTAATATATCTAGTTACATATTAAAGACAGTTTTTTGTTTCTAAATTTTTTTACATAACTGTTCACATTTTATGTGAACATAAAATACATAAAAAGGTTTATGGAGCCTAAACTGCTAATTGTGCAATGCCTTCAACCACACTTTCCTTAAAGTTGACCTTTTATGTTTAACGGTATTTCTGAATAATTGTTTATTTTCCTTCAGCTTCAGAATTTCTGGTTTTTAGCACATATACAAGATCACATGTTTATATAGCTGAAGTGGTCACCACCAATGACAAAGTAAGATGTGCCAAGAGCTATCACACACAACAGAATCGTTTCCTGTGTGAAACTGCAGAGAAAGTATTTTTAATACTGCTGGTCTGTCACCATTAGCAAATATTTAGTTTATTTTTCAACTGGTCCATGCACGCATGAGCTCATATAGATAATATTACTAACAACAACAGTAACACATCTTAACACAACAACTTAAATCGCATTAAGTCTGTTATGTTATTAATAATAATATTAACTATGATCACCTATATAACACTGATTGCCATATTCTATAATTATGTCCTCTACCAGGCAAAGTTCAATGAAAAACTAATACTTTGCAGAATTCTGGTAAGAAACAAAGTCCTATATGGCATGAAAACTAATAATAAAACGAGTGCAGTCTTTAAACAATTTAACATTTTACATTAACAATTAACATTAACAATTTAAATCCTTTGTTTTCAGTTGCTCTTCAGATCATTTTACAGATGTCATATTTTCCTTGTATTCTGCCGCTATAATTTTTCCTCCAAATTTTGTGGCTAGAGTGGCAATCTTTTCCATGAATTTTTTTCCCAGAAGAGGTGGGCGCTGCTTCCTATTTCTTGTCATGTCATGACATTGTTTCTACATTTGGCTTTGAAAACAAACTCTACAGCACCTACATACATTCTTATTTCCCTGGCTTTTCAGTCCTGACAAAAAACTTAAAAAGACCTTCGAAAATACCTTAGTGAAACATTGTTACCACAGAACTCTTCCAGCAGCTTGTGTGAGGGACAGTGCTAAATTTCTGATGCTATTCAGAACGTTTTGAAATGAAATCAGAAATCTTTTCAACTATTTCCATATTTATTGTACACAAACATATGTAGCTCTGATAATCTTGTAGTGATGCAATAAACTGGTAAAGAAATCTAAGCATTACATGTGGTCTCACAGAGACCCCTGTACTCAATTTTGTTTCAAGGTAGGTCAGACATCAGATTTCTGGTGTGATTACATTTTTAGTGACCCTTGCAAAATAATATGAAGAAATATTGTAACCTTCTAAAATTTATTATCTTTCCTGTAATAAACAAGATTGTGTTTGTCATATACCAGCACTTATTTCAGGTCTGCTTGTGCAGTTGATCAATACCTCTGGAGTTCATCTTTTCCAAAATCTAGCTTCCCTATATGTTCCCTGGATGCTCTCCAATTCCCACTTCAACAAGTGACCTTCTTTTAGACAGTGAATGTTTCTAAATTTTATCCTTCAGTAAGCTACCACACTTGAGTGTCTCAACCAATGTGAGAAAAAAGTCCCTGCACAGCTACATTTGCAAGCACAAATTCACAGTATTCAGTCCACAGATGTACAGAAGATTCTGACATGCACTGCTACTGGGTAAGGAAAAATTACAAAATATGTGTGCCTGAAATAGAAAACAATGCACCTCTCTAGCACTCACAGTTTTGATGCTACCGTTTCAGTTAGCTAAAAAATGAGTGATTTATTTGTCAAAGCAAAGTAAGCCCGTGTTGGGCAAACCACTGCAGAAATAGAAAATGTCTCTGAATTAGACATTTGATTTGTTATTTGCTATGGGCAAGTAACAGGTCTACTTATCTGAGAGCCAAAAGGACTCCAGAAGGAAAAACAACAGATTTCTGGTACAAATGAGCAACACTACTTCTTTTGCTGGTCTGGCTGCTGAATTACAGGGCAAAGATCTTGTCCTGTTTTTTTCCCTAGAAGCATGAGTCAACAGCTGCTAGGTGGCTACTGAGCTCTACACCCGCCAGATAGGCAGTCTGTGCAAGAAAAATTAATGCATTTGAAAGCACCCTGCAGATGCAAAAGAAAACTATTCAGGCTCCAGTGGCACATCTTACAGTTTAAACAGAACCTCTAAGTCAGAATTTTCCTCTCTAAGGGTTTATCTACCTGATGTGAAAGAAGCCTTCTGAGCTGCAGCAGAGCTAAGCACACCCACTGACATAACCAGTCCCACAGGGAAGAAGGTCTATCTATTCATC
This sequence comes from Anser anser, assembly GCF_964211835.1. Lineage (NCBI taxonomy): Eukaryota > Metazoa > Chordata > Aves > Anseriformes > Anatidae > Anser > Anser anser. The sequence goes on from NC_139723.1 coordinate 39,149,034, forward strand.
AAGTGTATCACTGCAAACAGTACCAGAGATGCCTCTTCGGCTATCTCTAAGGGAAGCAGGAAAATGCTGGGAAAGAATTTCTATTTAAAACTATAGGAATGCTTAAAGAAGATTAAAAAGAGGCCAGGAACTACAATGGAGACTGAAAATGTAAAGTCTGCTAAAAAACTGCCCTAACTCCAAAGCCTATCCTTGTGTTTATGAAATGTTAGCTAAGGAATCAATTTTCTCTTTTTTTTTTCTTTTTTTAAAGAAATCTAGCTTTTTTTTTTTCTTTTTCCCCCAAGGAGAAGCACATAGAAACCAATGTGTGCAAGGGATAAACTGGAAAAACTGCAAATTTTAATACATCATCAACATCACACCTCAGATGATGAAACGATCATTTGGAAATATGTTAATGCCTAAAATAATATTTTAGAAAAAAAAAAGTCATAAAAAAGAGTTGTTTCATTTTAGGATTATATATACATTTGCCCCAATGAAGAAAGGTAGCAAAAGAGAGTAGCAAAGTAACAAGAGAATGAAAAGGAGAGAAAGTATGGCATTGTTGTGCTGGTAATCTACTACAGTGACTACGACTCAGTGAAACCTCTCCTGTGCTACTGAAAGAAGATTTCAGAAGCGGTGAATCTGTGACAATGGGAATATTTAGCTCCACAAACTTGTAATATTTCCTCCTTACAATTTGCAGAGAAAACAACTGGGTAATGACTTTCAGAGTGTGATCCTAAGAAACATAAAGTAGTAGGCTGAGAATATGAAGGTGCTTGGCTGTGATAGTTTTACCCTGCTGGGCAGCTGAGCTCCACCATAGCTACTCTCTCATTCACCCTCCTCAGAGGAGAAGTGGGAGAAAATAGATGTAAAGGGCTCAAGGGTTTAGGTAAGGACAGGGAGATCACTCAACAATTATCATCAAGGGCAAAACAGACTTAGCATAGGGAGATTAATATAATTTATTGCCTATCACTAGAAAGAGTGAGAAACTAAAAGCAAATTAAAAACACTTTCCTCCCATCCACCCTCTTCTACCTCCTCCCCCCTAAGTAGCGCAAGGGAAAGGGGAACAGGGAAATGAGGGCTGCGGTCAGTCCCTGACGCTTCGTCTCCGCTGCTCCCTCACGGTCCCTCCCTGCCCCTGCTCCCCGTGGGGTCCCTCCCACGGGATGCCGTCCTTCCCGAACTGAGCCTACGGGGGCTGCCCGCAGGCAGCAGCTCTTCAAGAACTGCTCCCACACGGCTCCGTACCACGGGGTCCATCCATCCCCCAGGAGCAAACTGCTCCAGCACGGGTCCCCCACGGGTGGGCGGCAGCTCCCCCCAGACCCCCTGCTCCTGCGTGGGCTCCTCTCCACGGGCTGCAGCTCCGGCCCGGGGCCTGCTCCTGCGGGGGCTCTCCATGGGCCGCAGCCTCCTCCAGGCCACATCCACCTGCTCCAGAGGGGGCTCCTCCACGGGGGGGCTGCAGCGTGGAGATCTGCTCCGTGTGGGACCCATGGGCTGCAGGGGGACAGCCTGCTCCACCAGGGGCCTCTCCCTGCACAGGCCGCAGGGGAACTGCTGCTGCCTGCCTGGAGCACCTCCTGCCCTCCTGCTGCACTCACCTGGGGGGCTGCAGGGCTGCTTCTCACTCCTCTCTCTCTCTCCCAGCTGCTGTTGAGCATCGGTATTGTTTCCCCCTTTCTTAAATCTGCTCTCACAGAGGCCCAACCAGTGTCACTCCCTGGCTCAGCTCTGGCCAGCAGCAGGTCCCTTTTGGAGCCGGTTGGAGCTGGCTGCGCTCTGACATGGGGCAGCTGCAGGACGCTGCTCACAGAGGCCACCGTTGCAACGTCCTGTTACCAAAGCTTTGCCACATAAGCCCTACACAGTGGCAACCTGGGTGAGAGTAACTACGAAATAAAAAGAGACTGAGACAAGGCATAAGATTTGAAGAAAGGAGATGTCAGTATACTCAAATTATTAGTAGGTAAGACCTGATAGGAATGAACTCTACTGTAAAGAAAGATTTAGAGGATTTAATAGTTCTTAAAATAAATATTTGAGACTGAAAATACAAACTATTCCATATGGAAACATATGAAAGCTACATTGACACTAACAAATAATGTGTCAAATCAGTAAAGTGAGACAGTGGGTACTGAAGAAGTGTGTCCACCCTGTACTCATTTCCAGAGTTTTACTTTGGACAAGCTTTAGAAAATCATAGATAGATGAGTACTGAAGAAGATTACATAGTGATGTGATGAAATTTCTTTCAGGAATTATATAGCTCTAAGTGATTCTTTCTTTGGGGGGGGGGGGGAGTGGCGCGGGGGGAGAGAAGGTTGGAAGGGGGCAAAAATGCCATAAAGAAAAGATTTATACTTTTCAAATGAGGATTTTCTCAAAGAAAAACTGTTTTGCTAGAAGATTTTGACTGGCTCTGATCCTGACAAGATGATGGCTGCTAGTCACCACCTTAACTGACATGTTTGCGCTCATAAATTCTAATAATGGGGCTACATTAACACAGAGGGAGACAGACACAAAATGAAGTTACTAAGGTGAAAGAAATTCCTTCTCTGGCTTAATTGCAAAAGAAAGGCACATCTCTGCCCTTAGGAACACTGACAGTTCTGGATACCAGAAGTGTAAGACAGACAGCTTGTTAATACTTATTCTGCTTTGGTTAAATCAGTGCGTTGGGTGTCGGAGGCGAGGCTTGGGTTGGGGGGCACACTGGCAGGAGGCTGGGCTGCCCTCTGCCAGGCATGGCTGTGTCCAGCCAGTTCCAGCTGTCTGCAGTAGGCCCCATGGAGGGCACCGCTCTTCCCTCAGCCGTGTGCGCACACTGCCGCCCTCCAAGGATGTAGACAGTTCCAGGAGGAACTGTAGCCAACGGAGAGCATGCACTTCTGCAGGAAAGAGTGTGGGGACAAAGGAGACAGAAAGAAACTGTTATGGACTGGCCATGGGTCCATCTCCCTGAAACCGTAGATGGAGGCTCGAGGAGCAAAGTCCCACCCACTGTAAGTGAAGAGCAGGTTCGAGACCACCTGATGAAATTAAAAAGGTACAAGTCTATGGGACCTGATGACATGCATCCTAGGGTCCTGAGGGAACTGGATGATGTAGTTGCCTCTCTCCATTACATTTGAAAAGTCCTGGCAGTCAGGTGAAGTCCCTGGTGGCTGGAAAAAGGGAAACATCACACCTCTTTTTAAAAAGGGTAGAAAGGAGGAGCCGGGGAATGACAAATTGGTGAGCTTCACCTCTGTGCCTGGAAAGATCATGGAAAAGATCCTCCTGGAAGCAATGTCAAGGCACATGCAAGACAAAGAGGTCTTTAACTTTATCAGTGACATGGATAGTGGGATCGAGTGCATCCTCTGCAAATTTGCAGATGACACCAAGCTGAGTGGTGCAGCTGATACAATAGAAGGAAGAGACACCATCTGAAGGGATTTGGACAAACTTGAGAAGTGGGCCTATGTGAACCTAGTGAGGTTCAACAAGTCTAAATGCAGGGTGCTGCACCTGGGCTGGGGCAACCCCAGGCATGAATACAGACTGGGAGAAGAACTCACTGAGAGCAGCCCTGCAGAGAAAGACTTGGGGGTTCTGCCGGATGAAAAGCTCGACATGAGCCAGCAGTGCACGCTTGCTGCCCAGAAGGCCAACTGCATCCTGGGCTGCAATAAAAGAGGAGTGGCCAGCAGGGAGAGGGAAGTGATTGTCCCCCTCTGCTCTGCCCTTTTGAGGCCCCACTTGGAGTACTGCTTCCAGGTCTGGAGCCCCCAGCACATGAAGGATGTGGAGCTGTTAGAGTGGGCCCAGAGGAGGGCCACAAAGATGATCAAGGGACTGGAGCACCTCTCCTACTTAGAAAAGCTGAGAGAGCTGGGAATATTCAGCCTACAGAAGAGAAGGCTCCAGGGGCACCTTACTGCAACCTTTCAGTACCTGAAGGGGACTTACAAAAAGATGGGGAGTAATTCTTTGCTCAATTGGATAATGACAGGACAAGGGGGAATGATTTTAAACTAGAAGAGGGGAGATATAGATTAGAGGTTAAGAGAAAATTCTTCACTCAGAGGGTGGTGAGCACTGGAACAGTTTGCCCAGAGAGGCTCTGGATGCCCTATCCCTGGAGGTGTTCAAGACCAGGTTAGATGAGTCCCTGAGCAACCTGATCTAGTGGGTGGCACCTTTGCCTATGGCATAGGGGTTGGAACTAGATAATCTTTGAGGTCTTTTCCTGCCCAAGCCATTCTAGGATGATTCTGTGATGATGTCCACAACCCCCTGAACCCCATCACCCTTTGCCATCTGTTGGGGAAAAGAGCTGGGCTGGAAGGAGTAAAGTTGAACCTGTGAAAATGTGGGGACGTGGTTTGAGTGCAATATGTTGTTTTATGTTTTTGTCTTTGTTACTTACAATCCAGATTATTTTAATTGGTAATTAAATTAATTTTACCCAAGCAAAGTCTGTTTTGCCTGTGACAAGGACTGGTAAACACTCTCCCTGCTGTCTCTCCTCATCTTGACCAACAAGCTTTTCCATTTTATTTTCTCCCCCTGTCCATTTGAGCTGGGGGATTATGAGACTGACTGGGTGGGCTGATTTTAACCCACCACAATCATTTAGTACTGCTTATCAATTGTAAAACAAGTCCAAATATTTATTTATTTTTTTATTTTTTATTTTTATTTTTTGACGCTGAGCTTCTTTGATGTTCCGTTTAGAATACTTGCTTAAAAAACAGTGACCAAGCATTTACTACAGTTTCCCATCTTCAGTTAAGAGAAAACCGAATCTTGGACACACTTGTTTAGTATAGGAATAGTTACATTATGTAATATATATCATGCTGGACTGATATATCTCTGTGAAAAAGCCATCTCTTAGGACACTCTCTCACTTGAGATTCATTCAAGTGAACTATGTAATAACACTAAGGGCAAACAGCAATAATGTAGGAAAAAGCACTCACAAAAATTTTCCATTGTTTCTTGACCCAATGAGGATACGGTGCTCTGATTCTTCCCTAGAAATCCTCCCATGGAACCAAGGCATCTTCTCATGGGCTGTAGTAGCAATCAATTTCTCCAGCTGAGGTTTTTGACTTATGATAGCTTGTTCAAGAGCATGACCCTAGAGTGGTAGAAACACAATGGGACAATCAAACTGTCTTCTGTGATAGAAAGTTTACATATAGACTGCCAGTATTGTATGGCTTTTGGGACATCTGAAACCTGTACATTTTGTTGTATATGAGGTAAAGCAATAGTTGCTACAAAGACATTAAAACAAAAGATAAAATAGGGTGATCTAAACATTACAAAGCTGGGATTTTTCTTTTATCTCTGAGAAGTGGAAGGAAAAATAATGAGTAAAGCATAAATAGATCAACATCTCAACCAAAAATTGTGTCACATTTTTATGCTAGTCAGGCATAGCTAATATACTTGATGTCACTCTGAGATGTCATAACATACCTCCATATTACATGCCTTCAGCTTGCTGAAATAAACTAAACACACTTTGCACAGTTTCAGCATGTACATATTGCAATGTACTGCACGAAAAATACCCACTGCTCATAAAAATCTGATAATTAAAATTCTGTTGTGACAAAATACTATATAGCATATTTGGGATTGATGTATTGTGTTTGTGTGTTTTCGGCAGAATATCCAAGTTGGAAGGGACCCACAAGGATCATTGAGTCCAACTTATGGCTTCATAACGGACCTCCTGAAAATTAAACCATATATCTGAGAGTACTATCCAAACACTTGAACTCCAGCAGGCTTGGTCTGTGACCATTTCCCTGGGGAGCCTGTCCCAGTGCCCGACCCCTCTCTGGGTGCAGAACCTTTCCTTAACACCCAGCCTGACCCTCCCCTGTCCCAGCTCCATGCCGTTCCCTCGGGTCCTGTCGCTGTCCCCAGAGAGCAGAGCTCAGCGCCTGCCCCTCCGCTCCCCTCGTGAGGGAGCTGCAGGCCGCCATGAGGCCTCCCCTCAGCCTGCTCTGCTCTGGGCTGAACAAACCAAGGGACCTCAGCTGCTCCTCATACGTCTTGCCCACTAGACCTGTGACAATCTTTGTTGCCCCCCACCCCAGACACTCTCTAATAGTTTTGTGCTCTTGTGTTGTGGTGCCCCAAACTGCACACAGTACTTGAGGTGAGGCTGCATCAGTACAGAGCAGAGCAGGACAACCCCTTCCCTCGACTGGCTAGCAGTGCTGTGCCTGATGTATCCCAGGATACGGTTGGCCCTTTTGACTGCCACAGTTGATTCACATTCAAATTGTTCTTGGCCAGAACCCACAGATCACTTTCCATTAGTCCTATCTCCAGTCGTCATCCTCCTGTCTGTACAGACATCCAGGATTACTCTGTCCCAGGTGCAGAATCTGGCACTTGTTCTTGTTAAATTTCATATGGTTGGTGATTACCCAGCTCTCTAATCTATCAAGATGTCTTAGTCAGTTCAAGTTAGTTAAGCAGGACTTTCCCCTCATGAACTCATGTTAGCTACAGCAACAGCAACTGCTGGAACCAAACCCTGTAATTTCTTTTTATCCTAATTCAAAGACCACTTTATGGCAAAATCAGCCTGCAAATTTACCTGCAAATTCCAAGTTTGTTTGACGTACTCTCTGATGAGGTTCTCTTTTAAATCTTCAAAGGGTCCTGTTTTGGGTTCAATGCCTGGTGGTCGGTTGAAAGGTTTTCTCAGTAGACAGATTAGGCCATCCGCTTCCTCTGAATGATAGTTAATTAGTTCAGCAGGACTTGCATGAGACCTCCCTCCTGCAATAGCATATGTGCCACTCAGCTCCCTCTCAATTGTATAATGATGAACCTTCCTTCCATGGGCCAAGGATAAGGCAAAGCCTCCAAGGTAATTCCGACTTTGGCGAAGCAGATATAGTCCATCACTTACACCTCCTTGCATCAGATACTCCTCAGCTTCCTCACGTGTAATATTGCCAAAGAAGTATGGCAAATGGTTAGCTGGGTTAGTCATGCTGGAAGCCATGATTTTTTTTTTTCTTTCTAAGAAGCCAACTTAATGTTTAATACCTGAAAAGAAAGAAGGAGACATGATTATCAGTTGAAAAAAGAGAGGATAAAGCCATAACGTGGCAGTTCACGTGTGGTATGTTTTTAATATATTTTTGAAAAAATTTGGGGAAGAAGGTAACATTTTTGTTTTTATCTTGTTAGAGGTTGTCTTTCTAAATGCCAATAGCAAGTTTCTCCTGGTTATTGTCTTTCTAAATGCCAATAGCAAGTTTCTCCTGGTTATGTACTGCTATAGAAGTTTTGTCAAACTCCACAAGTATCCTGTAATTCTTTCTGTGTTCTCTGGTCTTTTTCCTAGTCATATAGAGTCTTGACATTTTCACTTGCCCAAATATCTCTATCAATCCTTTCATTCTGCCTTGAGACGTTTCTCAACGGAAAGAAATAAATAGGTAAGAAAGACTGATTGAGTAGGTTTTATTTCCAGTTTTGTGTGACTATAATTTTGCTTATAAGGGTAGCTTATGCCAGTAAGTGGGCTGAATACGGACAAAAGTCCTATATTAAAATAGTCAACATTTTTCCCTTACGGAGCTTCACCAGAAAACTTTTTTTTTTTTGGTGAAAAAATAGTTAATGTATTAGTGTCATCCTGAAAAGCTTTCTTTTCAAACAGATTATGTTGAAACATTATAAAGTTCAGCATTTCTGAAGAATAAGAGTGAAGACAATATAAATTGTTTCAATTCTTTTATTCTTAATTTAATAATTAAAAAACTCACATGTTTAAAAAAAAAAAAAAAAGCATTCACAGAACTCAGAACTCAGGAATGCTATTCTTCTTTTCTTCTTGTGTCCTGTCTTCCCCCTGAGCTATTTCAGTCTTCTACATTGTCAGCAGAGAAACTTATTTTCATTAAAACCTATGACATTTTCACTATCTGGACAGCTAGGTATTATGCTGGAATTACTTTTGTCACTTTCAAGTCACTGAAGCATATACATCACAATGGAAGAGATGCATTTGGTTTATTATTTGTCTTAGTGCTGTTTAAATGACTATCTAATAGAAACAGGGAAGAACACCACAGCTACCTACTGACAGCATTAAAATATACAGGAAGTGAATATATTAAGACACTAATGGGAACTGCATTCTTGCAATAATATTTGCAAGCTTTGTTTTAACAGATGAAGTGATGCACAACTACAATTACTTATGTCATGCTAAGTTCACCAGTCAATTCATGAATTGTTTCCTGCAACATTAGGAGTTTTCATATACTTCCTCCTCCAAATGCTTTCCAGATCCAATCACACCTTAAATGGGACTGATTGTAGACTGTTACATCCACAGTTTATGGGGCATAAAACTGAAAGTTCCATTTAGGATCTGTTCTACATCTTCTTTCAGTCTAGAAAGAACGACTATTGAAGAGAAAAAAATCCACTAAGTATTATTGCCTCTGCATATTTAAAGTCAGCAGATGAATAATGACTTTCAGAGAATACCTGAAATGCTGAATACAACCAGCAGGACATACTTATATTTGCATTACTTGTGTTTATTAAAGGAAGCTTTTCCTTAGGAACTATCTCACAACTTCATTGCCAGAATTATGATTTGCTTGTGTTTTAAGTTTGGTTTTGACAACATAATTTTGAAATAGTCTCAGATATAGATAACAGATGACAGCCTCCACTATCTATAGTGTATTATATAGATTTTAAGCTAACTAGTCAACACTACAAATATATGAAAGGAAAAATGTTGCTCTTTATACTTACAAGATAACTGCATATCTTGTATTATTTTTTTCAATGTATGTATATTAAGAAAAATGTACGCATGCTAAATTATATTATTATTATTATTATTATTATTATTATTATTATTATTATTATTATTAAACCAAAACAGGGATGTTAACCTATAAACCAGTTATCTGTTTTATTTAGGTTACTGCAACTCTCTTTTCCCACCTTCCATTACCTTGAATAAAAGCTGACAAAAGGATTGGAAACTCAGTTCCTGTCTCTATTGCTGTGCAGGATTTAGCAGCAGAAACAGTGTGCCATTCACACTTAAAAGGAAGGGCAGAATTTTAGGAAAGCCAGGCAGCAGCCCACGGAATCAGCATGAAATAATTCAGATGTACATAAACAGGGTTAACAGACCTCTCAGCTTGTAGCTGGCTGAAGTGTGTAACTGAATCACGGGCGTATGGGTGAAGAGAACTTTAGGGAAGACCACCTAAGAAGGGAGGGCCCATGATGCAAAGCTGCAACTGGGGAGTAGACATCTTAACAAAGGACCTCTTGGCACAATGTGCTCTAGGCTTACATCTTCCCTGGCAGCCCTGCTGCATGCATGGCTGTGGCCATGCAAAGGAAGATGAGGTAGGGGAGTTGCTCTTTATGTGAGAGTGGAGTGTATTAAGCTCTGCCTAGGGGTGGATGAGGAAGTGAGTCGACAGGTAACAATTAAAGGACAGGCTAACATGGATGACACTGTTGTGGGTATTTACTTCAGGCCACCTGATTAGGAAGAGAAAGTCAGTGAGGCTTTCTACACACAGCTGAAAGTAGCCTCATGGTCACAGTTCCTGGTTCTTATGGGGGACTTCAATCACTCTGACATCTGCTGGGAAGACCACACACCTAGGCACAAACAGTTTTCCTGTAGATCATTGGTGATAACTTTTTGACACAGGTAGTGGAGGATACAAGAAGTGTGCTGCTGGACCTTGTACTAACAAACAAAGAAGGACTGGTTGGAGATTCAAAGGATGGAGGCAGCCTTGCTTGCAGTGACTGACAATGATATGGTGGAGTTCAGGATCCTATGTAGAGGAGGAAGCAGGGCAAAAAGAAGGGTTGCAACCCTGGGCTTTAGGTGAGCAAACTTTATCCTCTTCAAGGACCTACTTGAAGGAATCTTATTAGTTCGGGCCCTAGAAGGAAGGGGGTCCAAAAGAGCTGGTCAGTATTCAAGCAACTTCCTCCAAGCTCAAGGTTGGTTCATCCCTATGAGTAAGAAGGCAAACAAAAGGGGCAGGAGACCTGCATGGGTGAGCAAGGAGCACCTGGCAAAACTCAAACAGAAGAAGGAAGTGTACAGAATGTGGAAAAAGGGACATGCCACTTGGGAGGAATACAGGAATGTTGTCAGAGAATGCAGAGATGTGATGAGGAAGGCTAAGGCCCATTTGGAATTAAATATGGCAAGGGGTGTCAAGGAAAACAAGAAGGGCTTCTTCAAATACATCAGTAGCAAAAGGAAGACTGGGGAAAATGTGGGTCTGCTGCTGAATGGGGTGGGTGCCCTATTGAGAAACGATACAGAGGAGGGAGAGTTACTGAATGCCTTCTTTGTTTCAGTCTTCACTGCTAAGGCCTGCCCTCAGGAATCCGAGACCCTGGAAACAAGAAAGAAAGCCTGAATAAAGGAAAATTTTCCCTTGGTCAAGAAGGATCAGGACAGAGATCATTTATGCAAACTTAACACCCACAAATCTGTGGGTGTGGATGGGATGCACTCCCGAGTGATGGGGGAGCTGGTGGAAGTTATTGCCAGTCCAGTCCATTATCTTTGAAAGGTCATGGAGAACAGGAGAGGTGCCCGAGGACTGAAGAATGTCAGTGTCACTCCAGACTTCAAAAAGGGCAAGAAGGTCCCAGAAAACTACAAGCCAGTCAGTCTCAACTTCATTCCTAAACGGGTGATTCACCAAGGGGAAATCATGCTTAACCAATCTGATAGCCTTCTAACATGGAATGACTGGCTGGGTAGATGAGGGGAGAGCAGTGGATGTGATCTACCTTGACTTTAGCAAGGCTTTTCACACTGTCTCCCATTAGAACCTCATAGGCAAGCTCAGAAAGTGTGCGATAGATGAGTGGACGGTGAGGTGGATTGAGAACTGGCTGTATGGCAGAGCTCAGAGGGTTGTGCTCAGAGGTGCAGAGTCTAGTTGGAGGCCTGTAGCTAGTGGTGTCTTGCACGGGTCAGTACTAGGTCTAGTTTTGCTCAACTTACTCATCAGTGATCTGGATGAAGGGACAGAGTGCACACTCAGGAAGTTTGCTGATGATACAGAACTGGGAGGAGTGGCTGATACACCAGGGGGCTGTGAGACATCTGGACAGGCTGTGCAGTTGGGCAGTGAGGAACCTCTTGAAGTTCAACAAAGGCAAGTGCAGGATCCTGCACCTAGGGAGGAATAATCCCATGCACCAGTACAGGCTGGGGGCTGACCTGCTGGAGTGCAGGACTGTGGAGAACGAGCTGGGATTCCTGGTGGCAGCAGGTTAACCACCAGCAAGCAATGTGCCCTTGCAGCCAAGAAGGCCAGTGGTATCCTGGGGTGTATTAGGAAGACTGTTGCCAGCAGGTTGAGGGAAGTAATCCTCCACCCTTTACTCAGTCCTGGTTAGGCCAAACCTGGAGTATTGTGTCCAGTTCTGGACTCCCAAGTACAAGATGAACATGGAGCTCCTAGAGCGAGTCCAGAAGAAGACCATGATAGACAAAGAGCATCTGTCATACAAAGAGAGACCCAGAGAGATGAGCCTGTTTAGCTTGGAGAAGAGCAGAGTGAGAGGGGATCATATCAATGTATGTAAGTACCTGGTGAGAGAGTATCAAAAGATAGGGATAGACTCTTTTCAGTGGTAACAAGTGAAAGGACAAGAGCAACAGGCAAAAACTGAAACACAGGAAGTTCCATCAGAACATGAGGAAAAAAATCTTTACTGTGAGAGTGACAAAATGGTAGAAAATACTGCCAGGAGGACTAGCGGAGTCTCCTTCTCTGGACATATTCAAAATATGCCAGGATGTGATCCTGGGAAATGCACTCCAGAAGGCCCAGCTTGAGACGAGAAGATGGTCTAGATTAATTCCAGAGACCATTTCCAAGCTCAGCCACTCTGTGACTCTGTGAGCCAGTAATCAGGAGACACTTTTGGACTGTGAAGCTGACTTAGGACTGGAACAGGTTGTCCACGGAGGTGGTACAGTCTCCATGCCTGGGGATATTCAAACGTCATCGGGACATGGTCCTGGGTCACCTGCTGGAGGGGAGCCTGCTGGAGTGTGGACATTTCCCAAGAGGACCTCCGGAGGTCCCTTCCACCCTCAGCCATTCTGTCCTCTCAAGGGGTTTCCCTCTGCTTTTCCCAGCACTGAGTCCTCCTCCTCTGACAGCCCTCGGAGGGACCTCTGAATCTGGGCACTGATGGGACTGAGGAGGTCAGCAGGGCTCCCTTGCCAGCATTGCTCGCCTGCCCGCTGCGTGCTGGGTCTTTGTGCTCAGGGGGCACCAGTCTCTCACCACAGGACCCAACAGGCCTGAAGATGAGAGAGTTGCCGAGAGGATGGCAATGTCCTGTGAGGCAGGCTTTCCCTCTTTGGGGAGTTTGCCATCGTTGCTGGGCAGCTTCAGTGGGCAGCCTCAGAGCCCCTGTGATGTCACCATTGCTGAATGTGACTGCGTGTGACCTCTGTATATAGCCGAGGCCGCAGGCTCTGTCCGCACTCACTTTGTCCAGGGCTCGTGCAGGCACACACGCAAGTTGTGCAGGCTCGAGCAGGACTGTGAGCGTGCTGGCCAACTCTTGGCTTTGCGGAGAGCGACAGCTGTAGACGTGAGCCAAGGCAGCCCCCGGCCAGTGCTGCTGTCCCTGCTGCCTGGCTGTGGGGTGCTGAGGGTCCCACAGAGCGACTGGCCTGTGGCTGTGGGCACGAGGAGTGTGCTGGGGCTGTGAGAAGTGCTCAAGGCTCCCAGTGCATTGCTGTGCCTTTCCTGACCACCTCCTTCAGGTACCCTGGGCTAACTCCAGCTTTGTTCGGGATGGAGCCTTGGGACTCCAGGGTCCTGGGCATGCCAGCTCTTCCCCCAGCGCTTGCTGACAGGATGCCAGAGCCCACCTTGGGCTTGAGCACTGGGCAAGTGAGGAGGACATCAAGGCTCCCCTTCCTGCTCTTCCTCCTCTTCTGCCTCACACGTCCAACAGGGTGCAGAAGCACATCCCATCCTGCCCCACTCACTTGTGTCTGCCCTGCCCCAGCTCCTGCCAAGCCCCACCTGGAGCCGCTCCACCATGAGCCGCACGTGCTCCCCCTGCCCAGGCCCTTTTGCCCAAGGCTGCACCAAAGGCTGCCAACGCTGCTTCTCAGCCCACCAGGAGCCCCCTGGGAAGCCCTTGCCACCCCTCTCCCACCGCGTTCTTGGGCTCTCCTTGCTTTCCCACGGGTAGCGCAAGGAGCACTCGGCCACTCGGCACGGCTCTCTTGGCAGGACATGGCGTCGGGTGCTGAGGAACGCCTGGAGGAGAGCAGCCCTGCTGCGAGGGGCAGCAGCAGCCAGCTGCAGCAGGCAGGGCCAGCCGAGGACGCGGCAGACTGCCCGTGCCCCATCTGCCTCGATATAATCACGGACGCTGCCTACGTGGCCCGCTGCTTCCATCGCTTCTGCTCCACCTGCATCCGACGCTGGAGCAGACAGAACAACACCTGCCCACTCTGCAGGCAGCCAATTGAGCGGGTGGTGCGCAGGGTGCCAGGACACCACGAGGAGCACAGGGTCGGCTCGTCTGCCCGCCGCACGAGGAACGGAGACAGAGAAAGGGTGCGCAGCAGATCCCCGCAGGACCGCTACAACTCGCGCGGACGGCCCACCAGCCACGGCCCCTCAGCTGGGAGGAGAGGACCTGTGGGGCCCAACCCAGCATCCCGGGGCGGCGCAGCTGCGGGGCCTGCAAATGGCGCCTCCCAGCAGGCTCGTGCACGCAGGCCTCCTCGGAGGCCTACCCCACGGCGTGCAGGGAGGCGCCCGGCCTGGCGTGTGGTTCCAGTCTTCTTCCACGTCAGAATGGAAGCAACAGGAGCTGTGCACATTGAACTCTTCTACGTGCAATAAATGCCCTGATACTTTTCCGTTGTTCTTCTGTTCTTTTTTTGTTTGTTTGTTTCAAAACCAAAAGGCTACCTCCCCTAAGGAAAACTTTCCAACTTTGTCTCCAGAGTGGAGGAAAGCCAGGGGGGAGCGTTTTGTGGTGCATACGATGGTTGCATTTAATGCATATGCCAACACAGAAGGCATGTCCCTCATCCTCTTCCAGTCTCCCACTTCCCAGCACGAGCCCGTGGCTGTCCAAGCCCTCCGGCCAGCATCCGGCCTGCAGGTCCTGACGAACTGCATCTCGTGCAGCTGCCAGGAATGCAGGCCATGCTGACAGCCCCATCCCTGCTCTGCACCCCAGCCTGAGTGACCGAGTACTTGAACAGGTTGCCCAGAGGGGTGGCAGCGTCTCCATCCTTGGAGAACTTCAGAATATCGCCCTGACAGGGTCCTGGGCAACCTGCTCCAGGAGGCTCTGCTTGAGAAAGGGGCTGGACTACATGATCTCCAGAGGCGCCTTCCAAGCTCAGCCACTCTGTGACTCTGTGAGCCAGTAATCAGGAGACACTTTTGGACTGTGAAGGTGACTTAGGACTGGAACAGGTTGTCCACGGAGGTGGTACAGTCTCCATGCCTGGGGATATTCAAACGTCATCGGGACATGGTCCTGGGTCACCTGCTGGAGGGGAGCCTGCTGGAGTGTGGACATTTCCCAAGAGGACCTCCGGAGGTCCCTTCCACCCTCAGCCATTCTGTCCTCTCAAGGGGTTTCCCTCTGCTTTTCCCAGCACTGAGTCCTCCTCCTCTGACAGCCCTCGGAGGGACCTCTGAATCTGGGCACTGATGGGACTGAGGAGGTCAGCAGGGCTCCCTTGCCAGCATTGCTCCCCTGCCCGCTGCGTGCTGGGTCTTTGTGCTCAGGGGGCACCAGTCTCTCACCACAGGACCCAACAGGCCTGAAGATGAGAGAGTTGCCGAGAGGATGGCAATGTCCTGTGAGGCAGGCTTTCCCTCTTTGGGGAGTTTGCCATCGTTGCTGGGCAGCTTCAGTGGGCAGCCTCAGAGCCCCTGTGATGTCACCATTGCTGAATGTGACTGCGTGTGACCTCTGTATATAGCCGAGGCCGCAGGCTCTGTCCGCACTCACTTTGTCCAGGGCTCGTGCAGGCACACACGCAAGTTG
The DNA here is from genome assembly GCF_964211835.1 of Anser anser. Classification (NCBI taxonomy): domain Eukaryota; kingdom Metazoa; phylum Chordata; class Aves; order Anseriformes; family Anatidae; genus Anser; species Anser anser. Next base: position 39,164,145 of record NC_139723.1, read on the forward strand.
TGCAGGCTCGAGCAGGACTGTGAGCGTGCTGGCCAACTCTTGGCTTTGCGGAGAGCGACAGCTGTAGACGTGAGCCAAGGCAGCCCCCGGCCAGTGCTGCTGTCCCTGCTGCCTGGCTGTGGGGTGCTGAGGGTCCCACAGAGCGACTGGCCTGTGGCTGTGGGCACGAGGAGTGTGCTGGGGCTGTGAGAAGTGCTCAAGGCTCCCAGTGCATTGCTGTGCCTTTCCTGACCACCTCCTTCAGGTACCCTGGGCTAACTCCAGCTTTGTTCGGGATGGAGCCTTGGGACTCCAGGGTCCTGGGCATGCCAGCTCTTCCCCCAGCGCTTGCTGACAGGATGCCAGAGCCCACCTTGGGCTTGAGCACTGGGCAAGTGAGGAGGACATCAAGGCTCCCCTTCCTGCTCTTCCTCCTCTTCTGCCTCACACGTCCAACAGGGTGCAGAAGCACATCCCATCCTGCCCCACTCACTTGTGTCTGCCCTGCCCCAGCTCCTGCCAAGCCCCACCTGGAGCCGCTCCACCATGAGCCGCACGTGCTCCCCCTGCCCAGGCCCTTTTGCCCAAGGCTGCACCAAAGGCTGCCAACGCTGCTTCTCAGCCCACCAGGAGCCCCCCGGGAAGCCCTTGCCACCCCTCTCCCACCGCGTTCTTGGGCTCTCCTTGCTTTCCCACGGGTAGCGCAAGGAGCACTCGGCCACTCGGCACGGCTCTCTTGGCAGGACATGGCGTCGGGTGCTGAGGAACGCCTGGAGGAGAGCAGCCCTGCTGCGAGGGGCAGCAGCAGCCAGCTGCAGCAGGCAGGGCCAGCCGAGGACGCGGCAGACTGCCCGTGCCCCATCTGCCTCGATATAATCACGGACGCTGCCTACGTGGCCCGCTGCTTCCATCGCTTCTGCTCCACCTGCATCCGACGCTGGAGCAGACAGAACAACACCTGCCCACTCTGCAGGCAGCCAATTGAGCGGGTGGTGCGCAGGGTGCCAGGACACCACGAGGAGCACAGGGTCGGCTCGTCTGCCCGCCGCACGAGGAACGGAGACAGAGAAAGGGTGCGCAGCAGATCCCCGCAGGACCGCTACAACTCGCGCGGACGGCCCACCAGCCACGGCCCCTCAGCTGGGAGGAGAGGACCTGTGGGGCCCAACCCAGCATCCCGGGGCGGCGCAGCTGCGGGGCCTGCAAATGGCGCCTCCCAGCAGGCTCGTGCACGCAGGCCTCCTCGGAGGCCTACCCCACGGCGTGCAGGGAGGCGCCCGGCCTGGCGTGTGGTTCCAGTCTTCTTCCACGTCAGAATGGAAGCAACAGGAGCTGTGCACATTGAACTCTTCTACGTGCAATAAATGCCCTGATACTTTTCCGTTGTTCTTCTGTTCTTTTTTTGTTTGTTTGTTTCAAAACCAAAAGGCTACCTCCCCTAAGGAAAACTTTCCAACTTTGTCTCCAGAGTGGAGGAAAGCCAGGGGGGAGCGTTTTGTGGTGCATACGATGGTTGCATTTAATGCATATGCCAACACAGAAGGCATGTCCCTCATCCTCTTCCAGTCTCCCACTTCCCAGCACGAGCCCGTGGCTGTCCAAGCCCTCCGGCCAGCATCCGGCCTGCAGGTCCTGACGAACTGCATCTCGTGCAGCTGCCAGGAATGCAGGCCATGCTGACAGCCCCACCCCTGCTCTGCACCCCAGCCTGAGTGACCGAGTACTTGAACAGGTTGCCCAGAGGGGTGGCAGCGTCTCCATCCTTGGAGAACTTCAGAATATCGCCCTGACAGGGTCCTGGGCAACCTGCTCCAGGAGGCTCTGCTTGAGAAAGGGGCTGGACTACATGATCTCCAGAGGCGCCTTCCAAGCTCAGCCACTCTGTGACTCTGTGAGCCAGTAATCAGGAGACACTTTTGGACTGTGAAGGTGACTTAGGACTGGAACAGGTTGTCCACGGAGGTGGTACAGTCTCCATGCCTGGGGATATTCAAACGTCATCGGGACATGGTCCTGGGTCACCTGCTGGAGGGGAGCCTGCTGGAGTGTGGACATTTCCCAAGAGGACCTCCGGAGGTCCCTTCCACCCTCAGCCATTCTGTCCTCTCAAGGGGTTTCCCTCTGCTTTTCCCAGCACTGAGTCCTCCTCCTCTGACAGCCCTCGGAGGGACCTCTGAATCTGGGCACTGATGGGACTGAGGAGGTCAGCAGGGCTCCCTTGCCAGCATTGCTCCCCTGCCCGCTGCGTGCTGGGTCTTTGTGCTCAGGGGGCACCAGTCTCTCACCACAGGACCCAACAGGCCTGAAGATGAGAGAGTTGCCGAGAGGATGGCAATGTCCTGTGAGGCAGGCTTTCCCTCTTTGGGGAGTTTGCCATCGTTGCTGGGCAGCTTCAGTGGGCAGCCTCAGAGCCCCTGTGATGTCACCATTGCTGAATGTGACTGCGTGTGACCTCTGTATATAGCCGAGGCCGCAGGCTCTGTCCGCACTCACTTTGTCCAGGGCTCGTGCAGGCACACACGCAAGTTGTGCAGGCTCGAGCAGGACTGTGAGCGTGCTGGCCAACTCTTGGCTTTGCGGAGAGCGACAGCTGTAGACGTGAGCCAAGGCAGCCCCCGGCCAGTGCTGCTGTCCCTGCTGCCTGGCTGTGGGGTGCTGAGGGTCCCACAGAGCGACTGGCCTGTGGCTGTGGGCACGAGGAGTGTGCTGGGGCTGTGAGAAGTGCTCAAGGCTCCCAGTGCATTGCTGTGCCTTTCCTGACCACCTCCTTCAGGTACCCTGGGCTAACTCCAGCTTTGTTCGGGATGGAGCCTTGGGACTCCAGGGTCCTGGGCATGCCAGCTCTTCCCCCAGCGCTTGCTGACAGGATGCCAGAGCCCACCTTGGGCTTGAGCACTGGGCAAGTGAGGAGGACATCAAGGCTCCCCTTCCTGCTCTTCCTCCTCTTCTGCCTCACACGTCCAACAGGGTGCAGAAGCACATCCCATCCTGCCCCACTCACTTGTGTCTGCCCTGCCCCAGCTCCTGCCAAGCCCCACCTGGAGCCGCTCCACCATGAGCCGCACGTGCTCCCCCTGCCCAGGCCCTTTTGCCCAAGGCTGCACCAAAGGCTGCCAACGCTGCTTCTCAGCCCACCAGGAGCCCCCCGGGAAGCCCTTGCCACCCCTCTCCCACCGCGTTCTTGGGCTCTCCTTGCTTTCCCACGGGTAGCGCAAGGAGCACTCGGCCACTCGGCACGGCTCTCTTGGCAGGACATGGCGTCGGGTGCTGAGGAACGCCTGGAGGAGAGCAGCCCTGCTGCGAGGGGCAGCAGCAGCCAGCTGCAGCAGGCAGGGCCAGCCGAGGACGCGGCAGACTGCCCGTGCCCCATCTGCCTCGATATAATCACGGACGCTGCCTACGTGGCCCGCTGCTTCCATCGCTTCTGCTCCACCTGCATCCGACGCTGGAGCAGACAGAACAACACCTGCCCACTCTGCAGGCAGCCAATTGAGCGGGTGGTGCGCAGGGTGCCAGGACACCACGAGGAGCACAGGGTCGGCTCGTCTGCCCGCCGCACGAGGAACGGAGACAGAGAAAGGGTGCGCAGCAGATCCCCGCAGGACCGCTACAACTCGCGCGGACGGCCCACCAGCCACGGCCCCTCAGCTGGGAGGAGAGGACCTGTGGGGCCCAACCCAGCATCCCGGGGCGGCGCAGCTGCGGGGCCTGCAAATGGCGCCTCCCAGCAGGCTCGTGCACGCAGGCCTCCTCGGAGGCCTACCCCACGGCGTGCAGGGAGGCGCCCGGCCTGGCGTGTGGTTCCAGTCTTCTTCCACGTCAGAATGGAAGCAACAGGAGCTGTGCACATTGAACTCTTCTACGTGCAATAAATGCCCTGATACTTTTCCGTTGTTCTTCTGTTCTTTTTTTGTTTGTTTGTTTCAAAACCAAAAGGCTACCTCCCCTAAGGAAAACTTTCCAACTTTGTCTCCAGAGTGGAGGAAAGCCAGGGGGGAGCGTTTTGTGGTGCATACGATGGTTGCATTTAATGCATATGCCAACACAGAAGGCATGTCCCTCATCCTCTTCCAGTCTCCCACTTCCCAGCACGAGCCCGTGGCTGTCCAAGCCCTCCGGCCAGCATCCGGCCTGCAGGTCCTGACGAACTGCATCTCGTGCAGCTGCCAGGAATGCAGGCCATGCTGACAGCCCCATCCCTGCTCTGCACCCCAGCCTGAGTGACCGAGTACTTGAACAGGTTGCCCAGAGGGGTGGCAGCGTCTCCATCCTTGGAGAACTTCAGAATATCGCCCTGACAGGGTCCTGGGCAACCTGCTCCAGGAGGCTCTGCTTGAGAAAGGGGCTGGACTACATGATCTCCAGAGGCGCCTTCCAAGCTCAGCCACTCTGTGACTCTGTGAGCCAGTAATCAGGAGACACTTTTGGACTGTGAAGGTGACTTAGGACTGGAACAGGTTGTCCACGGAGGTGGTACAGTCTCCATGCCTGGGGATATTCAAACGTCATCGGGACATGGTCCTGGGTCACCTGCTGGAGGGGAGCCTGCTGGAGTGTGGACATTTCCCAAGAGGACCTCCGGAGGTCCCTTCCACCCTCAGCCATTCTGTCCTCTCAAGGGGTTTCCCTCTGCTTTTCCCAGCACTGAGTCCTCCTCCTCTGACAGCCCTCGGAGGGACCTCTGAATCTGGGCACTGATGGGACTGAGGAGGTCAGCAGGGCTCCCTTGCCAGCATTGCTCCCCTGCCCGCTGCGTGCTGGGTCTTTGTGCTCAGGGGGCACCAGTCTCTCACCACAGGACCCAACAGGCCTGAAGATGAGAGAGTTGCCGAGAGGATGGCAATGTCCTGTGAGGCAGGCTTTCCCTCTTTGGGGAGTTTGCCATCGTTGCTGGGCAGCTTCAGTGGGCAGCCTCAGAGCCCCTGTGATGTCACCATTGCTGAATGTGACTGCGTGTGACCTCTGTATATAGCCGAGGCCGCAGGCTCTGTCCGCACTCACTTTGTCCAGGGCTCGTGCAGGCACACACGCAAGTTGTGCAGGCTCGAGCAGGACTGTGAGCGTGCTGGCCAACTCTTGGCTTTGCGGAGAGCGACAGCTGTAGACGCTGAGCCAAGGCAGCCCCCTGCCAGTGCTGCTGTCCCTGCTGCCTGGCTGTGGGGTGCTGAGGGTCCCACAGAGCGACTGGCCTGTGGCTGTGGGCACGAGGAGTGTGCTGGGGCTGTGAGAAGTGCTCAAGGCTCCCAGTGCATTGCTGTGCCTTTCCTGACCACCTCCTTCAGGTACCCTGGGCTAACTCCAGCTTTGTTCGGGATGGAGCCTTGGGACTCCAGGGTCCTGGGCATGCCAGCTCTTCCCCCAGCGCTTGCTGACAGGATGCCAGAGCCCACCTTGGGCTTGAGCACTGGGCAAGTGAGGAGGACATCAAGGCTCCCCTTCCTGCTCTTCCTCCTCTTCTGCCTCACACGTCCAACAGGGTGCAGAAGCACATCCCATCCTGCCCCACTCACTTGTGTCTGCCCTGCCCCAGCTCCTGCCAAGCCCCACCTGGAGCCGCTCCACCATGAGCCGCACGTGCTCCCCCTGCCCAGGCCCTTTTGCCCAAGGCTGCACCAAAGGCTGCCAACGCTGCTTCTCAGCCCACCAGGAGCCCCCCGGGAAGCCCTTGCCACCCCTCTCCCACCGCGTTCTTGGGCTCTCCTTGCTTTCCCACGGGTAGCGCAAGGAGCACTCGGCCACTCGGCACGGCTCTCTTGGCAGGACATGGCGTCGGGTGCTGAGGAACGCCTGGAGGAGAGCAGCCCTGCTGCGAGGGGCAGCAGCAGCCAGCTGCAGCAGGCAGGGCCAGCCGAGGACGCGGCAGACTGCCCGTGCCCCATCTGCCTCGATATAATCACGGACGCTGCCTACGTGGCCCGCTGCTTCCATCGCTTCTGCTCCACCTGCATCCGACGCTGGAGCAGACAGAACAACACCTGCCCACTCTGCAGGCAGCCAATTGAGCGGGTGGTGCGCAGGGTGCCAGGACACCACGAGGAGCACAGGGTCGGCTCGTCTGCCCGCCGCACGAGGAACGGAGACAGAGAAAGGGTGCGCAGCAGATCCCCGCAGGACCGCTACAACTCGCGCGGACGGCCCACCAGCCACGGCCCCTCAGCTGGGAGGAGAGGACCTGTGGGGCCCAACCCAGCATCCCGGGGCGGCGCAGCTGCGGGGCCTGCAAATGGCGCCTCCCAGCAGGCTCGTGCACGCAGGCCTCCTCGGAGGCCTACCCCACGGCGTGCAGGGAGGCGCCCGGCCTGGCGTGTGGTTCCAGTCTTCTTCCACGTCAGAATGGAAGCAACAGGAGCTGTGCACATTGAACTCTTCTACGTGCAATAAATGCCCTGATACTTTTCCGTTGTTCTTCTGTTCTTTTTTTGTTTGTTTGTTTCAAAACCAAAAGGCTACCTCCCCTAAGGAAAACTTTCCAACTTTGTCTCCAGAGTGGAGGAAAGCCAGGGGGGAGCGTTTTGTGGTGCATACGATGGTTGCATTTAATGCATATGCCAACACAGAAGGCATGTCCCTCATCCTCTTCCAGTCTCCCACTTCCCAGCACGAGCCCGTGGCTGTCCAAGCCCTCCGGCCAGCATCCGGCCTGCAGGTCCTGACGAACTGCATCTCGTGCAGCTGCCAGGAATGCAGGCCATGCTGACAGCCCCATCCCTGCTCTGCACCCCAGCCTGAGTGACCGAGTACTTGAACAGGTTGCCCAGAGGGGTGGCAGCGTCTCCATCCTTGGAGAACTTCAGAATATCGCCCTGACAGGGACCTGGGCAACCTGCTCCAGGAGGCTCTGCTTGAGAAAGGGGCTGGACTACATGATCTCCAGAGGCGCCTTCCAAGCTCAGCCACTCTGTGACTCTGTGAGCCAGTAATCAGGAGACACTTTTGGACTGTGAAGGTGACTTAGGACTGGAACAGGTTGTCCACGGAGGTGGTACAGTCTCCATGCCTGGGGATATTCAAACGTCATCGGGACATGGTCCTGGGTCACCTGCTGGAGGGGAGCCTGCTGGAGTGTGGACATTTCCCAAGAGGACCTCCGGAGGTCCCTTCCACCCTCAGCCATTCTGTCCTCTCAAGGGGTTTCCCTCTGCTTTTCCCAGCACTGAGTCCTCCTCCTCTGACAGCCCTCGGAGGGACCTCTGAATCTGGGCACTGATGGGACTGAGGAGGTCAGCAGGGCTCCCTTGCCAGCATTGCTCGCCTGCCCGCTGCGTGCTGGGTCTTTGTGCTCAGGGGGCACCAGTCTCTCACCACAGGACCCAACAGGCCTGAAGATGAGAGAGTTGCCGAGAGGATGGCAATGTCCTGTGAGGCAGGCTTTCCCTCTTTGGGGAGTTTGCCATCGTTGCTGGGCAGCTTCAGTGGGCAGCCTCAGAGCCCCCTGTGATGTCACCATTGCTGAATGTGACTGCGTGTGACCTCTGTATATAGCCGAGGCCGCAGGCTCTGTCCGCACTCACTTTGTCCAGGGCTCGTGCAGGCACACACGCAAGTTGTGCAGGCTCGAGCAGGACTGTGAGCGTGCTGGCCAACTCTTGGCTTTGCGGAGAGCGACAGCTGTAGACGCTGAGCCAAGGCAGCCCCCTGCCAGTGCTGCTGTCCCTGCTGCCTGGCTGTGGGGTGCTGAGGGTCCCACAGAGCGACTGGCCTGTGGCTGTGGGCACGAGGAGTGTGCTGGGGCTGTGAGAAGTGCTCAAGGCTCCCAGTGCATTGCTGTGCCTTTCCTGACCACCTCCTTCAGGTACCCTGGGCTAACTCCAGCTTTGTTCGGGATGGAGCCTTGGGACTCCAGGGTCCTGGGCATGCCAGCTCTTCCCCCAGCGCTTGCTGACAGGATGCCAGAGCCCACCTTGGGCTTGAGCACTGGGCAAGTGAGGAGGACATCAAGGCTCCCCTTCCTGCTCTTCCTCCTCTTCTGCCTCACACGTCCAACAGGGTGCAGAAGCACATCCCATCCTGCCCCACTCACTTGTGTCTGCCCTGCCCCAGCTCCTGCCAAGCCCCACCTGGAGCCGCTCCACCATGAGCCGCACGTGCTCCCCCTGCCCAGGCCCTTTTGCCCAAGGCTGCACCAAAGGCTGCCAACGCTGCTTCTCAGCCCACCAGGAGCCCCCCGGGAAGCCCTTGCCACCCCTCTCCCACCGCGTTCTTGGGCTCTCCTTGCTTTCCCACGGGTAGCGCAAGGAGCACTCGGCCACTCGGCACGGCTCTCTTGGCAGGACATGGCGTCGGGTGCTGAGGAACGCCTGGAGGAGAGCAGCCCTGCTGCGAGGGGCAGCAGCAGCCAGCTGCAGCAGGCAGGGCCAGCCGAGGACGCGGCAGACTGCCCGTGCCCCATCTGCCTCGATATAATCACGGACGCTGCCTACGTGGCCCGCTGCTTCCATCGCTTCTGCTCCACCTGCATCCGACGCTGGAGCAGACAGAACAACACCTGCCCACTCTGCAGGCAGCCAATTGAGCGGGTGGTGCGCAGGGTGCCAGGACACCACGAGGAGCACAGGGTCGGCTCGTCTGCCCGCCGCACGAGGAACGGAGACAGAGAAAGGGTGCGCAGCAGATCCCCGCAGGACCGCTACAACTCGCGCGGACGGCCCACCAGCCACGGCCCCTCAGCTGGGAGGAGAGGACCTGTGGGGCCCAACCCAGCATCCCGGGGCGGCGCAGCTGCGGGGCCTGCAAATGGCGCCTCCCAGCAGGCTCGTGCACGCAGGCCTCCTCGGAGGCCTACCCCACGGCGTGCAGGGAGGCGCCCGGCCTGGCGTGTGGTTCCAGTCTTCTTCCACGTCAGAATGGAAGCAACAGGAGCTGTGCACATTGAACTCTTCTACGTGCAATAAATGCCCTGATACTTTTCCGTTGTTCTTCTGTTCTTTTTTTGTTTGTTTGTTTCAAAACCAAAAGGCTACCTCCCCTAAGGAAAACTTTCCAACTTTGTCTCCAGAGTGGAGGAAAGCCAGGGGGGAGCGTTTTGTGGTGCATACGATGGTTGCATTTAATGCATATGCCAACACAGAAGGCATGTCCCTCATCCTCTTCCAGTCTCCCACTTCCCAGCACGAGCCCGTGGCTGTCCAAGCCCTCCGGCCAGCATCCGGCCTGCAGGTCCTGACGAACTGCATCTCGTGCAGCTGCCAGGAATGCAGGCCATGCTGACAGCCCCATCCCTGCTCTGCACCCCAGCCTGAGTGACCGAGTACTTGAACAGGTTGCCCAGAGGGGTGGCAGCGTCTCCATCCTTGGAGAACTTCAGAATATCGCCCTGACAGGGTCCTGGGCAACCTGCTCCAGGAGGCTCTGCTTGAGAAAGGGGCTGGACTACATGATCTCCAGAGGCGCCTTCCAAGCTCAGCCACTCTGTGACTCTGTGAGCCAGTAATCAGGAGACACTTTTGGACTGTGAAGGTGACTTAGGACTGGAACAGGTTGTCCACGGAGGTGGTACAGTCTCCATGCCTGGGGATATTCAAACGTCATCGGGACATGGTCCTGGGTCACCTGCTGGAGGGGAGCCTGCTGGAGTGTGGACATTTCCCAAGAGGACCTCCGGAGGTCCCTTCCACCCTCAGCCATTCTGTCCTCTCAAGGGGTTTCCCTCTGCTTTTCCCAGCACTGAGTCCTCCTCCTCTGACAGCCCTCGGAGGGACCTCTGAATCTGGGCACTGATGGGACTGAGGAGGTCAGCAGGGCTCCCTTGCCAGCATTGCTCGCCTGCCCGCTGCGTGCTGGGTCTTTGTGCTCAGGGGGCACCAGTCTCTCACCACAGGACCCAACAGGCCTGAAGATGAGAGAGTTGCCGAGAGGATGGCAATGTCCTGTGAGGCAGGCTTTCCCTCTTTGGGGAGTTTGCCATCGTTGCTGGGCAGCTTCAGTGGGCAGCCTCAGAGCCCCCTGTGATGTCACCATTGCTGAATGTGACTGCGTGTGACCTCTGTATATAGCCGAGGCCGCAGGCTCTGTCCGCACTCACTTTGTCCAGGGCTCGTGCAGGCACACACGCAAGTTGTGCAGGCTCGAGCAGGACTGTGAGCGTGCTGGCCAACTCTTGGCTTTGCGGAGAGCGACAGCTGTAGACGCTGAGCCAAGGCAGCCCCCGGCCAGTGCTGCTGTCCCTGCTGCCTGGCTGTGGGGTGCTGAGGGTCCCACAGAGCGACTGGCCTGTGGCTGTGGGCACGAGGAGTGTGCTGGGGCTGTGAGAAGTGCTCAAGGCTCCCAGTGCATTGCTGTGCCTTTCCTGACCACCTCCTTCAGGTACCCTGGGCTAACTCCAGCTTTGTTCGGGATGGAGCCTTGGGACTCCAGGGTCCTGGGCATGCCAGCTCTTCCCCCAGCGCTTGCTGACAGGATGCCAGAGCCCACCTTGGGCTTGAGCACTGGGCAAGTGAGGAGGACATCAAGGCTCCCCTTCCTGCTCTTCCTCCTCTTCTGCCTCACACGTCCAACAGGGTGCAGAAGCACATCCCATCCTGCCCCACTCACTTGTGTCTGCCCTGCCCCAGCTCCTGCCAAGCCCCACCTGGAGCCGCTCCACCATGAGCCGCACGTGCTCCCCCTGCCCAGGCCCTTTTGCCCAAGGCTGCACCAAAGGCTGCCAACGCTGCTTCTCAGCCCACCAGGAGCCCCCCGGGAAGCCCTTGCCACCCCTCTCCCACCGCGTTCTTGGGCTCTCCTTGCTTTCCCACGGGTAGCGCAAGGAGCACTCGGCCACTCGGCACGGCTCTCTTGGCAGGACATGGCGTCGGGTGCTGAGGAACGCCTGGAGGAGAGCAGCCCTGCTGCGAGGGGCAGCAGCAGCCAGCTGCAGCAGGCAGGGCCAGCCGAGGACGCGGCAGACTGCCCGTGCCCCATCTGCCTCGATATAATCACGGACGCTGCCTACGTGGCCCGCTGCTTCCATCGCTTCTGCTCCACCTGCATCCGACGCTGGAGCAGACAGAACAACACCTGCCCACTCTGCAGGCAGCCAATTGAGCGGGTGGTGCGCAGGGTGCCAGGACACCACGAGGAGCACAGGGTCGGCTCGTCTGCCCGCCGCACGAGGAACGGAGACAGAGAAAGGGTGCGCAGCAGATCCCCGCAGGACCGCTACAACTCGCGCGGACGGCCCACCAGCCACGGCCCCTCAGCTGGGAGGAGAGGACCTGTGGGGCCCAACCCAGCATCCCGGGGCGGCGCAGCTGCGGGGCCTGCAAATGGCGCCTCCCAGCAGGCTCGTGCACGCAGGCCTCCTCGGAGGCCTACCCCACGGCGTGCAGGGAGGCGCCCGGCCTGGCGTGTGGTTCCAGTCTTCTTCCACGTCAGAATGGAAGCAACAGGAGCTGTGCACATTGAACTCTTCTACGTGCAATAAATGCCCTGATACTTTTCCGTTGTTCTTCTGTTCTTTTTTTGTTTGTTTGTTTCAAAACCAAAAGGCTACCTCCCCTAAGGAAAACTTTCCAACTTTGTCTCCAGAGTGGAGGAAAGCCAGGGGGGAGCGTTTTGTGGTGCATACGATGGTTGCATTTAATGCATATGCCAACACAGAAGGCATGTCCCTCATCCTCTTCCAGTCTCCCACTTCCCAGCACGAGCCCGTGGCTGTCCAAGCCCTCCGGCCAGCATCCGGCCTGCAGGTCCTGACGAACTGCATCTCGTGCAGCTGCCAGGAATGCAGGCCATGCTGACAGCCCCATCCCTGCTCTGCACCCCAGCCTGAGTGACCGAGTACTTGAACAGGTTGCCCAGAGGGGTGGCAGCGTCTCCATCCTTGGAGAACTTCAGAATATCGCCCTGACAGGGTCCTGGGCAACCTGCTCCAGGAGGCTCTGCTTGAGAAAGGGGCTGGACTACATGATCTCCAGAGGCCCCTGCCAAGCTCAGCCACTCTGTGACTCTGTGAGCCAGTAATCAGGAGACACTTTTGGACTGTGAAGGTGACTTAGGACTGGAACAGGTTGTCCACGGAGGTGGTACAGTCTCCATGCCTGGGGATATTCAAACGTCATCGGGACATGGTCCTGGGTCACCTGCTGGAGGGGAGCCTGCTGGAGTGTGGACATTTCCCAAGAGGACCTCCGGAGGTCCCTTCCACCCTCAGGGATTCTGCCCTGCAAAGGTATTTCCTTCTGCCTTTCCCAGCATTAAGTCCTTCTTCCCTGATATCCATCAGAGGAGGGTTTATTAGGAGATTGATATTTGGCAATTGGATTAATCATTCTTCTTTACTCATTTCATCCACCGTACTACTCTGTCTCTTAAGGTTGGACTAGATGATCTCATATACATTTTCAAAACCTAAATGATTTTATATGATTTTATGACCATGTTTCTAGAAGCAGTCAGTGTATGGATGTTTGAAAAAAGAAATTTAAATACAATTAAATGTATTTTTATTTTCAATACTCTTTTCTTTTTAGTTTTTATTATTGAACTGCATGTAAATGTCTCCTTGAAATACCAAACTGCTCTGTGAATGTGCCCTGGATTCCTATGAATTGATACACTACAGTCTTTAAGCAATAATCCTGGACCGTCCCTTTTGGCTTTCTCTTGCTCTGTCTTCCAAATTATTACCAATACAAGTACTTTCAGCTTCCTTGTAATCCAATACCTACTGGATAGGTAGGAAGCACATACTTCAGCTATGGACTAGTTATAGGCTTAAAACAAACAGATACATGTTGAATTCACGTTTTCATGTAATGGAGACACTTTGTTGGCTTGTTCTCCTCCGTAGGCATTCATTTATTCCCACAAATTATTTGTTGGACTCTTCATGAGACCCTCTCCACTGAGAAATTAGGTCAAAATTAAAACATTATCAGGAAGACAGTTACAGGATAGTGATTGCATAAGACAGTCCCTTCAGAAAACTAGGCAAAAAATAGTTGAAATGTGATCTAGCAGTTCACAGCAAATCCAGAATTCTCCAAAGCACGGGAAATACCATAAAAGCTAAAGTAGGCTCTGAAACCCCAGCAGAACAATGGCATCTACCCATCTATAGGGCAGATGTGTATTTGCAGGATCAGGCTGTATGTAATATCTCAGAATTACACAGAATATTTATTCAGGAAGTCTTCATTCTTTAGTAAACTTCAGTTACTACAAAGCAGTAAAATACATTTCCTCCTTAACATGCTGGGTGCTATGAGCTAAAGTCATAATCAAGACTTTTACGATTCTGAGAGGAAGACTGTGGGCAATAATGCATTCTTGGCACAACAGACACCTCTGTAAGCCAATTAATTTTTTCCTCGTAGAAGGTTCTTCCAATACAGTGAATGACAGAGGAAAAAAAAAATCAGTTCCAGGTGCAAGAAGTCTTTCTTTCACTTTGCTTTCATTGTCATACCTACAAGCTGACCTCCCCACAAAAAGACAACAACAAACATATTGAAGCAAAGTCATCCAGGCTAGAAGCCTATCCTCACTCAAAGACAGGTGCTTCTCACCTAGGCCAAAATATAAGAGAAGTAACATGTATGTTTAATTGTGCTCCCTATGCCCTAAATTAAATTTATTCACAACTCATTGTAATGAGAAAAAATTAAGCAACATCTTTGGATTCCCCTCTTCACCTGGCTTCTTTAGGCATCCTTCTGATGGTACCCAAGAGAACACAAACTTTCTCTTAGGAAGGCTGCATGGCTATGACAAGACCTAGAGTACAGGCAAATGTTCTACTGTTTAAAACTTTCCAGTAAGAGTTTTCTGTTCTATGATTTTATTTTTTTTTTCAAACAATGTTTCTATGCTATGACTAATGCCCTCCTGTAATGGATTAATTTTAAAATATTGTATTCCCTTTTTACCAGTTTATAGATTCTAGAATAGGAAAAAAAAATCTACTTGTTAAAAAGCAGGTTAGTGTTGATGGATTTGAGACACGGTTTCTTTACCCCCTCTAATATACGAAGAACAATCAGTGTTTGACAACACCGGAAGATGTTTGGACTGATGTAGTGCCCCACGGACGTGCAAGGAGACAAATATACACACAAATCATTAGATAATGTTTAAAAACTTCAAATTTGGAAGAATTTCTGAGTTTGAGATGGCTGTTTTCTTTGCCTGGACCTTCACATTTTGCCTTCATTTCTGGAGTTTAATGTCCTTCTAGTAAGATAGTAGAAGTATTTTGATTCACTTTTTTTCCCTCCTCTCAGTTTCTCCAGAGGACATATAATTCTGAGCTCACCGAGTTAGCACAGTTACAAATGTGAGGCTCTGATATGGAGATTCAGTCCCCAAAGGCTGAAGGAAGTACGTGAGAGATGTACTTGACTGTAGAGGCTCTGTAGTACATCTCTCCCCATAGCCATGAAATTTGACTTTTAAGGAAGCTAAAATGCAAACAAAGATCGTAGTTATCTAATATGTGGGGGGGGTGGGGGGGGAAAGGTATTATGCAAATACATAGGAAAATCAGTTACGCACTTCCCTTTGGGTAACTTCCTCATCAGTATTGCAGAGAGTGGGTGCTCCAGACATAATACACAAGTTTAGCATCTCAGCCCTTTCATCCATGGAGAGAGGTGGAACAATCTTACAAAACAGAGGAGCGAAACTTAGGAAAACACACCTTGAAAGTGTTTGAAAAAATCTGTGCTGATCATGCACATACCCATAGCTTACTCCTCTTTAATCTGTTATGTTTAGACAAGGATAAGGCTAAAATAATTGTGTTATTGAAAGGTTTTCTTAGCAGTGAGCACAGTGTTACTGAGGTATTGATCTCCACTGTACGTAAAAAATAATAAATAGGAATATGAATCTCACTACAAAGACCAAACAAGGATATGGAAGGAGACTTAGGGTCAGCCAAGTGATCACTGTACTCATCCAACTATAAAAAGAGTAAAAAGGACTGAATTATGACAAAAGATCAAAAGACATGCAATGGTGAAACAGAGCTCTGAGTAAGCTCTTTATTTGAATAGAGTAAATTTTTCCATTCCTTTGTTTTTCAAAGTAATATTCTGTGGGCAGTCAAGGAAGTAAGGAAGTATAGTTCAGAGTAAATGTCTTCCTCATGGTCAAGCCATAAGAAATACTTACTAGACAGAATGATGAAAATACAGTACAACAATTTGTTCTAGCACAGGGTGATACTTTGAACACCTAACTTGAAACTTCAACAGTTCTCTGATTATACAGAGGAAAAAAAATAAAACTGCCACCTCCAGTGGCGGTTTGGACTGGACATTACGAAAAATTTCTTGATTCTGAGGGTGGTCAAACACTGTAACAGGCTTCCTAGCAAGGTGGTTGATGCCCCAAGCCTGTTATTATTCAAGAGGCTTTTTGACAATGGGCTCGTTAATATTCTTTAACCTTGTTTAGCCCTGAAGTGCTTAGGTAGTTGGACTAGATGGTTTTTGAAGGTCTCTTCCAACTGAACTGTTCTGTATCTAAGATATATAATATAGTAGCTTTGAGACCAGAAGATTTTTCTGCTGAGCAGTTCACAACCTGGGTCTAACAATACCATTAGTAACAAGTGGGATTGTCCATCTGTGCCAGGTTGTGTGTGTTCTCATGATTCTGAATGTCAGTGGCCTTGCTATCAGCTTTCTCATCTTAAGTAAAAACAGTGTTTGCGCCAGTTAATGTAACTCCTCAGCATTTTGGCCACATGAGAACAAAAAACTGCTTGTTGAACAAGTTATACTTCATCTATCAGGTTTAGAGTAAACACCAGTTATCTACTCCTTTGTACCAGAGTCATTCATCCAAAGAACTGAAAAAAAATCACAAACACTTAAAAGTATTACCAGCTTAAAAAAAAAAAGCTGTCATTTTAGAAATATTTTTGTTTGGTTGTGCTTTCCAGAGTCATTTCGATTTGTACTGAAGATGATTAGATAGATGTTTTTATCTACACTGAAACATGACAGAAAAGCCTTCAGTTATTTGAAACTGCATCTGACACTCTGATATCATCAGATGACTCCAGGCACTATAGCTAGTGAAATATTTCCTGAGGAAATATTACTTGACTTGGCAGCACTATTACTGTCCTATTACAAGGCAAACAGATGCTTAGAAAAAGCACCATGTATGTTATTCAGGGTCTTCCTATGCTCACAGTATGAATTCTAAAACAAGCAAACAAACAAAATGGAATTTTTTCTGGTGCTCACAAAATGTCCTTTGCTGCCTTCCATGAGCTTCTGTACTTAGGCTATGGAGAGCCATTGCTCACTAAAAAAAAAACATCCTTCACTGATGCAACGTTATCTGTTGTCTCTCTTCCACAACACATCCCTTTTCAAACTCTCCTGTCTTTGGAAAAATATTCACATCTCACAGTTTTCCTCTAAAAGCATTTTTATACTTTGAACTTTAAAATGCTCAGAATGTTACTGAAAAGAAATAAATAAATACCGCCAGACATTTGTGGATTATTCTTTCTCTTGAAATAGAAACTGTCATTTTTACACATATTTAAACAAATAAACAAAGCTTTCTCTTTTTGTTTTTCTTTAGGAAAAAAGAAAAAAGAAAAAAAAAATCACAAAAATATAAACACCTCCTTTCCCCTTCTTACCATGCTCTGCTAGTCATTATTTCTTTGCCTCCTTTGCCAGGGAGCTTATGCTGTCACAAATGCAACGATTGCCTCTGGCTAAGGATGCCTCCTGTCAAAGCAAGCATTCCTATCTTAAAACAGGTAGCATCGTTTGTATAGAAGCATGCTCCCTTTGGGGCAAAGTAGTTTACTTTGATCAGTACCCGTTAATCCACTATACAAAAAAGTGGACTCACTAGGAATTTGCTAATATTCAAAGGAAAGCATTCAAGATATCCCAGACAGACCCTTGTCTAGTCCCCTGAGAAACAGTTTTCCTCCTGTGACAAGATGTGAACAGACCTTTTTGGGCACAGCTTGCCCTTCACCAACACAGATGCTTGGGAAAAGCACCATGTATACTATTCAGGGGTGTCCTATGCTCACTGTATGAATTCTAAAACAAACAAACAAACAAACAAAATGTAATTTGTCCCACCAGCTGTGGGCTCTTCAGTGACTACAGAAGAGTACGTGGTTAACTGTCTCTTCTCAAAGCTGACAAAAAAGCCTGGGCAGGGGAGCACTTAGAAAACTGTATTTGGGGAGCCAAAAGCTACCTCTAAGTACTTGAGCTACTGAACTGATATATAAAGTTCTTTTATTTTTTATATAAAGTTCTTCTCTTTTTGTTTGTTTGTGTGTTTGTTTGTTTATTTCATGTTTAGTGCCTTTCCAGAAATAATAGCACTCAAACAGGAGAAAGTAAAGCACCTTTACATACCCTAGAGGCTATCACTGCTGCTAGACAGAGCTGTGAAATGAACATATAAAGTCATTGAGAACATGTGAAGAGCAAAACAAAAATATTATCAGTCTACTTGCAAGAAGAATTGCTAAAAATAACTGGAACTTCCCATCCAATGGCCTGGGTATTTTCAGGTTCAATGACAGAGTGACACTGAGCATGTCAGCATAGCACGTTTCCAGATGGAATATATTCTTTTTACAGAAGACTTGGGTTGTAATCCAGAGACTGCTACAACAAAATAGTTATGAGCAAGAAGTCACAGTAAGACCAAAACACATCAAAATGTCACTAAACTTTTTAAAAATACTTCCCTTCCCCCTCTCTCTTGCCCCCCCACCCCCCACCTCCACCCTCTTTTTTTTTGGTCTCTTTTTCTCTTTCTTGGGGAGGGGTGGTCAGAGGGGAAGAGGTGGTAATGTGGTATTAGTTTACACAGCTAGACTGCCAACATTAAGGGTCAGTTTCTTAAATAAAATCTATTGAATAATTTTCTAATTAGAAGCCAGATCAAAGGAAGGCTTCTCCAAAAATAGTATCTTCCAGAAATGGGGCCAGCTCTTCCTAGCTAGCATTTAGGAAGACACATACATTAGAAAGGTAGTCTACATAGTGAAAATACTACCAATCAGCACATCATTGAATCAACAGTCCAGTCTAAGAGACAGCAAACACTTTTAGCTAGCGAACAACCAGTTGGATGAACTGTACCCTTACCTCTCACATAAAACATGAGAATGTTCGAGAACTGCAATGCAGAGAGGGATGAGCCCTCTCCTTCCTCCCGCAGAGGAAGCCCATTTGCAGCACCTGGACCAGTGAAAGACTCTCAACAAGGCACGTTTATCACTCTGGGCAGAGAGAGGATGCACCTGGCCTCAACACGTTCTGGGCCAACAGGCAGTATTTCCCTAGCTCTTGCATGACAAACTGCCAATCTGGAAAAAAATAGCTCATAGTCAGGCTTCTTTACTCATGGTGTACAGTCCTCTGTGCAATGTCAGTGATTACACTGCCAAATGGTCCAGTGGTGGTAGTTGATACAGCAGGCTAACAGAAAACTGCATCTTTTGCAGAAAGAGGGCTCTGGTGGATTTGAATTCACTGTTCCTCTGCTGTATATTTTCCTGCACTTCCTTGCACCTGACCAGATCTTTGTTACCACCTACTCTGGACTTGCTTCAACAAGTCTTCTTATGCAGGGGGTTCCAGAATTAAATGCAGTACACCAGATGGGGTCTCATTGGAGCAAAGTAGAAAGGAAGAATCATCTCCCTCACCCTGCTGGCCACACTTCTGGTGTGTCTCAGGATATGGTTGGCTTTCTGGGCTACAAGTGCATATTGACAGCTCATGCTGAGCTTCTTATGAATCAAGACTCCTAAGTCCTTCTCCTCAGGGCTGCTTTCAATCCGTTCTCCGCCCACTTTGTATGTGTGCTTGGTATAGTCCCAGCCCAGAAGCAGGACCTTGCACTTGACCTTGCTGAATGCCACGAGGTTCGCACAGGCCCACCTCTCAAGCCTGTCCAGGTCCCTCTGGATGGCATCCCTTCCCTCCAGCATGTCGACTGCACCGCACGTCTTGGTGTGATTCTTAGAAATTTGCATGATGATCCCCTAATTCAAAAGACAGCTAATCCTACTGCCTGATTTACAAAAATAATCCTTACTTAAACATCTGATTGGTTTTACTAAATTTTGAGCAAAATATCATGTATTCTTTGATATACAGTTGTAAGTTCTAACACTGTATGTCAAAGAGAGACTACATTAATGTTGCTTCCTTCACCTACGTTCCCTGTATTTCAGATATTGGAGACCTTCACTTTGCCAAAGTCTTGCTTTAGTGTTTACATACAGTGAACTTGTTTTCTTGATTTGCATTACCAAAGTTGGGCTGAGTTTCCCAGAGTTGGAACCTATCCATAATCACCTGCTTAGAACACCCGCCAGCTTGCTTTTGTGTTCGTTCCAAATAATATGTTAAAAAGGGGGGTTCAGTTCAAATTTTCCTGTGCCATGTTTTTAAAGAGGTTGAAAGAAATCTGTCTTTATAGTAAGTTTCTAGCCACAGTTTTTCAATCTAAATTAAGAAGCCAACTTTTCAGGCAACCCTACCAAAAATCAAGAAATACCGTTTCTAAAAAACATTACGACATTGTTTTTAACTAAGATTAACTCTGCTGAAATTTGTCGAGCCAATTGTGAAATCTGAACAAGAATTTTTAAAAGCAGAACTTCACACTTGGTGATCAGCAGTGACATCCATTTTAACATTTTAGCTCATCATCCTAAAGTCTAATTCTGCTCTCAGATACACTTGCTTTAACTAAGAGAAATCCCACAGGCTTTTGCATGTTTTAGACTCTGTGGTCTAAAAAATAAAGAGTTTTTCCTTTTCTCACTTACTTCATCATCTAGTCCAAGGAAAGGAGAATAATAAGAGAGACTATGCAGGAGGATGGCTGCAGGACAGCTGTGGCTGATGCGTTCAGTGTTGATCCCTGGTCCTTTTACTCATTTCACTGAATCTGTTTCTTAAGATATGAATTTTTAAGTATTAAAAAAAAAAAAAAAGTCAAACTCTATTTTTGTTTACTTTATAACGTTAAAATATTTAGTTGATTGTGCACCCATTTCCCTGGTATATATATTCTACTCTAACACTTCCTGCCTGTGTTTTCTCCAGCTACCTCCAACCACAATTGTGATTCCTGCATTCCTGTAACTTCAGCTCCATCCCCAGCCTAGGAGTTACTGTGTGGATTTATGAGGCTGGATTTACATATTAGTGCCTCAAATCCTACTTTTTTACAAAAGCTTTTTGTGCCTCTGATATATTTACTAAGCATCAGCTCTGAAATACTCCCTGTACTGTCTCCTTGCATTTTGAAAGGAAGAGAAATTGCTGTACATATTAGGATTTATCCATCCAAGACACCTGGCATCCCATACCTGTCCTGAAGAACACTGTCCCAAGGCAAGGAAAGACAAAGCCAGACAAATGGCAAGGTAGTTCTAGCCATTTAAATTAACATATTTCCAACATAAGCTAGTTACAAACTGACTGATAGTGAAACTGCACAAAGTAGTACTCTGTATCATACTTCTGCATGCTTGCTATTTAGATTCTAACACTTGCTAAATTTGTAGTTGCTCTGGTACCCGGTAAAGCGGAAAGGCTTGCAGCATCTTGCAAATACTGGGGTGTCCTTAGAACGTGAGGATCCCAGCAGGTCTCAAAAACATTCTCCCTTTCTTTCCTTTCAACAAACACATTTAAAGAAGTGGTCACTTAGTCATTGTACGTACAGGGACAGGAAGTTATGACCTAAATTTAGCTTTGGAATGTAAAGACAAGCTACAAAGTTTTATTTTATTTCTCTGAGGCAGGTGTCAAACATATCAATTATCCATTCCTCCAGCAATATCTGTATTCCACTGGTTTGATGCAGGAGCATAAAGGCTCCTTCACACTTCTTGCACTTGCAACGCTCATGTTTCCTCGTTGCCCCAACAAGCAACACAGAAGTCGGTGTCCAAGGGTTTTCTTTTGCTTAATTTTACGCCTCCATGTTACCCTGTATCATGAAATTAAAAGCTACATGACACTACCTATGTAACCTTCCTGCTGAAACCTGAAATTACAGGCTGAAAATGCAGATGATAACCATGAATTTTGTGATAAAATTATTTTTATTACACTCAAAATAAATACTAATAATTGTGTATTTTACTACCCTTTGCAGTGTAAGAGGATCCTGCAAAACCCAGGGTTTCTCTTTTTCTCTTGAGAGAAAACAAAATGCTTAACTGAGGCTGCAAAAATTTTTAATGTTTCTTTGTCAAAGTGGAGCAAATATTAGGAATGTTTATCTGTACAAGCATTCCTAGAAATGCCAGCTAAAACATCAAAAAGTGAGCTAATGTAACCTCTGTCCCCAAGATCTTAGTTTGTCAAAGACAAGCAAAAATACTGTTAAATTGGATTATGAAACTGTTTCTCTGCAATAAATTGCTTTTTTTTTTTTTGCCTTTTTTTTTTTTTCCTCCTAAGTTAGAAATTAAGAAGCTGATCCTGCAAACCCTTGCAAGGTGAAATGTTTTCATTCTTATGACTGAACCTTATTACTCATGCTCACAAACATCTTCATCTTCTAAAAAGGACTCTTCACTCTAGATCCAAAGACGTGGGTAGCCTGAGTGGTACACATATGTTTGTCCCAAGTCAGGAACTCACACAAGCACATGATTATCTCTAAGTACAAAAGAAACAATTTAAATAGATCATTGGGATGATTTTTCTGTAATTATTACTCATATTCAAAGATATTTATTGTATTCCTTGTAATTAAGATATAAAACATACTAGATCCCATTTTCAGCTCTGTTACTCTGCAGCTAAACATTCAGCTGATGTGCACACAACAGATCTCCAGGCACTGATCAAAAAAGCTAAAGATACAAAGTCCACAAAGCTAAAAAAAAAAAAAAAAAAGGAAAACACTCTCAATTTTCAGTTGGTACAGATGCAAACACAACTGCTTACAGCCATAACATTCTAACCCATTCTAACCAGGAATGCCAGCAGCAGACTCATTGCTTTCTGCTAAATACTGCATATTGTAAAAGCATTTAGGAAGGAAAAAAAATAAAAAATAAAAAAGTAAAAATTATGATTGTGATCCCACAACCTCTAAACACAACATACATTTGAGAAGTAACTTCTCTCACTCCTAATGCCTCTGGCAGAACAGATCCAAAAGAAAGGATGGGAGACTGTGGTTACATCCCCATATAATATTTTTTGTTATCAGTATCTTCACAGGTGCTTAAATCCAGCTTATAATTTTACCATCAGTCTTCTAAAATGTTATTTTGTTCTCAACATAACCTGCCATCTGCTTCTAAACACAATTTTCTTTTTCTGTCTTTATGCAACTTTGGGTCGAGTCCTGCACTTGTGTCAGAACCACAGTGTGAAAATGGAAGAGCAGCACAGTTCACCCTTCATTTTATGGTGTTAACATTTTTAAAAAGAAGCAAAACCAGAACGTTTCAAAAGTATTTCGTTGGGATTTTGCAGTTATTTCAAGTGAATTTGAAATTTGAGGCAATTACTTACCTCTACCTACTTCAGTCTTTTGCGGGCATGTTAACTGATTCCAAACCCTTCAGTTCAAACTATTTTGTCTTCACCAAACCATAATCTTTCTCCCCCACAGGAAAACTGTTAGAATATAAAGAACATTCAAACTTCCTTATTTGTCTGTCTATCGCTCAATGCTCAACAGAGGGATAAAAAAAAAAAAAAAGTCATAGTTCCTCTAAGTGGGCTGCCTCAATGTGCTGCACTCTGCTGTAGTTTACGGCCTCCACGCCTGTAAAAATATGCAGCTTTAGATGCTGATACTGGCTCTGCACCGGATGACTGTGCCCATGGATTAGGCGGCAGATTCAGCCCAAAGTGTCAGGAGACCTAAGCTTCTTCGGACAAAAAGAGCATGAAAGAAACTCAACAGAAAACAACATTAAAAGGTAAATAAATCAGGAGCAGATCATTCCCTTAAAAGGAACAATTCTGTTTTAAAATGGAAGTATTTTACAATGTATCACGCGATCTGGCCAAACTGGGACTCCGTTAGCCACATCTGGTAGAGTCAGTGCCGCTTAACAGAAGTATTGCTCAGCTTCGGCCCCAATAACATCACTTCAACCAGCACAAAATTTAAGCAGTACGGCGGTAAAGAAGAAAATTAAATGAATGTTGGCACACTCAAGAAGTGATCAGCAATGAGTTGGTCATCAGGCCCGCAGTACCCCGCTTTCAACACTTCTAGTAACACTCTATGGTTGCTTTGTCAGAAACAAAATCAGGAAGTTTGATAAGAAAGAAGCCCGTTTTTAGAGACATTTTGTTGGGTGTCTAGCCTTTGCCGTATCATGCACCACTCAGAAGCCCTACAGCCGCTCCCTGTTGTACAAATTTCGCTCTGTTTAAAACCCATCTCCACCTGGGCTTAGATAAATCTGTTTTTCCGCGTTGAAATTCCAGATTTGCCGGCACAGCGCTCTGTACCTTTTCCACCGACGTCTCCAGCCGGCGCATCGTCCGGAGCCCCGTTTGCCGGCCGCTACCTCCCGACGGGCGACACAGGTGCCGGGGCCCCGCAGCCCCCCGTCCCCCCTCTCTCCTCCAACCTCCCTCTGCCCGGAGCGGGGCTGGATGCCCCACACACCGCCCCCCACACCGCCCCCCACACCGCCCCGCACCGCCCGGCGGAGCGGCCGCCCCTTCAGCCCCTGCCCCGCTGCTCACCGCCGCTCGCTCGGGCGCCGCCGCCGCCGCCTCCTGCCGCTGCCGCCGGGAGCAGAGCGGGGCAGGGCGGCTTCCCCGGGCCGTGCCGAGCCGTGCCGGGCCGTGCCGGGCCGCCGAAGCGCCGGGAGCGTGGCTGGACCCGCGCTGGTCTCCGCGGGAGCCGCCCCTTCCTCGTTTTCTCTCGCAGCCCCGGCCACTTCCTCAAGGGGTGTCTGTCTGTCTGTCTGTCTGCCTGCGCGCTCGCCCTCCTCCGGCACGGCCGCTGCCGCCGTGCCCCGGACCCCTGCCCCGGGCACGGCTCGGCACGGCCCCGGACCCCGCGGGGCTCAGCTCCGCTCCCGGCGTGAAGGAGCCGGGGGCGATAAACGTGGGAGAAAAGGAATAAAAAGGAATGGTGGAGTCCTGTGTGCTTCAGGACCTTGGTGGGTTTTGGAGGAGAAAATCGCTTTTGGAGGGGGGAAACAGTTTCCCACCGAAGCAACGCAGGGGCCTGCCATAGGACGGCATCTCCCCTTCGTCCTGTATTTCACTCAAAATGTATTTCAATCAAAAACATGTTCTAGTTTTGTAGCCGCTCCTGGTGTGGAGGAGGCTCCCCTGCCTCAAAACACAGTTAAAGGAAGCTCCCTTCTCAAAACCTCCTCTGCACCCCGAGTGGTGGAGAGCCAATTCCCACACAGGTGGCCCAATGCAGCTGAAAGGTGACAACCATCCTTCTCCAGGGATGAAGTGATCCTGGGAGGGCGAGTGGCACAAGTGTCCTCCGACTCAGCCAAGGCAGCACGTCACCATCAGCTGTGACTGCACGGTGGGGCATCCAGCCTGTCCGTGGTGGGCAGTGCCACTGGGACGTGAAGCCTGTCTCAGTATTACAGCAGCGGGGGGCACAAACCTTATCTTCTATGAGGAAACAGTGGCTCTCTTTTCTCATTGCAAGATGGACCGCATCCCTTATAGTTAGTAAGGCTGCCAAAGTACAAAAGCCTCATGTCTCGTATCGGTTAAAAAGGTCTCTGTTTTTGCTCTGTTTCAGTGAAGGACTTGGTAATTGCTTTAGGGTAGATATCTATCATATTGGCACTGCCTACATGCTAGAAGAAAAATAAATAAATACATAAATAAAATTTAAAAAGCCTGATTCTTGGACATGTTTTGATGGTGTGGCTCTTTTCCTAACAACATCCAAGTGTGAACAGGGCATAATGTGCAGGAAACAGCTTTTAGAGAGTCATTACAGTGCTATGAACTCGTTTTTAAGTAGAAGTCTCAAATTGGTAAAATATCATAAATACTTCATGACTTCAAATTATACATGAGCAAGTGTACTGGACCTGCCCAGAGTGGATTTAACTTTATTCATAGCAGGCAATATGGTGCCGCGTCTGGCATTTTGACTAAAACAGTATCAGCAACACACTGCCCTTTTGACTGTTGCTGGACACTGCATGCACAGCGTTGGGGCTTTCTGTGTTTCCCACTCTGGCCCCATCCCCGTCGAGCAGGCAAGCAGTGGGCAGTAAGAGGAGGGAACACAGATGGGACAGCTGACCTCAATGGACCAAAGGAATATTCCATACCATACCCAGCAATCGGCACGGGGGTAGATGGAGAAGGGCAGGGGGCAGTGCTGTCTTCTGAGGTGGATACTGCTCGGAGACTGCCTGGGCATCGCTCTGCTTGTGGGAGGTGACATGACTGCTCATTGTCCCGCTCCTTTGGTGTATGGCTGTCCTCTTTAGGAAGCCAGTAACCAATAACGTAAAATAATTCTTCTCTTTGGGGAAGGGGAGGGGGAAATTTATGTCTGGCAAAACAGCTCTGAACAAGTTATGTCTAATGCTTCTGGAGTGATTCAGTAGATCTGTGGAATCTCCTGCCCAGTATGAACGCATTCAGTAGAAACCAATAGCTTCTTCGTAGCCTCCCACTAGCAGTCTCCATACAACAACTGCAATCATTTAGTTTGTAATCCTCCATACTTTTTGTGAACATCTGAGGAAGTTTTGATGCTTAGTTTCTAACAAATACAATTTGAAAGACATCTGCTTTCTGAGGACACGCCTGTTTCCTTAATACATCTACTGTGGTGGGAGGCTTTGCAACCACACGACCATGTGCCATATCAACCAATGCTAGGTGGGGGAGCTGGAGCCTGGGAAAAATGCCATGACTCTTTATGGTGAAACTTTATGCTTAAAGCTGAATTTAACTTTTAGTCCAGCTACTAACTGTAGACAAAGTCTGGATTAAAAAAAAAAAAAAACAAAACTTCAGACCGTTTCTTACATACCGTGACACTGTTGCAGTCATCAGCTGGCCTGGCATTTCCACATATGATCTGGCAGAATTTCCTGCCTAGTGACAGCAATTCAGATGACCTCTTGAACTCACAGGGCCTAAGAAGTGGAAGCAGAGGGGTATTGCTGTCAATGATGAAATTTATTCTACTAGTTTGTTTCAAACAGATGAAAGCAGTTGCAGTTGGCAAGGGTTGAATCTTGCTCCAGCTCAAGTGATCCTGCTGCAGCTCACTCTCCAGGTAAGTAAAAATTGAAGCTGAGCATTTTTTAAAATGCCATCTTTATTTCCACAGTAAAGGATGTTGTAAGCTAGGCTGACACTTTGTTGTCTCACTGAATGTTAAAATCTCAAAAAGATGTAGCAACACAATATATATACCACAAATGGACAAGCTCATTTGAGGTTCAAATTACAAATTCTTGATACTGTACCATATTTACAGCTAAAGTCAAAGGCATCTATCTGTGATAGAAGCAGTTAGTGTCACTACAATGGCACTCTAAGTCTACACAAAGAGAAGAACATAGAAGTGACTCATTTTGCCTAAGGAATATAAAATTTCTGCACAGTTCATTGAATTCAGTCATGCTTTGGACAAAAATACATGCTATTTGTGAGTCATTTATTGTCTACTTCATTTTAATTTTGAAGGAAGCAGTAATTCAGTGTTAGCACAATAGCAGTAAACAACACTATACAAAACCAAAAACCAGTAGCCTGAAAGCAATGTTTTTACACAAAAACAAATTTCCTGTATTACAGTCAGAAGGAACTAAGATGGATCAGAAGCCTCAAAAAGTAAGGACTGCGTTCTCTTATCCTTTGGCCTCTTTCTGTTACCCAAAGAATAGTAAAGACCCTTATTTTACATTAGAATAAGGTCTGAAGATATTGCATACATTGTAAATAAGTGCTATTTGTGCTTCCATAAGGATTTGACTTACATATATCTGAATTTAAAGGGAAAAGAGTTGTGGCAATCTCTAGGGAAAACTGAGTACAATTACACAGAAGTAAACTGGGCAAGATGTACAGCAAATTAATTCACCTGCCTACTCATTGCTCAAATCTATCAATTATGACTATTTTGCTAATTTTCTGTTGTCTAGATGATGCCAGTAGTGATATTCTTTGCTATATGAAATTAACAGTAATAATTAGGAAACTCAGTGCCATCAAGATATTTTCATTATCAGCTAACACTGATATCTGCATTACGTATGTGACAATAATAATATAAAAGCAACAGAATTTTGCTTGTAGGAGCTACATTTCATACTTTCCTCCTCTATTTTTACCTTGAAAATAAATAAATAAAAAAAAAATGGAGCACATTCATTATGTATGTCTATTATAGAACTAGTGAAAGTCTTGCCCACTATTGATCAAGAGTAGTCTCAGGATGTGTTCATTGTTTGTGAAAGATCATGATGTGAGGAAGTATGATAACTACATTTTAAATTTATGTAGGATAGTACAGGCTAGATTGTAGATTGGCTGAGAAAGGATGTTTTCTGAACTTGCATGACCTTACAAAATGTGTTGTGTTAAAATGAAGATATAGGCTTGGGTTAATAGACCTGCTTTTATGACTTCATATACCACATGAGTATGGCTAGTTATCAGTTTGGGTTTTTTGGTGTGTGTGTGTGTTTGTTGTTTTTCTTGTTTTAATAGCAATAAGAATGGTGCATTTCTCGATCATTGTTTGAGCATAATGGCCAAGAGGTGCAAAAGCATATACAACAGAGAGATAGGATATGACAAAATCCAGAACTTTTGCAACGTTGAATTTTTCTTTTAAATAATTGCCTAGTTGTAGCACGGAAAATAACTAAACAGTGGATAACAAAAAGATGATAAACACATTTTTAAGAACTCGTGAGCAAGACCCTTAAGAAGACCCTTAAGAAAAACCCTTAAGAAAACTATTGCCTCTCCTATGAAGAAAGGCCGAGAGAGCTGGGGCTGTTCAGCCTGAAGAAGAGAAGGCTCAGGGGGTGATCTTATTGAAGCTTTTCAGTGTTTGAAGAGGGCTTAAGCCCTCTTAAAGATGGAAAGCAAATTTTTGCTTGGGCAAACAATGACAGGACAGGGGGGAAATGCTTTAAACTAAAAGAGGGGAGATTTAGATTAGATGTTAGGAGGAAATTCTTCACTCAGAGGGTGGTGAGGCACTATCACAAGCTGCCCAGAGAAGCTGTGGATGCCCCATCCCTGGAGGTGTTCATGGCCAGGCTGGATGGAGCTTTGAGCAATCTGGTCTGGTGGGAGGTGTCCCTGCCCATGGCAGGGGGGTTGGAACTGGATGATCTTTAAAATACCTTATAACCCAACCCATTCTATGATATGGTATGGTAAGAATTCATGAGTTAAAGAATTGGTAAGCTCTGTGTGAGAATCATGATAATGGCAATAACAAAACTAAAGAAAACAAAACAAATTCATCTTTTAACTGTCATAAGATTGAGTAATAATGAGGAAAGATTCTGTTTCAGCACCATTTCCAGAAGAATTGAAATGTGTAAAATGCTGGATCTCTATACTTCTGAAAACTATCTTGGACTGTCTCAAAGAGCAAACAAGAATGGTGTTGGAAGCCAGTATGCTAGAGCTGAGGATTGCCTTATCATAAAGTCATACTACCTGCATAAGCCTTTTTTCATGATTCATTGTGTACAGACATTCTGGAGTATGGACTGGATGTGCTAGGGTACACATTTTCTCACTCCTGTTCTGCTTGTGATTTCACCTGGTTGGAGGATCAGGTAATGGACAGGACAATTCACCGTACCACCTCTTGTATACTGCAATGTTTAATGCCTAGGTAGGCATTCCTGTGCAACCATCCCGGAAATATAAAAACAGGACAATAATGAATGGAAGCATACTGTTGAGGGAGACTGTATGGGTTGGACATAGAATACGATTAGCTATTATGCCACATGGTAATAGGCATTGGCATTTATAGTCTAAAATTGAATTCTAAGACTATTAGATATTCACTTGCATATTAAAAGCACACAGGCTTAAGCTGAAATTAGGGCATCAGCAAATACAGAGTCAACTAGAAAAAAGCTACAAGCCCCTAAGAGAAATTAGAAGCAGAGATTCTACATCCCCAAAAAAGTGTTCCCATTGTAATCTTACTAGTGTCCCACAAAAGTCCTAAATTTTTATTTTCAACTGAAACATGATTGGACTTGTAAATAGTATGAATTACTTAAATAGTATTATTTATATATTTATAAACATACTTGCAGATAGTATGAAGCTAATTCAGTACCAGCCAAGCTGATAGGTCTTTTCTACAGTATTTCTCACAAACTCCATGGTCTAGAGAGACATGTATTAGTTGGGCATCTCATGTCGTGTGTTTGTTAATGAGCCATTCCCTAATCTAAGGACTGGGGACCAAATGAGAGAGGGAGAGTGCAACAGTCAGTGTGGATCCAGCCGTAGATTTATTCTTGCTGCAACAGATGTAAGCTGCTTCCTTAAAAGCCACTTTACATCTTTGCACTGTGGTCTAGAACCTCTTTCTTATTTGCTTAGATGCAGTGCTGGCCCAGTCCACATCTGTGCGTTTATACTTAACCTATTGAACCCTTCTAGAAAGTGAATTAGCAACCATACGTACTGCTCAGAACTAATAAACTAAGTTGGAAACACACTGCTTCCTAAGTGAGCAGAAAGGGCTTTTCTGATAGCAAGAACTACTCCTTTTTAAAAGAACAGAGTGTGGTGACACGGCCTTTGTCATTTCGTCAAACCAGATTATAATTGTCACAAATTTTGGCTGATGCACAGAAAGCATATATCATATTTCTTGGAGTAGAGCTAGCACTGGAAAAGATATGATTACGTTTCCACAGCACTGCACTTAACTAACACGTCCTGTCAGATCTGAGCTGATGTTGCATCCCAGTCACAGATGTTTTTCCCACCAAACTGTCTGGGCACCTAACTCAGGATTCACTGTAGTTGTCTCAGGCTGCCTTTCTATAATGCTAAATATTATCCATCTGCTCTCATAACCTATTTTCCTGCCTCTACAGTGATAATATACAATTCCTTAACGTCAAGAGTTCTCATACATAATTTAGTTTGGGTTTGTTTGCTGCTGATGGGTAGCTGGGGCCTTCATGCTGAACCATTATAGCTAAGAAGTTGTAACCCATAGAATATCTTAAAGATGCACAAATAACAGTTTTCTGTTTTCCATCATATTATACTTCTTGAGACTTAATTTAGCACTGACTTTACTTTTCCGTAGTTTGTCTCTGAAATCTTGCAAAAGAAGTATGTAAAACTACACTGAAGGTTTGTTGTTGTTGTTGATTGTTTTATTTAAAAAGAAAAAAAAAAAAAAGATTTTTCAGAAGGCTTTGAACTTGTAGAATTGACTTTGGAATCTCTCCCTTATTATGTTGCAAAAATCTGCATAACATTCCTTCTATTCTGTAAGAGGAGCAGAACTATGGCTGTCCAAATGAATATGTCATTTATACAGGTACTCGTTTCCTAATATTGGATATACAGTAGGATTTTACCAAAAATAAACCACCCTTCCAAGAGCTAGAAAAATGTCTCTCTTCAGGAAGACAGATTTTTTTCCCAAAAAGCAGAAGGATTTCACAATCAGAAAATTTTAGTCTATGTTTCTGCATTTTATTTGAGTCATACTGTAGGAAAGACACAAAATAAAACCAAAATTTGGTAGGGTCTAGTGGCATGTTTTTCTCTATATGTTTACAGATATACACGTGATTTTTAAATGTCTTAGAAAAAAAAATCTTTAATGGCTTCTATGGAACTAAAGCAGTTTGAACTCAAACATGCCTTTAGAAGCATACTTGCCTTTAGAAAAATGCAAAGGTATGAAAAAGAACTATATCAGCATGATAATTGTTTTTCTTCCTTTCTGATGCTACCAGTTAGGTCTGTCTGGTCTGTTCAAGAATGGAAGCACCCACACAGCCATGGAATACCATCAGAGTGAAGAACCCAGGAACAACCTCTACTTCAAGTTCAAAATGAGGCTCCAGAGGACAAAACAATTCAAAAATGTTTAGAATGAACTGGGAGTATGGGCCAGCTAAATGTGGGCTGTCTCTGCTTTTTCCCCTTCAGAATGTGAACCTGGGAAAAATTGTCTCAAGCAAATTTCTATCAAAATAGGTGCAAGTGTATATGTGAAAATACTTGTAACTTGAGAACTGAAACTGCTGGGGATCTCATAGGAAGCAGGAAACAGGAAGCAGAAGTGTGTTTGACATTCAATTTATTTAGATTGATTTTATACAGCAATGACTTTAAGTCTAGCAGACCTCTTGAATAATGTTTTAAAAGTTATTTTCAAAGACTGTAGTGTGTGTTGTGTCTAACCATGCTCATAGAGAAGCAAAACTCTTATGAAGCTGCACTGAGAAGTTCAATGAATGAGCTTTATATGAGAAAGAAACATCTCTCTAGATTATTTTTTAAATGTAGGCATGATGTCTGAGTCAGAAAGAGAAAACAGTAGTTGAAGAGTAGCCCTTTTATAATCACATATTATATTGCAAACAGCCCTCATTAGGGGTGGAGGTAGAAGCACTTAATTATGTCCAGCAACCTTAACCACACGAGTGATATCCTTTCCGATGTGTCATGACCACAGCACTCTAACAGCATGTGAGCCCTAAAGAACAGACACACACTATATACTAGTTCTTGAAAGATAGTTCTTTTTTGTTAGTCTTTATTTATTTATTTATTTATTTATTTATTTTCTGTTATAAAAGCATGATGTGTCAGAGACAAAATCAAACAGTTGGAAATTTGGGCTTCTTTAAAAAGGCCAGGCAGAAGAAATAAGTTTTTTTTTCCCTCACTTTTTTTTTTTTTCCCTTGGAAAGTACGGTTTCGTTTCATTTTGTTTTATTTCATTTTGTTTCATTTCATTTCATTTATTATTTCATTTCATTTCATTATTTCATTTCATTTCATTTCATTATTTCATTTCATTTCATTTCATTTCATTTCATTTATTTCATTTCATTTCAATGAATTATTCTGTTCTCTATGTGTTCTGCAGCAGTTACAGCCAAATGGCTATTCCTTTCCCAACTTAATTCATGCACCTTTTAAAACATGAAAAATACATAGGTAACAAAATGAGAGAGGTGCTCCCAGTCAGCCTGTGGAGCTAAGGAACCACTCAGGTTGCTAAGCCCATTACTTGGGTATCTTAGGAGAATTCCGGCAACTGATTGTGTGATATCAGGATTCACAAGATCCCAAAGGTACATACAGGTTTCTTCATAAAAAATGTTAGAAGAAATAGCAGATTTTTGCTGTGATTTTGACTGCATGAAATCATTTTATTTTTATTTTTATTTTATTTATTTTTTGTGTGTGTCAGATTTCAGGTATACAGTTGTAAAATCTCATTTCCTAAGTTTCCATTATCTCAGCTTAGCTCATTCATATTTAAACACTTGGAAATCTGTGATGAGCGTTGTTTTGGACATATTATGTATTCATCTATATGCATCTGTGTTACTATAAGGCAGCAGTAGGTTATATTCCTCTAGGGATAGCTGATTTACTTTTTGAGACTTCCTACATCCACACACACACACATGCTCGGATTTCCCAGCATCATCTGTTTGTTTCTGTTCTCTCTCTATCTATAGCCATAATTTATATATTCTTAATGTGTCATATCTGTAATTCTTGCATGACAAAGAAATGGGCTTTCATCTTTCAGTAGAGTGAGTGTCAGTGAAAGGATAGCATAGGTTTTTGAAAAACTGTACTACATTAACACATGATTTAAGTGTTACTGCCTTGAAATTCTGTCTCGTTAGTGGCACCAAGTACTGCATTAAACCAACTAAGACAAATAACTTATTTTGTATTGAATACAATGAAATACATAAAAAAGCTATGAGAGAACATCAAGTGTACTTTTCAATGTGCTGAAACAATAAACATCTCATTCAGCAGTTCTTCAAAACGTAATAATATGAGCCCACAAAATAAGCTTCTGATTTATTTTTTCAACTTATTATTATTTATATAGCACCATAGGGACAGATGACATTTCAGAGATTTATAAAGCAAATCCCCAGCCTTGTGGGTGTAAAGCAAAACATGACTAATAATAATATAGTGGTGTGTGGGTAGGAACAAGGTGAAAATAAAAACTAAAAAGAAAAAAGGAATGAGACCTTACCTAAAGAGGGTGTATGTAATCAAATGTATCTACTAAGTATGGACACATACTTAGAAATACTAAAGTAAAAGAACATTGAGGTCACAAAGTTAAATAATTAAAGTTAAGAACTGCTAGAATTTAAGGTCATGTGCAGAGTTTTAAGTTGTCCTGCTTCACTGCATATATCTTCTGATATTGCATGGCCCATAAGCCATCTTTTCCAGGAACCCTGACTCATGGCATGAACAAGATTCACTTGCTCTGACAGTGACTCAGGTTGGGTGGAGATGAGTTCTGCTGATGGAATTCCGGTGAGCACAGGCATTTTTAGCCTAAATGGACACTTGAAGAATGAGGACTTGCCTGTGGAGGGGTGTGATACTGTACATACATGCACAAGTTTAAAGCACAATAACTGTGCATGGAGCCTCCTCTGTGGATACCTTCCACTGCAACTGAGAGAGTCTGTCAGTGTGTTGGCTCATGATACTTTTGGAGAGGAAAGCCCTTCTTCCTGCCTCCCCCTCCTCTTCCCTTTACTGGGATGGTGGCTAAGAGTGCCCACACGGGGCAGCAGGGAGGACAGCTGATGGATTCCTCGTCAGCTCTCATTATAGTTACCACACAGCACAAAATATCTTCCACTCAAAATACTCCATGACATATATCAAATACTTGTTTCACTTCACAGAGTTGTTAGAATTCATTACTGAATAGGTCTAAATATTTTTTGACATAGACAAAGGTACCTTTATTCCAGTGTTTTAAGGGGGTCAGAGAAGCTATATCTGATAAACTTTAAAAGTGAAATTATGAAAGAATCAATTTTATGCAGGCACTGGAGCATGTAAAAACTCAGTGAGGGGTCATGGTCTGATGAAGTTATAAGCAGCTGACGACGGGGCCTTCTGGAAAGGTCATGAACTTCAGCTACAACTCTATCTGCAGCATTTGCATCATTCTATTTTTTGTTTATACTCGCTGTTCCCCAAATGCCAAAAAAATGTTCAGAGATGATTTCAGGGCTAGAAAGTAAGAAAGGGAGAAAGATAAATAAATGTTTACCATGATTTTTGTTAATTCAAACATTCTTTCCTGTTTTAAGAATCTTCCTGAAAATTCTTCTTGTTGATTTAAGGATCTACAAGAAAACTTGTGAACCATGTGATCAGCTGAACTCTTTCATCCCAGGAGTTCGAACAGAAAAGAGGAAATGTGTATGTCAGGTAAAAATGAGTAGCAGATAAAATGCATAGTTGATGACTGGTGGCTTATACAGAGTCTCTATCTGGGAAAAAAAAAAAAAAGAAAAAAAAAAGAAAAAAAAAAGGAATATATAGATAACGAAAATCATTATTTCCACAACAGGATTTAACTGATAGCCCAGTTGATGGAGAAAATAGAATGATGGAAAGTCGGATCTGTGTACACCGGACGCTTAAAGTGATTGTGTTTTACCTGAGGCACAATATCTGAGTAGTGTTACGAAGCTAAAACAATGCTTTTTCTGTAAATCAGTTTATAAGTACCTTTCCCCAGAACTACCAGTCTAGCACTAATAATTACTGCCATGTCCATTCACACTTTCTCTCCTTTTGAATTACTTCCTAATGGATGACAATGCTGGATAACAAGAAATCAGCTGTAGAATGTTAAAAATATTGGATTAATTTGACCTAGGGTCTAAAATTACTTTTTGAATTCACACTTCAGTCAATTTGAGATGGCACTATACAATATTTTGTTATGAAATACTAATTAATTTTGAAAAAGTAAATAACAATGTAGAAAAGCTAGCTGCTGTGCCAGGGAGGATTCCCAAAATGTCATTCTGATCTTACCATAAGTTTTACTCAGTCACAGTAAGAGGTAATAACAGAAAACTGCCTTCTCACTGCACCGCACAATCCTTAACTAAGCTCTGGTGTGAGAAAAAGATTGCCTTGAAAATGTCAGTGAGGCAGAGAGCTTTATGAGACAACAATGTTATTCACCTCAGTAAATCTCTGCTGCTCTTTTATCTTGAAAATGTGACAGCTGAGATAAAAAAGTATTTTTCACACACTTGCACAGAAAGAGAGAGAGAGTGAAAATAAAAAGCTATAGTAATAAGAATCTCTAAAATATAATCAGACTCTTCCCTGCTGGAAAAAGTGCAGGAACTCAGCTTATAAAGAGTATGAAACATTTACACTCAGAACCATGGCAATCCCATAAGGATCATATCAAGGTGATGCTTTCATCACTTACAGGATTTTACCAGATTGAGGAACACAAAAGCCTTTTTCATTTAAAAAAAATAAAAGTCTCATTTTCCTTACATATGTATCTCTATGCCATTACAGTTCATATATATCTTCCAGCTGTGATACATGAACTTGAAAATCTTTGGGAAAAAAATCCTCATTATTTGGTTTCAGGTCAGTCTGTGCCCATGGCTAACCAATGGTACAAATTGGAAGCCTCACAGTTTATATCAGTTACTCAGAAGTAATAGCACAGATTCCTCCTAAGAGCACATACTTTTCAAGGATTTCATCATATGAGCAATGATGTCTTGAAAGATTTTAAGTAAGATTATTTTTAGTATATTGTAACTCTATTTAATATCGTTTTCCAGGGAAAATTCTCAGCAGACTTTGTCAGGTTTCCACATTTCAATGACTTGAAGGGCTTCCCAGAATCTTTATTATTTTCTGGTTTTTGTTTCTGTAGTAAATTCTGTTGTGGGACTGTCTCAGTTAGTGGAAATGGTCCTGTCTAATCCAGTAGTCTTTATCTCCCAGGCTATTTCACAGTAATCTATCTACATACACAGAGACACACACATGCACACACAGTCACATGCATTCCTGCATGTGTGCACACAGACACACACACACAGACAAACACAGATGCACACACTTAGACACACACATGTGCTCCCTCTATTTTTCTTTCTTCTGTAGGAATCAGTTAGAACAACAGGGTATCTCCTTCTTTCTGATCCATGGCTGTAGTAGTTCCTTCCTCCTCGTATCTGTGACAATATTAGAGGTGTCCAATCTTCCCCCAAGGTTTGACTAACAGCTAACAATGCAAAAAAACTGGTGAACTTTGCAAGCAATGGAAAGTGATAAGCTGTTGGCCAGCTGCAAGTAAACTGAGCTAAACTAATATGACAATAATAAGAGAAACTCAGACATCATTTACTGAAAAGAAAACAGTAGGCTGAAGGACATCAAAAGACAGCGAACAGGGTGGTTTTGGTTCAGCAGAGTTGCTGTTGGCTTGAAATTACCAAATAAATGTGTAATGTCAGCAAAACCAGGGTAAAAAATGTAATGGGTGGCTTTGTTTATTTGGAGGGGAGGCATATATAAAACAAGGAGCAATGGGGTTGTTTGGGAAGGGGGTCTCTGTAGAGCAGCCCTGACCTTCACTAACTCAGTGGCACAGGACAATAAACCTGTTGTGACCATACTGTGTATATCTGACTTGCTTCTGTGTCTGTCTTGCAGCTAGGGCACTTTGCTTAACTTCAGTGAGGGGACACCACGGAGGCTGCAGAGGACGGTCCAAGCTTTCCTAAGAGTCATTGAACAACTTCTGCAGTCCTTACCTCATATGCTTAGAAAGAGAGGTGTGGATGATTTCTCAGTTACACAGAACTACAGGTTGCTACTCAAATGACAATGTAGAATATGGAGCTCACACTATTATTGTTTCTCTGCACAAAGTATTTATTCAGTTATGCTTGAATGTAAAATGTGCTTAATAAAACAGCAGGGAATATGAAGCTGGGAGGCACTGTGAGTTGGAAAGCAGTATTACAATTAAAAGTGGAAAACAAAGTGGAGAAATGCTCAGCAAAATTGAATGAAAATTCAAGAAGAACAAATGAAAAGAACTATATATAGGAAGGAGTACCAATGGCAGAAATGGGGGACAACAGTCAAATGGAGATAGTAGTTCATCTGAAAGTGACTGTGAGGTTACATTTGATACCAAGTTCAATTGGAGTTAACAATATCATAATACTACAAAATATCCCAATCATTGCATTGGAATTTTTGAAGAAAATGGCCAACAAAGTATGCAAAATCCTCCTTCTGCTTTAGGCAGCATTACTAAAGCTGTGGTTGAAGTGCCTTTTCCAGCTCTGGGCACATGTGTTTTCAATAAAATATAGGGAAAATGTCCAGAGCAGAGAGATTCAGAAATTGTGCAGTTGACAGAACTGGTCGGAGGTCTGGGAACCAAGCCTTGTGGAACTGTTAGCATAAAGAAGACAAGAGAAAACATGATGGTAACCTTTTTATAATACAGGGGCTATTAAAATAAATAAATAAATAAATAAACAAATAAATAAATAAATAAATAATCTGTTCTCCCTGTCTCTGAAAAGTGGCAAGGACAAGAAATAAGGTGCATGAACTGCAACAAAAAAAGGCCTGGTTACAAATGAGGAAATTCATTTTAATAAGGAGGGCAGTGAATAGTAGTAGAGGGAATAGATAGTGTGGAGAGGTCGCGGAATCCCTGTTTCTGAAGGTCTTCAGACAGAAACAAGCCTCTGGCATATATCTCCTATTATCCAGTGTTGGGAAGGAAGACAGACATAGATGCCCTCTCATTGGTCTTTCTAGGCCTATTTTTCTACAAGTCTCTGCAAGAGAATATACTAGATTTTATCTTCTATGGTGAATTTGAGATGTGTGCAGATCCATGCTAGTTTGTTTTATGTTTCCAGCAAGTGGTCTGTAGAAATGTGTGTAGTAAGAACTCATAACCCCAGTCATAGGCAAATATTCACAGTCCTTATTAGTTTTCTGATTCTACATGGAGTAGATTTTGGCCTTTATTTTTCACAAAAAGTTATAGCCTGAAAAAAATAAAATAAAATAAAATAAATTTAAGCCGATATGGTCACCATTATTCAGAAATTAATAAATCATTATTCAGGAAGAAACTGCCTAAAATAAGCTGGAAAGATCTCTGCTACTGGAAAGATCTCTGCCACTTGAAACAGGTAGCAGATTCCTCCTATTGTCATCATATATTCCAGCAATACTTTTTCTGGTGTCCTTAACTGCATTTTTGAGAGTGAAGTTTTGAAAGCTGAATGACAGCTATACTTGTACAACTTCTGAACAATAAAGTTGTAGTCTTGACATTACCCACAGTATAATTTAAAGCTTTCAGTTTGCCTTACTTTGCTTTTAAGCTGTTTCATATAAAAGGAAATTAAAGGCCAAGGACACAGGTATTGGACGTCAGTAGTCAATTTTCATAAGAAGTTATTATACTAGTATATTTTTAAAACTATGGAGAAAAAGAAGGGAGCTTAAGAGCCCGACTAACCAATTTAAAGTAATTCTGGGAAAATCTACAAGTAAACTAACTGAGAAGTATTTTAAGGGTAATCTTATGCTGTGTGACTCTTGCTTGGGCACTCAGGCGGTCTTTTGTAGGTTTGCCTTCCTCAGCAAGCTAGCACACCCTTTGCTGACTGCTCTCACACCCTGATATTTGGACTTCCTCAGCACTGTGGTATGTTTTGCATTGGTCCCTTCCCTACTCTGTTCAGTAGCCCAGATACAACAGTTTATGCATGGCTTGTTTGGCAAATAAAGATTTAAATATGAATTCCACCTAGAGTTTCAGTAACATGTTCAAAAGTGAATACAAAAAAAAAGAGAAAAATAGTTTACTTAAAACAAAATATTGGGATTACTTTGTTTCCAAACATGTTTACTTCTTGGTCATTTTGGGGGCACCAGTGATGCCTGAGATGACAAAAATTAAAACACTCCAGACACCTGCCCGTTGACACTCATACTGAAAACACCCCCTAATTTCATACAAGCCAGTGGTATGTCATTAGAAGATAACAATTTGATGCTGAACATTGTTGAAGATTACATGGTGATGCTCTCATGACCCATTTGTTATGAATTCTTGAAACATTTCTCCAGATATCCCCCACACCTCACATAGTTCCAAAATCTCTGTTACATACAGATGTGATTTCCATTGTCTGCAAAGTTCCAAAGTTGATATAATGCATGGCTAGATATTTTGAATTAAAATGGTTTACTATGCCTGGGTAAAAAGCTGTTTCAGTGGGAGGACAATTCTGACTGACTGACCGTGTCAGGCTTGAAAACAGCCTACCCAAGGGAACTAATTTGTGATATGTTAGGGTGCAAATTCACACTGTACAATTCACACCCTGCATGAAGACTCCATGTTAATCCACAACACAGAGAAAGGGTGAGAGTCCTCTCATCTAATTTCACACATCTTTCACCATCTAAATGGTTTGTATATTTAGTACCAGTCGGTTATCTAGACTCCAACCAAGGACAAAGACACTGTTGAAAGATTATTAATTTTATAGGAAGGTAAGTGTCCAATATAAATGGAACAATTCCTCTACTGGATTTCTCCCTTCTTTTCTCTCTGTAGACTGTGGAGGCAGCTTAGAATAGATGTCTAATTTATGTATGGCTGAACTGATGTGAGTGGGATGCCAGCTTGGAGCTGTGGCACCTTCTTCACTGCAGCTGTCTGAATTGCAATGGCTAAACTGATAAGCCTGAGATGGAGTCATCTTAGCTATAGGGTTAGTAAGTGGTACTCACAGACAATGCTGTTGGAAGAATATCAGAATTAATACTGTTGGACACACATTTTGACATGTAGGATACAGTTTTAAATAGGTTTCCAAAATTGTGTCCTAAGTTAGATTTTCATATAAAAATGTTTAAGGAAAGAGACCATGATAGAGGAAAAAAAAAAGATACTGAGTATTTTCTTGCTCATGGAATAATATACTGCAGATAAAGGTTGCTCTGATAAATAAATGAAGTTTCTAACAACTCAAAAAATATATATATATATAATTATTTTTTTTTCAAATAACAAAGAGATTTCTGAATAATTGTCATTAGGCAAGGACTGTCACTAAGATGAGAAGACTTTAACTTACTTCAATTAATAAGCCTAGATGTTATAATTTCTTTCAGTGAACTCTGGGAACATTCACCAGTAATTATATAACTCTGCATGTTCTGTTGATGACACACATTCATATAAATGTCTACAGACCTTTGTGCAATTATTTAAAGTTAAGAGCTATCACACAGTTGATTTTGCTATAAAGTAAGCATAGATATTAAATATTGTACAATGTAATTCTCTTATTAATATAGTTTAGAAAACTAATAAGCATCCTGGTTTTGTTTTGTTTTGTTTTTAAAGAAATATTATAATCTCTTCAGCTCACAAACTAATATGTATTGTCTAAAACTAAAAGTCTAAATTCCACGTTGAACTACTGTTTTTGCAGTCCAAATTAATGTCAATGTGTTGTGGTTTAACCCGGCTGGCAGCTAAACACCACACAGCCGTTCGCTCACCCTCCCCCCTCCCTCTCTGGGATGGGGGGAGAGAAACGGGAAAGTGAAGCCTGTGAGTTGAGATAAAGACGGTTTATTAAGACAGGAAAATAATAATAACAATAATAATAATAATAGTGATAATGGTAATAGTATTAACAATAATAATGTGTAAGAAAACAAGTGATGCACAATGCAATTGCTCACCACCCGCTGACCGATGCCCAGCCTATTCCCGAGCAGCCGGCCCCCCCACCCCGGCCAGCCACCCCTATATATTGTTTAGCATGACGTCAGATGGTATGGAATACCCCTTTGGCCAGTTTGGGTCAGCTGTCCTGGGTCTGTCCCCTCCCAGCTCCTGCTGCACCCCCAGCCTGCTCGCTGGCAGGACAGAGCAAGAAGCCGAAAAGTCCTTGGCCTGGTGTAAACACTGCTCTGCAACAATTAAAACATCAGCATGTTATCAGCGCTCTTCTCATCCTAATCCAAAACATAGCACCCTACCAGCTACTATGAGCTACTTAACTCTGTCCTAACTGGAACCAGGACACAATGGAATTATATATTAATTCAGTTGGGCTTTACAGAGTTTATTTTGACACTTCATTTGCTGTCTTGCTGTCTTAGCTGGAAGATATGTCAACAAAAAATGTAGGTTTCAAAAGATTCTGCAAGTATCAAAGTATCTTGACAAGCTTCTGTTCTGCTGTCTTCCTCTTTTATTTATGTATTTAACATGAATAGGAACATCAGTCAAGAGTAGTATCTTCCAAAATATTTGATGAGAAATATATCTGTGCATTTTAATACCCTGTTATTTAGAATAGTCATAATGACTAAAAATCTCTGCTGTGAAACATCAGCAAACAAACTACCACTGACCTTAAAACACAAACATTAATAAAGTGAATGGAGAGGGTCATCAGTGGCAAGTAAATGGTGCAGCTTTAGAGCCAGCAGTAATCAAAATGTCTTTGCAGAGATACCTTAACAGAGTATTGCTGTTTCTGGTGTACAAGGGAAGACTCCTGTTCAGTGTCATTGTACACAGCATGGTACCCAAGTCATATCAAATAATCAGCAAGGTGCCAGGTAAGCAGTAAGCTCTAAAGCAGCATTGTAATGTGTTCCTGTATGATTTAGGTGAGTTCATAGCAAATAATTGCATATATTTTCTCTAAAGGAGATCTGGGTAAAAAATCAAAATCTCCTTGAATATAAGCTCACAAATGTGACCGCACTTCCAGTTCGACCCCAGATTTATGACTCCTTTTATGATTCTCAGTTCTGCAAGTTTATTGCCATTCAGTTCATCCCTCCATGTTTGTGTGACACAGATCCTACTGAGGTCATTACTTTTAGTTTGGGAACCACTACTTTTGATGCAATGTCTAAACTGGCATTTCATACTTTTTAGGGTATCTAAACATCTGAACTCGCACATAGATGGTAGCTCTTACAGCTACATGACACTTGTTTTCTTTTACATTGTTTTAGTCCACTGTTACATTGTTTTAGTCCACGGCTACCTGAGCAGCATAAATTAATTGTTTTCTTTGTGTACATTAAGCATGCTCTGCCATATCCATTTGCATACAATATTTTATGTAACACATAAAAAAAAAATCAGATGGCCTGAAAATGATCTGAAAAATTCCTCAGTCAGATGTCTGTACTTGACACCTACTGTCTGTACTGACACCTACTTGAAGTAATTTATCTATCTATCTATTTATTTATTTATTTATTCCTTAGCATAATTTGCTTTCCGGGGGGACCATAAACTAATCTTCAAGCAGGGTGTTCATACTGAGATTTCTTACAAAAAGTGAGATATATGATTGCAGCACTTTGCCCAGCTACAGCTTAATGTAGCAACTTATAAATATTGCTATAAAGCATGATTACTGTGAATACAGTCCATTTACTTAATCCAGGGCTTTCCACTGTTGGCTGGCCAAAAGGTGAATTAATTGGCTAGCAAAAGCTGTATTCAGAGCTTCATGATGTAGGACAAAATGTCTGGAAAACCCTAAGTAATCCTGCTAAAATAAACAACTTTCCTAGCACATCATGTCTCAATACTGAGCAAAACTCAGCAGGGTAGGCTCTTCTTGGTAAGCTTTAGCAGGAGTAAGATGTCATATTGAATATCAATAAGGAAGTTCCCACTTAAAAGACACAGGAGTCCACAGAAAGCCCTTCATTTTTTTTTCCTCCTCCATCTGTCTGCACTTTTCTGAGCGGCATCACAGAGGCAGATTTTTCCTCCGTGTCCTGCATATCCATCTGATGTCATTTAAATCATGTCAAATCCTTTGATTTTCAGGATGGTTGCAGAATTTGTTACTGCATTTGATATCTTGCAGAAAAGGCATTTCCTATGATGTTTCTGCTAATTGTGTCTGAGATCTCAGTAAGGTGCTATGTGCCTACATCTATGGTGGAATGCATGTTAGGTAATAAACTGGGCCTTTTTCTGCATGGATAATTCTTCAAGGACAGAGGCAGGCACTGGGAAACAACTCACATACATGCCTGATTCACCTGGCTATTGCAAACAGCACCATTTACCAGAGCTGGAATACACAGCCTAGTAGACTTAGTGCTAGAAATATGCAGTATCGAAGGAGAAGTGAGTAGTTTGCAATCTTGCTGTAAGCAAGCCGCAACAGAGAAAACTGGCAGTACTCCACGTCACTGCCTCCAGATTGTTCCTAGAGCTCAACAGCTTTTTAGAAGTTCCTATTCCTTTCTCTTTTGTTCCCAATTATGAAACTTCTGGTGTGTCTTCTTACCCCCTTGCTTTTAGCTCTACCACTGAAAACATACAGCATGGACAGCTCAACTTGATACGCCTAGGTGTGTGGCTAGGGTTTCCTTGATGACCCTGTCTCTTACCCTCCTGAATTCCCTGTTCATACACTGTGCAGAGATACCTAAGCCCTATAAAGAGATGGCAGGGTAGCTTAGCTTGGGCTCTGTGAATTGACCCAGTGCTGCAGTATTCTGTTAATAACCATAAGAACCATTTTGTATGCACAGCAGTGGAAATGATGTTTGGTAAACCAGGCTGCTGAGTATTGTATAAAAATTTAATTGCCCACACTAACCTGCAGTTAAGGTATGAGCACAATTGTTTTAGATTCAGTTCTTGATTGTGTTTTAGGTCCTCTTCAGCTACAGATTTAACAATGCAAAGCCATTTCCTTTTTCATACATGTTTTAAGGTATATGATATGTAGTTTGGTCTGAGTGCTAACACATACAAGAAATGAGAGTTTCCAGCAACTTGGACACTAACCCCTATGAAGCAGTGCACAGCAGAGATGTACAATTTAATGTTGAATGCATTTTGTTTCGGTTTTACAAATTGACAACTTTTTTTTCCCCAAAAAAATAGAGACAGAGCCTTTTTTTTTTTTTTTTGGTATGATTTTGTAACCATCCTAGATAGGAAAAAATGTTTCATGCTCTATATCTATTTTACAGCATAATTTATATTTGAAATCTGGTCTATCATGCAATTTTTGCAAGGCCTGTACAGAAGGCTCTGCCTTTTTTCATGTTGCGCTTTTACTTTGGTGTCATTCTAGTTTTGTCTGGCTTTTCTGGGGAATCTTTAATGTCTATTTTTGCATATATTTATATCAACCTCATCAAAGTTATCTAAGGCACACATGTATGTATGACTATTTACTT
Source organism: Anser anser (assembly GCF_964211835.1). Lineage (NCBI taxonomy): Eukaryota > Metazoa > Chordata > Aves > Anseriformes > Anatidae > Anser > Anser anser. The sequence goes on from NC_139723.1 coordinate 39,208,391, forward strand.
TTTGGTCGTATTTCTTGATTTTCATTTGTCAGAAGGAACACATCTTTTGAGATTTTTTTTTTGTTCCCCTCAGAAAGGAAGTTCATATTCCCCATCAAGGAATTTATTGGGAGAAAATGATCTACCAACCAGACACTCAATCATAAAAGACATTGTTATAAAAAAGTAGTCTAGCAGGACAATGAACTTCCATGTATTTGGAGGAAAAAATGTAAGTATGATTTCCTGTGCCATGAATGGAGGGATAATACTGTTCAGTGCTTGTTGAGTGTTCTGTGTGTTATGTGGTGATGTGGTGCGTGTGGTGTGTATGTCTGTGTGTATAGGGGGTACAAGATATCCTAAATCAGTGGTCCAGGTGTTATGGTGATGGACACCATGCAAAAATGAGAAGAAACATGTTCCCCTTCCTGTTTTTTGTATTCCATAGCTGCAGTTCAGGGGAATTTCTGGCTATAAAATCATGAGGTAAAGACATGAAAAGTGGATTCTGAGACAAACTGATCAGGCAATTTTCTCTCATAGTTAGGTAGGTCAGTTGGAGGGGCAAGGGCGGAGCTTGTGATTTCATTTATGCATTTTTTTATGCATTCTATAGCACTTTGAGGGAAAAAAGCTTAACTTCGGCTAACAGTCTTATGTCATATGACTGGCAGAAAAACCTTCTGTATTGCCTTTTACTGCTTAATGCTGGGCCCTTGCCTTGGCATGAATTTGTGCTTTAAATGCAGTGGTTTACACTATGGTAACTGTTACAGTGACAGGTTCTGTTTTGAAAACAATAACCAAGAAAAAGAAGAAAAATTATGCCTCTTCAAACTAGGAAGCAGTCAGCTCCGGGACTTGTTACAGGTCTAAGAAGTTACAGAGAGTGACTGGAGCTGAGATGACAGGTGCAAAATAAATTAAAGGATTAGTTCTTACAGCATCTAATTAATCTGTGGGAGGCCTTGCTACAGGTTGCTGTAGACTCAAAGAGTGGGTGCTAGATTAAGAGGCAAATGGCCATGCTTTTAAAAGAGAAACATTTTGAAGGGTTTTAAATAAGGAGATCTTCCTATTCAAAGATTCCTTGTCTAGATCAGAAAGTCCCTAAGATTCAAGTAGTTGGCAACGGGGAAAATATTCAGAAAGTTTGCCTTCTTCGTAAAATCTTCCCTGGTTATTTGTTATTTGCTTTTGACCACTCTTCTAAACAGGATGTTGGGCAAGTTTGTGTGTGGTCTTTTTGTTTGTGTGTGTTTGCGTGTGTGTAATTCTCTTTAAAAATTATATATACAAGATATAATATATATTTATATATATATATATGAACTGCCATCTAAAACATTATTTTAATAACGAAAGGGAACTCTACAACTCCCTGACCATCTGCTGCTAGCAACAGAACTTATGAATGGATAAGACAGTTTGGGAGTGAGTAAATACAGACCAAGACCTGTGAAAAACAGAACACCCATGTTGCTTTTACATATATAAAGAAAAATGTTTTTTTGTTTGTTTGTTTATTTTAAAGAAAGGACTGCGTGTAGATAGTTCTACTTCAGATACATCTGGACAGCTCAGTTAAGCTGGACTGGCACAGAAATGTGTGCCACTGAGTAGGATGGAAGCATGAATCTGATATGTAGGTGCTGGCATTGCTATCCTAATTGAAAATATAACTACTGACTTCAGAAGGCCTTTTCAAACTTGGGGGCAAACAGAAGCTATGAATAAATGATTGCCATTGACACTGATATCAAGGAATCACCTTTCTGTATTAAACAAACATAAATATTCCTTAAAAGTGATTTAGGTTAAAAACATTATATATTAGTATTTTGAAATTTAAAAAAAAAAAAATCATCTCTCAAACATGAATTGCCTATGCAATGTGCTCACTGTGATGGTAAGTGTGGTGTAGACTCCTGACAATAATTTACATTTATAAGTTCTCCTCATAAAATATGCATGAATTAAACTACGAGTTATCTTGAACTATGCAAGTACTACCATTTTAGTATTAGGACTTTTGACCATTCAGCTGATTGCCACAATTTAATTTAGTTCCCAGAGATTTGCTAAGTACTTCCTGGAACAATTGTTGATAGCAAAAATCTTATGGAATTTGTAGCATAATGTGCCAAAAAGAGCAAAAAGACAATATGCACAAGGTATGAAAGGACAGTAATGCAAGAAAACCTGTTAGAGCAATGCCAGCAGAATGTGCCTGGTAGTTATACAGAACAAACGGCTTTGTTTCACTCTTGAGGGCATCGTTTTTTATTTTTATTTTTTTACTAAAGGTTCATTTCATACTGATTCCTTTCTGGAAGGGGTTAAAATGAATGAAAAAGAGTTGAGCTTGCCTCCACAGTGTTTCTAGAATATAGATGCTTATGGAAAGGTAAGGATGTTAACAGGAAATCTAGTTAACCAGGCATCAAGGAGAACAGAGCAACAGGTGGAAAATTAGATATGAAAGCATGTTGGTCAAGAATAAAGCTCTGAGTGATAGCTCTTCTGGGATCTCTGTGTATTGTTTCTGTGTATAGTTACATACCGTCTGATTGTATAGTTTTAATTAGTTGTGGCAGAAGTGGATTGGGACTTTTTGTACATCAGTTTACAATCTTTGCCCGAAATCAGTATTTTTAGCATCTGATTTTTCTGAACACCCAAATCTCATTTACTACATACAAGACAGAAGAAAATGCTCATCATATATATATATATATATATATATATATATATAAACATTTTACATTAAGGAAGTACATTGATAGATTTTGTTATTATTTTACCAGCTGTGCAGACCTTTTGCCTTGCCAATATTTGCTGGAAACTTCTGATTTTTCTCTTTTATTGGCTATTTCATTCACTCTAATTTGATTGTGGAGTCTATACTGTATCTGCCCTTGATACTCATATAATCGCATTAGTATCTGTGTGTTACAAAACAAAGAACTATTTTTTCCCTGTACTTTCAATTTTAAATTGCTATCTTCTTCACATATACTCTACCAATAGTGTTCAAGCTGTGTTCACATAACATTTGTTTTCTGTGTGGCTGTTGGAAGTAGTCTTCAGCTGGTCCCCAGACTAGAATAAACAAAATTTACAGAGGTGTTTTTACATCATGGTGGGACAGCAGTTCAGAAGAAATTTTGCACCTCAACATTGGTACACAGCAGTACATGCTCAGAAATTACATCCCATATATTAATAATTAATACATTATAAGGAAGATTATATTGGCTTATTACCTACACTGGGCTGCTATTCTGAACCTTTTCTTCACTTACATTTCTCCGTAATTTACTTTTCTCCATACACAAGCCCAAACACTACTTCTATACTATTGAGAAGCTATCATGCTATTATTTGACACCGTTAAGCTAATTTCTAATCTATTTGATTCTAATCAATCTGACAACAGTGTCAAATTCTCGCTTCTCAAATAAACCAAAAGCAGTGCATTCAGGCTATGGAGGAAATTACTCATTGGAGCTTTGATTTTTACTGATTTGGTAAAAGACACATGAAAGACGTGAAGTTATTCAAGATGATCCAAGAAGAATGAATGAGGGACATCATTTCTATATTACGAAATGGTAGGCTTATTGTTAGTCTTTATCACTGACAGCAATTTAGAGACATTATTAAACTGTCAGCCTGAGACAATTACTGCATACAAATCTCATCTTATCACTGTCAATCAAAATGGACATGCAAGATAGCAATGTCACGTGCTATGCAATTTCCTAATGAAAGAAATGTTAAGTCTCACTTAGCTGCATGATTATTTCAGAACTGAAGAGCAGCTGATCACTACTGGGGACACGTATCTCACTGATGCTCACAGCCCTAAAGAACCTCTTTTATAATTAGGTGGAGAAGAAGAGAAACACAAAGTAGTTATCCAGTAAAATGTCATATAACATTGGTAATTCTTTATACTGAGTTCTTCTGCTGGGGTGTTTGTAGGTAGCTGTACAGCAATTTGTATTTTATGGCTGACTGCTTATCAATGTGTTTTCGTTTTCTGATCAGAGACTGAGGGTGGGGATATGGTATAAATCAGCTTTTATGGTTTGGAAACATCTCTGTTTGCCTGGGAGAAAGGAAAAACTAAGTGTCATATAGAAACTGAGCACAGCAATATAGCGTCTGCCAACTCCTCTCCCCACCCAGTGCTTTGGCTGTGTGTCCTCAATGCCGTCACTGATATGAAGTGACCTTAAATCATGTTCCTGGGAAATACTGGTGTGATACAGACCTGGGAGATGACTTGCTGGAGCCTCCCAGCCTCCGTCACCTCCAGGCAACCCTGCCTGTATGGAGCAGTTGGCTCTTGCTGCTCCCTGACACTACAACCTACATTTCCAAACAGAATTGTATGTACAAAATAGAACATATTGAGTACCAATGAGTATACCAATATACAGAGTAGCTGGAAACTTTCTGGATGCAGCAGTCTATCAGAAAAGGCATTCTTGTCAAAGGCTGTATCTGTTGCCAGGAACTGTCAATAAAGAAGAAAACCTTGACAGAAGAAGCCAAATTCTCCACTTCATTAATGTCAATTTCTTTGACTTTTATAAGGTATTGTAGCAGAAACCTCTGAATGAAAAGGACTGAAAATGGCACCATTTCCCATTGTGATAACAGAATGCTTCAGTGAGTTCATTATGAATTTAGAAAGCAATTTTTAATTTCTCTACAATTGTTTCTATTTGCCTTTCCTTTCATTTGAAAAAGGAGTGAAAAAAAAAAGGAAAAAGAAGAAAGACAAAGGAAAAAAAAAGAAGAAACTGTGGAAATTTTAGAGAACAAGACAGATATCTGATATACAGGTGTTACAGAATTCATTGCGCAGGTATGCCAGCATAAGTTTCCATGGGTGTTTTGGGTGAGCAGAAGAAATTGTTGGAAACTCTATCTTTAGCATTTGTTAATACAGCATGAAAAATCACTTAATTCTTCAATGCAAATAATTTAAAAAGGAATGCAGTTTTAAAATATCAGTTTCGTATTTTTATGTGATTTCTATTTTCTTTAGATATGGGGAATTTTCACCTAGCGTTAGTGTTTTTTGATTTGTTTATTTGTTTGTTTTGAGGGAAAAAAAATCAGATGTGATTCACTGACCTTCAATAGCTGATAGCAAAAGCCAGTAAATATTATTAATTCAACACTGTGAGAAGGTTCAAGGTAGACATATGCATCAAGCTCCTTTCTGCTTCTGCCTATATTGCCAGAACTATCAGGACCTAAACCTTAGGAAGGCAAACTTTCAGCTGTTCTAGGGACATGGGATCCCCTGGGAAACTTTCCTCAGGAATAAAGGAGCAGAAGTGAGCTGAGAGATATTTAAATACAGTTTTCCTAGTTCAGAAGAAGTCTCAATACCAACCTGCAAGATATCAGGCAAGGAAGGCAAGAAACCAGCACGGCTGAGTCAGGGACTCATAACCAAACTAAAACACAAAAAGGCAATATGTAGACAGTGGAGGAAGGCACATACATCCTGGAAGATTACTGTGATATGGCCCAAAAGTGTAGGGATAGGATCAGGAAAGCCAAGGCACAGGTAGGGATGTAAACTAAACTCAGCTAGGGATGTAAAAAACAAGAAGGGTTTCTATAGGTATATAAGACAGCAAATGAAGATAAAAGAAATTGTACCCCTGATGAGTGAGACAGGAGGCCTACTGCAACTGATGTGAAGAAGGTTGAGGTACTCGACTTTTTTGCCTCAGTCTTCACTGACAAATGCTCTTACCATACCTCCCAGATCCCAAAATCTCAAGGCAGGGACTGGGGTAAAGAAGTCCCAACCATCATAGGAGAAGACCAGGGTCAAGGCCATCTGAAGGTGCACAAGTCCATGGGATTCAATGAGATGCATCCCAGGTTTCTGAGAGAACTGGCAGATGAAGTTGTTAAACCACTATCCATCAAATATGAAAAGTTGTGGCTGTCAGATGAATTTCACAGCGAATGGAAAAGGGGAAACATAACCCCTGATTTTAAAAAGGATAAAATAGGGGACCCAGGAAACTACAGACTGGTCATCCTCAGCCCTGTGCCCAGTAAGATCATGGAGCAAACCCTCCTGAATACCATGTTAAGGTATACGGAAGACAGGGAGGTGATTAGAGGTAGCCATCATGCCTTCACAATGGGTGAATCATACCTAACTAACTTGGTGGCCTTCTACAACAGTCTGACAGCACTGGTGGACAAGGGAAAAGCAACTGATGTCATCTACCTGGACTTGTGCGAATCTTTGATACAGTCCCACACAACATCCTGGTCTCTAAATTGGAGAGAGCTGGTTTTGATGGATAGACAAGTTGGTAAATAAGGAATTGTCTGAATGGCTGAATCCAAACAGTTGTAGTCAACGGCTCAATGTCTGATGGAGACCAGTGACAAGTGGTGTCCCTCAGGGGTCCATACTGGGACTGGAACTGTTTAGTATCTTCACTGGTGGCATGGGCAATTGGATGGAGTACACCTTCAGCAAGTTTGAGAATGGCATCAAGCTGAGTGGTACAGTTGATACAACATAGGGAAGGGATGCCATCCAGAGGGACGTTGACAAGCTTGAGAGGGAAGCCCATGCAAACCTCCTGAAGCTTAACAACGACGAGTGCAAGGCGCTGCACATGGATCAAGGCAATCCCAAACATCAATACAGACTGGGTGATGAATGGATTGAAAGCAGCCCTGTGAAGAAGGACTTGGGGGTACCGGTGGATGAAAAACTCAACATGACCTGTCAATGTGGGCTTGCAGACCAGAAAGTCAATTGTATCACATCAAAAGAAGCGTGGCCAGCAGTTCAAGGGAGATGATTCTCCCACTCTACTCTGCTCTTGTGATACCCCACCTGGAGCACTGCATTCTGCTCTGGGGCCCCCAGAACAAGAAGGCCAAAGGACATATTCTAACAAGTCCAAAAAGGTGTTCTTTTTTTTGTTTGTGTTTTTTTTTTCTTTCAGGCAAAAGTAGCAGAATTCTTTGGTTTAGGGAAATGGGGGCCCAGGACTATTTGTACAATATTTGTATCACAATCTTGCTCAAGTGGTTTATTGACAATAGGAATTCTGCATATCACTCATTTGGCTTCTAAATGTAATATTTTCTGGGAAGAAAGTAAGGATCTGCAATTACTATTTAATCTCTGTCTGGTAAAAGACTCCTAGCAATACTTTTGGGATGTCAGTGGAGACACTTTGCCATGGCCAAGTCATGTTATGATCTGGAAGAGGAAGGTGACTGATGCAAAAATTTTTAAATATACAGTGTTTCAGTACTGAATATAATTTAGTTTCCTAGAATGTTGCTATGTCCATTTTAAGGCAGAAACAAATTGAAGAGAAACAGCAGCATTTTCACAGTCTGTGATGGCACAAACATGGTTACAGGCCGAGAGGCAGAGACACAAGAACATCTTTATCAAGGAGAAACTTCTTATACAACAACTACGTATCCCAGGTGAAGCAAGAGATTTAGTATCATTTCATTTCTCTGCCTGAAATTGGCAGTGGAATTGAAAGTTCAATCCTCCATGGTCTAGTTTTACTGTAGAAAGAGTATGTTGAGAATTTGTACCAGACTTGCATGCTAGGAGATAGGCAGGAATTCATATCCTCAGGACTAAGCAGTTACTCTCTGGCTTCCTTTCCTTGAACAGAATGAATGAAATAAGGCCTTATTACTAGTAGTAGTAGTAATAAAATTACAAAATATTAATAACAACAGCAGCAAGCAAAACATCTATGATGCATGGAAGCAAATACAGTTTGTTAATTTCCCCATTATGGATTTAGAAACTCTTACCTCAGCTTTTTCTTTTTGGCTGGCTTTCCTCTTTAGCGCTGACTCGGGTGAGCCAAGGATGGATTTGTTCCACCACATATTAATGACTCCTCTTTAATATTTTCCTTAAAACAAAAAGACTGTTTTCTTTCAAGATATAGTTGATCTTTTTGCATAAAAAGAAAAAAAATACTGTTTTCAAAAATATCTCTAATTCATAAGTAACACTGTGAGAACTTAACGTCATACTTAAAGAGAACTCCCGCAGAAGTGATAATTTTTCATTACTTCCTCTGGATTTTTTTTTTCTTTCCATTTTTGGATGTCACTTTGCAAATCTTACCCCTGCATATGCTCTTTGACATAGAGAACTTATACACAGAACAGTATGAACTATGATTCATTGGGAAATGATAGGAAATGTTAGGATGGGAAATTATTGGACATAGAAGGTACAGTAATCTACAATAATAATTGCTTCATTTTAAATTAACATTTTCCATACACATAAGGATTTTCTTGTACTGTAAGATACCAGTAGAATTAATACATCCAGCTTACTTATATTCAGCATGACAGAACTGAGTTAACATGGGTTTACAAATGTATCCTAAACCTCATGCCACTCAAATAGTTCTAGATTTATTATATATACATTTTAGAATCCAAAGCTTCCTTGATTCATTCTATAACCACTTCTAATGCTTACTCTGACTCAGTCACACAACGTGAATGGCTATAAACAGGGTTGTGTGAAACAACTGACTCAATCTGAAGCGTGGCTGTTGCAAGTGTTCAGTTATGTTTCCCCATCGAAGCTGAATACTTTTGTTCTCTTTTTTATCCTGATTTAATCAGAATATTTCAAATACAGATTATAACTGAAGGGGAGTAAGTAAAATAACATGCTGTACAGGAGGAGCCTGGGAATATGTTTAGCAACTGCAGCTGCAAGTTAGAAAAAAATACATAATTTCTCAGAATTTTTACTAAAGAAGTTTTGTAAATGGGAAACAAATGAACTTTATGCTTGGGCTGATGCACTTTAGTAGTACTTTAGGTTTTAATTTTGGAACCCCGAGTATTTGCCTGCAGTAACCTCAGGTGATGAAGTAAAAGCTGAAAAGCACAATTTGAGATTCTGACCCCCATCTGACCTTGCAAGACTGACTAAAGGATAATAGACTTTTGTCAAAATATGTAACTGTCATTGAATAGTGCAATACTATGTTTAAGGGCTTAGTATTTGTTCATATAACTTTACTTTAGATAAAGAGTGCCAAGTGTTGGGGAGTTTTGACACACAAGTAAGTAGCTGTTTCATATGAAAATATCCCATGCAAAGCAACTGGTTGAACCTTTCTTCATCAGCACCAGCATTAATTCTGAAACTCCATTCTTCTTCAGAGGTGTCTGGTGTTCATTACTTACAGGTACGGTTTGTATAAGAATAAGATGGTGCAGGTCTCCAGTACCATACAATCCTAAAAATGCAGGCATGTTTTTTCTGATGTATCATAAACACCTCCAAATTTGCAAATCCTCAAGAAATGTTAGTTTATGTGTGTTTCAGTTCCTAAAAGTGTTCACATGTGACCAATTTTCAGAAACATATGGTTGGCAGCAGCCCACTGGTTTCAAATTCAATTACATTAGTTGTGTTCTGGTGCTTGAAACAGAAGAGACTTAACACTGCATTTTTTTATTTTTATTTTTTTACTTTGTCATCATCCACTCAAAGGATGAACAGAATAAAAGATATGTGTTACTTACATTTTCTGGACAAATTTTAGAAGTTGCATGAAACATCCACTCAAAATGTTGGCTTTCTTATTGGTTGGACTGTGGAAATTGAATATATAATAACATACTACACAAATAACAGCAAGCACTGCCATGTCACCAGTAATCAGCACAGATTCAGTTGATCATCGTAACTGAGATTCTCAAAAAAGTGACGTATTCAATGAATGAACAAAACATTAAGAATTTCAACCAGATCCTTTAATTGAAATGTCTCAGTTTCCCCTGAATTTTGACATGGAGGTAGAGAATTGACAAAGGAGCCATGAAGAGAAAAATAGGCTGTTGTTGCGTGTTTGTTTGTTTTGTACAATATTTTGAGCAAAAGCGTTCTGTTCAATATCTGAATATACCATGTCATCATATTTTGGAAATAATGGATAATTATTTGAGAGATACATTGATTTCTGCTATAGGTACTTTTAACTAAATGAATCTTTTATTATACAAACTTCAAGTGTGTTTTTTTTTTAATTTGTTTATAAATACACAGAAATGCATGGAGGACAAAAGATACATGATTTAAAACACAGTCTAGTTAAAACCATGAAATTGCACAGTTTGGGGGAAATTTTGTTACTGATTTTGACTTATCTAACTGTTACAGTGCATGAATGTCAAAAAGTAAGTCTGTACTGAAAAATATAGAAATCAGTAGAACATACAGTACAACCCCCTAGGTGACATACTACAGTCATTTAAGCTCTGTAGTTCAGAGGACTTCAGAAGAAACTCTATAGAAAAATGGATACCCAATATTTTAACCTGAGTTCTTCACTGTGGAGTAACCAAACAGAGAAGTTTTTATACTTTCCCTTTGTGGCTTTTCTATATTATCCATTAAAATTGTGGCCATCTCTGATTTTCTTCACTTTTTGCTGTGCCTGTTGGAGACAGAATGTCATGGCATCATTTAAAGATGTCATTTTAACTTTTTCTCTGGTTCTCTTTGTCTTCAAAAGGGCTAAAGACACAATAGTTTTTATTATTTCTACTCCATCTTCTGATTGACTTTTATCACGTTTTTCTGTTCAGTACATTAGGCTGAACTTTCTGGTAGCTGGACCCTGAAATTCTACCACATTGGAATTAATTTTGTCTGTCCATCTAATTGCATTTAACCGATTCCTGACTACAAACTTCTGTTCATATCTGCTAAAAATTTACATGCATTGAAAGGAAGTCAGTGAAGAATTTTCTTGTAAAAATAATTTTTATGACTAACATGAAAATATTTTGTGCTTAAGATCTATCCACTAAAACTGGTAATAGGTGTGATTAATATTTGCAGAACCCCCTTTTACAGTATTATGTCAATGAAAAGGGATCTGAAATGGTTGCAGCTATGACTTGTTCCAATCTAAGGCCCTTTGTTCTGTGAAAAGGCAGTTGAAAATATTTGTAAAAAAATTTGTAAGAAAATTGCACTCTAAGAAATTACAGAGCTAATTTATTTGCTTGGATTTGCTTTGTCCTGGTTTGCAAGGCCAGAGCTGTGACAATAGGGCAAAGGGTGAAAGGATCACTGAGAGACCACATGAGGACAGCATTAGCTTAACTTAACTGTTTTGGGGAAGAGAATTCAAAAGATAAAGGAAAAACACAGACTGGAGATTACTGCTTTAATAAAGACTGCACCTCTTATATTAGCAGCAAGAAATTGGTGACAAGGCTGACAGTCTTTCTTCTTGTTCAAGAAGCACCCACTTTCAGGATTTGACCCTTAGGCCAACCACTTTCACATTATCAAGTAGAATATGCTATACATTGTCTGTGCCTTTTTGTACCTTTAACTATTCCTTATCTTGATTTTGCTCTGAATTACCTGAAAACACAGAACAGAGCATGAAACACAGGGTATTTTACTTTAAATTTCCAGGGTTGCTTAAAGCATAATCTGTTATTAGTCTGAGTCCCACCTTGAACTTCACACAGGACAGCAGACTTCACACAGACCATAATTCACCCCATCCCTGGAAGTGTTTAAGGCCAGGTTGGATGGGGCTTTGGGGAAAATAGTCTAATGGAAGATATCCTTGCTCACGGCAGGGGGTTTGGAAGTGGATGATCTTTAAGGTCCTTTCCAATCCAAACCATCCTGTGATTCTATGATACTTGAATAGAACAGGAAAAAAATCTTGTATTCTGGATAATTGTTCTTAGCTCAAAGATTAATATATACTGCACCAACAGTGGAAATGTCACACTATTTCTTAACCCATGAAAGGCAAATTTTCTGGGAGCAATGTTACGGATGTCACAAGGCAGATAGTAATCTTGAGTTCAAACAAATGAGAAACTAATCCAAATCATGAAGCCAGTGAGGAGCAGAAAAAATCTTTCCATGTACCCAGTTTCACTGGACAGAAATGAATAGCCTCAGCACTTGATGGAGGCTAAAATGGAGGCTAAGTAATAATTAGATAAGAAATATTTTGAAAAAAAAAATCATTAAAAATATAACTGCAGACTCAGAGGTCACTCATATATGTGGCCTTGGTCCAGATCTTCTGTGTCCATATGGTGGAAGGAGAAGGCCATATTGCCAACTTGAAAAATCTCTTGTGGGTTTGGTGACAAAAACATCCAAATGATGGTTAAAAGCTGGGCAATGAAGTCCACAGTGTACCCCTTAGTGTCCCACAGATCGGTCATAGACATCATAAAGGGCCTAAGTGGGAAAATTGAGTAAATAAATGCTAATTTATCTACTATGCTAACTGAGTAGATAAATGGCCATATCTGGTTGCCAGAAGGGTTGGTCAGAAACAAGGTGTAACATCAGCAAACATAACACTGAAATTCCCTGTGTGAAGTTGGGCACCACAAAGCAGTGTTTTCACATGACTACATAAGACTGCTCATGCTCCAAATACAAACATTTTACTTCTGTGCCCATTGTAAGTCTTGAAGAGCCACAACCTACTGCTATAGGGTCCTTCACATGGTGCTGACCTGGGACAGTAATGTGCTGTGAAATAGTCTTTTCGAATCCTGTGTTGCAGAGAAATTGACCCAAACTAGACATCCTTAGTCTTTCAAACAGCAGACAAGTGAGGCCTTTTTCATCTCAGGTGTTAGCTGTCCACATACTAGACATGTTATGAGAAATCTTACTCTTGAGCTTTATACTCAGGCTATTCAGCTGTTTCAGACAAATTCCCTGAAAGAAGCATCTGCAGAATCAGGTCCTGTACAACTGTATTGACTTGAAAGGAGATATTTGAAAGACAGGATTCAAACAGATTACTACAGTGTGGAGATGTATACTTAAATGCCAAGAAACTCTGAGGCAGAGCAGAGAGCTAGTAATTTGTTGCATGTAAAATTCTGACTTTTACTTTTCTTAGCTTTGTTTCTGACTGGTCAGCTACTATTGTAGAAATTGTAAATGCATTCATAACAACAACAACAACAACAACAGAAGGGAGAAAAAATATCTGTTGACAAAATTTATTTCATTATTTATTTCAATATATTAATTTATTCTCCCTTGGATTTATTCTGTTTCAAGGTGGGATTTCTTAAATAGATTTTATTATTATTATTATTATTATTTTCTTCATAGCAGCAATGTCAGAGGATGCAGAGGTTTCATTATTTATTTCAATATATTAATTTAATCTCCCTTGGATTTATTCTGTTTCAAGGTGGGATTTCTTAAATAGATTTTATTATTATTATTATTTTTTTTTTCTGCACGGCAGCAATGTCAGAGGATGCAGAGGTTTCTGTTATTTGCTAGTCAGTTACCACAGAACTGTAGAAAACGCAACAGACAGCAAATGTTGAGTTTTTGAACTCCTAAAAAGGGCACAATCTAAAATATGGTATAAGCCTTCCTTCTCAGCTTTCTTTGTGACCTGATGAGAGGTAAATCTATTCTGGTGACTGTGTCCTGTCTCAGGATAGCTTTCTGTACTGAATTTCTAGACACTGATAAACTTCAAGAGAATAACTATAAAAAGACATTGGGAATCTCACTGAGAAGCTTTTGCTCTCTGATTCCTAGACATAGTATTTCTGGAAATTACTTGGTGTGTAAGTAGTGTCTAAGGAAAAGATTAACAGAAGACTTAAAATAACTTGTGCTGAACCATGATAATCAGTCAAGCCTGTCTAAAGGATTGAAATAATTAGCAAAGTGAGGCAGCTTTGACCATTAGGCCACAGGCAGCTCTCCTGAAAGCAACAGGACTTCAGGCTTATCTGCTTTGTAGTGGAACAAGGTTGACTACGGAAATCACCAGAACATTGATCATATAAAGGCTTCAGTGAAGTGCTGATTAATGCGGGATTTTTCGGAACTGTACTTCAAACAAGCAAGTCTTTTGCAGTTATGTGTACTAATGGGGTCAAGTGACTGGTGTGGGGTGCACAGCCATATCCAGAAATGAGCAATGAAGACACGTGTACTGAGGACAAGGGAGGCAATTGTCGATAATGTGAGGCCACAACATGGACATGCAGAATATTTGGTGAAAGATACCAGCGGCTCAAAAACTGGTGTAATTTGCAACTTGTTTTCATCAGTGTAAGCTTTGTTTGAGTAATGTTACCTCTTATTTCAGTCACCCTATACAAGGACAGTTAAAATCACATTTCTTTGTACTGGCTCATGTGCTGATTCTTTTAGGGTTGTTGCCTCATTAGAGTGAGGATGGCAGTCCAGTGCTTACCATAAGAGAAATGTTAGGTAAGGGCCTGTTTCAGATGGCTCCAAAGGCACCCACCACTGGCCAGAGCTAAGCCAATAAGCAATGTTGTTTGTGCATCTGTGAGAGCAGATTTAAGAAAGGGGGGAAAACAAACAAACAAACCAACAAACAAAACAACTGTGCAACAGCTGCTGGGAGAGAGGGATGAGAAACTGACAGAAAAACATCCCTGCAGACACCCAGATCAGTGCAGAAGGAATGCCTCACAAGGGCAGAGCATAGGGGGACAATCACCAGTGACTGTGATGGATCATAGAAGCAACAGAAAATGAGGACTTTCAGGCTCTGTCTGAGGTTATGTCATTAGTAAGCATGTCTCTCCTGCCAGTAAGTATTTTACCCTATGATGAGGACATTGCACACAATGACACAGATGCCCAGTTGCCCAGTTTGTCTCCCTGCTCAGTCTCCCTTCTGGTGCTTCCATGCTCAGAGGACTGGGAAATCTGCAGCAGCGGATGTGGAGCAGACTTTACTCTCTTCTTCTCTTACTGGCATAGATTAACTCTACTACTGCTTTTACTACATGTCTCTTCTCTGCTACCCCCAACACTTTTTATTTATTTATTTTCCAACTCTTCAGCATAGTTCAGGCTTTCTAGATGTCCTCTTACTCCCATTGACCTTCTCTAGACCTCTTCAACTTTTCAGCACATTTCTTAGTATGGACTCGAAGCTGAAGATAATACTTTGAGGCTTTTCTAGGTGGTTGAACTCTTACATTGTTGTTTGCTCATCTACATTCTTTTCATGTTGCAGTCACTTTCACCCATACTGTCTTCTGCTAGCTTACCCTCCATCATTTCTTCCCTATTGATTGACAATTACTGCAGACCGGAATGCACCTTTTGCTGTAGAAAAATCTCTACTTTCAGCATCCAAGAAGCAAGAAAATTTGCCACCACTCCCTTCTGAGACTTGCTGTACACAGATTTCTTGCTGAATTCTTTTCCCAGCTACACTTTGGACTGCTGAGGTCTTCCACATATTCTGTTTGTATAATAAGTATAATAATGCCAATTCCATTACCGTACCTTAGGTTTTAAAAACACTTTTCTCCTTACTCTTCTATATCATTATCTGTCTAGGAAGGTCTAAAATCACTAAAAGAGTCTAAAAAGGATTGTTGTTTTAATCCAATATCTATTTAAAAATGCTCCTGCATTTGTCATTTTTTAATACTCAGAGGTAAAATTAAAAACATAAAATTCAGTCATACCAATTACAAAATTTTAGCATATGAGAAGAGTATCAACAACACTGTTCAACACATTTCAGTCTGTGTGATAAATCTTACAAGTGTTGTTTGATTGGATTGGGTTTATGTGGCAAAGGTTTACTAACAGGAGGTTGCAGGGTGGCCTCTGTGAGCAGAGCCCAGCAGCTGCCCCATGTCAGAGCAGAGCCAGCTCCAGCAGGCTCCAAAAGGGACCCAGCACTGGCCACAGCTGAGTCAGTGAGCTACGCTGGTTGGACCTCTGGGACAGCAGATTTAACAAAGAAGGAAAAAAAAAAAAAGCTGCTGTGCAGCAGCTGCTGGGAGAGAGGAGTGAGAAGCAGCCCTGCAGCTCCAGGCAGGCAGCAGCAGTTCCCCTGCGGCCTGTGCAGGGAGAGGCCCCTGGTGGAGCAGGCTGTCCCCCTGCAGCCCATGGGTCCCACACGGAGCAGATCTCCACGCTGCAGCCCCCCCGTGGAGGAGCCCCCGGTGGAGCAGGTGGAGGTGGCCTGGAGGAGGCTGCGGCCCATGGAGAGCCCCCGCAGGAGCAGGCCCCGGGCCGGAGCTGCAGCCCGTGGAGAGGAGCCCACGCAGGAGCAGGGGGTCTGGGGGGAGCTGCCGCCCACCCGTGGGGGACCCGTGCTGGAGCAGTTTGCTCCTGGGGGATGGATGGACCCCGTGGTACGGAGCCATGTGGGAGCAGGTCTTGAAGAGCTGCTGCCTGCGGGCAGCCCCCGCAGGCTCAGTTCGGGAAGGACGGCATCCCGTGGCAGGGACCCCACGGGGAGCAGGGGCAGGGAGGGACCGTGAGGGAGCAGCAGAGACTGAAGAGCCGTCAGGGACTGACCGCAGCCCCCATTCCCTGTTCCCCTGCACTGCTTGGGGGGAAGAGGTAGAAGAGGGTGGATGGGGGGGAAGGTGTTTTTAGTTTTTTTTTTTTTTTTTTTGTCTCTCACTGCTCGAGCTTTTTAGTAATAGGTAATAAATTTCATTAATCTCCCTGTGCTGAGTCTGTTTTGCCTGTTACTGTAATTGTGGAGTGATCTCCTTATCTAAACTCTTGAGCCCTTTTCATTGTAGTTTCTCCCCCTTTCCCTTTGAGGAGGGGGAGTGGGAGACCTGTTGTGGTGGAGCTCTGCTGTGCAGCAGAATATAACCACAACACCTAGTTATGCACCCCGGAACAGAATTTTAGATCTTGCTATGTTGGACAAGAGCAATTAAAAATATATAGAGATTATATATTAATATAATATGTAAGTATAAGATTAATGAAATCAGTAGAAAGGAAAAACTCGTACAGTATCCAGATAATCTTTTGTCAATATGGACTTAGTGAGGGACCCAACGCTTGTATTTTTATTTATTTTGAAAGTTAGCAAAGATCATCAGGTCTTGCTGGTGTTTTGCAAAGTAATAATAAAACACAGAAAACCACACCACCACCACCACCAAAAAGATATTGGGATACTGCATTTAGACAAGCTCCCCAAACCAAACAGGCATGTAGATGTAGAATTTTGGCTTAACTGAAGTATCAGACTGCATACCTATATTAAGTGTCACTTTCACAAATGAACCTCCAGCCTTTAACTGGACTTTGCAGCTTCACCTGATTATTGTACAAACCAATCTCTTCCGAAAGGAAATGGCATGGTTGTCATGCTTATTGGTAGTCCTTATAAAGTTCACTGAAATCACAAATTTTTTTAAAGAACCTCTCAAATCTCAACAAAGAGGATTCTTCCAATGAAATACAAGCTATAGAAATAATCAAAGAGCATCTCTATTACTTACAAGGAGTTCATCAAAATCTTTCAAATTATTCCTCACAATCTTGCTTTTTCTAGGGAGATTCCTTTGTGGTTAAGCAAGACAGGTTAGCAAGTCATTTCTAAGCAAATCTTTTCAAGACATTACATTCCCATCCAAAACTTGTTTTAATAAACTGCCTATTTCCAATTTGTATGCATCAACATAGTTGGCCCTGAAATTATATTGAGAATATTTTATAAATAAAATGTTCAAAATCCATAGAGCAGTGAATTAGAATGATCAGGTTTTTCTGTGAAACGTCAGCAAATTTAGCAGGGAAAGAACATTTCCTAGGTTTTAAGAGATCGTGTTACTCACAGAATGATGAAGTGGTAGCAGCTAACGCAAGTGTATTCTCTGTGTCTGTGCCAGCACGATTGATTTGGTCAGAATATACCTGCATTCATCCTTGTTCCAGGACTGCAGCAGTGTTACAGAACGGAAAGAGCTCATTTATTTAGAACTCACTTAGAAGGTAGGTCTCAATTCTCAGCTCTGTAAACTGGCATATCTTGAAGCGTAATTTCAATGAAGGTTCACCCACTGAATATTTGGCCTAAGGTTGCTTACTTCTTAAAAATTGTCCCCTAGAAAGGGTAAAAGAAACAGACTTCTCAAAGCTAGCCCTGGGATATTTTATAAAACTGTCAAGAGAACTCTTGTTAAGCACGCAAGTTTTGTTGTCTTATACAGGAATATCCCATAGAAAAATTCAGTTTATTCTGAGAAATCTCTTCTTTTTCAGTAGGTGTTACAACAGTCTACTAGCTAAAATTTCTGTCTCAAGAGAAAGTCTACAAAGCCCCAGTGTAAAAACAATTAGAATGTTATGCCATGAGTGTTACTATTATGACCATGTCATAGCTGTCTATACAGAAAGGTTGCATCTTCAGGACAAATTGTGTTGTAAGATACACCATTTATGTCCCTGAGTGACTGTCAGCTTATTCTGAGTGACTCAGTATGCAGTAGTCCTAGATTAACATGAGTGTAAATTATTGCATTACTCCACAGTAAATAAAGCTATGTAAAGTCCTAATGCTCTGAGTGCAAACCTTTAATCTTTTGACCACTGTGCAGCTGGTGGACTTTTTGGAAATGTGTAAATGCAGCAAACAGGCATGTAGAACAGGAGCCAATAACTAGCAGAGGTCCCAGAAGTACAATCATCATGTCCCTGAAGTCATCACACTACACTTTTTGGTAGAGCCAATTATTCTGAGAACTGCTGAGCTGAGATGACTGTGCTGTTTTTGATTTTGGAGCTAGCTTATTTGGCACAGACTCAGGTATCTTTGCATAGTCTACATTGTGTTCTTTAGTCATACTCCAAATGACCCAGAGCTTACAAACAGAAGTTGTACCACTTTCTTGCATCCAATTATAGCATGTTTACTCAAGAGAAATAATCAGAGGACTTGAATTTTGATCTAGTAGGTGCCTAATGGGTTGTCTACACAAAGAATTTCATGATCACAATCAGTCCAGGTCTTGGGAGGCCTATAATGCTCTACACAAAGCCGAGTTCTTGCATATTAAAAGCCTAAAGTACAGTAACAATGGCAAAGAGAAGGGTATGACTGCCTTGCATAAGCGGTATAATTTCTTAAGTTTTTCTTCATTTTAAGAACAAATTTTCTTAAATAAATATGATTATGCTTTTATGAAAATGTGCTAAGTTACCATTCCTTATTTCTTCTTAGGGAAAGCAAATACTATATATTCCTTTTATATTTGCACAGTATAATAGCACACAGCCCACACAGTGGGTAATTTAAATGAACAGCAGGCATTCAAATTACACTGAAAGGGCTGTTATATTTCAAGCAGGGAACATTTTTATTACAGTCACATTCCTGACATCCTACGGGATGCATACGCTTTTTTTCTTCTTTCTTGATCTTAGATCAACAGGCAACCAGCTGCGTTAAGTGGGCATCTCTGAGATGCCCATGAACAGTTTATGAATACAGGTACCTCACCTTTTTGATGCTGGAATATTTTGTACAGAGGAACTGTATTTAGTACTCAAGAACAGTAGCATGAACTGCATGCGGGAAGCCTCATCATATACAATCAGTGATTCACAGTTCCATTTGGAGCAGACAGCTACTAATGACATTACCCAGCCCAGCAAGCCGGGATTTGTGTACTAGTCTTCCCAAAAGTATTATCACAGCAGTGAAGGGAGGCAGCAGCACAGTTTTTTTCTGTTTGCATTCGACCTTTAAACATGCCTTGAACCTTGATGCAGGGTTGGCTGTTTCTTGCTTTGGAATGAGTCTGGCCATTGTTGCTGTAGCTATCCTAGGACTTCAACAGCTGGTAGCTCTACCCTACATATTTAGTCTATGTATGTTTTCTCACCTCATTAACTTCCTCCTTCCTCATCCTCACTGCCTCTTTCAGTTCCAAGGCTACAGAAGCTGTAGTTCATTAGTGATGTTCTCCTAGCTGTACAATTCTGGAAATTATTCACGGAAGAACTGTCACTGAAATAAAATAAGCTAAAAGACCGGGATTTCTTCAGTGTTCAAATGGCAGTTTTGCAAGTCCTCTATCACCTTAAAAGGAAGACAAGCACCTCTGGGGATTCATAAAAATGCATACATTTTAATGAGTGCTATGAAAACTAAGAGAGTATAGATGTCTAGACAACAAAACAGGGTCTTAAACATTTTTGTTAGTCTTTATATGTGACTCAGATTATGTCTTTATTGACTACTGATGTGAAGCACACAGATATCCAAAAGTTCTACTGATAACTTGATTCTGAAAACAGTCTAACCAAAGGGACTCACAATTCCATGCAAGCAAATTTACTGTCATCCATGCAACTACAGTAAAACTGCTTCTACCCCCTTAAATAACAGTGAAGATGTATCATCAGAATCCAGTGAAAATCACTTAACTTAATGCTTATGAATGACCTAATAAGTACTTTTAAATACCCTGGTCCATGAGGCCACAGCTACCTGCTCATAATGAACATAAGAAATTAGCGGGAGGTGCTAGTGTCCAAAAAGCTCTGCTAAGACTCAGCAGGGTTTATTCTTAGCCCTCTCTCTGTAGAGTAGATGACCTTGGACACATGAATTCACCTCTGTAGGCCTCAACTCTAACTACAGAAGGACCGTGGTAGTTATCTGTCCTTGGATTATCATCTAGCATGTGCTTGGGAAAGATTTAAAGAACTATAAGATTACTTACTTGGAATAATATTCAGAAGGGTAAATAATTTTCCCCAAATTATATAAGAATGATGAATTTCTGCCAAGAAATTTTGCTTACCTGAAACTGTGTCTTGAAATATTGTTCCTCATTGTTAACATTGGCTAACATTGGTTCCAAAGTGGCTTTGAACTTTGTAATGTCCACTAAACACCCCACACTTTACATTCTCAAAGGTAATTAATAGCTAGTAAAGAAAAAAAAATAAAGGTTTTATTTATTTATTTGCTTGCTCAAGCTATTTAATATGATAATTCAGGGCAAAGTAATTATGTCTATCATGCTGTTCTTTTTTTGCTGTGACAATTCCACATCTTTGTGTGGCTAACAATTTTCATTCATAATAATTTATTTTGAAGGATAAATCAAATCTTCCCAGACCCACTGGGAACAGAGGCTGTCCTCGTAAAGAGGGTAAATATGTCTGACCTATTGGCTTCTGCAGTGAATCCACAGTAATGGTATCAACATTGAGCAAGAAGAATTGGTGAGAAGGGTCAGGTGTCATTGATGCCAGGACATTTTACATACTCCTGCAGATATGATTAATTGTACAGATCCCAGAAAAGCTCTTTAAATAGTAAGACATTTAATAGGAAAATATATAGCTAGAACTGTAAAGGAAACTGAAACATCACCGTGACATAGTGGGAGATAGGGATATTCCTGTCTTTTACATGGAACTCCAGTGAAAATTTGGCACAGCATTAGGCAGTGACAAGGAGAAATCTAGCAGAGATATTATCAACTGTCTTTCTCATTTTCATTAACTACTTAGTTTTCATATTGGAAAAACATATAACTTTTTGCCTTTGTCAGTGTGGGGTATCCTCTAGGTGGGGTGGGGTGGGGCAAAGTCAGATCCCTGTAGTGTGAGGTGGCAGAAGGCAGCTCCCATTGCTGGTACAAGCCTCCCTGATCAATGCCAGGAACAGGATGTGTGGAAGGGGCAGTCTGATCAGCTTTCACTCTGACAAGCATTGTCACCTAAGCAAGCTGCTGTACAGCAGCAGAGAACACAGCCTAATTTTTGCATAATGTTGTCAGAACTGCCATCCTAGTCTGCATGCCCCCATCACCCTGGGGAGATTTTAGCAGACTCAGCCAGCATTGCTGAAAAACAGTCAGGTGGCTGTGGCATTCTGTGTTCCTTCTTTAACCTTGACAGGTAAAGATGAATTTCAGTGTAAAAGACAGAACTCTTCCCAGCTGAGAGGGTGAAGCCTGTTAAATCCCCAGCTATTCTTGGCAAGGTGATGGAGCACTGCTTGTTAAAAATTGCCAGAGACACATAAGATCTCTATAAAGGCAGAAATGCTGATGAGAGGATTGAATCAATGGAGTAAAGGGCTGACAGAGTGGGACAGGGAAAGGGAAGCAGATCAGTTCATCACTGTAAAACATGACAGACAAAAAGAAATAGACATGGTCTTCACCTTGCTTCACATTCACACCACATGTTTTACTTAGAAAGTAGACTCTTGTCGACATTGCTACCAACAGGCTTGTACACTGGGTCAAATACTGCTGTAATATTTAACATTTAATGACAAGGTTAGGAGAGTAAACCAGTTGATAATAAGGTACTTAAAGATCATAGGGCCCAACTAAACGGATACCATCAGCAGCTGCACAGTTCTACTATCCTCTGTGTATATCCTGAAGGAAGAGACGAACAACAGCAATGCACACCTCTGGATACAAACAAGGAGACAAGTATCAATGCTCTGATTCTACTCTTTACATGTAAAGAAGTCCAAAAGCAATTGGAAGTGGCAATCTGGCAAATAATAGAGGGCTCTTTTCCCTTCACTGCTCACATCTGATTGTCACTGCAATTGCAATTGCAATTGTACCAATTAACTTAGTGATGTCAAGACAACCTGTGATGAAAGTTTAGACTAGGCAACTATAAGGACTGAAGAGAAAATTGGGAACTGTGACTTTGCATAGACAAAACTAATGTAATTTTCAAAGGGTGTATTCTGCTGTCAATAGTTAAAATTTTGTATGCTGCACTCCAAAGCATTAATAGAGAATACTCACAGCTTTGACCAATTAGTCTTAAATGAAGAAATCAAGTTTCAGACTGTTCTGTATCAATAAAAGAACACCTAATGAATGGCTATCTTATGAGCTATTGAAAGTGCAAAAGTAATATGATGACTGTGCACATGTATTGTTACAATTGGTATGAAATCTAAGCAGATGTTAATGATTTATATTTATATGTTATCTATGTTCAAAGTGTTGCAACAGATAATAAATACATTAAAGGTAAATAATGGTATTTTCTTATACAGAATCCCCTATTTCTGGCTGATAACAGTAAATAAAATCTTTTTTCAATGATTTTGAATACAGTAATTATAATTCTTTCACTGGCCACTCAGTCTTTGTGTGCTCTGTAATGGATTACACCTAACAGCTGATCTTAAACTGGAATGGTGATGTCTTCCTTTTTAGGGGTACAAGACAAATGGATTATAAAATGAAGACTTACGCAGTTACATATTTCTTTCTTTTCTTTCTTTCTTTTTTTTTTTTTAAATCATTTATCGACTTATTTATTTTCAGGTGCGATGCAAGTAGCTTTCATAACTTTTGAATTTTTAAGGCGTTACGTTCATGTGGATTTAAGTCTTTGACTACCTAAAATATTATTCATCCTGCTGTGAACCGTAATTACATTTGTAGTAGCTTGGTTGTCTTTGCTGATTCTCAGTCCTATGTAAATGTTGAAGAAAAGGGTAATCCCAGCTCTGAAAATTTGCTTCTCCTTTGTTTTCAGTTGTATCTAAATGCTTGGTACAAAAAAGCATTTATGCTCAGTAATATATTGGCACCCACGAGCAGCACAGTTAAGATCAATGGACAACTCATCTGGTCAATGTCATTCATCCACATTTATAGAGTTACACGTATCTTAACCTTCTTTTTCTGCAGAGGTGTTCCTTAGTCTCCCTGGGTGATTTTGGGTCAAGGACAGTGCAGGTTTTAGGGTGAATATTAATCAGCAAGTGAGAAGACTGTTTTAAATATAACTGATACCAAACTAATGTGATGAATGCTTATATAAATTAATGAAGACAGAAATATTCTGTTTTGCTACAAAGTATTCTTAATTGTTTAGAAATTTCACAAAACTTTATTACCAATATTAATTATTGTTTATGCATTCGTAACATAGCATAGTCACTTTTTCGTATAGATTTGCTATATGATTTACTCTGTATGATTTATTGATGTCAAGTCACTGCTTTCTGTGTGCATGTGTTTGTACATCATTTAATGCCTGCTTCTGGGGAGAAGGGAAAACTAGACAGTTAACTGTGAGCTTTTTTTTTGCTCTCCACAACAAAGATATATTTTACTCCTGTTCTTCTTTGGTTATTATGAAAGTCATCATTATACTTTTCAGAAGTGATCATGTTAAATACAGAGCAGTGCTGTGTTCTTTTTCCATTTCACGGAAAATCAGGTTAACTGCAGTTAACTACAAATTTTCAGTAATAATAATACTCTCCTCTGTGTACCTTGACAGGTATTAGAATCAATAGTCAATCTCCTTCAACCACCCTTATGGTATCTGACATCCAATAAGTTAACAGGGATTAAGCTCTGTCTTGCTTCATATGTAAATCATCAGCAAAACCCTACTTGCTATCAATTATTCAGAAGCAGACCCTAGATTTACAACCCTCACACAGGCAGTAAGGGAAAAAATGTTTCCTTGTGTCATTCCCT
This sequence comes from Anser anser, assembly GCF_964211835.1. NCBI lineage: Eukaryota > Metazoa > Chordata > Aves > Anseriformes > Anatidae > Anser > Anser anser. The sequence continues at coordinate 39,232,733 of NC_139723.1, forward strand.
TCTCCAGGAACCAGATCAAAACTTGGAAATTGTGGTTCAGAGTTATACAGCCAATAATGGAAATTGCGAGTCAAGAGCGCATCTAAAGGCAGCTGTGTTCATCATATTGCAGTTTTGATTAACAGTAAGAAAGCCTGGGCTAAAATCCAATGAAATCTAAAGGAGAAAAAAAAAAATACTGTATGGGATCTGAATATATTTTCTCCAAACTGCTAATTCCCTCTACAGTCTATAGGAATATATGTCTTCTCTATAGGGATATCTTGTCATTTTGCTGGAGTAGCCACTTTCTATTACTGCAAGCCAGGAGCAGTTAAGAGTTTATTATTGTAGCAATAATTTATTTATTTTAATGTTTTAACTTTTGGGTGCAATAAGATATTGCCTTGCAAAGTGATGAATTAAAAGACCACAGTATCTCATCTATCCACCAACAAAGCTTGAAAATACTAGAGTAACACACTCCAACTGGTGTTGTAGACCAGTAGCATGGCTTATACTGCCTGATAACACTCTGTATGAGTTTTAATAAAGTGTGCTTAACACATAAGATGCAATTCTACTAGTGATAGCCACATCCTGCAGTGCGTTGTAAGTAGGTTATGATGCACATTAACCAAATTGTAAAGATACAGTGAATAATTTGATTCTTATATTTTTAAAATGATATGCAGTATTGAGTTACTAATTATCTCTTTTTTTTTTTTTAAAGCTTCTCAAGTTCAAAGCAATGTGTAGACATTAAAAAGACCATGCAAATTGTATGATTCTTTTACAAAATGGTGGACACTGCCATTTAAATGTAGTGCACAAATACAAAATACAGCCTTTATGATAACCTGTCCTGTAGCCACAGTCATATTGTATTTGCAAATACAATTTCTATTTTGCAGAGTAGGAATCTAATTACTGTACCAAGTACAAGACATTAACAGATCCACTGCTGACCATCAGCCGTCCTGGACAAACATTCCTAATAATTTTTTTTTAAGATTAATTTCTTCCTGTTGGAAGAAAACACCAGTAAATCTTTGTAAAAAATAATAATGCTAAGACCTTTTGCAAAGTTGACGTACTGCTACACACTGCTGATGAAGCTATATCATTAACTCATTTTTGAACGTAACTCAGAAATACAGTGGGAAGATCGAGGGTAACTATTAACCTTTTTTAAGTATAGTTTTAGGGAAGAACTAGATTTCTTTATGACATTGCATAGCTAAAACAGTAGTTTTCCACGTATGGAAGAGAAGATGTGTACATTTTAGCTGGGATGTGGTTTAGTGGGAGTGTTCCAGGGAATCAGAAAGATTAGCAGGAGAAAAACACAGCAGAAAAGACAAAACTGAGCCTATTCTTTGACCTCTGCTGGCAGCTCTTTGTCAAGATTTTGTCCTGCCTTGCAGAGAAAAAAAAATATCTTTACAACTAAGCAAGCTTTCTTCTTCCTAAACCTACACGGAAACTGAAGAAGCTTTCTCATTTTTGCAAGCTGTACATGGGCCATGGGCTGAATTTTGACTCAGAAGCTGTACTTCAGAGCACACATGCAGTTTTGTGATAAATGTGCATTCAAGCTTTTGTGATAAATGTGCATTCAAGCTTAAGACAGCTCATATTTTGCTAACTAAGGAGGTCTCTTGTTCCTAAGTGTTACAGAAACACAACAATTGTGGAGCTTGCATAAGGCTTTTCCTTCTGATGGAAGCTTTTAATAGATATAGTCTCACAGGGATGTGTACTCTTGCCCTTTCCACCATCCCTTCTGCTCAGCAACACATATATTTCAGGGTTTCACAATGGAAGTCCTTGCTGCCCCTGGGAGAGGGGCAGTTCTTCAGTGTGAACAACACAGCAGGGCCAGGGTTGTGTGGTTGTGTGAAACACTAAGGAAGCAGGACTGGACTGAAGGACTTAGGTGTTGCCTCTGTGATCCTGGTTGCTCTGCAAACGAAACACAGGCTCTCGTGAGGCATTGGGGTGCAAACCTGGTTGCATAGGCTCCCTCTGTGGGGCTGTGTCCCCACTGCCCAGTGCTGATACCCAGCATTCGGAGCAATGCAGCATTCCTGGCAGACTGGGGTGGGAAATTACCCTGATGTCCTGCTGCTGGCGTGTATGGCACCATCCTGGATGAGGCCTGTGGAATTGGCTGTGAATCCTCTGTATTTATGGTGAGGTGAGGCATGCCTGGATTTTGGAAGCCTGCATAGCCTTCCACACCTGGACAACCCTGTTAAATGTAGCAGCATTACAAAGCCAGTGCTGAGGGCAGAAGCTGCCATGATAGTTTTCCTCAAAGAAGGGAAATCCCATACAAATGTACTTTACAGTGCATTGCAGTGCAGCGGCACGGCTCTGTACTTCTGCTCAGAAAGATCTCACCGTGATTGCAGTGGGAGGAGTGCAGGCGCAACAGCGGTAGAACTACAGTTTGTCAGTGCAGACAGGTGCCTGCGATCTGCAGGTGAGAGATCTCTTTTCTTTGGAATCAGGCCATACCGATGATATTTGTAATTGAAGTAAACTCGATTTCAGAAAGTATCCGGAGTTTGTAAGATACGTTCTTGAAAGTTCTAACATGCTTCCTGTTGGAATATGGTTCAAGAATAACAATATCCCAGACTTGTAGAATAAATTGAGTGAAAAAAGGTTGCCACAAACCATGAATCTAATGCTCATCAGGTACCTTTACCACTTCTTAAGGCAAGTTGAAAGAAACTTTTCTAATAAGCGCACTCTTGCTGAGGTCTGAGATCTGTTACGTTTGGAAATCACTGGAAGCTACATTGTTTGTAACTACAGAAGGAAGCACTTTGTAGACTCTGGGATAAGTGGGGCCAGATCCTGCACTCATACTATCATGAGGCAGTACAAGAAAAGGCTGAATCCCTGTGTAATATTATACAGTTTATAGATTAAGCTTTGCTTTGTTGCAGTAATTATGGTTTTATAATACCTTGACTTCTTGCTTTCAGGATACTAATTAACCAATTCTCTGAGCACACAGGATTAAATTATTGCTGAGACTTGTGACAAAACCGTTGGCAGGGCTTTGCCAGCAGGCTGCTCAAGCAGGCTTGTGGCTTGGAGCAGCACGTGGTTGGATCCAGGGCTTGCTGTCTGGGAGCCTGTGCAGGCAGGGGTCAGGATTAATCTGCACCAGACCTGCATCTAGCACAGATCACTTCCTCAGGGCTTATTGCCCAAGTCATCCAGTATCCTAATATGCTTATAGGTCTGTAAAATGCACATGTAAAGGAAAAACCTTTTCATTTCTGTGTCTAGCAAAAGCATTAAGACAATGAATGAATGTTTCATGAAAACAAGGAAAACAAAGCTACCCTTTACCGAGGATGGCATTTAACAGACCATGGCAGCTGTTGTGAGATAACTGCTTGACCCTTGCTTCTCTAAGCAGCCACAGCAAGCCTAAAAATTGAACGCTTTCAGTACCACTGTGCCGGGGTGCTGGATGCCACCTGTCCTCCACAGGGCAGCACTCCTCATGCCCCCTTTATTTCATGGCTCAGCCCAGCTACGTGTTACAGGCTTAGAGCAACCACGGTGCTACACATCCCTGATGCTGGGTTATGAAGTACCATCTCCCCACACGTTCCCCCAAGAGTCTGCAGAGAGACCCACTGCATGAGCTTCCCTTTGGAGGGGGGACATCTCCAGCTGGACCCCACTTCTGCTTTGGAAAGAAAAACCCTTTCTGAGCATTTCTAGGAGCTGATTTAGAAGTAAACAGCTGAAGGAAGCATTAGATCTTGTCTTTGGATTTTCATTAAAAAAATATAATTGAAGTTGGAAAAACAATGTACTTGTTTACTTTTCATTTGACCGTAAAAACCAAGAAAACAATTTTACACTGGTGTCTAAAACCACAAACCAAAAATTTATCTCATCTGCTTCCAGTGATTGAAATTCTGAGCAGCTCTGTTGGATGAATTCTATTTTTATGGAATGTTTTTAGTACTCGATTTCTATTGTGCTTTTGCAAATAAATATTGGAACTAAAGGGTGAATTTCTCAGCCGATATCAGCAGAGTTCCATTGATTTGAATGGGGCTATGATGATTTATGCCCACTGGGGATTAACCAAAGGCTTTGTAAGCTTTTAAAGTTAAAGGAACAGGCTTGTTCCATATTTAGCTGCTGGGAAGAAAAGAAGAAAAAAAAGGAAAGGGAAGAACAAAAAAAATATAAGCACAGGTTAACATAAACTACAGCTTTAAGTGATGAGCTACTAAATATTTGGAGGGCTTAAAGTTTAATTGTGACAATGTACTGCATCTGGAGAGGAACCCAGAATTTCACAGCTGATATACATATACATACATACACATATTCCACAATTATTCAGTAGGTGGCAGTTAAAAGCCTAGATGAGCTGTGCAGTCGCCATTTAGGCAGGAGCACCAGCGGAGGCTGGAGTCAGTCCATCTGAAACAGCGGAAAGAAAGAGCGAGGCTGCAGCTGAGCCAACAAAAGCATCAGCTCCGGCCCAGGCGCTCGAGGAGAGCGCGGGAGAGGAGCGTAGCTGCAGGAGCAAAAGCTCCAGCGCAGGCAGCAGGCAGCAGCCAGCACAGGACGCGAGGCAGGGGAGCAGACGACAGAGCTACAGCTCCTCTGATTAAGACGCGGACTCCTTTCTGGTGGAGAAAACCCACAGCAGAGAGGGCGAACAGTTGGTGCGATGACAGGCAGAAACTGAAGAGTTTTTGGAGCATTCTGTTCTTTCACAGGTAATTTTTTTTCTGTTGCTTTTCTGCATTGCCTTGTTCAAAAAACATAGCTTTGCAAAGAAATTAGAGGTCTTTTTATCTGCTCTGACCAACATTCACAGTCTACACTCAGGAAAAATTTCCACTGAAGTCAGTAGAGTTTTGCGTGAGTTACGACTGCAAGATCTGATACAAGTTGTTATTGTGTGTAGGGAACATGGCATGCTATCAGCTGGGGCTGATAAGGAAGGCAGAAGCTGGTCACATGCATACTGACCAGCCAAATAACATTATTTTTCTGTCTGTTGGGATACTAGTAATGGTTTCATAACATTTTTTTTTTCATTAAAACTCAATGTGCTGAATTTTGTCCTACTTTATACTGATGCCATTGCAGTGATTTAAAGAGAGATCTTATTTATTTCTTTGTTTTTATTTTTATCTGAAAGCTACATTTTACCCTATGTGATGAAAGAACTCAAAAATGTTGAGCCGGAATAAAATAACACCAGATGTTTCTTTGAAACAAATACAACTTTGCAGCATTCCTCTCATAGGTAGAAAATATTTTATTTGCTTAGAATATTTTGCCATTCACAATTGAATAAACAAAAACAATTAATGGGGGGACTATTCTCAAGTGTCTGAGTGACATGAATTCAGAGTTGGTAAGAATTCCTTGCTGTCTTTCCCATAAAATGTGGGATGTACTGCATGCTGCAGCACTCAGTCACAGCTGGGTGAGCTCAGAGTGGAGCAACAAGATTTGATGTATTTCATTTTTGAAGCATTTTCCCAATCTTTTGCTTTTACGGGTGCCTGATTGTACATGAATATGTATATGCCTGCTTATAAATGCACGCATTTACAGGTACGTGATGTGTATGTCCACATGCCTTTCTTTATAAATGAAGCTGTTACAACTGATTGCTGTTTTACCTTTGCTAGTGTTTACACTTTATTGTACCTGGAATGTTTTGCAGATCCCACAGTTGTTAATTCTGTGTCAGATAGTTATTTTGTCTGCTTCCCCCCCACACCCCCCACCCCTTTACTTTTCCAACTGATGGACTTCACTCATGTTTCAGGAGCTGACCCCAGGGGATGCAGCTGTGCTGACTAAACGCAGTAGTGCCCATTTCTCATGGAATGGCATCTGTGCCATTGTTCAGGGACTGTGAGACGGGTATCCATCCAGGTTTCGTGCTCTCTTATGTTGCACACAATGTTTGTGAGGCTCATGCATGAAGAGCTGTCCAAACACAGACTAGGTTCAAACACATAGCTGCTAATCAATAGCCTCATGGAACTGAAAGTCCGGTAGAATGACTGCAATGTACGATTATTTATCTTCATCTCTGGGAAAAGTAAAGAACAAATGGGTATAAAAGGGATGCGAATACACTTAGGCTAGATGTTTTCAAACCATTAGAGCAGCAAGGTACTGAAATTACTTTCTTGTTCCTCTAATAGAAAGAAAAGGTTCTGAGTGTTTTCTGGTTGGAACTCAATGGAAAGGATTATGTTAAATGGTTGCCTGCAATAGCAAAGAATTGGATTTGATACTCCAGAAGGTCTCTTCCAGTGCTACGTAACTATTCACTGGATGTTGCCTGTACTGAAAATCTCTTTACAAATGGGTTAACGTCTTTGGAAACAGTTTTCCACATGTCCCATAACAAAGCCAAATGCAAGCATATTTTTTTTCTAGGTTGTGCTGCACTTATGTTTACACCACTATGGTTCTACAGCAGATGCATAAGCCCTGGTGGTCTTCAGGCTGAATAACATCCTCTTCTCATAGTGCAGAGCAGAGTTATTCAGAAAATGATTGGAGTTCAGAGGCAAGGCTCCTTCCTCCTTCTGCCCAAAAGATCAAGATCATATTATCCTACACCAGCACTGCAGTCTGTAATATCCAAAAAAAAAAAAGTGGATAAAATATAAACTGATTGTGCTGATTCTGAAGTTTGTTACTAGTGTTGATTTTAGTTTCCTTTGAGTTTCACCAGATAGCTTAACTTTTGTGCTAACCTGCATCTGCCCATGTGAAGATCTCCGCATCATGTGTTAAAATCAAAGACACCTTTTCACTGTGATGGAGTATGCCTTATTCCCTCAGGCTTAGCTTACTTTAGAAAAATTGCAATAAAAAGTACTCTGGCTCAAAGATGCCCTTGCAGAATGACCCCATTCAACTCTATATTATATTATACACCCTTTTCTTCCACTTATTTCCTTTTTAACCTAATACTTTTCTTTCTTTCTTTTTTTTTTTTTTTTAATAAGACATGATTACTTTGGATTGTTCTCAATTTGCAGTGAAGCACGGTAACTATTCTGTAATAAATAATGAGCTACATTTGAACCTTCCAGCTTCCAGGCAGCATATGAGTACCAAGCCATTCATATACAGAAACTGAAACAGTATTTGACTTGGAAGATTTGGTTCAGTATGTATGGCTCCTTCCAAATATTTGTTTCTTTCCCCTTAACATTTTGTGCTACTAGATCTAATTGAAGAATTATCAGTCTTACCTACTAGAAGAAAAATGAAATTTTATGAAACATAAATAGATATTAGAAATATTACTTTCCCTTTCAAATTAACAGTTTTCATAGGGACAACATTTTTTAAAAATAAAAAGCTTATTCTGATAGTTATTTTTTAGTTTCCACCCAAAGATTTTTTTGTGTCAGCAAAAAGATCCTTTCACTACATTCTTGATGTTGCAGTAAAACTAAAAGATGTAAAAAATTGTCTTATTGCTGCAAAAGCAGTGATCAAAGACTAAGTGCCAATGCAACTGTATGCATAAATTGAAACAGAACATACCTTTTTTTTTTTACCTTTTTGAGAAAATGCCAAAAACTATTGATTATTATGAGTTGTATGAAGATGAGTATGACTATTGTATCCTTGATATGAGTATCAAAGGAAGACAAGAAAAATGTCAAAAAACAGGTATCAAGGCTGTGACAGACAGCCACTCACAGACGCACTGACAATGAGTTCAGAAGCACCTCTTCTCTAGCAATTTGAATTGAATGTTAGACTTTGGTGTAAGAGATGAAAACAATTCTCTGATTTCTCTGACTGTGTTGGGCTGCAGCCTGCTATGGCAGTGAAATATGATCTCCCTCACCCTGACTGGAGGTAATGGAATTGGTTTCAGGTGAATCAGGATAGGTGTTAATGAAGTCATAACAGCCTTTTAACTTCACTCCTTAAAATCTGTATTTCGGAAAGCAGTCACATGAAAAGAGCAAATCCATTCCTGGCCTACAGGTGTTTCCTACCTATTAAGTGTTCAGTAGTTCTGCCTTAAAATTAATGTGAAGTTAAGAATAGAAGAAGCACCCTCTTTTATTTATTTTTATATTTTTGCTTGAAAATATAGACTGGCAGCTTTTATCTGTTCTGAAAAGGTTAGTAATTTAAATAATGAAATATTGGCTACCACCAATAGCTAAAATATTGCTGCAAACCCTCTTTTTTTAAAAAAAAAAAAAAAGAAATTATTTTTCTCTTAAAAAAAAAGACAAAATTTCAGTAAGAAAAGTAATCATTTTTGTGAAAGTTCTGAGATCCAGATTTGCAAACTAATTGTTAAAGAAAATTCAGGAGAAAGAAAAATAAATATTTTTCCCCTAAATAGCAAATATCTTCTTGTGAAAATTTAGAAATACCTGTCACAGATCTGTCATTCCTGTATCACGCCACAGTTATACTTTAATTGCTGGCTTTCAACCTATTTGATTTGCATCAATTTCTGGTGGAAGCACAGGTTTCTTCCGAGTGCCTGGAAGCTTGTTTACAATGGGACTGCATTGCTTAATCACTTGCCAGAGATTCTGGGTCCTGAACCCAACTGCATTAACCTATTCACAAGTTCTTGCCTAACAAGCAATTGCAAAATGTATTACATTGGGTGGTAGTGTTTTTGGAGGACTAGCCGTGCACAACATAGACAGCAAGACAGATAATGATTTCTCAGTTAGACCTAATCCACTTTGTTTTGAATTGGGTATTATTTGGGCTGTATAAGAATACCAGAAGTATCTCAGTAGTCAAGATAGCAATCACTATGTGTATGGCAAGGAAAGGCAACAATGGGATCTATATTCATTTGAACAAGTCAGCAAGCCTTGATTCTTGATGATTCTCCTTCTGTAGAAGACTTGTACAAATATTATCAAATTTACGTTAAGGAATTGAGGACTATGGAGGAAAGGCAAAAGGGCCACTAGTCTTTGTACAGTTTTCTCTACTGAACAGAAGCCAGTCTTCCATGGACACGTGCATTCTTCTGTGTAAATGCATACATTTATATGTACCTGTCTTGTCTATGCTGGGATTTTTATCATGAATCTCACAATATATGGAATTATAAATTTGAAAGCAGTACCAGTTAAGTCAATGAAGTACCTAACATGTCTAAACTAAAGCTGAATTTAAACAGTAACTGAGTCAACAAATTCTCATTTTTCTTTCTTTTTTTTTTTTTCTTTTTTTCTTTCTTAATTTTAAGATTACCCAATCCACTTACTGGAAAGTGACAACCAGTAGGACACAAGTCCACCCTGGGTAAACTTGGCATTTGATATCATTTCTGTTTGTGAAAGTGGGAAAGATTTTTCATGTGGTAAGTAGGTTCAAATATGGTAAATCTGTTTTTGTGGTACCAGTTCATTAGTATATACTCATTACTAAAGGGCTACTTCTGAAAGGTTTTGGACCACAACAGACAAAAGAAGTATACTCCTGACTCCAAAGCTCAATATTGGGTGAGGCCTTGCATCTTCAACGTTTTGTGCAGATAAACCCACAGCAGAAAAGGAAATCAATAGACACTTCCTCGTAATTTGCTTTCTGTCATCAGTCCTGCCTTCTGCAACGTGAAACACTACTTCAATGAACTCAGTTTTAGACATCAATGCTGCATATTGGCCATATAGAAAACATATCTAATTCTCTCCCCTTTCTCTTTCCAGTTCTTTCTTGCCTAGTGAAACTATTGCAGCAGTTTCAGCTGGACACATATTAGTCAAAAGAGCTTGTGAAGATTTTCTTACAACTAGAGGTTTGGCTTCTTTGTTTTAGCAAGGGAAAAAACTGCTAGATCCATTTGATATAATTTATAGGGGCTCAAACAATTTTGAAAAGGCATTGTTTTGGAAAATGAGATGTTCAACATGGGCATGATAAAAACATGACAATTTGCTAGAGGAGAACATGACATATCTGACCACAGAATAGTAAAGAGGATTCTACCTCCTTTAAATGCACATTTGTCTTTAAGAGAGGTGTTCTTAAGACAATATCCCACTTCTGCAAATACAGGAGAAAACTGACAAATTATTCTGAAAGACTGTTGTCCTTTCTACTACTCTACATACTCTATGTTAAGGCAGCAGTATATACAGAATCTACTAAAGCTCTCAGAGAACCTCCCTGAAAAAAAGTATACATTTACAATGAATATGGAACATGCATAGAGGTCAGAGGCAGGCTCTCTCCAGTGGTGCCCAGGGACAAGGTGCAGTGGGCACAAACTGAAATGCAAGACGTTCCCTCTGAACATCAGGAAGCACTTCTTTACTGTGCAGGTGGCTGTGCACTGGCACAGGTTGCCTGGAGAGTCTGTGGACTCTCTCTGGAAATCTTCAAAAGACACCTGGACATGGTCCTGGGCAGCCTGCCCTAGTTATCCCTGCTTAGGAAGAGGCACTGGACCAGACAACCTCCAGACCTCCTTCCAACAACCTCCTTCCAACCTCAGCCATCCTCTGTGATTCTGTGTGAATACCGTGGCTTAGGACTGTCTGCACACGCATTTGCAATGTAATGGACAATCTGGCCCCAAACACAAAAAACAATTTAGCTAACACTGAAATACTGAGATTTTTTTTCCATTTCTTTATTTTCTCTTTCTTAGATACTTGAAAGCACATGCTATTATCACTTAGTCCAAACTCCTCCAAAGCACCCACTTTGTTTGATTCCTTTCTGACTGCACATGGCAATTTTATTTTGCTGCTCTCTTGGTCCCATCCAGTATTGTACTGACTGAGGCACTGTTTTCATTTTACTTATTAATTTTTAACAGTAACTTTTCTATTCAAATTCAAAAAATTCAGTCATGGTAGAGAGTCCAACTCTAAAACTGTATGTTTCCATTCAAACAAACTGAATTTGTAGATTTGTAGATTGAATTTGTGCTTCCTATGAGTATGTTGAATAAGGAGAATGTCTGATTAAGCCTCTTACTTTCAGAAGTAATATCAAGTAAATACTATAATACACAGCGTGTCAGAGAAAAAAAGGTAGGTTTATGACATGCAACCTTATTTACTTATTATTTTCATAGGGGACACTATTTTGTCTGCAACTCTGTCTGGTCTCCTTCCTTCTGGCTGATGGTACAAAGTACTAAATTGGCATTGCTTTTCTTTCAAACTATACTTGAGAACATCTGGTTGTCATTGTCAGCCTGTTACACCAAACAATATATTTATTGATTCTGAAAATAAATTTGGAATTCCAAAAGCCCCGTTGAGTGAGATCTTTTCTGGGGGGCACACTTAGTAACTTCTCCACAGATCTTAGATTATTAAGTGTTTTTATTTCAGTGTCCAGCAGTTGAATTCTCTTTGGTCAACATAACTTATTACCTGCAAATTTTCACATCACATGTAACTGCTACATCTACTGACCTGCCAAAATTACTGATCTTCTTAATGTTTGTTCTACTGTCAAGAGCTCTTATACTACATGAATGCTATATATGCAGACTTCAGAAACAATGTTCAATTAGATCCTGGGACCTACAGGCCACATGAGCAGAACCCATTTCCTATTTATGATGCCAATACATAACATTTATGCAGCTTTTTTTTTGGTAATCCAGTACATTAGTTCTTGGCCATTCAGTGCTGGGAATCTTGAAGCAGATCAGTCTTCACTGATTTTGAAGCTGGCTTTTATTTTGAAGCATTATTTTTTACCATCATGCAGAGCTGATGGAGATCAATGTTCATTTTCATCAGGAGTCAGTGACCAACTGCATAAACTTTGGTCTCGGAGGGACTCCCATCATGATTTTTTAGACTAATTAGCAAACAAACAAAACAAAACGAAAAACAAACAAACTAACAAAAACCAAACTATTACTATGAAACAACAACAAAACTGGTGCTGGAGACCCAGGAAGCAACTAATTTAAGTAATCAGTCATCAGAAGCAGCAAAACTACCTTTCCTAAGAATGAGTTGCTTTTCCAAGAGTTATCATTAGGTGGAACAGCTGTAGGCAAAAATTACTTTTTCAGACTAAAGCAAGAAACTTTGCTCAAACTGCCCTAGAGACAAGAAAACCCAGAGAAATCTTTGGTCAGTTGGATTAAAGGTTTCTGGCACTGCATAAATACCTTAAGGAAAACGTAGTCAATTGCTTATTTCAAAGACATTTTTGCATTTCAAGACTTCCTTTCTTTTTGTATGGAAGCAGCTCTGGTCCAAAATGCCCGCCTATAATTTTGTCTTGTGAAGGTATCTAAAAAGTTGCAACAAGTATGAATAAATAATATTTAACCTGTATTTATTTATTTAATCTAATATGCAGCAGCCTCCAGATAGTCTCTGATACTTATGTTAACAGCTACTGAAATTCAAGTGTAATGAATTCATCAGTGTATAAATAAACTGAAATTTTGATATGACAAAGCCAACTCAAGAAGCATTTTTGTTCTGAATGCATCAAATAATTTTAATTACCCTTATTAGTACCATTAATCCATGCATGGATGGATTATGTAGATGTGACTTGGCCAGCTGTCCTCCTATTTTACATAAATATCATGTAAAAAGATGAGATGTTTTAAACAGATATTTATCTGTGACCAAGGCTTTTCTCAAATATCACTGACGCAGGCATTAACAGTATGAAAATATTCTTCTCTGCTAACAAAGATAGCAAGAACAACACCTGCATAAAAGCCAGAGCTGACATAAATTAAGTGTTACAACATTCCTGCAGAGAAGAAATCACAGTTTACACTAGCTGATCATCAAGAAGCAGGCTTTCAGAGATCATTTTGTTCAGCATAAGAATAAAAAAATGCTTTACACATGCATTAGAACCTTATGTTTTGAAGCTGTTTTGTCTTCAAACATGTCATAATTTCTATTGATAAGAAAAGAACAAAGCAAAGCAAGCAAAGAAAAGGAAGGGTAAAGAATGAAAGAGTCTAGTTGTAATAGATGGAAATACTAGAAGTAGGAAAATTCCCATTCTTTATGCCTATGTTTATGTCCATGTTCATTGGCAAATATGTTGAAAGTATTCCCACAAATGCCTTTTTTACAGACAAGTAAAAATTGTATGAAAACCCTCTGTATATAACATGTAACTTTTTTCCATCTTCAACATGATGAAACAGCCACCATCCTTGCAACCATGCTGAAATTCATCTTATCTATAACTGTATTTTCTATTCTCCGCCTTGCACCATGTATCTTTGTATAGTGGTGTCATGACTAGATAGTCAGATATTTGTTATTTTACATCAATGTAAGATTTTGAACTAAATGTATTGCTCATACTTTACTGGTTTTTCTTCCGAACAATGAGAATACAAACAAAGACATCTCCCTAGGCTTAATAAACTATTTATCTAATTAATTAATAATCAGTGACTACCATGAGATGATTTAACATCAGGAAAAAGAGCTTTCAGAAAATTAATACATAGTGCCTAACAACTGCTGTATTGCATATCAGACAGACATCTCAGTAGGATGCAATAAAAGGTCAAGAACTGGATCACCTAAGACAAAATTAAAGTCTCTGACTCCAGGTAACAAATGTAGTATCAGTACTTGTTTGTTTGTGTTTGTTTGTTTTCATAAAATGGATGCCACCCTAAAACATACCATCTAGCCAAACAATTTCATAGAAATTTGCAACATGTGACATTGCATGGAATTCTGACAATGCAAAATAGTTAAACTCTTTTACAACAAAACCAAAACTGTGGTTGGAGGATGAACACTTTTTTCTTACGTGCTTACAAAGGAGAAAGGTTTTACTAGCACCATCAGCCTAGACAATATACTAATCTTTCTCTACTCTAAACCTAAGTATTTAATGTGTAGGAATTCAGCCTTCCTATCTTTCTTTTTTTTCTTTCTTTTTTTTTTTTTCAGTGAAAGGGAATTAATATATTATTAATGGATCAAATACAAACATAACGGGCATATCATAAACATAATGGATAGACAAGTGAGACCAAAAAAAACTATTTAAAGGCAGAAGATAACTATGAAGATACAGTGACTAAATACAGGATTGGTGGCACTGATTCAGTAGACGATAACATACGAACATGTAATTAGTCACACAAAGAATATCAAGAGTTTAAATTATTGACTGCCCAATCTGTAATGTGAGGTACCTTCAAACATTTTAATGCACATTTTTGATATTTTTTATCTAATTAGCTGGTCAGTTTTATATCAAAAAGACTCAGTCCCTAAACTGCATCCTACTCTCATAAAGATTTGGCTCTTTTACCTGGCATGTCAGAAACAGCTAGTGAAAGAATGCATTGCAGTGCAGCTAGTAAAGGTCTATAGCTGAGCTTGAACTGGAAGCAGACCTTGTCCCAGTCAACACCCCAGAGAGATCAGCAGCTGAGGCCTCGTGCTAAGAGAATACCTGAAGAAAACAGAGCTAAGTCAGCAAAGGTACATGGAGATGCAGTAACTTTCTGAACTCTGCAAATGACCAATTAAAACAGGAAGGGTATGAATACACGTGATGAAAAGTGCTTTGCCTTCTTAAGTGAGGATAGTTTCATTAAACCTGACACTTTAGCAGATGCTAGTAAATTTTCATTGATGCAATTTGTACACATAGCAAAAGCAGCAAACGAGTCTATTAGACACAAACTGATGGATAAGTCAGTCCTTTATTGTAAAAAACAACTGCTGCTTTGTATGTGCAAAATATGAAATGGTCAGGTTTGCAAAGTATGGATAAGGGAAGAAGATATGCATCTGAAAAGTCAAAATTTTTTCAATTTCATTTTTTCATACCCACATTGGTGAGAAAGAATTGGTGAAACAATGGACTTTACTTTGTCTTGTTGTGTGTTTTAGTCAATGTACTTTAAGATGAAGAAAAGTCAATACCCTAATAGGGCAGTATAAAACACATTAACAAATGCACTACCGGGTGCAAGTGCACAGCAGTCACACAGAATGAATTTCACTGCAGGAGAATCTCTGACCAGAGACACATAAGAGAATGTAACTACATAGTAATAATTATCCATGGAAGCCTTTCTGCTATGCTATTAAAAAGCCTTGTGTAGCCTTCTGTGCTGTTTGCTCCAAGCTCCTGAGCAGGACAAAAAATAAATTAATCTTTATTCGTTATGTTGGTATAAATGATGGACTTTAGGATTAGCAGACCTGTATGTGGGACAGACTAATTCTTTGCAATGGCCCAGGTTGAGGGCTGCCCAAAAGGTGGGGAGCAGCTCTGTAGCAAAAGTAGCATAGTAGACAGCAGGCTAAGCATGGGCCATCAGTGTCAATTGTCTAATATGAACTTTTCTTCTGCAATTTAAACTCTTTAAGTCCTGTTTCATCTATCTATCTATCTATCTATCTATCTATCTATCTATCTTATTCTCTGCACTACAGATACAAACTCTCCCTCTTTGCAACAATTTATTATGTATTTGAATATTGTTACCGTGTCATTTCAGGTTTCCTTAGAAGCTTTTCAAATGCTTAATACTTTATACCATAAATGTCACATTTCAATTTGTTCTAATTTTTGGGCAATCGTATGTGCCAGCTTTCTTGGAGATTTCTGAGTATACTTAAAGCAAGAAGTTTAATACAAAAGGAATACACTAAGGCAGCTTTTTAATTTTAATTTTTACTCACAATGCTTCACTGTTTTTCATAGTCAAATGCTTTTTTTTTTTTTTTTCCCCTCATTATCCTATTGTTTCTAGGCTACATATTATCTGATTGCGCAACACTTAAGCTGCTTCAGAGGTGAAACAGCCATGCTTTTCTCTCTTGCCTTCTTGCTCATAGAAATTATTAACCTGTAATTCTCATGGTAGCTCATTCTCTGCAGTCACCTAAAACCCTAAGCTCTACAACTGTTCTCAGTTTTCCCGTTTGCAGCTGTCTTATGCATAGGTTTATTCCCAGTGGAATAGGTTCCTGCTAGCTTCCTCATCTCTTATTTCTTGCTACCTACTTTGATTTTGTTTGTTTTCTCAGTAGCATGAGCTGTTTGCACATTTTTCTTGTTCCTCAGAGGGTTTTCCTCTTATATAAACATTTACACTGGAGTTTTCTGTGACTATTCAATTCCTTGAATTCTACTGACGGAGAAACAATTTTGCTTCAGTGCCTCAGGATAAACACCCTTATTTATCAGTCTTTCCTTCCTATATTTAAACAGGTCTCCGAGAGTGAAAGTGACTGCAGCATAGAGAGATGGAAGGGGTGAAGCTGCCTTCTGCCTGAAGCTAGGCTGGGTAGGCAGAGCTGTGACAGCTCTGCGTTGTGCCTCAGGATCAGCATCCCCAGTTGCACTGGTTATTCCGCCTACAGTGTGGCAGATGAGGAAATACAATTCCTTCATCCAACACATTATGTAAAGACAGATGTTTTCAGCTTACTCAGACATAAGAATTAGGAAATTCTTATGGACAAGAATGTCCAAAAATGGACAAGAAGGATAACAAAATCAGGGTATGCTTGAACAGCAAAATGAAAACATTAGTGCAGCATGGGCAGGCACAATTTTAATCTAACTGGTGCAGGCAGCAATAGCATTGAAGATGGAGAAATACAGAATTCAGTGTGGGCTGGCAACTGGGGAAAGGCCACTGGGGCTCTACTCACATTTGTACCTCTACAACATTACTGCTATTCTCCCTGTGCTGCACAGATAAATGGTAACCTAAAATTTTGCTCCACAACACAACCTCTCTTTCAGCTGTAGTGAAGAAATAGCTTGAAGGCTTTCCTGACTCAGTAAGGAAGCCCTGTGGGTTGTTCTGGATCAGCTGCTACCTAGGCAACATTGCAACAGGCAACTTCAACTACTACTGGGGCACTTGGACAAGAGACTGGTATTTCACTTACAATATTCCTTCTTAAATCATCCCAATTTCCTTAGAACAAGTAAGTGTGCACCACACTTTGCGGTTTGTCCCACATATTTATATTATATTTTATCTAGTTTTGGCTTGAAAAGCAAGTATATCCTAGACTCTATTCACCTCCTAGGGTTCAGTTGTTTAGTGTTCATTTACTTACATCTCACTAAACAAAAATGAGACTTGTACATGCTGTGTACCTAATGAGCTGCTACCGATAGGAGGACAAATTCGTCTTCACTTTTATTTCAATGAATTCTAAAACAACCATAGCTTTCAATCCTGTGAGAGCTTCTGAGAGCTTTACCATTTTTATTATTTAATAATAATGACAATATTTGTTGTCACAATGTTTACAGATAGTTTTTGTCAAATGTCACTAACTTCAGAGATCACAGTGACAGCTGACATATGAATTTGCCAAGCCTGGCAATATGCACCCCTTAAAAATGTTGTGAAGATGCCTTCACAACCTTTCCAGTAAGTATAGCGTATCTCCAATTGAATATCATCTGCTGTGAAATAAACATTAGAATGAAAAGTCAAACTGAACATGAACTATCTAGGTTTATCATGTTGTACTCTTTGTCCTGAAATGAAAATGGAAAAATGTATAAAACTGGGCTACATACTCCCAAAGAGTTAGAAACAAAGTGCTATTGCTGAATAATCTACAAATACTTTTAACATGCTATGAATGCATGTTGTCTAGTGGCACTGGAGATAAATTCCCTAACTATGAAGAGATAAGATATTTAGAGTAATTGACTGTTGTACATGTGTCTACCACTGTTTCAATGATGACTTGAAGACACTTTATTTAGTGACAAAGGAGTAGTTCAGTTCTTATAATTTTTCAGGCCTTGGCCTTGCCAAAATACCAGTTCCTGTATGTAGCTTTTTATTCTAGTGATGTTAGTCCAGTAAGAATAATACTTAGAATCACAATGTTCATTTCAAATAAGTCATGAAGTAATGAAGATGGTCTTTTGTTACCATTCCAGACTGGACTGCAAGTCCTAAAGCTACTACTGAAATAAATAATTCTATAACCCACTACAAGTCTTCTTAACTATTGCAGATTATGTCATCACTTCCACCACATTCATTTCTCTTCTGAGAAAAGATAAGTACAATCCCTGAATTTACCCGCATTAATGTCATTGTTGTTGCTGTTTTTCTTATTTTCTTTCCTAGATTTTTCTCTCTAGCTGAGCAACAAAGACACCAAGAAACATGCCAGAGCAAAGCAATGATTACAGGGTTGTTGTGTTTGGGGCTGGAGGAGTTGGCAAAAGTTCTCTGGTCCTGAGATTTGTGAAAGGTACTTTCAGAGAGAGCTACATCCCTACCATAGAAGACACCTATCGGCAGGTGATCAGCTGTGATAAAAGTATATGCACTTTGCAGATAACTGACACTACCGGAAGCCATCAATTTCCAGCCATGCAACGTCTTTCTATTTCTAAAGGACATGCTTTCATTTTGGTTTACTCTATCACCAGCCGACAGTCCTTGGAGGAACTCAAACCAATCTATGAACAAATATGTCAGATTAAGGGAGACATAGAAAGCATTCCTATAATGCTGGTGGGGAACAAAAATGATGAGAATCAAAATCGAGAAGTGGACAGCAGTGAAGGAGAAGCCATGGCCAAGAAGTGGAAGTGTGCCTTCATGGAGACCTCTGCCAAGCTGAACCACAATGTGAAGGAGTTATTCCAAGAGCTGTTAAACCTGGAGAAACGCAGGACTGTGAGTTTACAAATTGATGGCAAAAAAAGCAAGCAACAGAAAAGGAAAGAGAAGCTGAAAGGCAAGTGTGTGGTCATGTGATACTGCACTAACAGAAGTCAGTCATGCTGTCTCACCTGCCTGATATTACCTATAGACAGCAAACAACCATACAAGACCCTATTGATTGGTATCTGTTTTGAAAGAAATATTTGTAATTTGAAAAAAAATGAGTTACTGTAGTTACTATGAAAATTTTTCAAAAATTGTGTGTTCTAGATATCAGTGAAAAAAGACCGGGAACTCAAAAAAAAAGATAGGCCAGGATACCTAATTTAATAATTTACACAGGAAAAGAAATTTCATCTTTAGCATACTGTGGAAGATTTTGGAAGTCAGCATCATAACATTTGTATTTGCATGTAACTGCACTGGAAGGCAATGTATAATGCTAGAAGAAAAAACAACGTCAACAAAGAAGCCTAGGACATATAACTGCATGTTGGATGAAGTTATCGTACTCTTTAAGAGTGCTGTGGACAAACGGTTCTGTGCAATTTTTGGTACTGACTGATGGGGCAATGTGCGTAAAGTAATCTCAGATCTGCCAAATAAACTATTTCTCACTAAAGGGATGTATGGGGATAGCACAGTTAGAAGGAATGGGGATTTCCTCCACTGCCCCCAGCATGAGATGTCTTTCTTGTCTGACACAGTGTTTGAACTGGAAGATGAGGAAAAGCCGGAGATGGAGATCATCTATTCTGCACCTATCACTCCAGGAATGACGTACTTTTGGCCCCAAGACATTTCAGAAGAGCAGAGGTTTGCCATTGGAGACTGTCAGATCATAAAAACAGTGTGTATATACAAACAGAATACTTCCCAGGGAGGACTGGCTGGGGAGTTCTGTACAAAAGCCTCTATGGAAAAGACTCAGTTTAAGAACTGCTGATGAATAAATGAACAGATAGTGTGATCTGCGAAAGGACTGGAAGTTTGTTGAGCTTGTTGATGCTGTTGGAGAGGGGTCAGTGTAGTACAGAAAGGTTTCGTCCAGATTACCATATTAGTTGAGTAAAACTTCTTTCCATCACTATATTCCAGTTAGAATGGTTTTGCATTCATACATTGTTAGGTTTATTGCCTTTATATTGTCTAAAGGGTTTTATATTCACTGTTTAAACACACAATTTGAACTGCTGTGACTATTTATAGAGCCAAATCCTACATCTGGTGTTAGGACCCACAAGAGTCTCTACCAGAAGACTTGTTGGGTAAGTACTACAGGATTTGGCATATTAAGAGTTACAATCAGTACTGTGTTACAGAGCAATACAAGGCTCAGAATAGAAATAATAATAAAAAAAATGGTTCAAACCACTCTGTCAGGGGAAACTGTTCTCAAAATCTTCTAAAGGGGATAAATGCTAAAAAATGTGAGCTTTTCTGGATTTCTCTTAAAACTTTTTTTAAAAAATATATGAATGAGTAAAGTATGTATCCTACTCATAACAAAGATCATCAAAGATAAAAGAAGCACATGTCTTTTTTTTTTTTTTTTAAGACACATCAAAATTGTATAAGCTACAATTTGCACATAGGAACTGCTTTGAAATAATAAAACCAACATCATATTTTAGGGAAACATTTACATCAAAACCATACTATGAGAAAATGCCGTCAAGTATTATTATTAGTAGTATGCATGCTGTTGCATTATAAATGTCTTCTAATAGCTGTTCAAATGCAGTATTGACATTAAGAATTGTTACCTTGTTGCTCTTAAAGCTATTGCTTGTTTACCTTCTACCTTTCCAAACAAAAGTGCAGATATTTCATAGGTAGTGTGATAGTATACATGTCTTTGAGCAAAAACTGCTGTTAGCACTATCTAGAAAGGAGCACAATTTATGTCGTTAACTCAGAAGAAGTCCTGGCAGCATTAATATCAAGTGTAAAACTCCTACTGATTTTAAAGAAGATAAAGTTTTGGTGTTTATGATGTTAGAAAATTGGAGAGAGCAGGAAAAAAGGCTAAGACTCTTCCTTAGCCATAATTTCCTGACTCTTAAGCATTGCTTTTTCTCCATAAGTCTCAAAGCACTTTACACAAAGGATAGCATCATTACCTTAACTTTGCAGGTGGTGAAACTGAGGCACAAAGAGAGGAAGCAACTGCACAAGGGTCCCATTAGGTTAGTGACAGACCAAAGTAGAAAAACAGATCTCCCCAGTCCCCATCCAGTGCTCTGTCTGCCTTTGGTCAGACTGACTCTTCAGACTCTTACATACTTCCTAAAACATATAAAGAAGCCTGGTATAGCTTACACAGCTAAGTGCATATTTTCCTTCTCAGTGTGTTAATAGGTCAAACTATTTCCAGATCAGGGATGCAAAACATTCAAAAGCACTATGTTCAGTATGACTTTTCTACATTTTTATACATTTACTCTGTTTGTAAGCAAATGGTTCAAGATACTTATCTTTACAGCACTGGATTCCACTAACAGAACTGCAAAATCCAAAGAAGGACTACACTTGGGGAGCAATGAGTCATATACTGAGGTCAGCAGGACAGGGATGTACCACTGATGCAAACAGGCTTGTGCCAAAAGGTCATTATGCGTAGTACACTTCTAGGAGACCAGCATGGAATTACAATAGAAGCCAAAACAAAAAAAGGCCATATAAAGAAATTATCCTTTTAGAGTTATTATTTCAGCTGAAGAAATTATTTGCATGATGAAGAATCTTGTGGTAGTAGAGAGTAGGGGATCTGAATTAGACCAAAAAGGTTATGATGGCAAGGACATTATGGGCTGAAATTTGGCCCCTGGCTTTTGCTGAATGTGCCTCATAGAAAGAAAAGAGTAATTGTGTGTCAAAGCTGGAAATTAAACAAGTAGCTGCCAAATGTTAGTCTTAAGATCCATTTCCTTTAATTCCCAGTTCATTCCTCTCCTGTTACATAATGAGCCATGAATTATTTCATGGACTTGCATGTATCAAAGCAAGGCCGGTACAGAAGCAATATTACTCATGGACCACAGATTCAAAAGAGAACATATTTTATACCCTTGCATTGTCATTCTGGTTTATACTACTAGTTTATGCATATCTTACATATATGTCAGCTGTTTTAAAACATTTGTTTTGCTATTACTTATCCTTTTTTTTTTTTTTTTAATACAGGAAAAAATATAAAGAAAATACACAGCTTTATTACATTTTGTGTTTTCTTTGGGGATGTGATATTAGTCTAATAAACTCTTTAAAGTGTATGGAAGAGATATTACATATTTAAAACATGTAAAATCTACAGTGAACTTTAGCACTCAAACATATAGAGAAAATGACTTTACAACGCATGACTTTTGTATGTATATCATATGTATTAAGTTATATAGATATCACAAAAATGTGTCACTGCGATTTCATTAGCAAATATTTTATTCAAAAACTGGATATGAAGTCATTTGTGCCTACAAGTTTCTATGTTTCCTGTGATGTTCCAAACATAAAAAATAAAGTTTTAAATGGAGACTTGTTTTGGGAAAAAGCCTTGTTGGTGCCTGCATTGTGTTTATTTCCTATGTATATTAAGCGTATCATTTTTAAAAGTGGAGAAGGCAATTCCCTAGATCAAAATAGATTCAGACACGTTAGGGAGTGTCCTAAAATCTGCAACTACACAAATAGACTCCTGGAAAGACCTAAGAGGGGTGAAAGAGTCTGTCCTATTTAACATTTTCCTTTACTCTATTACAGTGAGACAAACACCTACACTTTCAAAACAATCTACCTTCCTCATAAAACACAGGTTATCAGTAGGTGTATATTTTGTCCATCAAAAAGCAAAATATTTTTGGAAGCTAGTCTGTATTCTATTATTTAGTTTTAAATAATGACAGAAATGAACTTATTGCTCGTGCAAAAATTGAAACTTATTGTACAGATCCTGCTATTCCTCCTCTTCCCTACCAAATGTTTGACGTTTTCACAAAATTTCCTACTACGGTATATTATTGCACCTGAAAAAAAAAAAGGTCAAATATAATAATTTAACATATTTTGTAATTCAGAAGTTGTTCAGTTAAATTATTATTTTCTGTATGTATTCCATAATTTGTTCTCAGCAGAGGAAGAGATCAACAAGCAAGCATGAATACTTAGGTACTTTGGTGAGCATTTGAAATGTTGAAATATTGAGTATAGAACGCAAATTTCATATCACTGTGAAGTAATGTGACATAGCAGTCAAAAAAGCTTTTCATTTTTGGTAAACAGTGCCCCTATATTTATATTCCTTATGAGAAATTCCTTATAATCCCTCTGATCCTGTTTTTTTGTTTGTTTGTTTGTTTGTTTTTCTTCCAGTACACCCTCATTTACTATTCATTGTCCTGATTCTGACACAACCTGCCCTGGAATAGTGGATTTGCAGTCCAGAGGTTTGCACAACATAGTAATTATTTTATTTTCTATCTGTAGTTGTCCATCTATTTATCCACATAAACACCACAAGCATTACAAAATTTGCTTGCCTCTTTATTTTTTTCCTTTGGTTACAACTCTTGTTTCCCAGTGAAAAATATATTCCTAGTTAGCATATGTCCTCATTCAAAGTTATGAATGCAAATTTAAGTCACATGTAGTTCATTGGCATTTTAACTATGTCCCACTCACCTTCTATGCACGTTTTCTAATTAATACAAATGCTTATTTAATTTAGTCAATGGTACCTAAAGTCCAACCCCACTAAAGCTGGAATGAGAGGGAGTGCAGAAATTTAACACCTTTGAAAGCATGGACCTGGGTACCTCTTTGGAGGGACACAGACACTGCTCTAATTTAACCAGAGTAATATGAGGTTTATAGAAAACATTAAGCCTCATCTGTTTCATGTAGTTTTCTTTGGTTGAGTGCTGCTTTTTATAATGAGTCATAGTGGACCTATTGAGAAGTCATAATGGAACTGAAGCACAGAGGAGCATTTATTATTCAATCAGATGTACTTATACCTCATTTAGATATTAAGAAATGGCCCAAAATGAATCCTACAAGTGCAGTTTTACCCTGATGCCCTGAAAGCTGTGAATGATAGTGTCTGTCACGTGGAAGCTGCCACTGTATTTGTATTGATTTCAGTAGAAAAAAAGCAGGAAATAAAGCAGCAGAAGAGGTGTTTTTCCCCAAGAAGTTTATGGCAAATCATTTTTTTTTCGATATGTAAGAGGACAAAGATAATTTTCATTCACTTTTAGACAGAGATTTGGAGAGCACCAAGGTGCCAGTCACTCTAATCTATACTTACTTTACAGAGGCTTTTCTCAGTGATGTTGTAAAGATCTTTCACCTTCGGTTCTTCCCTTCCTTATTTGGTACTGTTCCTGCTGCTGGTCAGTGTGGTCCTTAAAACATACAGATCATGGACCTACTTAATAACTTAGTCAAAGTCAGACAGTCTTAAAATAACAATACGATGGCACTGTATTGTTAGGCATATGAATTTAATTCCAGATTTTACCTGTGGGAATTGCTGTGGCCCACCTGTCCCCTACACAATTGGATCACTGTATTAAGTAGATTGGAGGAATATAATTTGGGGGAAAGCAATGGAAATGTCAGAAGTAAGTAAAGATTTTACAGGAACTCTCTCTATTTCCCAGGAAATTCTGAGATCAACCAAGACTCCTAAGTATATTTTCAAAGGAAAAATCAATATTCAGTTGTCACGCTGAGTTGTGTTAATGAGCACTGCTGTTATGGACATTACAACTGTTAGTTGCCCGTGGAGAACAGTTGCTGCTCACTCAGTGATCTAGTCAAATCTATAACTCATTATAAAAATAATGGCAAACTTAATGGCTAATTTATCCACCTGTGTATGAGTCCAGGAAGGGTCTCAGTTCTTCAAAAGCAGAAATTTCTAGTGGATGTTCAATAACAGCATCCAGCCCTTCTCCCCTTCTATGCAGTGCAGATAGGTGCCCATGGAAAGGATCTGCAAAAATCAGGACGGTGACTAGGCAGTTACCTAAGCTGAGCAGAGGGCAGCAGGGTGGAGGACGGCGAGAGAGGTTGTGGTGGTTTTACTCAACTCGGCAGCCGAGCTCCACCACAACAGCTCTTACTTACCCTCCTCAAAGGGAAAGGGGGAGAAAAATACGATGCAAAGGGCTCAAGGACTGAGATAGGGACAGGGAGATCACTCGACAATTATCATCACAGGCAAAACAGACTCAGCACAGGGAGATTTATGTCATTTTTAACCTATTACTAACAAGCTAAAGCAGTGAGAAACTAAAAACAAAGAAAACAACAACAACAAGAACAAATACCTTTCCCTCATCCACACTCTTCTTACCTCCTCCTGCCAAGTGGTGCATGGGAATGGGGAATGGGGGCAGCTGTCAGCCCCTGATGCTTTGTCTCCACCACTCCTTCACAGTCACTCTCTGCCCCTGTCCCTCCCACGGGATGCCATCTTTCTTAAACTGATTCTGAGGGGGCTGCCCACGGGCAGCAGCTCTTCAAGACCTGCTCCCACACGGCTCCGTACCACGGGGTCCATCCATCCCCCAGGAGCAAACTGCTCCAGCACGGGTCCCCCACGGGCGGGCGGCAGCTCCCCCCAGGCCCCCTGCTCCTGCGTGGGCTCCTCTCCACGGGCTGCAGCTCCGGCCCGGGGCCTGCTCCTGCGGGGGCTCTCCATGGGCCGCAGCCTCCTCCAGGCCACATCCACCTGCTCCACCGGGGGCTCCTCCACGGGGGGGCTGCAGCGTGGAGATCTGCTCCGTGTGGGACCCATGGGCTGCAGGGGGACAGCCTGCTCCACCAGGGGCCTCTCCCTGCACAGGCCGCAGGGGAACTGCTGCTGCCTGCCTGGAGCACCTCCTGCCCTCCTGCTGCACTCACCTGGGGGCTGCAGGGCTGCTTCTCACTCCTCTCTCCCGGCTGTGCTATTCTACTTAATCTTGGAAGTTAAGAGTTTAGGGGGAAAAAAAAAAAAAAAAATTATATTCCTTTTCTTAAATATGCTGTCACTGAGGCAGAAACACCACTGCTCATGGCTTGGCTCTGGCCAGCAGCGGGTCCCCTTTGGAGCTGGCTGAAACTGACTCTCATCTGACAAGAGGCAGCTTCTGGATTCTTCTCACAGAATCCACCTCTGTAGCCCCCCACTACCAAAACCTTGCCACATAAACCCAATACAATGGTATGTCACTCTAGCAGTATAAATTGGTATCTATATACTGTGGGCTAGCATGGTGATGTGAGGGGATTCAAAAAAGATGTGACCTAAATGTCACACAGTTCAGCTTTACCACACAGCCTCCGGTGGCTATGTTCTCAGGTAGCTCTGCCTGTCAAGTTAAGATAGCGTTTATGCTATGTTTACATTGTTGGGTCATTTAGGTGACACAGCACTACTTTCAACTTTTCATATAAGTTAGATTACAAAATCAGGGTTGCACAGCAGACAAGAAAGCACATTATTTTACACTATACAGTGTATAAGATTATGTATTTTTAAATATAAACTAGTAGCTACAACTGTATTGCCTTTGTTGTTGTGTTGTCTTTTGTCTTTCAGCTGTGTTTCCTCAGAAACTTGAAATTAGTGCTATTCTACTTGATCGTGTAAGTTAAGTTAGTTTAGGAGAGAAACTTCCATATTAGGACTACTTTCAGCCAGAGATTTTTAAAGTGCATTCAATGGCAATTAGATTTTGAAGTTCAACAGAAAATTTAACAGTCATTTGTAGAGACAGTATTAGTCATCTATTTCCCACACAAATATGTTTTATGGTTTGAAATGTCACTAAAATGGGTATTTTAGAACACAAAGCAGAAGCTTGAATAGGAACAGCTTGAGCTTCTTGTATTTTAACTTTCAAATAAATGGAAGTACATGCAAGTTCTATTTATTTATTTATTTATTTTCTTCCAAATGCCAGAGACCAAACTCATTCTTGGTTTAGTTAGGAATAAATTTGTTTCCATATTTTCCAGCTTGTTGTCAAGGATGCTGTATTTGGGACTTGGTATGGTAACATACAACAGGCTTTTGGACTTTAAGGACTAAAGATAAACCTGTATGTAAGGTATAAGCAGGGACATTTAGGAATTCTGTTGCCTTTTCTAACTCAAACGTTGGCTTTTAGCAAAATGACTAATATCCATGTGTCCAAATTTCGTATGTATAAAAATGGAATAACAACATTTTTTTTCTTCTAGAAAACAAAGAATACTTATGGAACACATGATGTGAAAATCTCAGTTCTTTAGTTTTTGTTTTGTTTTGTTTTGTTTTGTTTGATTTCAATGCTGTCTTGTAATATAGCTGACAATTTTTCAAAACCTATTTTCTAAATTCACAACACAATGTAAATTCTCTTCCTTCTGGACACCTCAGAATTTACCTTTTTGAGTCTCATGCTTTCATTTTAAAATATTCCAGTGTGAAACAACATAGCTTTCTCCCTCCAACTTCACTTGCTAAGCCCCTCTTCTGTTGATAATGACTGCTGCTCCACCACGTTGATGATACCACCATGGAGAAATCAGAAGTGATGCAGGGTGTGTGTGGAGGGACTGTACTTCCAGGCCCCTGCATTTGCTGGAGAAGCAACCTGCAGTACCTCCTCTGTTCCTCTGAGTTTGGTTGCTTGCAGGTCATGTTTGCTGGGCTCCAGCACAGATCCCTACACAAGAACAGGCAGTTGGTAGGCAGCTCTCAGGCTGCGTGCACCAGAGCTGGCATGGAGAATGTTCCCACTCCAGCTAGCAGATGCCTCTGGATGTTGTCTTCACCCTATCATCTGCCATGCTCTGTTATCCTGATGCTGTTTTGGAGGCTGTAGACAACTTTCTTTTCAATGGTCTAAGGTAATGGGATTCATCACCTTGTCTATCAGTGTAAATACAAACCTAGAGATTAGAAAAATTCTTATTGCGTAAGATTTGAACGTACTTTTTTTTTAGTCTGTAAGATATGATATAATTTATGTTTCCTCACAGGAGATTTTCTTTTTAAAAGAAAACATCTTGAATGGTTAGTTTTATCTTTGAAATTTAAAGAGGAGAGACCGTGTTAGATGACAGCATCCTTGTGCATTCCTTTAACGCTAAGTTTACTGTGAAGTGAATTGAGTCCTCATCTCAGTCTCCAAAGAAGCAATAATTCAGTACATTAAAAAATATTGACTTATGCTTTGACTGACAAGATAGTTTTACTTACTGAGGTCAAGACTATAGTGACAAAAGCTCTTAATTGCCTCATGGTATGATATGTGGAGCAACCAACTGAAGAGTAAAAGTTACCTGCAGGGGATGATGGTGGTTCTATTGATTTTGCTTTTAATCTCCAGTAGTGTGAAAAAGAGACAACATTTCCATTAGAATATTTGAATGTTCAATCACTGAGAGATTTTTTTTGGGGGGAAAAAACAACAACAGTAAATTAAGTTCAGTAGGCCTTGGCTTAGATTTGTTCATTGATTGGACACGTATGATGAGTAGCAAGTAACACTTCTGATCCTTTATGAAGGCTGGCTATTTTGCAATAAATTAATAAATATAATTCTTATAACCGACCAGTATTAGAACAGAAACTGTTAAATTTTGTGGCGACAGCTCAACTTGAATGATTCTTGGAATAAAATATTTCTACTAGCAAAAGAGGGATTTCCCAAATCTATTGTGAAAGCTTCCAGTGCTGTTTGAGACATTCGGACAGCTTTCAAAGACAGAGAATGAATTGGTCTGAATAGGTGATCTTTTTGAGAATAAGAATGACCAATGACCTTCCATGAGAGTTTTATTCAAAACTTCTTCCTGCTATTTTCTACTTTTTAAACAATAGCAGGATCAGATATAAACAATTTTTTATAGTTGATATAATTGAAAGAGATACATATAGCATAATACTTTTATACTACATTTTACGTTAAAAGACCAACAAGAAAATTTGTACTATTTTGCTGTCCTAATTTTGGCTAGGATAGAGTTAATTTTCTTCCTAGGAGTGGTAAGATGCTGTGTTTTGGATTTAAGATGAAAACAGTGGTGATAACACACTGATGTTTTAGTTGTTGCAGAGCAGTGTTATGCTGAGCCAAAGACTTTTCCTGCTTCTTATGCTGCCCTGCAGCTGGGGGTGTGCAAGAAGATGGGAAGGGGGTACAAGACCAGGACAGCTGACCCAAACTGGCCTAAGGGATGCCCCATACCATACGGTGTCATGTTGAGCAATAAAACTGGAGGAGTTGGCTGGGGGGGTGCCACTGCTTGGGGTCTGGCTGGACATTGGTATGCTGGTGGTGAGCAACTGCATTGTGCACCATTTATTTGTTTAATCGTTTTGTTATTTGTCGTTATTGTAGTTTATGCCCTTTATTTTTTTCTTATTAAACTGTCCTTATCTCAACCCACAAGTTCTTGTACTTTTGTTTTCAGTTTTCTCCCCCATCCCACTGAGGGGAAGAGTGAGCGAATAGCTGTGTGCTGTTTAGCTGTCTGCCGGGTTAAACCACAGCATTAGGCACACAGGCAAAGTCTTACACAAAACCTTGATTAAACATTACAAATTAGTGAAGTATCACAAGCATAATTCAGTTCTTGAGTGCAAGTCTAGTGCTTTCTGTGCAGTAGAGTCAGAGATGGTTTGAAGACTGCATTCATGCGTGAATGCTTCTGTGTTAAAAATAAGAATGTTGCATTTGTAGACCTGCAGGGATTGCTGATAAATATTATGTGATCCTTACTTACACTGCTCAATTTCCAAAACAGCATTGTTTTTTGTTTTTGGTGTTTTTTTGGTAGTTTTTTTTTTAATTATTTTTATTTTTGAAACCAGTTCTTGTAAATTACTTTTTATGTACTCATTTTAAAGAACATTTACTTATATAAGAAAGAAGGCAGGTTGGCAGCGAGTGAAAGGAAAACAATGCCCTTCAGTCTTTCCAAAGTGCCTGACCAAACAAAGAGAGTTTCTGGAACCCACTGCTGCTTGCTCGGATTAGATGAATGCCTGAAAAACATACCACTCACAGTTCCAGCTCAAATGCTTTCAGCCACGTTCTTTTCCCTGAGGGTAAAAGAATTACATGCACAAACTTGGAATATCACCTTGAGGTAGGTAGGGTTTTGTGAAACAGCATATTTGAATACTTTAATAAATGTCAGTAAAATAAAGTCAGAATGCACTGCATGCTTAAAGGATTTACACAAGCAGGAAACACACAATCATGCAGAGATTAACAACACATTAGAGGCATACACAGGGGAGATGCTAAAGTCATGAGGTCATGATGATCTCTTGCTGAAGTCAGTGACACTATTCTGAATTTACATAGGTTAAACTAGAGCAAACTTGAGAGACCGAAGAAGTAACACTTAGGTAGAAAAGCATTTAGCATCAAGTGAAAATTTTCACATTTAATGGAATTATGGGGAAAAGATTGAAATACCTTGTGAATTTGAATTGTGGATCATGAATTAAAACAGATAGGTATCTTCTGAATATGACATTTTGCAATTAATCTTGCGTGACTGAGTGCTGGTTAAGGATGACGGGTATAAATTTGGGGAACTTCACCTTTAAGTCCTCTGACTTTGATGGCTGCTTAAGGCCCTCTGGCTGTTAATAGATTATATGGACTGAGATGAAGATCCCATCCTAGTTCACAGCAAAAAGGTGACTATATTTCAACAGCTGTTGTCTTCATTGACTTTTTTAATGTTATTAATTCTCTTCAACATTAACATAGTTTTTGAAAATCCCAAGAAATCATATACTTCTTAAGTACTGGTTATACAGGAGTATTGAGTTTATTTATACTAATCTCTCATGTTTATTAATTTTTACTTTAACTATAATTAAATATATGTTTATAATCAGGGATTTCTCTGATATTCTGCAGATGGGATGCAAAATAAAAATTCTGTTAAGGAAAAACGTAGAACAAAATTGTGACATATCTTCTGAAATCTGTTCTCTTTGCAACTGAACATTTTATTTCAAAAACAATGTGGTGGTTTAGCACTTCTGAGTAGCTCCAGCACCAGTAGGTAACACCAGCACAACCATACAGCTCTCTCACTCCCCCTCCTGAAAAGGAAGAAGGGGAAAAATACAATGGAAAAAGCTCATAGGTTGAGATAAGTACAGGGAGATCACTCAACAATTATCATCATGGGCAAAACAGACAGCATATGGAGATAAATATAATTTATTGCCTATTGATAACAGAATGCAGCATAGAAAGCCTGAACTATGCTGAAGAGTTGAATAGTTGGGGGAAAAATAAATAAATAAATAAAAAATGTTGGGGTAGCAGAGAAGAGACGTAGTAAAAGCAGTAATAAACTTCATCTATGCCAGTAAGAGAAGAAGAGAGTAAAGTCTGCTCCACATCCGCTGCTGCAGATTTCCCAGTCCTCTGAGCATGGAAGCACCAGAAGGGAGACTGAGCAGGGAGACAAACTGGGCAACTGGGCATCTGTGTCATTGTGTGCAATGTCCTCATAATAGGATAAAATACTTACTGGCAGGAGAGACATGCTTACTAATGACATAACCTCAGACAGAGCCTGAAAGTCCTCATTTTCTGTTGCTTCTGTGATCCATCACAGTCACTGGTGATTGTCCCCCTCTACTCTGCCCTTGCGGGGCCCCACGTGGAGTACTGCTCTGGAGCTCCCAGCACATGAAGGATGTGGAGCTGTTAGAGCGGCTTCAGAGGAGGGCCACAAAGATGATCAGGGGGCTGGACCACCTCTCCTACATGGGAAGGCTGAGAGAGCTGGGGCTGTTCGGCCTACAGTAGAGAAGTCTCTGGGGAGACCTCATTGCAACTTTCAGTACTTAAAGTACTTAAAATAAAAAAGATGGATAACTACTCATTGCTTTATCAGATAATGTCGGGATGAGGGGGAATGGCTTTAAACTAAAAGAGGGGAGATCTGGATTAGAGGTTAGGAGGAAATTCTTCACTCCAGAGAGGCTGTGGATGCCCCATCCCTGAAGATTTTCAAGACCAGGTTGGACAAGGTCCTGGGCAACCTGACCTAGTAGGTGGCAACCCTGCCCATGGCAGGGGGTTGGAACTGGGTGGTCTTTAAGGTACCTTCTAACCCAAGCTGTTCTATGATTCTGTGATAGCCATCCTGGAACAGACAATTCCATCCTTCTAATGCATGGCTTTACAACAAGCACACTGTTATCTAGTACTATAAGTAGTAGGGAAAAGGATGGCATTGGAATGCATATACTATGGTAATTCATTATGTAGAAAGTGGTTGCAATATAATGGATTATCAAGTCCATGAAGCAGCAGATGGCACTACCAGGAAGATTATAGGACATTCAAACAGTGTAATGTAGGACTGGAGGATACATTGTGTCTAGGTGTTGTAGTCAGAGGTTGTGTTTCAGAATATGTTTCTGAGGATGCATATATATTTAACTAAAGGGTGTTGCCTTTATATATTATGTACACTATTTTGATTCATTATGAAGAGTAGAGTCAATCTAAGTATTGAGCTTGAGATGCACACTGGGTGTATAAGCTTCTTTTATTCTTAAAAAAATGACCATCTGAACTGTCAGGGCATTCTCTTCCAGTAGGATTTGGACACTACTAAAGACAAAACAGCCAGAAAAGGTATCCTGAGAATGATATATATATATATATATCTTTTTTCCTTACAACTGTTTGTACGTTGTTTAGTTTTTGCTATTTGGGTTGCATTAAACTAAAGAGAAAGCCATATTTTACCCGGGAAAGCCTCATAGAAGTTCTTAACATTTTTTTGTCTTTGTTCACCCATTCCTGTGGCTAAAAATTTTGGGGAAAAAAATAATAAAGACAAGGTTTCTTTCTTCAGGCCTTATAGTACGTCTGTTATTATTGATTTTTAAGTGGCAGAAAAAAAAAATATATCATTACTTCAAGTCCTAGACAGTGTAAGTTCCTAATTTAATGAAACAATTGGATTTTTTTTTCTTTTTAATTTTGATTCAAAAAAAAAAAAAGCTACATTTCTTTGTCTTATTCTGGAAATCAACAGGAGTTATCAAAAACTTATTATGGTGTATCTTAAATTGTAGCCATTCTATCTTTATTAGCACCACAGGAAAGCAAAATAATAACATACACCTGTGCAGATTCTAACAACTGAACACATAATTTTCTTATGAAAAATCAGTTCAGCACATTTTAAATATGTATATGAGATAAAGTTCGCCAAGCTACTATTTTTTATATTCTTTATGTTTTCTCAAATAAGATTAACATCTTAAATATAATTTCTTCTGCTTATCCTGCTTAAAATATTTGGTTCAACGACAAAAACTGCAATAACCATTAGTGTAAGCAATTGCTTATTATTGCTTATCCTATCACTTTTTATTTAAAAGTTGACATAAAAACGTGCTAAAAAGTCAAAACATTAACATTTGAACAATGCAATATTGAGATTTGTCTATTCTTTTCTGTGGGTTGTACTTTAAAAAAAAAGTTATTTTTTAAAAGCACATAACAAATACTAGTTCAGAATGATTAAGGAATTCTTCTGGCCTTTAGACATAGCTACAGTGATGTAGGAGGAAAATCCCCACTTGTCAAGAAAAGCTTCCCTGGTGACAACAGTGTGGGCAGGGAGATCCTTTTTTCATTGCATCTTTTTGTGTTTCTATTAATCATTTGGTTTTGTTTGTTTGTTCATTTGTTTGTTTTCTTTTGTCTAGATATGTGGAAAATAGGATGGCTTTGGTAATTTTATGAAACACAAAAGCATTTGCCAGCAAAAATGATTGGAGATTTGTTTTATGAGAAATCTGAAACGTTGAGTACTTAGTACTCTGTAAATTACCGTAGAGTCTTATGGACAATATGATTACTATAGCAAGCAATCTCAAAGGGAGATTAATCATGACAGATCCATTAAAACAAAGAAACAAAGAAAAAAGGAGAGAAAATGAGAAAAAGAGTCTATCTAGAAGATTGACTCTCTATCAAGATGGTTGATCACTATGGTGGCTTAGATTTTTCTGAAAGTAGTTTTTATTTAAAGTTTTGTTCCTTACCATCTTTAAAACATTCTGGGAAGGGGAAGTATGTGCACAGGGAAGATACCAATGTAATTTGAAGACATTAATCCTCTTTTTTTTTTTTTTTTTTTCCAAATGTGTTTTACTGCTGTTAGTTGGAGGAATAAAAAATGTATTTAAATGACTGGTTTTGCACTAGTTACTTTTTATTCTCTTTAAAGAAAAAAAAAAAAAGGGTAATGTGAAAAGTGCAAATCTTAAATGCAGTGTGGTTGGTTCAGCACTAACCATGTCTTCAATGTTTTTATTATCATGTGCATTCAGACATATAATGTGATACTTTCAGATATATTTTTCTCCACTGGAGACTACTTTAACAATGCAGCATATGATGTTGCAGATTAATGACCGTTAACTTTATGATCAGGTTTTTTTTTGTTTGTTTGTTTTTGTTTTTGTTTTAAATGCACAGTGATAAATGGTTGAGTACATAAATCTGTTACCCATTCCTATTAAAATTAATTTTCTGTGGTCTACATTTAACTAGCATGCTATTAAATGCAATTATCTAACATCTTTAAAAGTAAGTTTACCATGACAAAGTAGTATTTCTAATACAATAGCAATTGTCTATTGTCAGATTTAAATGTACTGTTTAATACTTTATATCATTCTCTCAACATACATGAAACACAGGCAACGTCCTGCATATTTTACCCAGAGTAGTTTTAAATACTGATAGAGGCAGAAGAATATTTATATTAAGTTTTCTTTTCATTTCATTTCTTTTTATAAAGATGAAGACTTCTGTTTGGAAGATTTATAGTTGATTTCTAACATCCATTGTGTTAGCTTTTCTGCCTATCTAAAGGATAGATAGTCAGATCATATTCCAGACTTGTATGCAACCTCCAAACTTTAAAGATTTGCAGAACTCAAGATCAGGAAGATGAAAGTGCAGAACTGTTTCAAAGAGTTCAGAAGTACTTGCTTTCTTATTCACTGCTACTTGAGTGTCTGAGAAGAAGGAAATTGCTTTTCCCTGGTTTGGTAATATCTGATTTTGCTGAAATAACTACTGCTTGAGATGTTACCTTCAAAAATAAATCAAACCTACCATTTAATTCAGATTTTCTGGTCAATGATTCAGACTGCAGAGTAATATAATATCCAGATACAACTCTTCAAGAAGCACTATTTTTGAGCATTTAGGAAAAAAAATACCTGTAACATATTTTAAAATATGTGAGTTTTTTTTTTATGAATATTTATAAGATAATTAACTAAAAATCAAGAACAATACTGAAAACTTGGGTGGCAATATTCTGCCTAAGTTATTATGGGTTTGATGTCCTGGCTCTGGTGCATCACAGTAGTATTGCCTTGAGCGCTGTATGCACGACAAAATGCGAAAATAAACCTTTCACAAAATCAGGAAAAAAGAACAATCGATTCACAATAACAAAAAACAGCAAGAAAAAAAAAAGTATGATACTTAACAGAAAATGAGATTTTTGCACCGATTAATTAGGGATGAATTATAGCTGGGAAAATTGTATTTTCCTAGATGATTTTTTTTTCCTTAAATCTAATTTCTTCTTTCAGTCCTGCATGATATATAGCTATGTCCCACCTCATGTATGCATGTCACTTTTATGGGAGATGATAAACAACCAAAATAGGCAATATAGTCTATGGGGTCATTCTCAGTCACAGAACATGCATTGAACAATTCTATGATTCTATGATTCTGTGCCTCTCCTTTTCACATGAAAGAAAGACCACAGCTCTTCAAAACAGAGCAAAAATGCAAAATCTATAAGCCAATTGCTATCCAGGTGTCCTCAATGGGACATAGGTGGTCTTGAAAACACAGCCAGAGGAAGGCAAGTAGCTGAGGAATATCTACAGCAATTGCCAGGACAGCAAGTTCTTGCTATGGCATGGAAGTAACCATAACTCTGGTACAGGATGCTTTATGGGGTTCTAAACTGGGATACCGTCACATAGTCTGAGCTGTGGATAATGATGTCTTCAGGAAAAGAAGGGGAAAGGAGCCAAAGGGAGACAGCTGCTCCAGAAGCCAGATTTAAGGTATTCATATTATGTGAAAACTTTTCATCTAGTTATTTTCTAAGAGCCTGGTTACTGACAAATAACTAAATACATTTATAATAACTTCACTTCAAAAATACTACCACTTCAAGTCACGTCCTATTCAATTACATGCCATCAAATCAAGAGGAGAGCTGACAATATATGACATTTGCAGAAGGTTTTGGTCAGCAACGCATGATGCTAAATGTCAGGAAGAAGATGAGCTAAATCTGAAATCTGTTGTATCACACACACACACCAATATTAGCACTTAAGGGCATCCAGTTAACAATTCCAACATCTTTGGAAGTAAACCATATGAACACAATTATTATCACACAGCTAGGTTTATTTTCATAGATTTATTTTCATGCAATAGTTTCTAGGTGGTTGAGGTGATCTGAGGGAACAGCAATTTACCAATTAGCAATGAAACTGCCAATTTAATTTGCATCCTTGTTTCCTATGTCCAAGGCCACACAGTGGTTTGTGCTGTTCAGAAAAATGGCAGCACCTAGTGCTGTGTAACAAACCAGGCAGTCACTTTAAATATTTCCTTTGACACAAACAGCACACTAAAACAGATAAAGGTGATAGAAAATAATACAAAACATGGTGATATGCAGTGTAGAATGTAATTTATAACTATTAATGTTACATTAAAATATTATTATGGGTGCATTTTTACTCCACAGTCAATGTACTTGCACATTCAGATTGTCAGGGATACCAAGTTTTGTGATTAACTTCAAAAATAACTTCACACATTACGTTATATGTATAAACCTCAGCACATATATTGAGAAAAAATATTGAACACAAATATTAGAAACACTTGTTCTTGGTGTCCGAAAAATCTTGTCACTGATGAGAAGGGACCTGAATTGCATCTTCATTTCTTACTGTAAATTTTCCTAATTTTGTTCATGTTATTTGAGAAGTCTGAAAACTGCCAGCAGCATGTTTTAGTTACCACAGAAAAGATCAATTTGGTTTTGAAAAGACATATTATACTGGTTTGTTGTTTCTCAGCTAATGTTTTTTATTCATTTCAATCTTTGAAATCAAAAGCAAGATAATGATGAGATGAAATGCAAAGGGAACATTTCTTTTAGACAGCATGTTCATAAAGTTGATTTTATGATGAGTACATTTATACATCATCAAGATAATTAGAATGAATAAAGGCATCCTAAAGATTAATTGCTGCAGTAAAAGCAGATATGTTTGAGTATAACAATCTAAAAATGAATCAACTCATTAAAAATTTACTCAGGTGTAGAGTGTTCCTGCTATTTTAAAGAATCTGGCTCTAAATTTTCAATCCTTAAACGTAGGCTATTATTCAATAAAAGGCAAGTTTAATTTCCATTCTCACAGTGATACTAACCACTTTTCTTAATAACGTCATTGTAATGAGATGTAAGAATCGAATAAAAAAAAAAATTTCCATACCCAGTTTTCTTGTTGGATAATCCAACATTGGTATAATCCCAGATTACTGATGATTGCAGACTGCAGAGATTTACATAAAATAAAGGTGAAAGAAAAGCTAGAGAACTATTTTCTTATTAATAATAATATTCCTTAATGCTGATAAATAGGTTAAAAAGTGATTATGATAGATAACCTTAGAAGATTCTAATTTTACACTCTTTGCTTTTACCACTGTTCCATGGCCAGCCTAATAAACTCTTCTTACACTTGAAATGGATGACTTACTGTTTTATGTTGCAGAGTGCTTTTATAAAAAACATGGTAAACACTATGGTGAAAAATCACATAATAATCAGCCTAGGTTAGACTTTTGTCATATTTCAAAATAATTTATTTTAATAAGCAGCTTAGGTTAGACTTTTGTTATATTTCAAAATAATTTGTTTATATTATATGCTTAATACTGATGATTAGGTTTTGTTTTTGAAATCAAATGTCAGCTACATTGTTAATAAAAATTACTTTTGTATATTTCAGATTCATTTTTTCCTCTTAAAGGGCTTTGAGATTAAAATATTTTAATGTGTGTGACAGTACAACTTGTTCATCCTGTTGACTGTCTAGATAAGATAGGTAAAGATATAGAATGATATAGAATGATATAGTTTGATATAGAATGTGGAAGTGTGTAAAAAATCCTGCAAGTAGACTGCTAATGTTGAATCACTAGGAGACTATAAGCTTTGTTTTAAAGTTACCAATTTAAGGCAAGAGCTAGCAATATAATAAGTTAAGAAAACAATTTTAAAACACAAACCTTTTCAGATTAAAACTACTGCTTTATGGGGTTGTGGTTGCTGGTGGTAGGAGGGGAAGGGGTTAAATCTTTTCCCACTTTTCTTTTAGTTTTTCATGTCGTATGCCATCTTTAAATGTCTAGAAAGGGGATCAGAGAATTAATCTGTAGTGAAAAAAACATCAACAACAACAACAAAAATAGGCTTTTGATTCCATTCTGAGAAGCGAAAATAAGGACTTTGATGCCAGAAGCTTTGCAGGAAAGGCTAAAATAGAACTCAGCACAGCTGTAGAAAACACAATCTGAATAAAAATCTCTTAGCAAGAAAGGTAGTGATCAGACATATACGCTGCATGCTACTACAGTATCTGTCTCATAATGTTTTACACATTTTTCTTTACTGCATGTCTACAAGGTAACGAAGTAGTATTACCCTTCCTCACAGATAGTGAAGGATGAAGGATGGAGGACCAGATGACACAGAAAATTTATAACAGAGGAGGGGCATTTATCCAAGTAATGTAACTACTGTGCTAGTGATCTCACATATCAACATTTTGGTCCATCTAGGCAGCCACTGACTATAACAGCAGGAGTGTGATTTAAGGGTGCTGCAATGAAAAAACACGGAAAATACAGGTTGGAAGAGGCTTCTGAAAGTCATCCAGTCCCAACTCCTGTTCAAAGCAAGGAAATATTCAAAGATGTCTGATGCTGCTCAGAACCTTTCCTAGTCAAATTCTCCATTTCTCTCATAACAGACGTTCCCCAGTGGCACTTGTCATGGTGGAGAATGACCCACATTGTGAATTTTTTTTTTCTTAGTATATTGGAAATTTCCTTGCTGTAGTTTGAGTCTGTAACCTTTCACCCTGTTCCTGTCTAACAACATCTCCTGGCAAGAGTGGCTCTACACCCTCTCATATGGTAGTTGGACATAGTAATAAGATCCTTCCAATACCTTTCTCAAGACTGCGCAACAACCCCCTGTCAGCATCTTCTAGCACAGAAGTTATCCTGCCATCAGCTCCAGCTACCCAGCCATCATAGCTTCTGCTGGCTATTTTCCAGGTTCTTAATGACTTGTTTTTGTACTGGGGGGCCTGAAAATCTGCACAGTAGTCCATCTGAGGGCTTACGAATGCTGAATAGAAGAAAGTAATAATTTTATTCAACCTGCTTCCTACGCTTTGCCAGTTCAGCTCAGTATGCGGTTAGCCTTCATTACTGCAACGGTACATTGTTGACCCATACTCAGTTTATTGTTCACTAGGACCCTCGCAACTTCTGCAAAGCCCCTTTCTAGCAGTCCTTTCCAGCCCGCAGTATGGCATGGAGTTTGCTCATCCCATGGGCATGAGTTTACATGTGCCTTGTTGAATTTCATGAGGTTTTTATCAGCCTGTTTCTTCAGATTATTAAGTTCCCTTTGAATGGCAGCACTGCTTTCCAGTTTATCAGCTGCTTCTCACAACTCAATGCCATTTATGAACTTGATGAATCAATCCCCAATGAGTGCTAGTAGTAACTGTCCAACACCTGTCTTCCAACTGTTGGCACCACCCTTTGAGCATGACAATCTATCCAGTTTTTAACCCACCTAGTAGCCCACTCATCCAACCCATACATCCCAAGCTTGGCTACGAGGACCAATGGTATGAGACCATGCTGAAAGACCAGCTAAAGTCAAGGTTAACAACATTTGCTGCTCTCCATTCATTGATGGAGTCAACTAACTGATCAGGGAGGGCAGTCAGCTAGGTCAGGCACAATGTGCTCTTCATAAACCCATGCTGCCTCTTTCCAGCCTTGTTCTTTTTAAATATGGATTATTTTGCATTGCTTTATGCTTCTTATAGGCATACTCTGACGTATACCATTAAGATCCAGGTATCTCAATATTTCCTTCTTGCAAGCCAGCTAAGCTGTATGCTTTGAGGATGCCCCAATAGCTTGGTTCACCAAGCATCCAGGAAGTATGGTGCTCCCAAAGGCATCTGCAGGATTGAGACAACAGGGCAGTGAAGGTTCAGTCACTGAGCCAGAAAGGACAACTTTGATTGATACTCCTAGGTGTCTAAGATGGAATACTTTCTTCGGTTTAGGTAGAAACAGCACACTTCCAAGTTGCACAGACTGGCTCATGCAACCTGGATTTAGCCTATAAATCATAGAAGTGGTTATTTGGGCTTCGAATTTAAAATTTCTCCATTCAATGCTGGAAATGATACACTATCTTTCCCTCATTAAAACACATTGATAGTTTTTCTGATCTTCATTTCCTGTGCCATTACACTTGCCTTAAAAAGAGTGCATTATTTTTATATATCCATGTGGAGATTTCATAAGGAGAGTGATCTCACATCCTGTAAGCGTTACTTTTTATGCCTCTTGACTGTTGGATGGTTTATTTTCAGCACAGAATTCAGAGCAAGACACACCATGCAGATGAGAACAACATTTACAAAGAATATAATCATTTTTAGACTTTCTAAAACTGTACTTGGAACCCAGCCCAATGCCTGAAAATATAGATTATTTATCAAGATCAGATTTCAATGCACACCTTTTTATTTCCTTTATAATAATGCTGGTTTCCATAAGCTTTCTTAGAACAGTGTATCTTGCCCTAATGTTATATAATATTAAACCTAGACTACCACTGTCATCACATTAATTACAAAATTGTTTACATAAGTTAGTTTTGCCCAATCAGACTATGGTGTTGGCATATAATTTTCACTACTAGTTTAGGATATTTTGCAGGTTAATGGCTAGCACTGTTAAACTGAGCACTACTTTCACTATCTGCATTCTTTAACAACTCACTAGGAAAACATAAATTTAATTTAATCTAGAAGTGGGGTAACCCCGCTAAACATAAAAACAGTATTCTTAGAATTGGATTAAATGTGTTTCTGGTTTGCAAGGGGTTTATTTCAGTGTTCTGCAATTTCACATGATCCAGTTTGGCACAAAAATGCCTTTTTTTTTTTTTTTGTTAAGTTTTATAGAATCCAGTCCACAGAAATACCCTAATAAGGAAGCCCTGTGCTATGAAACCCAAAGCTTCTTGTCCTGCAAGATCATTCAGGACTTCCAGATGGCTCACTGCAGCCCCATGAGCCAAAATCCTAGAAGACAGGCAGGTCCTTGAGGAGGACAGGTTAATACAGTCCCTAGCTCCCAGGCACAGCCCAGAGATCACTGGTTACCAAGGATTCCAGCCTGCTTGCTTGGCAGAAGTGCCATGGAGCCACCAGGAAAAAACAGAGGAAAAGTTTAATTTTCCACTATTCTATAACTGACCCAGTACATCTGGGCAGTATGGTGGTTTTACCAAATGCATTTTTAATAAATTCCTCTAATACTGGAAAAATGCCTTAGTGGTCTGTCAGTGGAATCAAGTAGGTCAAAGACTGTTGTGCTTTCATATAGCTGTGCCTTCCAAATTTGTTATTAATTCTATTTAATGCTGTAACTAGGCTAGAACTTTG
Source organism: Anser anser (assembly GCF_964211835.1). NCBI lineage: Eukaryota > Metazoa > Chordata > Aves > Anseriformes > Anatidae > Anser > Anser anser. The sequence continues at coordinate 39,274,282 of NC_139723.1, forward strand.
CCAGTGAGGTAGCTGGCCTGCACTAGATTTTGAGACTCTCTCCCCAGAGAGTATATATATATTATATGTATATATGCATATATGCTTTATATATAAGTCCTTTTTCACATCACCATCTGTTAGATCATTGCTACCTTGACTAATATGTTTATTAATGAATACAACAGCTCTTCAAGATTTTATGTAGGTCTTCATGTCAGATGAACAAAATAACATGTAATGAGACTTCTCCCATGGTATGTTTATGCCATCTCTAATAACTGAAATGAAATAGCATGAGAAGGAAAAAAAAAAAAAAAAGGAATATCTGACACAGTTTACTAATTAACGTCCAGAAGAACTAAGTCTGTATCTTACAGGGGAACTTTAAGTAAAACAATCATATGTTATTTTTTATTATTGTTCTCCCTTTCTCCCACCCTTCTCTCTCCCCTTCCCCCCCCCATTAATATTTCTAAAATGTTTGTGTGTAACAGAATATTTAAATATTTTTGTCATGCACCCAATCAACACATACCATTCTAACATTGCAAAAGTGTTTTATTTAAAAAAAGATGTTCTGAACAACAGGTGCTACACAGACGTTCATAGGTAGGAAAAGAAAGGCAAGGCTGGAAAAGTATCTTTGAGTCCCATGCAGGGAAAACAAGACCTCTACATCATACTGTCCTCCTCACAAGCTGCTCCAGTTAACAGCAATAACTTAAGGACTGGCCCCATAACTCTTCTTTAAAGCACTCACTACCAGAACTTTCAAGTTTTGAAAGTATGAAATCATCTTCCAGCTTCTAACCTAAATATTATTTACCATCTTTTTAGCCTGCCCAAACCTCCTTTTGTTTTGAATTCATCTTTCTAAAATACGGGTTGCCAGAACAGTACATCAGATGAAAAAAAGCCTCACCAGCAACAGTCTTAATTTTTTTTGATCTACTGAAAAAATGATTTACACATAATAGATCTACATTTTTTTCCCTCACCATCTCTCACTATCATCTTTTGATTGATTGTAACAGCCAGCTTATTCTATCATTTCCAACAGATAAGCTCATACCTAACAGAAATGATTGCTATTAATCTCTAAGATCTTGCACCTTGTGTTATTGAATAATGTAATCCTAAACCAGGTGTATCCATATCTCACATGTTCAGGCCATCAATAGCATGCAAAGGGAAGCATACGCTTTTTATGTAATCCTATGGTTTTAGTCATGTATTCTCCTCAGTATCTACTGACCGAATACTCTTATGGTCCCTCAGCATCCAATTTTAACTGTTCTTAAAATGCTTTTTGAAAATAATGGCAATCATAAAATACTGACTAAAAAAAAATAAAAATAAAAATAAAAATAAAATCTGGGAATAATGAAAATACATTCTCTACTAAATAGCAGAATCTGAGTATTTAGACTTGGTGTTAAGCTCCCTTTAAAGAGCCATGGAAGTTACATATCTAAGTTCACATTAACATAACGTAGTCTACATTTGCCAATAAAATTTACTGGAGACAAGAATCCAGAAAGACAAAACTGTTTTCACTTAGGCAGCAACATTAGGGGGAAAATAGCAACTCAATGAAAATAGAGTGATAATGTTTGGCATATGCACTGTGAATTTTACAAATAAGTAGTACAAACCAGTAAAACATAAAGTAGAAACAGGCTAAAAAAGAGAAAGAAAGGGGTGTAGCCAAATGTAACAGTGAGGCAGTCTTCTGCTAAATTACTACTGAAGTCTCTGCCAATAAGCAAATAAATACTATTTTTAAGGATTTTTTTTTTTTTTCTCATGAGATTACATACTGAAACACAGAGAGATTTCCATTCAGTGGGGGAAAGTATAATCTTGCATGGGAGCATGGGAGAAACACTGTAAATCTTCATTTCAGTAAACCAAAGAACTAATGAGTAGCTAAAAGTAAGGCTGCAAAACATTGAAATCATATAATTTCTAAATAAAGCTTCCTTTGTTTGTTTGTTTGTTTGTTTGTTTTAGTGGTGTTTATTTTCATAGAAATGAAAAGTTTTCAGAAGAAAGAAAAACAAAACAAGGTGAAGAGCACATGTCAATTCCCACTGGATTTTGACCAGCCCATTGGAATTAACAGATGTTTGTTGGGAAGAAGAAGGAAATCCTAGATTTACTTTTATCAGTCTAATCCAAAGTAGGGGGAGAAAAAAATCAGACAAGCTTATGGTTATGCAAAGCAAACAGCCTCTCATCTGGTTTGTCTTCAAACTGACAAAATGTTTTGTGCAGCCAAAATCTTCTATGTTTCGAACCAATTCTATCCCTTTCAATAAAGAAAGGAATAAAAGAAAAAACTTCTGAGGGCAACCCTTGCCATTCATTACCTTTAGATAAACCTGCTTACATAATACTTTTGTGATCCTTGCCATTCATCACCTTTAAGTAAACCTGCTTACATAATACTTTGGTGATATTAAATACTAATTCGCAACTGGAATGTGAGCATCAGTTTGTAGCTGAAGTGAACCCTGTTCCAAGCTGTAACATTTATGCAAAGTATGAGACAAGAACCACAAGAATTATTCTGACTATATAGTGGACATGAACCAGACATTCTTACCTGGATATACTTATTGAACTTAAGTGAACTTGAGGCTTATGACCGCAAAGTTGGTGAATAGCAGAAAAGCACAGGAGAATCACTTTGTCGTATGTTGTGTCATTACATTTGCTTTATGTAGCATGGCCTCCGCTCCTGAGCACTTTCTTTTTTTAACTTGATTGAAAAATTGCCCTGTTCTTTTCCGCCTGTGGTTGCTCATTCTGTCATGCTTTTCTGAAATGCCATCAGAGATATTGCTCCTGAGGCAGGGAGCATAAAAACTCTGCTTTTGACAAGAGAGCAGAGCTGCTGAGGTAATCCCACAGTGTGTCATTAGCAAGCCACCCACTTTAAGCTTGAAAAAGCAACTAGCTTCAGCTAAGCTTGTGTGGTAACATAACAGTCCTGCTTCTATATCTAAAGAAAACATCACTACCCTCACCTGGAAATAAATTCCACTTAGTGCACTTGCTCTGCAGACTCTGTTAGAAACACTGAACATCTTACTGTCATAAAAATAAACAAGTGATAAATATTGAATACATTTCTGAGTTGAAAGATAAACTTATTCTTTTAACGGGAGTTCCAGTATGTATATAAACCTAGCAGAATCAAATTACCTATATTTTTTCATCCCATATGAAATACTTTACTTTCAAGTTTATTTTTGTTTAGTGATGATTTCACTTCCTTTTCCAAGGCAAATTTTTGCCTATAGGTTGGATATGAATGAGGACATATACATTTTGCATATATTACAAATCTGTCAGAGGCCTCCGTTTTAGCTGAAATAAAGCATCCTGTCCCCATGCACCGGGATGCATTTCTTCATCAAAAAACCCTTTCACTGTGTTATGACAGGGGGAAATAATTGGTGAAAATGAACATTTTTATTTATTTATTTATTTTAATTAAGTGATGTTCTACTTTTCTCTGCTGTATGGTACTAAGGCTGTGAACTGTTTTATGCAGTAGATACTATGCAAGAGAACAGCGTCTCTCCTGTTCTGCTTTACACTCTGTACAACATCAAGGCAATTTACATTTTAAAGCACAAAAGTGATGAAGCAGCTGCTATCTTTAACTTTAGTGTGTGGGAAATCTTGCTAACATAGTGTTATAAGATCACCAGCTAATAAATTGCTTGACCTTCATATAAACAAAAATATCATTTTTACTATTTCTTAGTAGACTAATAATTGCCAGAAATATCCATATTCTTGTATTCTGGATGTTTTCCAAAGTCAGTGCTAGCTTGTGATTTTTTTTTAATTAAATTCAAAAGTATTCAGCTTCTTCCTTTAGCTGCAAATAGAAAAGGAAAAATCTGAACAGAAGAAAGTGGAAGAGACACTAGAAATATAAATAAAAAGCAAGGATTTTTAGGAAATATTTTGGGTAGAAATTTTCAAAATAACCTTATGTAAAATAATTAAAATTGCATAAAATAAAAAGTTAATACTTTCGTCTCCTTATGCTTCCCTTTGCTCCCAAACTCAGTAGTACCTTGGTTCAATGTCAACCATCACAATTAATTACTCTTTACAAACATGACTGAAATCTTACTACCTGGCAAATCTGGATGCTTCTCTGTATGACCTATTAAAAACTGCAAGTTAGAAATACATGACTAGGAAAATTCATTAAAAATAAATAACTACTGTTGAGCAGATCCAAAGCTTTTAGAGTAGAACTGTGAAAGTTAATCATCCAGCCTAATTAATTTCAGTCTATCATGTGTATGAATGTTTTGAAGGAGTTTCAAAACCACCTGAAACCTTGATCATTCTATTATTATTTTTTAATTTTTTTTAAGCTCCAAGCTTTAAATACTATCTTAATGTGTTTTTTTTTCTTTTTTTTTTCTTTTTTTCCCCTCTAGAAAGAACAGTCAGAGAATATAGACATATGCATTTCTCACAGAAATGTTGGATTTGAGTTAGAATGCTTGTGGTTCTCTCATGCAACTTCTTTTAACTGCACTGATGTTTTGACTGTAAGAAAAGCACTATAGACATGATGATTCTTGCAGTATTCAAGGAATACTGTTAGGGATTTTGCCTAGTTTAGAGATAATGAGGACAAATGTAACTTTCCTATAGAATGGATTTTCTTATATTGTATTTAATTACAAAATATTTCTGAGATAGATATATTTGCTACCAGTTGCAATTTATATAGGTATAAAACTACATTATAAAAGTAAAGAAATACATAAATAAAGCAATATTTGCTTATGAGCTATTGAATACAATTACTTTATAGCTGAATACAGTGTAATTACATACTATATTAGTATAGTAACATAGTATTAAATTGTACATTTTATTTCAATTTCCTTATGGCTTTAATAAAGTGAAGTTAAAACAATTTCCACTAGTCTTAGAATACTCATTCTATCTGAATTTGAAGTTGGGTTAAGCTGTAACTGTTTTGCCTCAGGGAAGAAAGAGGAATAGAGAAAAAAAGATCTCCTGTAGCATAGTTTCATTAGGAGAGTGAATCATTTGATAACAAACAATTCTGAGACTATTACTTATGAATCATCACCCACTAATGCACTTCTACATGGTCTCTTCTCCATTTGTCATTGTAGAGTAATCTAAGGAAAGATATCTGCATGTATCAAGTTTGTTTATTTGTGGATATTAAATTACATTTCTCAATTACAGTGGTCTGAGGTGGAAGTCCTTCAGAAGTTGGGCTGACTATTTCTTGAAATATTTTATTTTTTAGTAACTGAAATGAGAAATTCAGACGATTTGAAGATATTTTTCTTAGCTTACTGACGAAATGTTTCTGAATTATATGGATGAGCACTGGGGAAATACTTCCAAGCATTTTCATGAAATACGAGCTGCAGCTTTATCTGCAAATGTCATGTCCCTCACTCTCTGGACCTCTTCCTTCTGTCAAAAGAGTAAGTGCTCTGTCTGAATGTTCAGGAAAGGGATTCTTTCCATATAAGCAGGTTTACTTGCATAAAAAAAAAAAAAAAAAAACAAACCACTGTGTGTATGCTCAGAGTGTTATGTTGCACCACAAAGAGCCAGCACGTCCAGCCCTACAGGGGTAGAGAGGGTGGATCAGGGCTGAAGGCCACAATGAATGCTGAAAAGGGAAAAAAACACCTCTGTGTCAAAAAATGTCGCTGTCACACAAAACACTTCCGTCAGACCATTCCAACAACCCTGACAGGTGCTGACGTTGATATAAAACTTCAACTTGAAATTGATATATAAGTTGAAGCTGATATATATATCCAAACACTGGACTGTCACTGAATTTTTGGACTCATAACCCACAAGTGTACAATGGAATGTGTTTGATTACAATTTAAATGCTATCTTCAGTTTGGGTTTCTGGATATTGTCATAAGGTGATGGAGATTCTTTGCCTCACTAATGGTCAAATCCCACAACTGCTGAGTCTGGATTTCTCCCAGAACTCACAATTACCTACTTACTTACTTACCAGCCTGGGAGCCACTTTATACAATGCTCCAATATCTCAACTTCACCCACAGTTTCTTTGTTGCTCCAAGTAATCTTTTAGATTTGGTGACATTAGTCCTCCGGGCATCTCATGGCATCTTTTTCCTCCAAATCTTTCTCTCCTTCTGGCAACAGCTCCAAGTTCTGTCTTTATGAGTTAACAAAATATTTTCGCAGGTGAACTAACACCAGGACTGCTGGCAGTATCAGCCTTCCTTCTCAGCTTGGTGACTTCCTTTAAGCTTGTACAGTCCCATTTGGAAAACTGTTGCTAGGAAAGCAGCTCCCGCCTAGCTGGACGTGCAGCATGCACCCTGCACCCCCATCTACTCCATGCAGTGTCCACTTTCCAGTTATATATTGGAAATAACTGCAAAGGCTGAAGGGAAATTGAAAATTGTAAGTTATCATTCGGAGAGAGAAAAAAACATTGACTTATTGAGAGGATTCCCTTCAGCAACCAAATATGCTATTTTGCATAAAAGCAATCCAACTTAAATCATTGCCTATTGGTCTAATTTCATAACTTAATTTTCAGATGATAAATGGTTTGAGGGCATGCATGAAAACGCCAGATGTCTTCAAGGCAAATACTCTGCCTGTGAATAAATGAGCTCTGTATCCACTGCACTAGCTAAATTGGGTCAAAGATGCTTCAGGATATTACAAATTTTTTCCAGTTTTGCTTTGTTGTTTCATTTAGGTATTTGAGTTGGTAGGATCAAAGAAACATTTCTTTAGTTCTTCTTCAAAGAAACACCATAAAATGTAAAACATAAAATGTGAACGGGCTTTTGTATCTCCTCTTCCCCCACAAATCCTTCACCCTTTTTGCATGTGAAGCAGTGTTCTGAAAGGAGACTGTTACGCAGGATTTTATACTTAGTGACAGTGTGTGTACCTCTGTCACCTAACACTTCTGACAAGTCATAAGAGACTTCGTTGGGTTGACACTGTTAATTAGGCTTTCTGAGTAAAACAGTGCTAGTCTGTCCCCTTGAACTGTTAAGATACAAAAATATAATAAGGGATAAGATCATAAAATCTGAAAAGGCCATGTCAGAGAATGCTATCACATAAATTCACATCTCAGCTACAAGTTCAAGCAGGATTAAGGCACTGAACTACAGCAAAGTCATTACTGGAAAACCAGTTCCAACTTTACTTTCTGTACAGGTCAACTTTAACTCTCTTTCTCAACCTCTTAACTCTCTCTCTCTCCCTCTCCCTCTCCCTCTCCCTCTCTCTCTCTCTGTCTCTTTCCCCACATAGCTCTGGTTAAGAGAACATAAAAGAAAGTCTGGCGATTAATTTCTTTTCTCTTTCCACTTCATGTAGTAATAATTTACATAAGGGAGTGAAATCTCTGGACACAAAGATTTTTTAGAAGAGAGGGGAAGGAAGGCAGAGAAAAGAAATATTAAAAGATTAGCACAAAGTTATAAGGTATAGATCTATAAATCTAAGTACAGGTGTATTGAAAGATAAGCAATTTTGGATGGCTTAACTCCCCTGCCCAATGACTTAGATTAAAAATTAATCATATCTGACATCTGAAAAAGTCTGGTTAACTTTTATTCCCTATTAATTTTCATTTTCTGAGTTTCCCCAAATCTGAAACTTGGCTGGGCCTGGTAGGGAAATAACAAACTATCTCAAGAGATTCTTCTCTAAATGCCCCCAGAGTAAACAATTACATAGATAGGAGAAAAAGAAACAAAACCCAAACAAAAATAAAAGCAAAAGGGACACCTTTGCTTTTCTCTTACACAATACTCAACCTTTATAGGTCCTTGTAGTTCTGATAAACCATAAAGGTGTCAAGCTCTTGTGCACATTAGAGATGTGTCTTACCCAAGGTAAAAGCCAGCACAAACATCTTTGTTCCTTTGAAAACTACATAAATTTAGGTCATCTTTACAGTTTGTAGCCAAATCTAATCACGAATGACTGGACCTTCCCCTCTGCTCCTCAGTAGAAACACAGATCACATGCAGGAACACTGTTTTCAAATACTTTAAAGCATCTTGTTAAAAAGTAGCAAGAACAAAAACAACGAGAACTTCGGAATCATAACAAGAACTTCAGTGGTTGTTCTTTACTAACTTTATTTCAGGAAAAGAATCCAGAGAACTCAGAAAGCCTAAGCTGTCTGAACCTCCCTATGTAGTTTTATATGATTGTGTTTACACACATTTTCACACTGCTGCAAGGTTTTGGCATATCTTGAGAGTACATCCACTAACTTCTTGAACAGAGGGCTAAAGCCGAATTAGAGGGAGTCATTTCAAAAACAGTGAGCCAAAGACTGATCCCACTACAGACAATAGACCTGCAGCATCTATAAAGTTGTGACATTAGTATTTGCTAGGAAGAACACAAAATTATTGCACAGACAGCATGGTTCTCTTTTGAGAAAACTCTGAAACTGGAGGCTTGAGAATTTTAACTTCTACTACATATGAGCATAAGAGAAGAAAAAAACGGGGGGGGGGGGGGGGGGGGGGGGAATCTTTGCAAGGTGCCATAAAGTAGCATAAAACATTTATTGGAAGAAGAAGAAGTTGAGAAAGAAAACTATTGAAATTCATTTTGTAGCTAGATTTTAGGATTAATGTTTCACTGGAGAGGAATGAATGAAGTTCACTCTTTATCAGGGAGTGTAGTGAGAAGATGAGGGGTAATGTCATCAAACTAAAAAAGGGTAGATTTTGATTAGACAGTAGAAGAAATTCTTTACTCAGGGGGTGGTGAGGCACTGGCACAGGTTGCCCAGAGAAGCTGTGGATGCCCCATCCCTGGAAGTGTTCAAGGCCAGGCTGGATGGGGCTTTGGGCAACCTGATCTAGTGGGAGGTGTCACTGCCCATGGCAGGAGGATTGGATTATCTTTAAGGTCCCTTCCAACCCAAACCATTCTGTGATTCTATGATAAGTTTAAATTACACTCACTAAACATACACGCTACAACCAGTGTTTTTCATAATATTACAGAATCACAGAATGGTTGAGGTTGGAAGGGACCTCTGAAGATCATCTAGTCCAACCCCCCTGCCAAGCAGGATCATGTGGAGCGCATTGCACAGGATGGCATCCAGGCGGGTTTTGAATATCTCCAGAGGAGGATACTCCACAACCTCTCTGGGCAACCTGTCCCAGTGCTCTGTCACCCTCACTGTAAAGAAGTGTCCCCTTGCATTCAGACGGAACCTCCTGTGCTTCAGTTTGGGCCCATTGCCTCTTGTCCTGTTGCTGGGCACAACTGAAAAGAGACCGGCTCCATCCTTGTGACACCCTTCCCTCAGATATTTATACACATTAATGAGGTCTCCCCTCAGCCTTCTCTTTTCCAAACTAAACAGGCCCAGCTCTTTCAGCCTGTCCTCATACGACAGGTGCTCCAGGCCCCTAAACATCTTCATAGCCATCCACTGGACTCATTCCAGTAGCTCCATGTCCTTCTTGTATTAGGGAGCCCAGAACTGGACACAATACTCCAGGTGTTTCCTCACCAGGGCTGAGTAGAGGGGGAGGATCACCTCCCTTGACCTGCTGGCAACACTCTTCTGAATGTACCCCAGGGTACCATTGGCCTTCTTGGCCACAAGGGCCCATTGCTGACTCATGGTCAGCCTGCTGTCCACCAGGACTCCCATGTCTCTCTCTGCAGAGCTGCTCTCCAGCAGGTGAGACCCCAGCCTGTACTGGTGCTTGGGGTTGTTCCTCCCTAGGTGCAGGACCCTGCACTTGCCCTTGTTGAACTTCGTGAGGTTCCTCTTGGCCCTACCCTCCGGCCTGTTGAAGTCCCTCTGAATGGCAGCACAGCCCTCTGGGGTATCAGACACTCCTTCCAGCTTTGTGTCATCAGCAACTTGCTGAGGGTGCACTCGGTTGCATCGTCCAGGTCGCTGATGAATAAACTGACCAAGACCAGACCCAGCACTGACCTGTGGAGGACACCTCTAGGCCCACAGCTAGACTCTGCACCACTAAGCATAACCCTCTATTCACAAAGAGTTTAAAAAATCCAATCTTTTCTTTCAAGTATGTCTATATTACAAGAAAGTAAACATCAACCTTTTGAATGTTGGCAACAATGCTGGTAATTTATCGTGTCAGACTGAAGTGATAATATGGTTTCACTATCACTATTGTATCACTATTGTACTGTGCTTCTAAGTCTAACTTAGTGTTCATCGTGTTTTGAAAGTAATAGTTGAACAGGCATTGGTATTCATCTTTACAAAGACAGATATGTTTACAGATAAATTGAAATGTCAATCTCTTTGAGGGAAGATGATCTGACACTTTCGAAAACAGTTTTCCAAATTTCCTTCTCCTTTCTAAGGCATTGTCTTAAAAGCTTTACAAATGTACAATTTCTGTATGAGGTAGAGAAGCAGAGTTAAATGATCAGACTGACTACACCATGTGAAAGTTATTCATTCGCAAACGTAAAAACCACATAACCTTTTTTTTTTCTTTTTGTCTTTTTTTTTTTTTTAATATAACATTGTCACTTAAATTATATTGATGTTCACACAGTTCAAATTGCTTCTAAAAAAAGCGTGCTTGTATTCCATGGAAGAAGAGTTCACACAGTGCTTTGCCATACTTTCATTATAAAGAATGTCACTGTATTTCTATAATGCCAAGTAGTCTTTTCTATTCCAGTCTTTCAGGAAACCCTGCTCCTTAAAAGTGAATGCCAGTTTTCCAATTGACTCTGAACTACCTGAGATCCAACCCTATGTAAAACTGCATCCATATATTAATTTGTTCATTCTGGACTCCTAAACTCTTTTGCTAGGGTTGATTGCTGACACACTAAAACTTACAGTCACTAACAGGATCTGATAATGACAAGTATCATAAGACAAAACATGTATTATGACAACAAAGTTTTAAGTAGATGCTGCACCTTACTATTTTTATGTGTGATACTGTCATTATACAATCCTAGAAACAAGATCAGTAAAACCAATTGAACCAAAGGTCTTGATAAATCTTTGCCTAGATGGGTCATCCTCCTCTCAATATGCCTCAGATTTCACAGTGGAAACAGAACAAGAATTCAAAGTATAACAGGGCGAGGTCTCAGTAAATTCACCTCTGATCCTACAGACTATTCCCATGTATCTGTAATTTCACATTTCATAGATCTGTCAAATCTGTTGTGATCATATTCCTGCTATCATCAGCTTATGACAAGTGCATCTCTTTAACTTGAGGATGACTACTGACAGTTGAAAGAACTAACCTTAAACTGGATGCTTTAGTGGAAACTTCCGCTTCATCATTCCTGTTTAATCCCCACCCCCCACCCCCCTCTTCCCCTTATTTAACCTCCAGTACCTCAGGATTAACTGATTAATAAAAATCCATGCATGAACGCATCCTTGTGACTCTGACCTTTCTTTGCATTTTGCACTGTGTAAAACAAAAAACAAAAGCACAGAAAAAAAAAAAAGGAACATAACAAGTAGAATATAGACAAAGGAACATAACAGAGTGCTGTCCACATGCTCTTTTCTGTGGAAATGATCATTACAAATATTTCAGAGACATGCATGTAGCTGTTTTTCTAAAAGAAATAACAGAAAGGTATAGAAAGCTTCAGGTAAATACACACTAAAAGCCATATGTCTCTTTAAATGAAATATGTAAAATAATCTTATCCTTTTCCATAAAAAACTATTTTTTTTTTGGGGGTGGGGGTTTGCGACAACAACAAAAACTCCAGTATATACTATATACCTCAGTTATGATTAAATTATTTTTCAGTGGCCTTTCTACGTAAACTTCTAGAACCAGGAGTGTCACAGTATGTGTGATCTATAGCAGCACAGCAGCACTTCCATTCATCTACCATTTTCACAAAGCTTTATAACTAATACATTCATGTCTGAGCTTGGCATTTGACAGCATTAACTAGGCTCATTTGTGCTGCTCTTTCTGTGCTCTTATTCAAAACACAGAGGCTATCTTAATTAAAAGATGTGTGGAGATGTGTGATTCCTGTGTGATTAATCACATACGAATGTAATTTTGAAATGTAGGAGTTTCTCTACTTCTGTTTGGAAATGGAATGCACACTATCATACATCATGCATTACAAATCCTCAGGACAGGAATATTTAATATAAGAATGAATATTACAGAGTGAATATTAAGAATATTAAGAATGAATATTAAAGAGAAACCCTATTTTGGGGAAAATAAGTTTTGCCTAAGTTAAGGCCCCACTTGGCAAAAATACTTGCATAAAATTTACGTGATGTTACCTCAACTGTAACCTCAGTTAGCCTCAACTCAGGTTAATTCTAACTCAGGATAATTCTAACTGCTTATTTATGAAACCACATTTTGATATTCATTGCATTAAATGCTTCTACTTATGTGGGCCATAAATTAAGTAAAGTTACGTAATACAAAAATAATTAAACACAAAATGCAGGACAATGCTCGAGTTTAATGAAAATAATAAAAAAGAAAAGTGTAATGTGACAACAGTAAAGTCCATTCTGAATTTCTCCATTTTATATGACTGTCACCCCCACCCCCAGTCCTAGATTTTGCTGTAATGTCTAGACTGAGGCTAGTTTATTGCAAAATGACGTTCATCACAATATCTACTGATGTGTGGCTGCTAAAATGTACAGAACTAAGGGGAAATGAATAAACAACCTGTGCACTTTGCATATCACTAAGTATACCTATGAGACATTCCCTTTCTTCCGTTTAATCTTTCTGTCTTTGCTGCTGGATGGTGTTCAGAGCTTCTTATAGGAAGGAAAGGAAAGAATGAACAGAAAAAATTTAGTGTATGGAATAGAAAAGAGTTAACAGAGAAAGAAAATGGAGCATATGTAATGAGTACAGAACAGATGAGTCCCAAGAGAAGCTGGAACACCATCGATAAATAGAAGCAGTTCAGTAAGGAATAGCTCAAGCCTTTGGTGTTCCTCCTTGCCATTAACTGCTCAGCTTGCATTTGTCAGGAGGGACAGCAAAGAGAGTTTTAGGGAAAGCACTGGGCACATCTGTCAGGCCACAGTCACTACTCCTTATATCCCTCTCTGCAACAAAACCACAGCTGAAAGACTGGGTGAGCCATGCTCCTGCTGTCCTTTTTTATAAAGGATACACCACAAAGAGGAAAGAAGAAGTGCGTCACATGCTGCTAAGGACTGAATTGAGCCACAACTGAATTGTCTTTCCAGCAAGACATAAGTTGAGGCAAACAGAGATGACACAGATGCAAATTCTATAAATAACTGACCACTGATGAAGCGATTTGTTCTAACTAGCTCACTTGACAACAAGTATGGCACATTATCTTGGCAAATATTTCAGTATATGTTGCAGGAGAAACCCAGACTGGCAAGAGAAAGGGAACAACTGTTAGTCTTGAAACTATATATCATGTGAAATAGTAGAAAATAAGAGCCCTGCAGACATCATATTTTTTCCCTAGAACCTTAATATTTTTCTTCACAGCAATTACTTTTGTGAAATAAATAAAACAATACATTTATTCCCTATAAAATGCAAAATAAAATGTGTAAAAAAATCAATTAATCTAATTAATGAATTGTGGATCAGGTAAATGCAGCCCTAGTCCTCTCCGTTTGTTCTCTGATTTTCACTGCATTCTGTAAAACCCTTCAACTCACAATACTAGTTCACACCCCTGAACACATATCTATGTCTCAAAACAGTTGAGCTGGACTTCAACCCCAAATCACCTATAATTCACCAAAATGTACAGAAGAAATAACTACCAGTGAGACAACACTTAGACTTTAGTATAGCACAGTCTTCCACAGCATCTAGTCAATCTCTACATTAGTTTAGTGAGTAAGGCTTCACTATTTTTATGTGTATTTCATATATCAGGAAAAAAGAAGCATGGAAGAAAAAAATGAAGCTTAAGACTCCATTAACACAATATGTGCATAAGAGAGCCCAGACACCTGGGTCTTCATTTCTTTCCATCTTGTGCATTAGACAGATGGCCACCATTTTTGCTCCATCCACTAACTCAATTTAGTAAGGACCTTATCCTATACGCGCTTTCATGGTGCTTGTGAGAAACAAGACATTAAACTTTCCATCTTTACTGTGTTGTGAACATTTTTTTTGAAGGGGTGGATTTTCTCCTTCACCATATTGACTGCATTTTTTGACATTTTTTACTCAGGAAATAAACTTTCAAGTAGAACGTGGTATTCCCCAGGGCTGCATGGAAAATGCAGAGCTAGGTTTTGAAACCTGATTTAATTCAGAATAAAACAAGCATTTCAAACTTCTACAAAGGAAAATTTCTGGAAAAAGTATAACCGTGTTAGCTGAAATATTCCATTTTTACATAATTTGATTTCATTCTGTTTGCAACTATTGGATTTTTTTCTACTTTTTGAGGTACAATTATGGTAAGACAACATCATCTTCTTTTGCAAAACCTTTACATTTCAGCACAACTCAGCTGAGGAATTAAATCCACTGAGGATTTTCAGGTCAAACTCCACTATTCCTTAGTATACAGTTTCAGCTTTTCTATCACCCTGTTATCAAGTTGCTTTCACAGAGGATACTAACAAAAACTGTGAACTCTACAGGAGAAAGCCTACAGGAAAGAAGTAGGAGGGAAAGGACTGATTCCAACAGAACTAGAAAAAAAAAAAAAAAAAAGAAAAAAAAAGATTTATCATAACAAGTACAAATGTTGTGTGAAGGAAGAAACTGACTTATATAGAGTAAGTTGCATAAAGAACTTTACATTTTAAAATAGGTTTCTCCAAAATAATTTTTTTTTCTTGTTTCAAAGGTCTTTTTAAGCACAGTATAAGTTATGTCAAAACTCTGAAACTGAATGTATAATGAGGATAGATTTTTTTTTTTCTTTTTCTTTGCTCGTGGTTATTTAGAATAGCTGTCTTGGGCAGAAAGCAAAACAAAGCAAAACAAACAAACAAAAAACAATGAAGACATGATGCACAGGCAGAGGTAACCATGCATATATCTAGGGTCTGTTTCAGGACTTGCTTAGCCATGAGAAATCCTGTGCTGTGAAGCCTTTCACCACTGTTAAACTAGTTACATTCTGACGTATAAACCTATCTGTTATAGCAGCAATGACATGTCTTCAATCATTAAATAATATTATTATTAATAATAATAATAATATCTGAGAGCAGGTGATTAAATATGACTATTTTCTCTTAAACTATTTATGCACTAGTTGTTTATATATGCAGCTCAACAATAATTTGGGCTTCCATAAGAAGCAGAAGGTTTGCATCCAGTTACTTCTTAGCATATAGCAAGAAAGAAATTTGATCTTGCTGTTGAAGGATCCCTGAACATCTCCAACAACAATGAAGGCTAGATTTTAGACTAGATGACAAGATTTTGGACTAAATGATTTTGTAGGTCCTTTCCAACCTTGTGTTTCTATGATTCTATGTTTGATGTTTCTATGATATTTTGAAGTGAATGAGTTCTGGTGGAAAACCAAGCAAAAATCCTGGTTGCAGAGCATTCCTTTCTATGATTCTAAAAGAAAAGATAAAGAACATATCAAATCAGAACTATGTTTAGTAACATTTGATTGAGGAGAGATGTACACAGGTGTAAAAATCAGATGAAGTTTCTACAATTGTTTGGACTAGATGATCTTGTAGGTCCTCTCCAACCTTGTGTTTCTATAAGATGTTATAGCACAACTTATTTCAAGATAATTAAAATCTTTAAAGGTGCAATAAATGTTCGATAGTTTTAGGTCCCTCAGAAATATAGTGTGGCACTTCCTTCTCACATTCAGAATATAGTCGCATAAAAAATGAATAACTTATTCTTGTATTTATTCTCTAATTTCAACCTTTGAATGGAAAAGAATATTTGAAAGTCAAACTAGGTCTGGCATACAGCTAATCATAGCAACTTCATTATTTTTTTTGTTTTCTTTGTACCTCTGGATGTGTATTACATGCTGGCTACTATTGTGCAGGCTCAGCATCCTCCTTTGTAGTCCTGTTTTGGTTGCTCTCTGTAATGAGATTTGACTAGAAACTTACTGGTTCCTCACAGGTCTAAGTCAAACACAACATGTTGGTAATTAATCACATTTAATTTACCTTTAAAATAGCTGGAAGGAAGAAAAGCATTCTTTACTAAAGTGAGCTGAAACAAAATATCCTGGAGGCCACCAGGACACCTCTGAGGAAGAAAGACAGGAATGGCATTTTCAAAGGGTCACAGCTAAAGCAGGCAGCAGCTTCCAGTTGAGAGGCTGGACAGATGCCACTGAATTTTTATACTCGCTACTATTTATACAGAAACAGCAATGCCTCTCTGAGACCTCATGGACTAGATGGTTAAGTACAAGGATTAGGCTGTTCTCCACAGAGCTGTTATTGCAGAACCAACTTTTGATGGACATTATTTTCTTTTGACAGCAAAAGCTGAAGTGCAGGCTTTATAATCCAGCCCCCTTGTAAAAATACAAAAACAGATTCAGCCAGTAGCAAAGTGGAAACCTTTTAGTGGTACTAAATTTCTTACACAGAAGTTAGAAAAATTAGCTGATTACAGCCAATGATCTGAATATAGCCAGTTCAAAACATTTTTTCTACTTTTTGTCCACCTTCCTTGGGATATCATTAAAATCTAATAGAGTAGGCAGAAATGTAAGTTTTTTTTTTGTAATACATAGCCATTACCTTGCAAAAGCCACAATCTCCCATTTGAAAGAGAAAGGCCTTTATGTCACCCTTTATAATATCTAACAGTTAAAATTGTGTATAGAGCACCAACCTCAGTTTCTTGAGGTTTCAGATTCAAGACAATCCTTTTGAGTTTCAGTGGCTTCCATTAAATTAAAGTGAGTGAGTAGACATGATTGTGCACCTTCAAAACATCGGCAAGGATGTTAACAGTTGAATAATGCCAAGCAAAATGTAAAGAAGTCATAACAGAAACAAGACATTATGTTGGCCTAAATGCAATTCAAAAGCAGAATCAGTTTAATTTTATGAAATTTTAAAGTCTGAGAACTCACATTTTTGACATGTATATAGTGTTCAGTAAAAGTGATTTTGGCACTGCTTCTGTCAATATAGATTAATAAATGACTGAATGAGGAGTATATTCTTTATTTCCTGTATATTCCTTACTCCTGTAGCTGAAACATTACCAAGCAAGAAGTATGGCAATTGGGCAAGAGACTAGCAATTTGTACAAGATCACACTGAAACTCAAAATAAGGTATTGAACTTGCTTTAGCTGTTTAGCCTCAGACTAATGTTCAGACCACAAAGCAATTCCACCTCTAAAAACATCAAGCAAACTGAAATATATTATGTAGGTAACACAAAATGGAATGCAAGGCATGAGTTGCACTAAAAAAAAAAAAAATAAATTGTGACTTTTACCTTCATCTGGCAATACACTGGTCTCTCAAGGTGTTTTTGTTTGTTTGTTTGTTTTTAATTTTCCTCTTCCTTTAATAATGTGATGCTGCGTTAACAGAAAAAAAAAAAAAAAGATGTTTCATGTGTATTATGTTTGTGTTCTATATATAGAAATACTATTTTCCTTCATCTATGCATTATTTTGCAGCCGCATCTGTTCATCTCCACTCTTCTACCTCACAGCTTTGGATAGTAAGCACAAACAGGCTTTGCTAGGGAATGAACAAAACAAGCTGTTACACAAAGCTGTTCACACCACTGGAATCTGGCACTAGCATGGCTACAATCACAGAAGAACTAAATGGCATGTGCAATCTACCCTTCAAATCCATATCTTTTGTTTATTTTCTGCTGTTTTCAAGCACCATATACTTCTCATGCTTGGAAATCTCATGGGCCTTGCTGCTCAAAATTCAACAAAAGCTCTTCTCATCTCCTTGAATACAAATGAAAGGGATATTAGATAAGATGCTTAAACAACAACTGGAGCAGAGTCTGGAAATTAGGTCTCCTCTCTTCTGGCTCAGTCCCTCATCACTAGGCGAGATAATTATGTTCACTCTTACTTTTGTTCTCGAACTAAAGGCTGTTTAATGGTTTTATGCAACATGGAAGGAATACCAGCACAAAAGTAACCTTTAACATGTTGGTACAAGCACTTAACCCAGGAGAGGAAGACAAGGTTCAAGTTCCCTCAGACAGAAGAGTGAGCTGGCTATAGGACTCCTGCATGCTGTGTGAGATTTTGAGTTAATGAATTGTTGCAGAAAAGAAGAAATAAGCAAGGAAATGCAGTGGGAGGGATAATAAGTATTAGTATCTCTTTCTATCGCGTTCAGTGAGATTCTTGGTTTATGTCTGCTCCTCAGGTATGACAGAGAAATAGCATCAGATTTAAAAGTTTAAAAGTAAGGCAGTCTGTGTAGTCTCAGAAGCAGAATTTCACTGTAAGTAACAGTGTTTTAATTCCTAGAAGCCTAATATTCTGTTTCTGAGTGTGCCCACAATGGTACCTTACGTGTTTCCATATTACTTATTTGATAGTGACTTCGGTCCTAGGAAGAATAGAGCAGGCAAGACAGAGGCTCCTGGGGAAGAGGGTAGTGACTCTATTTGGTCTTAACTTCTCCAGTTATTATGGTCTTAATTCAAGCTCCTTGCATAGTAAGCGAATTCTGAATAGAGCGAGTCAGGTTATTCAGATCAGCTGTTTACAGCAAGACACTGTGAATATATACCCCAAAGTGAGCAGTAGGCATGAATAAAGTGTTTAATCATATATAAATCTATAATCTTCACTTCCATTGAAATAAAGTGCCTACACTACTGTACACATCTTGCCTTGAACTCTTCAAGAAGATCCCCAGTACTGCAAAGTGAAAAAGGAGAAATAATTGCCCTTCTCTTCTTTTTAAAAACTTACTATCTAATTGATGATACAGAAGGACGTAAGAATTTGAACTCTTGCTACAAGTGCTTCTCCTCAGATGCCTGCTGTTAAAATCTATTAGAACAGAGTTATTTCATATTAAGCCTTTCCCAGAATAGTTCATAGTTGAAATACAGAACAGACTTCTGTAACTAATTCCAATACTTCTTTCATACTACTTGAACAAAAGTTGAAGTAATTAAAACTTTAAAAGATAACTGAAGAATTTACTATTATGAACAAGGTACTGGGCTTTCTTCAAGAGCCAAATGAAAATCATCTATCAGTACCAAGAATCTCTGTGTCATGGGAAGCTAGCATCACGTTTTCAGAAAATATTCTACATATAGTGGAGTAGCATATTGGATAATTTCTATCATTATAACTAAAGTAAATGTGGCAGTTTTACTCAGGTGGGCAGCTGAGCTTCACCACAACCACTCACTTACTCCCCCTCCTCAAAGGTGGTGGTGGGGGAGTAGGATGAAAAGGGCTTAAGTGCTGAGATATGGATAGGGAGGTCACTCAATAATTATCGTCACAGGCAAAACAGACACAGCACAGGGAGATTAATATAATTTATTGCCTATTACTAACAAACTAGAGAAGTGAGAGACAAAGAAAACAAACTAAAACCACCTTCCCCCATCCACCCTCTTCTACCTCCTCCCCCCGAGTAGCACAAGGGAATGGGGAACAGGGAAATGAGGGCTGCGGTCAGTCCCTAACGCTTTGTCTCTGCCGCTCCCTCACGGTCCCTCTCTGCCCCTGCTCCCCGTGGGGTCCCTCCCACGGGATGCCGTCCTTCCCGAACTGAGCCTGCGGGGGCTGCCCACAGGCAGCAGCTCTTCAAGACCTGCTCCCACACGGCTCCGTACCACGGGGTCCATCCATCCCCCAGGAGCAAACTGCTCCAGCACGGGTCCCCCACGGGTGGGCGGCAGCTCCCCCCAGACCCCCTGCTCCTGCGTGGGCTCCTCTCCACGGGCTGCAGCTCCGGCCCGGGGCCTGCTCCTGCGGGGGCTCTCCATGGGCCGCAGCCTCCTCCAGGCCACATCCACCTGCTCCAGCGGGGGCTCCTCCACGGGGGGGCTGCAGCGTGGAGATCTGCTCCGTGTGGGACCCACGGGCTGCAGGGGGACAGCCTGCTCCACCAGGGGCCTCTCCCTGCACAGGCCGCGGGGGAACTGCTGCTGCCTGCCTGGAGCACCTGCTGCCCTGCTCCTGCTCTGACCTGGGGGGCTGCAGGGCTACTTCTCACTCCTCTCTCTCCCAGCTGCTGCTGCACAGCAGGTTTTTTGTTTGTTTGTTTATTTTTCCCTTTTTTAAATCTGCTCTCACAGAGGCACAAACAACATTGCTTATTGGCTTGGCTCTGGCCAGTGTCGGGTCCCTTTGGAGCAGGCTGAAACTGGCCCTTATCTAACATGGGGCAGCTGCTGGACTCCTCAGAGTCCACACCTGCACACCCCTGCTACAAAAACCTTGCCACAGAAACCTACTACAGTAAAATATTTTTTTAAATGATTAGGAAACAAAAACTACTCAAACCATATTTTCCTTTTTGATTGATGCAGAATAGAAGTCTACACAGTAACAGAAATATATGCATATTCTGGCAACATTTACCTCTCCAGAACTTTATTTTAAATAGTCCATTCCTATGTACATTATAATGATTGTTTCCAGCTAAAGTTCACCTGCAAGATCAGTACAAGTATGAAGCTAGTATGGGTATTTAGTAATTTAATTGAAAATTTAAGACTCAATAAACTATTGTTTCTTAAGGATGCAATTTGCAATTTAAATAATTGACCTAATTTTGAAATGAGTTGTATGCATGCAATATCTACAAAGTTTAATGTTTTTTATAAATAAGCCTCTTGTAAAGAATTTTTAGTTAGTTAGTTACTGTGCTTAAAGAGTTGATGTCATGCATGCTTAAATTATTTGCAAAATTGATTCAATACACTAGAGTAAGCCTGAAAATTTTATAGGTGGACAAAAAAATAATAATAATATATCAGTTTCAGAAAAATGAGCAGTCATGGGAAGTTTGAATGGCAACGGCTGCATCGAGCCAATGCTGGGAGACAACTTGAGCCACTAAGGAGTAAGACTGTTGTCTAGATAATCTGTGGTGTCAGGAACTGCACAAAAACTTGAAACCCAGTTCCCCTACTGCATCTTTGCTGATCTGTCATGTGTCACCCAGGCTGTTTTCAAACTAATACAAGACTGCTGAAGGATAATACCAGTATCTTAAACAAAAGAAAAGAAAACAAAACAGCAACAACAACAAAAATCCTTGACCAACTGACCAGGACTATTAAGATACAGCAATTCACAATTCTTTTCCCACCTTTGCACAAGTGTCTATCAAGACCAGAACAAGATCAAAATGTAAATCTTATCAACATCTGGACTTAGCCCCAGAGAATCCAATGACATGATGAAAAATTATACTGGAAACTCATATGTCCAGAACAGTTACCAGTCAATATCCTGTGGTTACATGCACAACCATGGAAACATTATTTTCAGTTTCAAACACCACATCAAGGCCACCCAACTCTCTGCACAGGTTGTAAATACCTCTCTTTTTAAGAGAAATGTCCCCCCTCCCCTAATCTCCAGTGCTGCAGACAGGGATATCACACTACTAGAAAAAACATGGACTGGTTTAACAACAGTGATGTATATATGATAATATGTAGACTACTGGATATTTAAGGATCTTTCCTCTGCATGCCTGTGCAGAGAGAAATGAGGTATACAGACCTCTATTCATTGCATGAGAAAGACTTCAAGGATTATTATTTTTCTAAATAACGTTATTAAACAAAAAATGAAAGCAAAGAAAGCCAGCAGTATTGAAGAGGATCTCTCTCTTTGCTTATCTGTTTTTCACTGAAACCTGTTCCTGGGGAGAAGAAATGTATCCTAAATATTTGGTAGAGCAAAATAGCAATGTTTTGTATATCTCCTTTGGTGGACTGTTGTTTATGTGGACTTTAACTTACTGACTACCCAGCATTTTTAGTTTTAGAGGTTTTCTACAGATATCCAGAGTAGTGTGTACGACATCTGAAGGGATGTAAAATCTGTAAAAATGTATACTCAGTGAGCTGCCTATATGGGCACCTACTACCTTTTGCGATTCTGAGGATACCAGTTTCTCAAAGGCCTGCCATTGCTCCAAATGAAATCTTGATAAAAAGGCTCTTTCAGGTTTAATCTTAGTTGAATTAGGGCCCTGATCACTCCCTGCTACAATTCTGGGCTGACAATTTGCTGTGTTTCTGGAGGTGTGATGTAATAGCTGAAGTCTGTAGTAAAGGGTCAAAAAAAATTGAAGGAAAAGAGTCACAGGGAATGTAATGTGAAGCACAATCAGTTAATTGCATTCATAAAAGGTAAAGAAGAGGGAAACGAATCCCAATTAGTCTGTGTTTTTGGAAGACATACAATTCTGCTGCCTTCAACTTGTGGAAGACTGCAAAAATATCCTTTTTAAAATACTGTGTCACTGTGCCCTATCTGCTTGCATGTTAAGGTCTGCCATTCTACAGCTGCTCCTCCTAAGTCTGTGGGAGAGCACAGGCACTTTTTGACAGTGTTCTGCTACAACAGTGTTCTGGCTGCTACAGTGCTCTGGGATAGAAAACTTGTCCATGCCCAGGTTACAGAAACGTACCTGCACGTGAACAGGTGCAAGGCTATAGATCTGCTCTGCTGAGGAGTGACAAAAACAGTTTGTGGAAAGAAGGTGCTCAACTCTGAGATTGCTCCCTTCACTCAACCCGCAGCACCCAACAAGAAAAAAGTGTTTTCCCAGCTAGTCACAATGCATCTACTTTAATCTATGCATCTAGTAAATAGCCATAATGACCTTGTACTCTACATGTGTGTGTTTTAAAGCAGCCAAATGACAGCACCCATAGCATTAATCCCCCTCATAATTACAGTGATCAAAGAAACAGAGAAAAATTGCATGTTTCAATGTGGGTAACTGCTGGTTAATTTGTTTACTCCCTGGGATGTGCTGAGGGATTAATTAACTAAATCATGGTGGTTTTTAAAGGCTTTTGTGTTTTGTAGAAAATAATTAGTTGTTTCATTAAAAAAAAATAATGAGGCACTAGGATGTAAAACATTGAAAATGTACAGACATATGATTTCAGGCTTTAGATTTACTTATTAATTTATTTTTAGATAACATGAATTCCTGCAGCTACATTCACATGATGACCATGAACAGCAGAGTGAAGTCTATAGCGTTGCTCGCTTTTCACTGTCTCCCAACGCAGTCTATTCTGTATCTCAAAGCTTGCCAAATATATCCAGAGTTGCACTGGGTTCTGCTTGTACTGCACTGCTGTTTGTTTTTCACCAGCATGACCTTTGCTTTCATGGAAATCAGCTGACACCAGTGAGACCAGACTCATACTTAATGCAAGTATTCCTAATACCATGCACTAAATTTATGCACATTCATATCTGCTTCTCTTACGTTTGTAAATCAAACCACCTACTCCATGCCACTAAAGCAAAATGCCCTGTGTTCATACTATAAACTGCCTTTCTCTCCAAAATAAGGTTGCAGCATCCAAGCCATGTGGCTCTTGCTAAGTGGCAATTCTTGAACAGAAACCAGCAGTTGTTTTGCTGAATTTGAGGACACAAACCAAAAGCAAACCACCGACACTCCAACAATTTATCACCATAAGAAAGCTCATTGCCCAGTTCAGTGTCCAGAAATATGCTCAGGATTGTTAAATTTATTTGTGTTAATATCATATAGGAATTTAGGCCACTTTCAATAATTTAACTGCAGTCCTGGCTAACCACAGAGGTCCCAGTTGACTGGAGGCTGGCAAACGTCACGCTCATCTACAAAAAGGGCAGGAAGGGGGATCCAGGGAATAACAGGCCTGTAAGTCTGACCTCAGTGACAGGGAAGGCCATGGAGCAGATCATCCGTAGTTCCATCACAGGGCACATACAGGGGACAACGAGGTGATCAGACCCAGTCAGCATGGGTTCATGAAAGACAGGTCATGCTTGGCTAACCTGATCTCCTTCTTTGATAAAATAACCCACTCAGAGGACAAGGAAAAGGCTGTGGATGTTGCTTACGTGGACTATAGCAAAGCATTTGATACCATTTCCCACAGTCTTCTGCTGGAGAAACTGGCTTCTGATGGTTTGGATACATGTACTGTTCACCAGGTAAAAAACTGGCTGGATGGTTGGGCCCAAACGGTCATCGTGAAGGGAGTTAAATCTGTTTGGTGGCTGGTCACAAATAGAGTTCACCAGGTCTCATTACTGGGTCCCAGTTCCTGGGACCTCTGTGGTTAGCCAGGACTGCTGTTAAATTATTGAAAGTGGCCTAAACTCCTAAATTATATTAACACAAACAAATCAAACAATCCTGAGCATACTTCTGGAAACCTGTCGTTATGAGGTGTAACTTACAACGCTAAAACATCAGGGAGTCCTTGCAAATTTCTTGATGGTACTGTGTGGTCATGGCTAGTCATGCTGGAGGGCCTCTGCCTAGGTTTCCCCACAAGGGTACAGGAGGGGTACATCTTTCTTTGTGCAAAAATGAAAATCAACACTTCAAACCAGTATCCAGTCTAGTACCCATTCCCTTCCTATCTTAATTGTACCTATTAATTATGATGCCTACTGGGAAATGTGGAAGTAAAGAGAACTGTAGAAGTCTTCATCTACCATCTCCTTATGGCAGGGCAGTATTGACTTCAGTGAGATATTTTTAGATAATCTACATCCCCATGCTAACAAGGTAAAAGGGAGCTGCAATGGATCTTGACAAAATATTTATGCTCTTTTTCTAGAACTTACCTGATGACATAATTTCTAGAATCTTAAAGTAAATGTTGTTTTCATGTCCAACGAAGGTAAAACTCCAGCTGGAAAAAAAAAAAAAAAAAGGAACAGATACTAATTTTTTATTTTTATTTTTTTATTGCTTAATGAAAAAGTAGATGAGCTTTAAAGCTGTTAACCAGAAGCTTAAAACTGAATGGAAGAACAGGTTGCAGTAGCACATTAGGAATGCAGATTTCACCTTTAGTAGGGTTGTATGTATTTTGTCAAGATTTTGCTTTACATGCTCAAATGTAAAGCAAGCGAGATGCTGTTGCAAAAACTTTCCCTCAGCAATCGCTCTTCAGCATACATGTGAAACGAGAGCAGCTGGACAGACATACACAAATCCCCCAGGGATGATTCATAGCCCCAGGCTTTTGCCCTAATTTTGCAAGCTGAAATCTGGCCACATAGCAGGCTGCAACTACTAAAATAATTACTGAATCTGAATAGAGAACATGCATTTTCAAGACAAACCATTTGGACATGCTCAGGCTTGAAGAGAAAACCCAGAGAGACATTTAACATTGATTTTAAAATTGTTTCATAATTCATTTAAAATGCATGTGTTTATTAAGATATTTATGTGTTGCAGATAACAGTGGAAGCCTTTCAAGCTTATAAGCCTTTTTTGTGCAGAATCCAGGCTTTTCAGAATGTATTCAGGACCTTTCCTCCCAAATGGTTTGTTTAAGCAAATGGCCGGACTCAGACTATGCCATGACTTTAATGAGGTGGAAGAGGAACATAAGAGATTGCCTACGTAGTTTAAACTACCAGATTAGAGTTTCAGCAAGAGCTAGGGAATCCATTATGCTTCAATTGTTGATATGAGAAATCAAGGCTTCATATTAGCACTCTTCCTGTCTACATGTGAAAGAATACTGTGTTTACTCTTAATATGTAAAACATATTGCTTAACTGACAACTGTTGGGGGCAATGTGAAAGGTCTACTATAATGATGTTACCTTTTAGAGGATGGAGATGATACAAATATGAGCAGTTTTTAGGTTAAGAGCAATTGTGTAATCACAGTGTTTCCTTTTTTTTTCCCTTGCTATATTGAGCTCCACCTACAGTCTTTGAATGATGTAAGTTAAGTTAAAAGTAGCATATGCTTCTAAGTATTAGCAAATACTCCAAGCTGTTATGAACTTAACTAAAATTAGGGTGTCATGCCAAATAGTACCTGTTATTGCTATAAAATTCCACAGGACTCTAACAGCTTTTAGAAACAAGGAATAATGGATATTGCTACTTACTATATGTTATTTGGGCTATGGATGATGTAGGGTTATATTAAGAGGTAAGAGCTTTTGCTGAAAGAATGGATATAGCCAGAGATAACATTCAACTATACTGGATCACTTCCTGGGTGAGAAAGAATCAGAAACAGCCTGTCCAGGAAATAGTACATCAGGGAAAGGGGGACTGCTGTTTGTTATATTTGGACATTAATTTGTCTTTGGCCAACCTTGACAGCTG
The DNA here is from genome assembly GCF_964211835.1 of Anser anser. NCBI lineage: Eukaryota > Metazoa > Chordata > Aves > Anseriformes > Anatidae > Anser > Anser anser. The sequence goes on from NC_139723.1 coordinate 39,300,637, forward strand.
CAAAAAAAAAAAACAGGAGGTGACTGTAAGCAAAAGGGAGCTGTGCAGCTCTCCTGCACCACAAGGCTGGTGACTTGTAGGTGAAGGAAAATGTTGCTGTCTTGCAGAGGGCAGGGCTCTGCCCTTCCCCACTCTTATCCTACTGTGGATGGGATAGTACTTTCCCTGGCCATCCCTTCCCACACACCTTCAGTTGTGTGGCTTTATAGGTTTTATATGCCTTATTTGGCTATCTCAGTTTTATTTCCTCTCTCTAGTTCAGGTGACAACCTGTGCTTTTACTCTAATACACAATTCCCAACATGCTGGCCACTACAGAATAGCAGCTACTTGGGAAAAAAAAAAAAAAAAGCAAAGACTAAGAAAATTCTTGTTACTGGTTTTCTCTTTCCTCACCATTCTCCACTTAAAGTAAATATAATGGTGATATTAAATGTCATGTTGCTTGCTCTAAATTGACAAAAACAAACAAGAAAATGATAGATCTGAGGTATTCTTACTTTTATTAGCGTACTTTACAGCATGTAAGTAGTCCTTCTTGATATACTTGTACTCTCTGTCAATTAAGTCCTAATATAGGTAGCAAACTCCATTAGTCATTTTGACATAACCCTGAGTTGACCTCTGCCCCTTTCCATGTCAAAAATATAGTTTATGTATGCACGTTTGCCTAGGAACTCCACTGATTTTTATTGCAATATCCAAAAATCCTAACTGTGGTTTATGACTTTAAAGGGCATTCAGCCCATGAAAACCGCAGTCTAGCCTTTGTTCTGGCCTTGGAAAAGAAAGAAAATATTTTTTTTATTCTGTGCAAGTCCTTCCTCTAGCTGCAGTTCTGCCTTTTGTAAATGGATGTTTGGAGACAATATCCCTATGTTCTATAGAGTAAATGACATGACATAACTATCACTATGAAAAGAGTTCAAATATCAACAAGATATTTTCAGAGCCACCTTCTCTAGATATACCAAGTGAAAAAGATCAGTAGGGCAACGTTTTTTTCTCCCATGGCTTGTGAGATTAAGTCAGAGATGAGGGGGAAAATGGGAGGGACGGGCAACTCCAAACTAAATTTTGGAGCTTAAATTTGTTGCAAATTATGTGTTGAAGTTAAAGAACTAAAATTGAGTGAAAAATGCTCATCTATTGAGGAGCATCTGCCTGTTCAGTACAAAAAGTGACAGACCAAGAAACAACAGCACAGAAGTTGTCAAGATTAATGTACAAAAATTAATGTACAAAATCCTCAGATACTTTTTTTTTTTATGCTGAAGGTTGCAATTATTCAAAAATGTAATTACCCATTGTAATTCACCTGATGTCAATGAACCAGACTTTGTGTCAACAGTTTCAAACCTTGCTTAGATATCCCCTGAGAGGATGCATGCAGGTGCCAGCCCTTTATGCCCTTTATTTTGGGTTTGTTTTCATTTCTTGACCAGGACTTAGCAAAAATATAACATCATTTTTAGGCATATGATTTTATTTGTTTGTTTGGTTGCTTTTGTTAGTAAAAATTCAAGCCTTTTAGAGATATTACCTTTACTATCTCCTAATCAGAAAGCAGTCCAGGAAGTAGAAAGTTTTTAGATGACCTCCAGATGATCTTACCCTGTTCTTCTAACTAATGTACTGAGGAAAAGGGAAAATAAAACAAAGCAATTGACAATGTTCAGAGAGCTTCTTGCACGAGAGCCAAGCAACTACTCATCTACATGCTGCTGGCACTAGTTTCCCCACTATCTTTAGAATAAGAAAATCCTAGAGGAAAATATCCGAAGATGAAACTATGTTCATCCTGACCAGAGATAGATCTGTGTACACAGCAGCAGCCTGATTGACTGGTGCTAGGAGTGCTTGATAAATCTTATCCTAGAAGTCAGAAAAAAACTACTGGTAAAGAGCACTCTCTTCTACAGATGAAAATTAAAATAATTAAACTTCATAGATGAAACTGTAAAAAAAAATTAAAAAGATATTAAAAAAGGTGAATACTGATGGTGAATAAAAGGAAAACACAGATTCTCACCCTGGAGTCTCTTCATTCATGCATTCCACTATCAGAAAGCATTAAGACCCAAAAGCCAGATAGACGTTTGCATGAGATAATGACATCTCACAGAAACTCACAGTAAACTAACAGGATTGTCACATTTCCACAGCTTACCTAACAGATGAGACAATTCATTACAGAAAAATGCTGTGCACATTTTCACTGGTACAAGATGAGATATGCTGTCAATACCATGGTTCTGTATTCATACTCTAAAAACATCTGCAGTAAACCCCTTGGTATTCTGTCAGGCTTGGGAAAGGTGAGTTGTATTCTGTTTGATCTGTGCTGCCTGCAGCAAGGCAGCAACATAAACAAATGCTGTGGAGGTAATCCACATCCCTCACAGCTCAGTAAGGCATGAGAATTTAAAATCTGTCCTCAAGCATGTCATGCCCTGTGGCAGCCATTCTACTGCTCACAGACTTGCAAGATCAAACATTTTTAGTCTAGTAACTAGTAAATTGCAGGTTGACAAAAAGACATATATCCACAGTGAAAGATGTAATAATGACGTGAATTAAAAGCACATTAGAAAACAGCGATTTTTGGTTCCAACACCTATTTGTCAAGCACATAGGATACCATCATAAATGTTTCTTACTTGACAAAACACAAAACATCTGGATTAATTTGCCTATTTTCAAATAATATGATTATTGTATTTTCCATTTAGCTACAGCTGGCAAAATATAATTTCCACGATAAACAATTGGGTTGTTTCAAGACTTAAAAGTTAACTTTGATTATTAATCATTTTTTGAATAATCTAGAGTGATCACTCCAAGTGAAAACATACTTGCTTGTGACAGTTCATTGTTAGAAAATTAGAAGTTACTGAGACGGTAAAGCTGAAGTTGGTGCTGACAAAAGAAATGCTGACAGTTTTCTAACAAGTTCAATGAGTTCTAAAATCTTTAAATTATATTCATAAATCTGAGGTATTCACAAAAAGTTGTCCACCCTCAGTATTTCCTAACAGCCATAAGAGGCAAAAAGACAAAGCCTGAATTTGTCACCAGTGAAGGAGTGCTACTTCTGAAATTATTCCAGACTTTCAGATTCAAAATTTATTTAGCTAACTTTGAGTTAGAGTTCAGTTATTGAAACATGACAGCACCGTGCAAACTTGAGTGCTTGATTTTGTGCAATCAAGCGTAAGTACAATCACTTGTATTCAAGTAAGGTAAAAAGAAACCTAAATGATCTGCCAAACTCAGAAAGCAAGGAGGCAGATAGGTCATCATCAGCACTCTCTGATCCTAAATCATACCATTCTATCTGCTGTACTTTTAGTCTACATCTTTCCTTGTTTTATCAGTCAGAAGCCTTTTTTTTCTTTTTTTTTTTTTTTTTCAGGTAGGATGGTCATATTAACAATAATTTCTGATGACTGCAATCTGCAACAGCAACAACATTTCCAAAACCAAGGGAGCTATAAAAATATGAGTTTATCTTATCTGAGTCCTCAAAGCTCGTCTTGAAGATGAGTGATGAATTTCAGATTACTTTTGTTCTAACTTTCTGCCATAATGTCTGTGGTCTTCCAGAAAACAAGCAAAGTATTAATATTGTATACAAGAAAGAGAACTCTTTCTCTGCCCAGTGCTGGGTCCCTTTTGGAGCTGGCTGGAGCTGGCTCTGCTCTGACATGGGGCAGCTGCTGGGCTCTGCTCACAGAGGCCACCCCTGCAGCCCCCCTGCTGCTAAACCCTTGCCAGGTAAGGCCAATACACGTACTTACACTGATGAGCTGCAAGACCATTGAACTCTCAAACAGAACTTCCTAAATACTCGAACTAATTTTTCAGAGGAGAAAATTATTTGAACATGTGGCTAATCAGAAGCATTGAATGTCTCTAACCTTTTTGATTTCTGTGAAAAGATAGTGAGTCCATGGTGAACATTTTGGACAACTCCTCCTGAAGCACACTGTATATTTTCATGACAACAAAACTAGAGCACTTAACAAAAACAAAATGAGAATACAGGGAAATCAAATTTCATGTGCAGCTTCATATATGATTTTTATATTATTATGTAAATTTCTTCGTGAATGTGTTCTCTTTGTTCGTTTGTTAGAAATTCCTCCATGAAAACGCTGACCAACTTAAACGAATACATCTCTGAGAAAGTCAGGCTTAGCATGACAGGGCGAGGACACAGACAGCAGGAGAGTGCCCTCACTGACAGACAGCAGGAGAGTGCCCTCACTGACACACAGCAAGCAGGCTTGTTTTTCCCGCCTCCTCTTGCTCACATCCTCCCTTCCTCTTGCAGTTGTCAGGCCACCAAGACCCAAACCCAGACTTCTGACTCACCACCAGGAAAGATCAGCTGCAGTTTACAGACTAGGCTACCAGGAGCTTCTGTCACAGTGCTGTTCCCTTACAGAGGCTGCAGAAGAATAAGTATGGACATGGAGATGAATAGCTGTAAATTGTGGCCTTACTTTGCAAGGGCTACAGCAGAAGAACCTGAAGATGCTGTGGTATTGTGTGCACAGTTCCTGTGAATGCACAGCAGGTTTTCACTTCACAAGCATGTCTGAGGACAGGACAGCCCTTACTTCCTACTATCTTTCCCATGTGACTGAGCCACATGTTCTCCACATGGGAGCCATAAGGGGTCAGGTCTCTTTTACACTAGCCCTACAAGATCCAGGATGGTTTCTGGACTGAGTTGTGAGCCCTTTCCACGGCAGAATATGGGGAAAGGAACCACAGGAAGAATCACAGAGTCGTTAAGGTTGGAAAAGACCTTCAAGATCATCTAGTCCAACCATCACCCTTCCACCAATGTCACCTTCTAAACCATGTCCCTAAGCACCACATCCAACCTTTCCTTGAACACCTCCAGGGATGGTGACTCCACCACTTCCCTGGGCAACCCACTCCAGTGCCTGACTGCTCTTTCTGAGAAGAAATGTCTCCTCATTTCCAACCTGAACCTCCCCTGGCACAACTTGAGGCTGTTCACTATAATCCTAGCACAGCAGTGGCAGGGGTCATGGAGCACTGGGGACTGTGGGGCACAGCCTGCCCCACAGCCTGTGGGGCACAAACTCCATGGAGATGTGATGTTTCTCCTGCTGCTACCCAACAGCAAGGTGGCTGGAGCCCAGAGCTTGCTTAAAGCATCTGCATGAAACAGGGATGAGCTGGTGCAAACCAGGAAAAGACAGACACTGCTGTTTACATTAGCGGGACTAGTCTGAGCATCCTAGAGGCATTGCCGAGAGCATCATACATGCTGCCAGGAGATGGTTTCTCTCTCAGCATAAAGCAAAGTAATCACATTTTTGCTCTGATTTATGCCAAGATACCTGAATTCCTACAGATCCCTCCTGAGAGCTGAAAATAACCAGCACCATGATACATGTTAGTAAGTACAAGGGTCATTACCTGCTGCTTTCATCAAGCAGTGTAAAACACACAAATGTTACATTTTGATATACAAAAGTGGATTATTTTTTAACAGCCATTATTAGAGATATTCTATATTAAAGCAATAGAAAGCAGGCACTACACTTACCTAAAAGATTTTTTTTAATGACATATTATTGGATTTATGTATTATTATTGCTATTCATAATTAATGGAAATGTAACGTTTTTCACTAATGGAAAACAACTACTGCAAAGAGCACTTTGATAGCATTATATTTATTACCCATCTTAGGAACTGAAAATGCATTTAACCTGTAATTAAGGTTACACAATAAAAGCTTTGTAAATACTGCAGTTGAAAAGTGTCCTCCCTACACCACATACTACCATTAGGCAAAAATATTTGCTTCAAGGAATGTCTCTTTGAAATGATAAAATTGTTTTTCTGAAGGAAAAGAAAAGAAAGAAAAGAAAAGCTTTAAATGCAGCACTAAAAGCCTACTTCCAGCACTTCCCCAGCCTTCACACTTACTTTCCAAACACAGTGTGCTTAATCAACAATGTGAGCAGCTCAACTGCTGAAATGCAATAAAAAATGTGTGGTGGTCTGAAATATCTCTTGTTTTGGGGGGTGTGATGAGTGGAACCAACTGGAAAACACTTTTGATGGGCAAAATATGTTCATAGAACTAAAATAGCAATTTTTATTTATTTTTTTTCCAGAAACTGCCCGATTGCCTCTTATACAGCAAAGCGGGTAAGGGTGCTTGGTCCATGCTGTATGGTGGATGGTCACTCTTGATTTTGCCCAGTTTTTGTCAACCTTCTTTTCCCTTGGCTGAAAGAGTGAGAAATTCACTCACTTGACCTGCAGGCTTCATACAGAATAGATGAGTGATAGTGTTGTAAAGAAAGCAAAGAAGATGCCTATGAGCATCACACCCTTTGCCTCCTGTGCCTTCTGAACAGGCTGTGCCTGACCCCATGTGCACATAACTGCTACCCTGAAAGCCTTAGCACCACTAAAACAGTTGTATTCCTCAGGAAGTGTTAAAGCGTTCTGATTTTCTTATCTGTCTGTACATCTGCTAAGTGAGTTTCTCCTTTTGTAATATTTGTCAGTACATTGGGAACTTTGAAAAGCCTTATATTTCTGTTAAAAAATAGGAAAGAAGGCCAAGTGACATAAATAAACCTCAGGTTGCTTACAAGTTCTTTGCACCATTTGAAAACAGCTTCTCAAACTTAAGAGAAATAACATATTTCTTAGGAGTAATGAAACTCAAAGCCTTAGGTTCAAATATTTAATTAGTGTACTCCAAACAGTTTTCTAGAGATGATTCATCTTCCAGACATGGAATTATTTATAATTACATATAACAACCTAAAAACCAATCTTTTAAAATTATTTTTTCCTTTTTGTTTCTAGGAGTCTTTGCCTGACATCATGGACTGATTTATTAAATAAGCTTGCAATTCATAAACAACCCAGAATCAGAGTTCAGAGGAAAAAAACACTGACAGGCATATGTAGGACATACTCTGGAGAATGCAGAGTATGATGTGGAGGTGCCACAGACTTAAGAAAGGAGTTTAATTCCTAGGAATCATGAGAGAAAGAGAGGAATTGTTCATGAAAAAGAGAATATATTCTGATATGTGTGAACTGGTTATAGGGAAGGGTCCAAAGTCCCCCAGGAGTGGGACTTTGATGACTTTAGCATTTTTCTTTAACCTGCCCCCTGTGACAGTTGTCCCAATGTTAATAATGACTTTAGCACTAGTCTAGGTAGATGTGCCTTTCACACCATCTAAATTTGCTATGAGAAAAGTTAGCAGCTATTATTGCAGAGTGCTGGTTCTGCATTACTGTTTATACTTATGTTGGAGCTTCACCACCAGAAATCAGTGCTTGGACAGGAGAACGACCATATTGCTGCAGCTGCAGGTAAGATTTTTAATTATTTGACATCTCTGAGAGTCTGGTAGGAAGACTGATTACAGGCCACAGACTGCAGATCTCACACAGCCTAAGTAGTACTAAAGGGAAATGCAGATGAAGTGACTTGATCCGAAGCTTTAAAGCATGTGAGAAAATGGATGTCAGGATACATATTGTTTTCTCACTCATCATTCTCAGCTCAATCTGAAGACATAGCTGTATCTTTGAATGATATGTTCAATGTAGGCTTCTCTGTAGAAAGGGAAAAGAGGAATGTAGGAATAATATAATACCTATATTACAGAAAGGCTAGAATTCCAGATGATCATTCTTGCAAGGATTATCTTTTGTTTTTTTAAAATATTAGTAATTATGGAAAAATTAAGGAATGTTACAAAAATGAAATTGCAAAGAATTTAAAATTTACATTTCAAACAATTTTCAAAAATTACCTGAATATTGCTTTAAGGAGCAGACTGCAAATGATCATCATTAAATATTTTCTGAGAAGGACAGGAACCTGGATGACAAAACAGATGTAATATGACTTCGTACTAATCAACTGAGAATTTTAGTCAAAATTAATTAGCATCCTGTTGGGCACATAGGGTTAGATAAAGCATGGTTATAAAAACAAATTTTAATGATAATGAACAGAGATGAATTTTAATGCACTGCACTGTCATTAGTGGTCTGTTCCTGAAGACAAGAGTTTTCTTAGATTATCCTAGATTTGCAAAACTTGGAGTGTAATATGCTTTTTTTTTTTTTTTCTTGGTTCTTTTTGCAACAACTAAATGAAGAAAAAAAAAAGAAAGAAGAGAAAATGAAGAAAGCATACTTGTACTTATGCAATTATCTGCAATTTAATTAGTGAGTTCTTTCACTTCACATTTTAAACCCGGAGTCCACAGTGGTAGTTCCAGTAAGCTAAGTTAGAACACACGACATGTCAACAGATAACAGACTAAATACCGGCACTTTTGATTTTGACTTGGTGTGGTGGTTTAGCCCCGTCAGGCAGCTCAGCACCACACAGCTGCTTTCTCACTCTCCCCAGATGAGATGGGAAGAGAACTGGAAAGGTGAAAGTGCAAGAACTGGAATGGCTTTTTCCATTGGCCACAGTCCCTGCAGAGGTGCTTTCAGACACCTGTTGTGTTGTGATATTATCCACAACCACAGGTGCTTTGAGGTATAGTGGCATGGCCTTATGGATGGACGTGGATGCTGAAAGGTGTATCTGCTGTGGCACAGACTTCTCCATGGCCACACATGCTTTGAGGTGCCCTTGCTATGGAGTGGACTTGTCCGTGGCCACAGACACTTTGGGGTGCACATGCTCCCATATGGACTCATCCACAGGTCACAATCACTCTGACTTGACTTCAGACTGGAGCTCCAGCCTGGCCACTATAGCGGCAGAGGAACAGCAGTGATACCCTGGCCGTCCAGGCAGATGGCCATAGCTGTTATCAAAATGTTCCCAGACACAGCAAAGCAAAATGATAAGGAGTAGAACAAATGGCAGAAGCAAAAACAGCCACTAACACTGGACTCTAACATAAAATAAGGCAAGAAAGCTCTGTGAAAAGCACAGGAGCATTCCAATTAGCAGCTAAACAGATACAAGGTCTATACATTTGGTCTACCACACTCCACACTACAATCACATCTGTAATCATCTCTAATCCTTCCTTCGTGACCCACACTGAGTGCCAAAAAGGACTGTTTCGGTTTAGCCCTGGAAGGGAGCTCAGCACCTGCTCCCTTACTCTTCCCAGGTGGAATGGGAAGAGAACTGGAAAGGTGAAAGAGTGAGAGCTCATGGCTTGAGATAAAGACAGATCACTAGGTAAAGCAAAAGCCATGTGAGCAAGTAAAGCAAAACCAGGAATTCATTCACCACTTCCCATCAGCAGGCAGGTGTCAGCCACTTCCAGGAAAGCAGGGCTTATCATGAGTAACAGTTTCTTGGGATCACAGGTAACAGTTTCTTGGTGAGTCAAACACCATCACTCCAAGTGTTCACCACTTTGTCCTTCTTTACCCCAGCTTTTATTGATGAGCATGATGTTACATGACATGGGACATCCCTTTGTCCAGTTTGGGTCAGCTGCCCTGACTGTACCACCTCCCAGCTCCTAGTGCACCCCCAGCCTCCTCGTTGGCAGGGCAGTGTGAGGAGCTGAAAAGTCCTTGGCTCTGTGAAAGCACTGCTCTGCAACAACTAAAAACATCGGTGTGTTATCAACACTATTTTCATCATTGTTTTCTCATTGTGTGAACCTCTACAAAGAAAATTAATTCTGTCCCAGCCAAAATTGACACCTGGTCTTCGTCTATTCTCTTGATTTCCAGTGTCCATCTAGTTTATTCTAGCTGCTCCAAGACTCTGTCATAAAGATGAATCTCATAAAAGCCATCATTTGAGACTATCAGCCTGCCATCCTGAGCAGTGCAAAAAATGCCATTTTGAAATGGCCCCAAGGTTCATTTTGCATACATTATTTGAAAGAGTCAAAGAAACAGGGTGTAAAAATGACGTTGTGACAATGACTCACCCTAAGAATCCCACACAGGTAGGTGTAGGGGTTGAATTCCCTATGGCACCATGGCAGCAGAATGTTGCAGTATTCTGTTTTTATACTAATCAATCACATTGACAAATAGCAGGACAGAGCATTGCCAATAAGGCTACAAACCCACGTCCATTCTAGACTGGGATGCTCGGCCTGGTCACCTTTTACTCCCTATAAACTTATCCTCTGGTTTTGTTACAATCTTCAATCTTTCTACTGTAGAAATATTAAATAGGTGGAACGACTAGAGGTGACTATGAAGAAATTTCAAAAGTGCAAAGAAAGAAAATGGTGAGCCATGATCTGAGCTGATTTATTCATCTGCACTGTGTTTTCTTCTCCTACATTGTGCAGTTGATTATCCCTAAGTTTTCAGTCATCTAAAATTCTTTGAAACAGAACACTTTTTCTTACCTCCTCTGCAGTTTTGGCCAGTCCTGTGGTAGCATTCAAACAAATGGGGATGATGAACATTTGAATACGTATTCATGTATTTGCTGGTATGTTAATGCATGCACCTGATCTTTCAAAAGATTATGAGTAGATTTAATCTATAGATTATAAAAATGTTTTCATATCTGTCAAAAATTTTTAAAGAAAAATGGGACTTGTATTCCTGAAATATATTTTGTTTAGAGATGATGAAATACACAGACTAATATACAAAAACATAAAGTTGTGTTTATACCTGTAGCCTTTATCATGGACTATAAGTTACAGCTGAAGATGTCTTCAATATATTATTGGCAAGAGTATTTTCTTTAGATGAAATTCTACCATCTCCTTGAGTAGACAGATATATCCATACTGCAGTCACCAAGTGCATCTGTGGTTAGGTTAAAGCCTTCTGGAAAGCTTTCATCTCTAGAGGGAATACCAGAAAGAAATGGGGAAAAAGGGGAAATACAATGAATTTCTGCAGGTTTGGGTCCCAGTCCCTTAAATCCATTAGCTACATCCACCATTTGGAAGATGTTAAAATCCCACCCACAAATATTTTGTCTGAAATATGTGGTAATAATAAGTATTTTTTAGCTTTTCCACCATCCTATGAGAAGCCCATGTAATTAAACATGACATACCCACTTTGCTTCAATGAGAGATATGAGGAGACACACACTTATTTTAAAGAGATGAATATGAAAGGTATTAACTTTTAAAATTCCTCTTTAAATATTCAGAGGCAGAGCATGTGGTTATTTGAGTGGAGCATTTTCAACTACTATTGTCTGTTTCTAATGGTACCTAAGAAAGTTTTAGCCTGGAAACAACAAATCATGAACCATGTGTCTGTGCTGGCTATTGGGGAATATTTAGCACATTTCTTCACAATCAGATATTGGAAGAACAATACTTAGGGGAGCAAAGAAAAGTTCACAAGAGTTTGAGAGGATAGTAAATAATTTATTCTACAGAATCTTTGGTCGATTGTCCAGGTTGCATGCTCACATTCAGCAGGTTGGGTATCCTCTGGAGAGCCTTGGAGAGCAGCTCTCCACACCAATTGAAAAGGGGCTGTAGGAAGTCTTTTTATCAAAAATGTCAGTTCTCATAACTTTAAACTCAACAGTGCTTTTCGCTAGCACTATCCTGCTTTTCTCTTCCCTCCCCAGCATTCAGCATCTGGGGAATTTAATGTGAGAGCAGAAGGTGGTGGACTTCTCTTCCTGCCTCCCCTGTGCAACGCTGGCTCTGCACCTCCACCCACGTAGCCCTCAGCTAAAAAGAGAGAGAAGGATAACTGTAGGAATGGATTACACATGAAAGGATTGTGTAATCATCCTAACATCCCTGAACAAGAATGCTTCATGGTTCAAGGCCCACAGTAAGAAATTCCTTTCTCATCAGGTCCTGGCTTTGTAACAGTGAAAACATTTTTGAGGACTATAGGCTGGTCCTTATACATGGCAAAGTAGTAGTACCATGTCAGTACCAGCCTATATCATACTCCCCTGATACCCAAAGACAGAGTTAAGTCTATCTTGAACGGGGGTATTTATGTATGTACATATCTGCACTTTATTACAATATTTCCAATGACTTACGGTTTATAGCGATGATTCGCAACTGGAAAATGGATAAAATGTTTTTACGAACAAGAAGAATATTTCTTATTCAGATTTTTTTTTTCTAATGATCTCTTGCTAAAAAAACTATTAAAATTTTCTATGATGCTAAAAAGTACCATCTAAAACTTTTGACATACTGTTCCCATTAATATTAACATGTTTTTCTGCCAAACAGTAATGCATATTTAAAGCTGGTTATGCACAAAAGTTACAGCTAACTAACTTTTCATGTAGGATAGATTGAAAATGTCTCAGAGGATTTTGGTATAAAAAATAGAAATACTATAAGGAACACAAATGTAAATATAACAGTTACCATGTTAAAGAGATTTTTATGTGGTATTAAAAGTTTTCAATAACGTTATCTGCAAGACAAATTAGACTCTTTAAATTCATATTGGAAAATTTAGATTGCACTCTATTATGTTATATTAATGTATGATAACAGGATTCTGGTATTATCTCTCCACTAATCCTGTCACCTTGGATTTTCATTTCTAGATTTATGATCTATTTATTGAAGCATAATCAAATCCATTTCTTTTGAGAAACTGTCCTCATGCAGAAGGAATAGTTTTCATATTACATTTGGGAGCATGAAATCTTATCACATAAATACCCATTGCACCTTTGTACATTCTGTAAATCGTCTTACTCTACTCTACAAAGATTAAATAAGATATATTTCTTAGATCCTTAAGCTCTTCCATACCTGAATTGATTTTAAGAATAGGACCTCTCTTTGCAGCTAGAATAGGTGATAGAGAGAAAAACACAGCATATGGTTTCTTGCCAGGTGGCATCGTCTCCACAGTCCATATTTTAAATGTGACAAACTAGAGTGTGGGTACAAGTTGCATTTTAGGACTTCAAAGTCTGCCTTCAGCCTATTAATTACTTTTGTTAAGTTATGCTTGACTTCTGTCAGGACTTCCAAATCGAGGAAGAGATTTTTTATCTATCTATCTATCTATTTATTTATTTATTTATTGGTGGAAACACATCTTACCCCAGATGTAGGAATAATTTGGTTATTTTGTTTTTGCAATTGCTGGGCTGGGGAGGTCGGAATTCTTCTAGGTTAGGTCCAGAAGCTAGTCTGCCTGGGCTCCCAGAGCTGCAGGTCCAGGGGTTTGAATGGCCTGTTGTGGAGTCTCTCTCCCCACTGCCTGCACAAGAAACCCAACCCACCTATGTCTGAAGTCAATCTTTGTTAACATCTCCTCTAGCATCACCAGAAAATTTTGTTATAAACTACAAAAATAATATTAAAAAGTCTGCAGAATTGTCATGATGGTTGGAGCAATGTTCTTTTCCAGTTTGTTCCTGTTTTCACAGAATCACAGAATCATCTAGGTTGGAAGAGACCTCCCAGATCACCGAGTCCAACCTCTGACCTAACGCTAACAAGTCCTTCACTAAACCATATCACTAAGCTCTACATCTAAACGTCTTTTAAAGTCATCCAGGGATGGTGCCTGAACCACTTCCCTGGGCAGCCCATTCCAATGCCTAACAACCCTTTCAGTAAAGAAGTTCTTCCTAATATCCAACCTAAACCTCCCCTGGCACAACTTTAGACCATTCCGCCTTGTCCTGTCACCAGGCATGTGGGAGAATAGACCAACCCCTGTCGATGTTTTTACAATTAATACCAGTGGTAAATCCAACTATGGCCAACGCACACATGGAGTAATCTTTGAAAATGCAGAGTTCATTTCCATTCTACATTAGTCATATTCATGTTCTATAAATAAATGGTGTGAAAGTGTGAGATTATACCTGGGAACTAAATCTAATTATTTGCAGTTGATGAGAGAAATGCTCTTAAGGTGCAGTCCATCACAATTTCACGTGACTAACTGCAGAAATCAGTGTGAAATTGTGTGCAGAGGGATTCTATAGTCAGTGCTGTATGAAAATGATCTCTGAGCTAGCTCCCCAGATTACACTTTTTACCACTCTTGCAAGCCAAAGTTTTCTAACAAACTGGATAGAAGAGAATGTAATAGAATACAGGGAATGCACATTATAAATTGAGATATCTTTGTAAAAATCCCAAGGGGTTTATTGATTTTGCTAATATGAAGGACCTCTAAGGTCCTTCACACTTTTTATCCCAAAATAGAAGTTCTCCAGCTAAGGCATGAATAGATTCAACAAATCTCAGAGAGAACCTTACATGTAGCAATGAATAAAACTTTCTTGGACAAAATCTGTCCCATTGTAACCATAATTTTGGATTTTGATAGATGTTTTCTAAAATGTTCCAAAATATCTCTAAAATATTTTCTACTAAATATGCTATCTTTCATAAATATCTCTTTGTTGTGGAATTGCTTGAATCCTTCTTCTTCAGCAAGTCATCCACTAACATGGATGAGCCTCCATGAGAAGGTGGGATATGTGATTAGGAGCAGATTAAATAAAATTGGACTCAAGATCGACCAAAACCTGTTATTCATAGAAACAAATGTAAAAACAATTATGTAAGATACATTTTGATAACTCATATATTTGAAGCAAGCTTTTGCTTAAATACATTTGCATGTAGCTGGGTCTTGATCTGTAGAAATATTTGTTATGACTTTTTTTTTTTTTTCACTTACATTTCAGTCCAGTAATTTAGATCATGGGGAGTGTTGTTACATTAAAATAAAATAATAATAATAAAAAACTATTAAGATTACATATATATATTTTTTTTCAGTTTTCTGGTTTGAAGTTTGGGGGGGGAGGGGGGTTAAAACAAAGGATTTTTCTGTGGTAAGTTTTTAATAGAGAAACTATTTCTGAAAGTGCCAGTTCATATTTTCTGAAAGTGTCAGTTCATATTTTTTGCTGGTATTGTGGGAAAAATAAAAAATAAAAACCTCTGCCAGACAGAGTCAATTTATACTATGGGACTGCCCTTTGATTCCTTGTTAGAATCTGTATTTTAGAAAGTTTCAGGCCCCTCTTTCTTATAAGTGACATTAAACACTAAATGCATTGCATTGTACCATATATATAACTACATTAGATTAACTTGTAGAACACTACAGAACAGAACACTGCAGAATGGTGTAGACTGATACTAGAACACTAGAGAACACTGGAATTTCTTTTAATGTATCAAAATGGAAACTTTAGAGATACTGAGGCAATGTCTGGATTTTTGAATAATAGGTCATATTGCTACTTACAAGCACTTGTTCTTGGAAAATGCAGAGGGAATGCATTTAACAGAAAGATTCACTTTTCTCCTTGGATTTTAGTGTCTAGTGTTTATAGCAATGTTACGTAATCCTAGAAATTGCTTTTTGGGCAGTAACATAAAGATATGGTTCTTTTATCCAGCTTTTCATACCACTCTTATCAGTCTGGTGGCTGTGTATCTAAGTAGTAAACATGGTGCTTCTGCTCAAAACAGACAAAATATTCACAGTATTCCTCACTGAAAAAATAAAACTACTCTTAATTTCTATTTAGCTTATAACAATAAAAAACAATGATTTCTATAAAGTTCAGTGACAAATTGTCTAAATCAAAAGGTTAGTTTCAAGTAATGAGACAGTGTTAATTAAAACCTATTTTTATTAATATATAAATATTAATATATTAATATGTATAATATTAATATATTAATACTTTGATCACAGCAACTAGTAAAGCAAAGCTGGCACTTTACAATTCAATGGTTTTCTATGGTAACCTTAAAAGAAAAGTACTGAGGGTATTTTAGGATTTAACACAATGCCATTTGGCATTTTTAAAAGCAATACTTGATAGGATTATATATATATATATATATACATATATATATATACTTCAAACTCACTCATTGCCTCAGTAAGAGTAAAATCAGTTGCCTATAATCTCCAGGGTGTTAGAAATGCACATTCTGGATTTCCTGTAGCAGTCCCCTAAGTACATAAAAATAACAATGCTTGATCACCATTTTAATTTTTGATAGGTAAATAGATTGCAGATGTTACATCCTCACATTTTTTTTAAAAGTAAACTCAAAATGCAAGGTCGGCTCACTTAGTTGAGTGTCCTTATTAAAAATATGATCCTTTTACAATTACTGACCTTTCAGTTATTGTGTATATATTTTGGAAAGTTTTAAAACAGCGAGGAAACAAAAATGACTGACAGAACTGTTAGTACGGCCATCCTGATAATGCAGAACAATAACACCCAATCTTACTAGCCTATGGGCTGGCTTTATTGATGCTTTGCAGCCTAGAGGTGCTGAAAAGTTACCAGAATTACACATAGAACTAGATGAATAATAAAAGATTTTTTTTCTGCCTACAGTTCTATGGAACTTGCTTATGAAGACAATCCAATGCTAATGATTTCCATGGGTCTTTGTTAAGGGCAGCCTGGAGAACTGAAGTCTCTAGGTTGTTCAGGACTTGTTTTGCTCTAAGGCAAGCTGCTTCTGCACTAACATTATAGGCAAATAATTGCAAGTAACTAAGTTACCACAGCTTAATGACATACTACTTGTCAGTTGAGCCAAAATAGCTCACCATGTCTACATCCCTATCTAGTTATGAGTAAGAAATAAAGCGTGTTTGCTCACTGTCATTTTCTTCATTAACCTAATCCATCATCAGTGTCTGTTAGGATCATTTCACATAGATTGCCATGGCCTTTTTATAAATGCTAATCTGGATTCAAAATCTCAGAAAATAAATTTTTAATTAAAAAAAAAAAAAAAAGAATCTGTATTAATTTAATTTCACTAACTGGTTCCTAATACTTGTGTGGGGTTTATGGATATCTTGGGGACAGTATGTTTTTTCCCCATTCTCACAGGTGTTAAAAAAACTTGGATGTGCTTTCAACAACACCATCTGTTGAGGGAAGACACATTATGAGATGTAGCAAATATATAAAAGACACGTAGACAAAGAAAATACACTAATCCAAAAGTTTGCGGAAGAGTCTGTAAATATAAATCATATTTTATTTACAATATGTGAAGAGAATATATTAGTGCTGAACAAAGTATTCTTTAACAACTTTAAAGCAGTAGTTTTACTTTTCAGCCATCTCTTTATTTCAAAATATTTAACAAATTAGGATTAGCGTAATCAGAATTATTATAATAGTGAATTACATATAAGAACCCCCAAAGCCATCAGCAGAATATTCTGCCAACAGAATAGGAACAATATTTTGTAGAACTGGAAACAGCCGCAGAACCTGTCTGACTTTCATTGTCTATGTGTATCATTGGCTTAATGCAAGGTGTTCTCTCTTCGAATGTTTTGTAATAAGAGATGGAGAAGCCACTTCTTGGGGAAGAGTGGCTGGGAATTTGCCCAGCAGAAAAGGACCTGTCTGTGCTGGCCGATAGCCAGCAGTGTGCCCAGGAGGCCAACAAAACAAGAAAAAAAAAAACTAGGAAACAAGTTATGACAAGCAACTGGAATTTGGGATGTTTAATCTGGAGCAGAGAAGACTGAGTGGAGACCTCGTTGCTGTCTACAGCTGCCCAAAAAGAGGTTGCAGCAAGGCGAATATCAGTTTCTTTTCTCATATGACAAGTGACAGGACACAAGGCAATAGTCTCTGCTTGTGCCAGCTGAGGTTTAGACTCAATATTAACAATTTATTCATGGAGAGGGTGGTCAAACATTAGAATGGGCTACCCAGAGAAGTAGTGGAGTCCCCATCTCTGGAGGTATTGAAGAGATGTGTGTCACTAAATGACATAGTTTGGTGATGGGTCATGGAAGCTCAGGTTGATAGTTGGACTTGATGATCTTGAAAGTCATTTCCAACCTAAGTGATTCTATGAGTATATGAGATCTGTAGGATTCAGTCCTCTACCACAATTCATGATGAATGACTGATTTGGGAATTTCTGGTAATGTTTTTGATATATGAATCAGAAACTGACTAGATCCTATTTGACCTCATACAATTATTATATTAGTGTTTCATTGTTACAATGAAAGAACACCTCAGAAAGAGGTAGGTGTTGTACCATACAAAAAGGATGATTAGACAGGACATATTCCAAAGAACTTTTAATTTTAAGGTTTGTCTAGTGGAAAATGACCCTAATGGGGAACAAAGGAAAGAAGACATAGTGGTCTGTCATAGACAGAAGAGATAGTACTGCCACTTCGTGAAGATCAGATGTTGACAACAGCGATGTGACTAGTTTATTCTTTTTTTCTTTCTTTCTTTCTTTTTTTTTATTATTGAGCTAAAAGATCACTTTTATTCCCATGAGTAAACTGTGTCTAATGAATCCCTACTTGATAAGTATAACAGAAATGCCAACTCAAGTTGGCAACATATGTTTTATCTTCTTTCATCTTCCTGCTGCTTGAGAATAGTCATTCTGGGGCTACTTTGTGAGGCCATAATGCTTCATGCTTGAGGCTTCAAGGAAGATAGGAAGAGTGTCATTCCAGCTGCAAGGGAAAAACAAAACAAAACAAACAATCAGAAACAACAAAAGCAAACCAAAACCAAACCAAAGTGTCTGCTTTCTGTGTCCAGTTTGAGTTAACAGCACTAGTAAAGAAACAGTCTTTTTATTTAATTTAATTAATTAATTAATTTATTAACCCAGCAGTGCCATCACAATGGATACTGCTGTCTGAAGACAGCAGGATTCTTGGTCTATATGGAGAAGAAAATGATGTCAGTCGCTTGTGTGGTTATAGGCAAGATAATGTTCAGATGCAGTAGTATCAAAGTCATTGAAGACTGTAGGACCTGATCCGATATTTGGTCAAGTGGACAGACTTCCCCACACTATGTGGTAACCCAGCTATGTGCTTGCTGGTGTCTGAGCTAGCTGGCTTGAAGGTGCCGCCAGACCTTTCACTACAGAGTGGACTTATCCTTGCTCAGACATGGAGGTTTTCAGGTTCAGCCATGATTTCTTTATGTTTCTATGTAACGAACAGTCTATCCAAGAATTTGCTAAAAGGCTTACCACCATGGAAGGGAAGCATGAATGCATCGTGGTAGACACTTGACAAACTGCAGTAGAATTGTGCCCAGTTTCAGTAAGGCTGAACTTCGCCCAGACAGTCAAATCATACAATCATAGAATCATTAAGGTTGAAAAAGACCTCCAAGATCAGCTGGTCCAACCATCACCCTACCACCAATATCTCCCACTAAACCATGTCCCTAAGCACCATATCCAACCTTTCCTTGAACACCCCCAGGGATGGTCACTCCACCGCTTCCATGGGCAACCTGTTCCAATGCCTGACTACTTGTTCTGAGGAAAACTTTCTCACAATTTCCAACCTAAACCTCCCCTGGCACAACTTGAGGCCATTCTTTCTAGTCCTATCACTAGTTATCTGTGAGAAGAGGCCAACCCCCAGATCCCCACAACCTCCTTTCAGGTACCTATAGAGAGCAATAAGGTCTCCCCTGAGCCTCCTCTTCTCCAGACTAAACAACTCCATTTCCTTCAGCTGCTCCTTACAGGACTTGTGTTCCAGACCCTTCACCAGCTTTGTAGCCCTTCTCTGGATGTGTTCCAGGGCTTCAATGTCTTTCTAGTAGTGAGGGGCCCAAAACTGAACACAGTACTCAAGGTGTGGCCTCACCAGAACTGAGTACAGGGAGAGGATCACCTCCCTGGTCCTGCTGGCTACACTATTCCTGACACAAGCCAGGATGCCGTTGGCCTTCTTGGCCACCCGGGCACACTGCCGGCTCATGTTCAGGTGAGCATCAACCATCACCCCCAGATCCTTTTCCTCTGATCATAGGAGGAGATGCGGTTGATCAGGCAGGACTTGCCTTTCATGAATCCATGCTGACTAGGCCTGATCCCCAGGTTGTCCTGCATATGCTATATGATTACATTCCAGATGACCTGCTCCATCACCTTTCCTCGCACTGAGGTCAGCCTGACAGACCTGTAGTTCCCCGGGTCCTCCTTACAACCTTTCCCAATTGATGGGCATCACATTAGCAAGTCTCCAGTCATCTGGGACCTCTCTGGATGACCACAGACACTGATAGATGATGGAAAGCGGCCCAGCAATCACACCTGCCAACTCCCTCAGCACCCTTGGGTGGATCCCACCTGGCCCCATGGACTTGTGACAGCCCAGGTGGAGCAGCAAGTCTCTAACTGTTTCCACCTGAAATGTAGGGGGTTTCTTCTGCACCCCATACCATACTTCTGGGATGGGATGCTGAGTACCCTGAGGATAAGTGGTCTGGCTAGTAAAGACAGATGTAAAGAAGGCATTGAGAATCTCAGACTGTGTTCCCCCATGCATCCGGTAAAGAATGGAGATTCTCCTTGGTCCTCCTCTTACTGTTAATATCTTTGTAAAAACAATTTTTTTTTATCCTTTACCACAGTGGCCAGTTTGAGCTTGTGCTGGGTTTTAGCCTTCCTGATTTTCTCTCTGCATATGCTGGCAACTTCCTTGTACTCTCCCAGAGTTGCCTGTCCCTTCTTTCATTGCACATAAATTCTTTTTCTCCCAGAGACTCAACAAAAGTTCCCTGTTCAGCCACACTTGTCTTCTTCCCTGCCAACTCATCTTACTGCACATGGGTACAGCCTGCTCCTGCACCTTTAGGACTTCATTCTTTAGGTGCATCCGGCCTTCCTGGACCCCTCTGCCCTTCAGGATTGAAACTCAAGGGACCCTCCCTACCAGCATCCTGAACAGTTCAAAGTCTGCCCTCTGAAAATCCAAGGCAGCAGTTTTACTCACAACCCTCCTGACTTCACCAAGAATGGAGAACTTTACCATGTCATGGTCACTCTGCCCAAGACAGCTCTCAGCCACCACAGCTCCCACCAGTCCTTCTCTGTTCGTGAACATCAGGTCTAGCAGGGCACCCCCTCTGGTAGGCTCACTAACCAGCTGAGTCAGGAAGCTATCTTCCACTCACTCCAGGAACCTCCTAGACTGCTTCTTCAGGGCTGTATTGTATTTCCAGCATATGTCCGGGAAGTTAAAGTCCCCCATGAGAAAAAGCATTGGCAATTGTGTGACTTCTGCCAGCTGCTTGTAAGAGCGCCTCATCCATCTCTTCATCCTTGTTTGGCCGTCTATAACAGACCCCCACCAGGATGTCTGCTTTGTTGGCCATCCCCCTGATCCTTATCCATACAGACTCTACCTTACCACTCCTAGCCCCGAGCTCTACAACATCAAAACACTCTCTAATATAGAGGGCCATACCAGCGCCCCTCTTTTGTTGCCTGTCCCTTCTGAAGAGCTGATAGCTTATAGCTATCCAAGCCACTGAACAGGCTCAGATGTAGAAAAAAAAAAAAAAAGAAAGAAAAAAAGAAAAAAAAAACACTACAATTACTCATGACTGCTCTCTAGATGCTCTACTAACAGGCAAGAGAACAAGAAATTCTGGATGACCTGGACACCTGGACATTTATTTGCTCAAGATGAGCTATCACAGTAGCTGATGCAAGACCTATTTTTTTCTCTCCCAAGCACAGTGAAACACAATAAATTCAAATGAGGAATCATTTACACAGAGTAACCAATGAGCGAATACAAATCAGTGATGATTTCTGTACAGATTAGTTCACATGCAGTAAAATGCTATTCATTTTTATTTTTTTTTAACTAACTTATAGGATGACCCTGATCAGCTCTTCTGCAAGTTAAGAGTAATTGGCATGTACAACATTACAAAATTGTCACTTTTATTTTCCCACAGTAGTCAGCATCAACTGTACTAGGAAGATATATATTGAGGAGGTACTGTATACTTATTTAGAGTTCAGTTCAGCTAGATGTATTTGAGTAGGTTAGTAATATTTAATTATTTTTCTGAATCAGTGTGTGACAAACTACTTTTTGAAATGATTAATTATCTTGAGTTATTTTTCAGTGACATGAGAGCAAATAAGAAAATGGAATGATTACATATAGATTGCTCATCTTCATGTGACAAACCAGTAAAAAAAAAAAATCACTAATGTATCTAAGAAGCATCACTGTTATTTTCATAAGCATTTAGGCAAACCATTTTCAAAATGACAGTTTCAAAATTAAAATTGCTAATGAGCTATATCTTTTGATAATTCGTAGATGACATGCTTTTAACTTTTATTCTTGGTGGAAACCAAATTAAAAGTATAATACATTTCTAGTTTTAGGTTTCTGTAATTAAAAAGTTAACAGTAATTTCTATAGCCTTTTAAAAATATAATATGCAAAGAATGCAACAGGAATTCAAACACAATCCCATGTCTGACATTTATTTGAAAGATAAGTATTCTAGAATATAATGTAGTATTAAAACTACTGCCTGTTCATATGGCAGTAAAAAATATTTTCACCAACTCTTCTATATCTCTCCAAAGCATTAGTCAAGCACAGTACAAAGAAACATGTTCTTGCTGATCTTCTCTGTCTTCCATGACATTCTTTAATTACAGTCCCCAAAAGAAATCCAGGACAAAACAAGATTCTCCTGTGCTGCTTTACTGTACTTTTTACCACCAGCTGTAACTGTACTTTTCGCCCTTGCTTTTTACTAGATCAGTGTACAGAAAGTAATCTCTTAGGAACTTGTGAACAAAGGAAAAACAACAACTAAAACATCAGTTAGCAACTCTTTCAGGAGTAATAGATGCCAAAACAAAAGGAGGCCTTTGAGACATGCAAAGCTCATACTTATTGCTGTCTTTGGCCCCTAGAGCTGAACAATAGCAAGACTGGTTTCCACTCTATTTGTTTTTGAAATACATCAAACCCTATGAGCACACTAGAAGCACCTCACACCCAGGACCTCTTTTGCTTCAGATCTTGCTAACAAATACCACAGACACAAGTGTTTCAAGGAGCCACAGAAAGAGTTAGAGGGAGACAGAGGTGTCCCATGCCATGAACTGTCACCAAGCCATGGAGCAGTGGGCACCCACCACAGAGCCACCACCACCTCAGTGCCACCATGCAGCATCCAGGTGAGATTAGGTCAGCAGACCCACATCCTGTGAGCTACTGCTCACAGATAGGTACTCAAACAAGGGATCAGCAACTTATCCACATATCACCAGCAATTTGTAGCCTTTGTCCCTGATGTATAACATCTTGCTTACTCTTTTCAGAAAGAAAAAAACGTAATCTGAAAATGAGGATAATAATTCATACGTAGCTGTCAAGCAGCAATTGTGCCTGGGAGCATGGGCTTGCTGCTGAGGGCTCTGTGTGATATACAGCAGTTCTGGTATCACTGGCTAATAACAATTGCAAACACAGTTCTCCAAATGTGCTAACTCTAGTGGTGACTCTGGTCATTTGTACTTTTCTGTCAAAACATCCAAAGTGTATGTGGAGTCTAAAACAGAGTGGGACAGACAGGCTGAGGGAGTTAGGGGTTATTCAGCCTGAAGAAGAGAAGGCTCAGGGGAGAACCTTATAGCGGCCTTCCAGTACCTAAAGAAAAGCTGGGGAGGGACTAGGGACTCTATGACCTAGGTAACCTAGAACCTAGGTAAAGGTTTTAAACCGAAAGAGGGTAGATTTAGATTACACATTAGAAAGAATCTTTTTTAATCAGAGGGTGATGAGGTACTGGAACCAGCTTCCCAAGGAAGTTTTGGATGCCCCATCCCTGGAAGTGTTCAAGGCCAGGCTGGATGGGGCTTTGGTCTAGTGGAAGGTGTCCCTGCCTATGGCAGGGGGGTTGGAATTAGATGATCTTTAGGGTCCTTTCCAACCCGAACTATTCTCTGATTCTGTATGCGATCCAGGACAGGACATTTTAGGCATTCTCCTACTTTCTTTCTCTCATAATGTCCCTAAAGCTAAGCCATGCTCCAAATGTTTCAGCACCCAGTCCCCACAGAAAGGTGATTACACCAACATGAAGGGCACTTTTTGCTTTGGTCATAACCCAGAGATCGTTGAATAAGTGAGAACATTTCCAACAGTTTCAAAGCTTGCTGGATCAGACCCTTACACTGATTTTTAAAACATCATTATGAGGCTATTGCATTCATCTAGACAATGCTGAAAGTGTGAGGAAAATCAAGGAAGAATTCTCTATTTTCTGGCAGAATTAGAACAAGATCTTTTGGGTGAAAACACTGAAAAAGATTTTGGACAAATATAAAAGTGATTCCATCTGTGAAGTTCTGAGCTGAGATTAGGTTTTATAAGCCTATATAGCAGGAAAGGAGAAAATAAACTGTAGTTTTCTGCTTGTTTGTTTATTGTTTGTTTTCCTTTCTTTGTTTTGTTGGTTTGATTTGATTTTTTACTTTTCTTTTAAACCAACAATTTTTTTTTGTTATGTAATGTTCAGATCAAACTCATAGAAGCTAATAATCTGCATCCTTTTTTACATTGTTATTGTTTTTTTTATTTTACATTGTTATCTTTTTGAGGTTTACATCTAAATCCCAGAATGCATGTATTGTCATATGGCCAAAAAAAAAAAAAGCAGAAAGTGCCTGTGGGGTGGTTTTACCTTGCTAGGCAGCTGAACTCCACCACAACCACTCTCTCACTACCCCTTCTCAGAAGAGGAGGGGAAGAAGAACAGGAAAGAAACAACTCACAGTTTGAGTTAAGGATAATTTAATTGAAGGGAAAAACAATTATTAAGGAAAATTTATTATTAATTAAACAATTTAACTAAAGGGAAAAAAAGGGAAAAGGGGAAAAGGGAAAAAAAATACACAAAGCAAAAGCTGTGTGAAAGTGCAGAGGAAAGAAATTACTCTCTACTTCCCACCAATGAGAGATGACCACATCCTTGAAGCAGGGCCTCAACACGCATAGCCATTGTTTGGGAGGACAGACATTTTCATAATGAGATCCCACCCCTCCCCTCTTCTTCCTTTTCCCACCTTTTATTGCTGAGTGTGACATCATATGGTATGGAATATCCCTTTGGTTGGTTTAGGTCAGCTGCCCTGGTGATGTTCCTTCCCCGACTCTTGCCCACCTTCAGCCTGCTGGCCCTGGGGGAGTCCTGATGCTGCTCCAGCACTGCCCAGCAATAGACAAAACACTGGTGTGATACCAGCGCTGTTCTAGCTACAAGTGCAGAGCACAGCACTGTGTGGGCTGCTGCAGGGAAAGTTAACATCCCAGCCAGACCCAGTACAACCTCCACCCCTTATTCCATAACATTTGTGTCACTCTCAGGTCCCACATACTT
Source organism: Anser anser (assembly GCF_964211835.1). Lineage (NCBI taxonomy): Eukaryota > Metazoa > Chordata > Aves > Anseriformes > Anatidae > Anser > Anser anser. The sequence goes on from NC_139723.1 coordinate 39,325,817, forward strand.
TAGCATATAAGTATTCTCATCACCATTGTTCCTTGTCCTTTAACAGATTGATAGGTAGGTACGTCTTATCATTCTATAGGTCTTTCTCAAAAAATATTCATAAGAACTGGTGATCTAGTCATCTGAATCAGCCTAGTACAAAGACATCTCCAGATAATTCAGATAAATCACTTAGGATTAACAAAATGGGAGGTGGAGTGGAGTCATAAAAAAAAAAAAAAAAAAAAAAGAGAGAGAGAGAGAGAGAGAGAAACCTGAAACAGAACAAAGCTTATGCCATTTGAAAGCCCAGCTGCTGATGAGATGATTGTATGTGCTTCCTCCTCAGCAAACTAATTGTAATAGTAATCAGCTAGAAAATAGAATTTGTTCTTAGCCTCCTTAACTTGTGGGGATTTAAATCTACAATTCCCCCTCTCTATAACACTATAATTTCCAGGGTATGGAACAGTAAACAAACAAACAACAACGACAACAAAAAGCATAGGGGTCCACTCCTCCTTGTTGATTCTGTGCATAGCATAAGACAGAAGTTAAAATTCATGAGGCTTAAAGAAACATAAACAAGACTGACTAATGCTGAAATCTGTCCTTTTGGGCTCCTACCTGGGAATGAAGATTTCTGCATTTTGAATCCTGCTTGCAGGTCTATATAGTATTACTACAAATAATGAACAGTTAGATTAAATTCAATTAATTAAATGTGGGAGGGGAAAAGAAAAGAAAAGAAAAAAAAAGAAAAAAGGAAAAAAAGGAAAAAAAGGAAAAAAGAAAAGAAAAGAAAAGAAAAGAAAAGAAAAGAAAAGAAAAGAAAAGAAAAGAAAAGAAAAGAAAAGAAAAGAAAAGAAAAGAAAAGAAAAGAAAAGAAAAGAAAAGAAAAGAAAAGAAAAGAAAAGAAAAGAAAAGAAAAGAAAAGAAAAGAAAAGAAAAGAAAAGAAAAGAAAAGAAAAGAAAAGAAAAGAAAAGAAAAGAAAAGAAAAGAGAAAAGAAAAGAAAAGAAAAGAAAAGAAGGGAAGGGAAGGGAAGGGAAGGGAAGGGAAGGGAAGGGAAGGGAAGGGAAGGGAAGGGAAGGGAAGGGAAGGGAAGGGAAGGGAAGGGAAGGGAAGGGAAGGGAAGGGAAGGGAAGGGAAGGGAAGGGAAGGGAAGGGAAGGGAAGGGAAGGGAAGGGAAGGGAAGGGAAGGGAAGGGAAGGGAAGGGAAGGGAAGGGAAGGGAAGGGAAGGGAAGGGAAGGGAAGGGAAGGGAAGGGAAGGGAAGGGAAGGGAAGGGAAGGGAAGGGAAGGGAAGGGAAGGGAAGGGAAGGAAAGGGAAAAATTTTTATTTGCTAAGTGATCTCTTCCTTTAGCAACCACACTTCTGAATCTAGATAGAAGTATTCACCAAAACAGAGGTGCTGCTGTGCTTGATCAGCCTGAAATTCAATGGGTCTGATCACTAAGATCTCTCCCCATCATCTGCCAAATGCAGACAAACAGAAAAGAGGAAGAGAATTGAGCCAGGACAGACAATACTGCTCTCCCAGCCTTCAGCCATTCACAGCCAGTGACAGGGTGCACTTTGCTTGTGTTTATTCAATCCTGAAAATAGATACTAAAGTTGGCCCAGTTACATTTAGGTATCTAAATCCTTCTTTGGCTCTGCTCCTAGATATCCAGACGGGTCCAACTGTATTACTAAGTCAGTGCATCAAAGGGACTGTTTGGTTTTGTGTGAATTTTTCTGTGTTGTGTATATTACAGGGCATGCAGCAGTACTCCTACGGCGAGCACTGAGAGGTTTTGCTCTGAGTGGGAGCAGGCAGGACACCAACAGGAATGTGCCATGTACAATGTGGATGCATGGTCCTGCAGCACTTAGTGCTCTGCACATCCATAGTGCACTTCTACAGCCAGGAAACAGCAGGAGTATCATTGCTGTAAAGACACAAGTATGGAAGTATCCTTCTGTTTGTGCAGTACTGCAAATGCAGACATACCACTGAGAGCCTGGGTTGTCTAGCTACATACCTCTCTTTAAAAATACTACCTGTAAAATTGGTTTTGTCTCTGTAATCCCCACAGACAGTGACCTTCTAACAGAGGAACTGCAGAAAGCTGGAAAAAGAGGGAGAAATGCAGTGAATTATGAAAAGAGCTATAATTACAGAAAAGTCTACACAATTTAAAAGAAGAAAGAACCTAATTAATCAGAAGATTAGTTTCAGTTAAAGTTTAAATATTAGACTACTGAGAGAAAGTGTTCTGGGAAAAGCATTTTTATTAGAGATATGTAAAGACTAAATCATCTGCAGATTCAAACAACTCATGAATGATTTGAATCATCTTTAAAAAAGGAAAACTATATGTTTAAAAAGTGGAGAGAGTTGGGGGGGGGGGGAGAGAGGAAGAGAGAGGGAAGACTTTCGGTCACTAGATGGATAAGGAAGTATAAAGGGACTGTTCACTTTAGGGTACACACATCATTTTGAGTCACCTCAGTCAGTAATGATAAAATGTCATTAACTAAATGGTTATTCATCACCATGTGTAAATATTTCACTGGTTAAACACAGATCACTGTAAACGGTACTGTAGTTAAATAGGGTGAAAATAAATGTGTTGTCGTGGACTGAGTAATGAAAATGTATGTAAATGGTAACCTTTCTTTCAGTTCAGCTAGAGAAACTCACTGCGAACATTTTTCCTCTGCTTAAAGGGAGGTTCAGACTGGACAGTAAGAATAATTTATTTAACATGAGGATGGTCAAACACTGGATCAGGCTTCCTGGAGAGATGTTGATGCCCCATGCCTGTCAGTTTCAAGAAACATGTGGATAATTCCCCGAATAATATGCTTTAACTTTTGTTTAGCCCTGACGTGCTCAGGCAGTGGGACTACATGATCTCTGAAGGTCCATCCAACTGTGCTCTATTCTGTAGATTAAACCCAGTTATCTCCAACTGCTTTGAGGACAGTAAGCTAGAGTATTCATAAAACACGGCATTAGCAGCATTTATCTTCTGATGTGCTTTCAAAACAGCCTTTCAAAACTCATTCCCCATCATCTGTTGGCATTAGAAATAGTCTGTATTAACGGAATAAACTGAATTAATATTTCAATTCCTATACTAACATTTGTCCAGCAATTACCTTACAAGTTCCACAAAGCTTTCTATTCCAGAGTCTTTTATTATTTTAGTCTCTAGCCTTATCCCATAATATCTCAATCAGGGTGAATACACTCTTTTAAGAACAGTGCTTCGCCATCAAATACAAGATAAATGCTATCCCTTGGTATTTCATGTATTTAAGGCTTATGTAATGATCCTTGCCAGAACAGTAGCCTGCACAACTTGTTCTTAAATATTCTTGACTTTTTTCTTGACAGTTTTTTTAAGTTCATAAGCACAATATGGCATAACAAGCATTCTTTATCCATAAGAGGTTCTAAACAACCTTTTAAGGACCCGTAAAGACAATCCAATCTATTTGAAAGCTATATTTAATAGAGTAAATCTTAGGAGGGAAGCTGGAGAACATCATCTATCACAGAACTGGAGAAATGGTATTTAAGTCAGTGGAAAGTAGGAAGAGTAATTTTACACTTTGGAAAATGCAAAAAAAAAAAAAGTGTATATGCATATATACTTACTTATACGCACACTCTTCAATTCTGAAGTAGATACACAAAAATTTCTTCAGGCCAATGATCTGGCATAAGATAACTGTTCTGTGGGAATTCTACAGTGAGCAATGTCTTTTGTTAACAACAGTTTTAGAATAAAACAGTTAGATAAGATACATACAGTTAATAACTAGGAATGTGTACCAAATACTGAAAGCAAGTATTTAAAAAGAGATTTTAATTCAGTAATTAACAACCAAAAATACATTTCTGTTGGTTCTTTACCATACTTATTTTTATTTTCCTTAGGCTTGAACTGCAGCAAAGGCTTCATTTCTACATTTTGGGAGAACAGTGTAGTCCTGTGTAGTGTAGCTGTGTTGTGAGTCGGGTAAGCCTCTTTACACTTAGTAGGAAATGACATGGATACTGGAAGCAAACCCAGCCTTGCCAGAAGAGCTACAAAACACAGAGCAAGTGTCTTCAGGAGTTTCTTCAACTCCTTCCTCACAAAAAAACTTGCACTTCTGCTGAAATAAGCTAGTCAAAGGCATTAATAGCCTTCAGTTTTGTATGATTAAGAAAGGATGTAGGTATGACCTATTATCCTGAGCTCTCAACAGCATTGTGGATTGCATGCCTGTATATAAATGTAATCTATTAAATAGGCCCAGCCAGTGTCAGTGGGTGTTGAAAATGCTAACTGTAATCGGGCCACGTTTTACATGCACACCTAGACAAGTCCATCACTGTCGTGATAATATCCAATTCCCCATTAACAGACAAGTAGGAGTAAATCTACACAACCTTTATAGCTGGGCAGAATAATTTACTTTCATGCCTTTATCTGAATGTCACAGCTCTCACAGTACACGAGCAACACTTCAAGTACAGATGCAGACAGCTGAGAACACGCTGCAAGTCCCAGCTGACTCACATAGGCCAAACAAAGCTGCAGAAACTTAGTAGACATTTTACATTTATATAAAAATCTAGATCTCCTTCTTCAAATGACAGTGTCCCACCATCTTCTCCAGCAGGTTTATTCAATCAACACTAGACCAATAAGTGTAGTCTGGCCTATGAGCCTTTTAATGACAGAGCCTGTTGAAAAGAACAGTCCAGGGATCTGTTCTTCAAAGATTCACCTTCAGAAGCAATGTTTACAAGTTTGATCAGGAATACATCAATTATAGGGACTCACTGTGGTTGATAAGGATTTCTATTTCCCCACATCTTTTGTGAGGTTGGTTTAAAAAGGAACTGTTGAGATTTAAAATGTAGGTGATGAAATGACATAAATCCAATAGTTTCCCCACCTTCATCAGTTCAAAGTCTGAGTCTGCCAGATATTTTACATCAGGACTTTCAATAACAGCCACTTTTTTTTTCCAGGTTAGCTGCAGTTACAATTTCCAATTTTTGACTCTGCAAGAAAGTGTTCAAAGGCACTACTTGTATAGAATGCCATACTACAATAATGCCTGCTTGTCTTGCAGTTACTAACCCCTCCCTCTCTTACCTTTTCATGATGGAAATCCACAAAGCTATTACCTAATCTGTAGTCTAACCCACACCCTTTTGCCTTCAACCGTGAATCAAGCCTGTGGTTCTGACTTGCTTCCACCATGCTGATGAATGATGATATGTATCCTAAGCAAGCTATCTAACTACTAACTCCTCTCATTGCATTCATAAACCTATGTAGAAGATGTAATGGCTTTTCTTCAGCAAAATCTGCTGAGGCTGTCAGTATGCTAGCCTCCCTTATCTTCTGAAACAGCCCATGACTGCTCAAACTAGTCTTATCTGGAAAACACTTACCCAGTTTCTTATGGAGAACTGATTTATCTCTCTTTTGGGTCTTCATTTTATTACTGTTCTTCCATAGCTGTTTTTCTACAAGTCATTATCATCAGAGAAATTTTAGCTCTGAATTTAGTGTTCTTGTTCATGTCATTCTTCAAGTTTAAAGAAATAACACAGGGTAAATCTGACTATATGTTAGTCCCTTACTGTTAGTTGTGCTGTAGCTCAGTGGAAAAAGGGCAAAAAAGAATCTACAAACCCCAGAGATGTCCCTGTGGATTGCCTGCTCCACACTAGGTGTTGTTTGTTCTGCTGTCCTTGCTCAAGTCATTCCACAGACTTTCAGAGATTAATTTTCATGACTTTTATTTTTGAAGAAACTAGAAAGGACATCTACACACAGTGCATCGTTTTTGCCTTTCTAAGACACATTAGGCACCACTTAGAACAGAAAAACGTCCAAATTCAGATTTTCTTTAAAAGATATAATTAATGAATAATTTGAAGGAAGGAAGGAATGGCACGAACAAGACTCTTACTCAGAATACTTTTCCTACAAACTGACATGGATTGTAGAAACAATTTTCTGTGGGTACTTTCAAGCTCAGAAAAGATCCTGGTGATCTCATAAATATTTTGCTTAAGAAAACCACTGTGCAAGCACAAACCGTACAGAAACAGTGTGTGGGTTCCATGCACCTTTCTTGTCTGTATTGGAGAGGTGCCTCTTCATATGTGGTACAAAATGAAACCTGAAAACACTTTTTTAAAAGAGGATCTACTAAAAAGTACTAAAGATACACTTAAATTGCAGAATTTAGAGGCAATAGTAGAAAGCAGAAAGGATATGAAATGCTACCCTGATCTTAATTTCATAGGCAGTTTTCAATTTCGTACCAGATTCACACAGGAAAATGTTCAAAGTTCAGAAAGCCAGAATCTAGTTCTGGCTATAAGACTATAAATGCAGGTCAAGTAAAAGTGAAAGTCAGCTATATTCAACACTATGTAAGAGAACACATGAGAGAAAGTATCTTATTTATAACCCAAAACAATGTAAAACAAATCAGAATTTATATAAAACAAATATAAACAAATATAAACAATTTGTTTATATAAACGAATCAGAATTTATATTTATATATGTTGTTCTATAATTACTATATACTTCATAATGGCACTGCTGAATAACAAAACAGTTACCAATAATTAAAATTTATTTTTCTTTAATACTATTTTTAATAGTTGATCTTGTTACTAATTTCATGTTATAATAATATTTCCAAGAACAGACTAAGTATGATTTGTGTGCATGGGTTAAATACTGTTACAATATATTTTTTGGTTCTCAGTTATGAGGTTGCACCAAACTAAAAGCTAACTTAGCATAGCCAAAACATGAACTTGTTCCACAGGTCATTAATGGTAATAAAGATTAGAAATCATACTAATTAAGTTAACACAGCCCTCAGTTAGTAATGAGTTACACTTAAGGGACATTTGTTACATAAACTGAGTTGATGCAAAAAATAATGGACAAACACTAGGATAAATATTTTCTCAACTGAATGTGATAATATTTTTACACTCAGAGGTTAATACTGTTTGAGATATATAGAAATGTAATAATGTAATCTCTGCTAGTACTAGATTAGTGTACCTAGCTTGGCTAAAACCCATCAGTACGTGCACATTTAGATTTAAAAGCATCCCTTTTCATTCCTCCTTTGCTTCTGTCAAAATACTCATATATGTTTATCTTCTGCTTCAGTGAACTATTTCATTTCACATACAAAGGGATTTAGTGGCATGACATTTTCTTATCTGCTATGTTATTACTATTAAAGTTTTGTTCATGTATATATATATACTTTATATATATGTTTGAACAAAATGCTGTATATGTATAAAAGCCTTACTTCATTGTGAACACTAAGGATGTGGATTACTTTTTTTTTTCTTTTTAAGTTAATACCAAGCTGTACACATTCCCACAGAAGTTTTAAACATGGGTGAAAAACAGTCACACTAGAAGCATATAGTTTGCAGCCAGTGCTAAACATAGTGTCCTATTTTCACATGCTTGCATTGTAATGTGACCGCCTCCATCCTACAGTCTCCTCAGACTGCATTATTTGGCAGTGATGCACTGGTGATTGGTTTTATGCCTGGACACTCTGAAGTTTTCCTGGAACAGCACAGGGATTGGGAAGGTAGTTTGAGTTCCCACCTGTCATTGTGTTGCTATGCTCCTCTGGGCTTTTGCAGAAGGGTCTTTGATGGGCTGATGGCTTCTTGCTGTGAGTAGCCCCTAAGGGCATTGCTTGAACCAATACTCATCCCCTTTTTTCTCCATGTTCCTTGGTGGGCATGCAGATGAGCATTATCACATAACCTAAAATACATATACATATAAAGAGAGATACATGTACATGTATGCATATATACATAACATCTATGCTATGACTACATTATTTATTATCTCTTACATGCACCTGGGAGTCCACATGCAGTGAATTCTACAATATTATGCAACAACTGTCATATTATTCAGACAGAGATTAATTCATCTCCCTCATCCTGAGAGCAAAAAAAAAAAAAAAAAAAAAGGCTTAGCAAGACTGCACACGAGTATTGTAATCTCAAGTCAAAGGTGTCTCTTGGAGGCACCCCTCAATTAATATCCAAGGACACCTTCAAAATGTGTCAGTCTGTTCCCGGATCACTCTATCTTAATGCTTCCTTGTGCTGCGCTTATATTTCTATACCTCACAGAAAGAGGTAAAGATCAAGAAGCCCGGAAGGTATAAAGAGGGTTCACCCTCTTTAACTCACCACCAGGTAACCAATGCTGATCCAGTCCCTGAGAAGCAGCAGCCCTTCTTTCTGCACCCCTCCCCTCCCTTCGGCCCACAGACAACTCCCCCTCAGGTTTGTTGCTTAGCATGACACCATATAGTATGGGATATGCCTCGGGTAATTCTGGGTCAGCTTTTCTGGCTGTGTCACCTTCCAGCTTGTTCCTGTGCACACACAGCTTCCTCACTGGCAGGGTACCATGAGAGGCTGAAAAGTCTTTAACTTAGTGTAAGCACTGCTCAACAATCATAAAGACATAGTTTTTCTTCTATGAGCATGGCATCATGCCAGCCACAATGAAGAAAATTAACTCTAGT